>NC_045602.1:136726813-137358341 GCF_009762305.2 Zalophus californianus | reverse complement strand
ACTCATGGTTTTTGCTTCCTCACATAATTTTGGATGCACAAAGCTTACAGATATTTGAAAACCTCTACTTAATTTTACAACTAAACATATTATTTCTCATTTGATAACTGTTTTAATACTTATTTTCCATTTATTTCAATAACTATTGTAATAAAAAATCATAGCTTTGAAATAGATAAAACAGTTTTTCTGATAACTACCACTACATCATTTAAAACTGTTTCACACCACAGATTATAAGATCTAAGCACCAGCCTGTAAGCTCCACGATGCCAGGGACTCTCTGCCTTGGTCCTTGCTCTCTGCCCAGAATGCCCAGCACAAAGTAGGTGTTGAAAAAGGTATTTTTAAATCGGTGGATGCTGCCCCCTGGTGGCAGCATACCCAAGTTTCAAGCTTAGCATTTTGATTACTTAATGAAATTCAAGGAAATTGAATCAAAACCTAAGACATGAATCTTGGTGATAGTAATCTCATTTTCCTCATTTAGCTCTTTTGTCTCCCTACGCAGCACAGATTGGAGACATCTGAGTTCACTGTCTCACACATCTTGCACCTGTCCTCATGCACACAGTTGCTGCTGTTCTGCGTGGTAACAGGGCTTGCCCCTCTGGAGGATAGAGTCTTTTCTTGCCACTTTAGACCTTCTCCCATAGAGCACTGCATTCAGCAAATGCTGGTCTCACCTGTCCTCGGGGCACCAGAAAGGTCATGTCCATGACCATCAATTCCTCAGCCAACATCTGGCCTCCCCTCCCCCCTTTCCTCGTGTTTCTGCCCTGGCACCAGCACCTGCAGGCAAATGGGGGGCAGCACTATTTACTTAGCTTAATCTGGGCTGGAAGGAGCACTCTTAAATGCAAGAGACAGCTGTTTCCTCATGGATAGGAGGAGTTTTAAATTATTTAAGGCAAAGCAATAAAGGATGTGGTCTTACCTTCTGATGCACTGCCTAATTGGTAGATTCATATGACATCGCACTGGGTTATGAAGCCACATTACTCTGATTGGTAATGTTATGCTATCTTAATTCGGTTTATGTAATTATTTAAGTTTAATTTTTTAGGACTGCTATCAAATATTAACATTGCATTAGGTAAAGGACATAACTAATTGGGGCACACGTGCCCATACACACCAAGGGGCCTAATTGCTGGTACAGTGCAGGGCAATTATCGTAATGAGAGCAAAGCTGATGTCTGACATGTACATATGACTCTGTCCCCACGAAGTCTGTTAAAGTGACAGTTCCCGGGTTCCAAGCTCCTTGAGGAGAGGGCCACGTCTCCTTCACAGACATGACTCATTGGCGGTGCTCAGTCAGCATGGTTGACTTGACTTGAAGCAGAACAAGGACAAAGAAAAGTCAAGCAGTCCTGGGAAAGTCTAGGGTCTAAGAGATTACGTTTGCTGTGGTCTCACTGTTTAATTCCACGACATCCATCAGGAAGCGGGTGGGAGCCACTGCACGGAGGCCACTCAGGCCAACCTTGTACGTGGTGGAGAAGGTGTCTGCCCCACTGTGAGCACCGGGATTGCCTGCCTCCCAAATCTCTCTCCAGGCTAACTGCCATGGCTGCTAAAATCCCTCTATTAATATTCAGACCACTGGCTACTGGGCCTTTAGTAGTTCTCCTGCTCCAGCTGCACCTGTGATCTCTCTGAGTGCCCACTCCGCATCTGTAAAATGGGCTACAGAGTCTACTCCACTGGAATGTGAAGCAATGGAAATTTAAGGCATGTAAGGTGCCTGATGCGGTATGTGCCCCACAGCAGACCTCCACCAGGGCACTGTTGTCATTATCGTTCTTCATCACTTTCCTGAGAGCCAGTACTCTCTGCCACTTTTGGACACAAACTCCACTCTGTGTGCTAGACCAGGCCCATGCAGCTGTGTGCTGCACCGAGCAGCAGCCTTGGGGTCTGCACATCACTGGCCCCTTACTCCAGAGTGATGAGAAAGTCTAATCATCCATCCATGCATTCATCCATTCAGCAAACACAGACCAGCATCTACTGTATACCAGGCACAGCAGTCTAAAGAGAGAGGAAATATTTATGAAAATTAAGGCACATTCTAGATTCCTTAAGGAAGGTTAAACTACATGCTAAGAGTTCAGTATAGGGGTCACATTGTGAGTTAAAGGGGGAGTACAAGACTCAGACCCCAAAATTTCTGATTCAGAAAGTCTGAGCTGAGGCCCAGAACGTGCTGTATGTTCACCAGCAACTCAGCCTTTTCTGATTCAGATGATCTCAGGGTCTGATTCAGATGATCTTACCAGAGTAAGAGAGTGAGCTCCTTAGGTGCTGAAATCACCCCTGGCCGATTTTGTTACCGCACAAAGCAGGTGCTTAGTGTTTGATTTGTGGGGTGGAGTGCTGCATCATGAAAATCTGGAAGCTTCTTACAAGGGACTGAGATCAGGGTCAGGAGCAGGGAAGAACCCCGGGGGAAGGCATTGCTTTTGGAGTCCTAGGAACTGGATTCTTGCTGGAGAGGACCCAGAGAAGTGACTCTGGGATGAAGGGTCCTTCGGAGGAGGCCAGGGTTCTAATGTTCTCATGACTAACTTGGAAGTTCCCAAACAATAATCCCCACTCAGCCCATGGGGAGAAGAGCGCTAGAGCTAGCCGTTGTTACTGCGTATTAAATATTAAACAAGATTTCCTCTTGGGCAATCATTTGTAGTCATTAGCCTGCTCTGTCTACCACCACATCACAGAACCCTCAAGCAAGCAAGAAACGTGGGTCTGGGAGACAGCTGCTCAAGTCCAATTCAAGGACACCACAGCTCACCAGTGGCCAAACCCCAAATGAAGTTGGATCCACTATGTGTCTTCTGCGGTCTCAGGTGTCCTCCCTAATTGCCTCTGAGACCAGGCCCAGAGCAAACGAAGCCTGTGGAGACCAGGAATATGGTTGTCTCACCTTTGCCTTTAAATACCCTCCTGCCCAAGCGGGGTGGGCTGGCTGCTCATTCCTGCCAGTGCCACCCAGGCCCCCCATCCCCCTCAATGGGCATGCAGACCTTTCTGCCCAGCGGATCCAGCTACAGGTGCTTCCCATCTGGACAAGGGAAGGGGCCTCCGTCGTGTCAGGTGTGACAACCCCCAATGCCCCCCACACTCACCTTGCCCTTGCCTGTAGCTCTGCTCTGCCAGTGGGTTGCCCTCAGCTGCCCAGGAGTCTTGGGGGTCTCCAGTGACTCTGGGTTCAATATCTCCCCTGCCATCACAGGGAATTCATTTCAGGTTTTGTATAATTTTTTGCCATTTTTTGTAAAGTTCTGTTTGAGGGCAGGGCTCTGAGGCCAGCATTTGAAAATTACTGGGATAAAACTCAAACTCCCTAGCCTGGCACTCAACCCTGCCTCTGCTTGAATCTGCCCTTCACGTCCAACTGGTCACCGACCCCAACTCAGCTTTCTTCCTACGATTCCTCCACTCACATTACCTGCTCATTTGGCCCAAGTGACCTTTCTAAAGGATGTCACGGACCACATCCGCTCCCATCCTAACTCTCATTCTTTGACGGGGTGACCAAGGTTCATAGTTCACATTATTGCTGATAAGTCATGTTTATAGAGTACACCCTGATATGATCAGAAAGGCACCATCTCTTTGTTTTCTCCCCCCAAAACTCATAACCCTAGTCTAACCACAAGAAAACCATCAGACAAATCCAAACTGAAGGACATCCTACAAAATACTAGTCACTACTCCCCAAAACTGTTAAGGTCACCCAAAACAAGGAGTCTGAGGCACCGAAACAGCCCAGAGGAGCCTCAGGCAACATGATGACTAAATACGATGTGGTGTCCTGGATGGGACACTGGTCCAGGAAAAGGACATTAATGCAGATGTAGTGAAACCTGAATTAGATGTGCAGTTTGCCTGATAGCAATACACCAACGAGTGTCAGTTTCTTAATTATAACAAATGTCCCATAGGACAGCAGGATGCTAACAACAGGCAAAAAATGGGAAGAAAGTATGAAGGGACTCTCTTCTATAAATCTAGAACCACTCTAAAAGTAAAAGTGCTCTGAAAAACCCTCCAATAGCATCCCCTAGCCTCTGGAATAACATCCAGCTCTTCACGGTGGCCATCAAAGCCCACATTGCCAACTCTTGCTCCCTCCCCTCATCCCTCATCCTATCTGGGCCCTCTGCTCCTTGGCCCTGAAGCCCCTTTTTGCCCCATGGCCTTGGAACTTGCTCTTCCTAGAATGTGCTGCTCCAGGGACTCATGGCAGGCTGGGACTGAATGTCTCCTTTCCTGCTGTGCCCCCGCATTCTGTCTCATGACTCTGATAATTGTGTCACATGCTTCCCTCTGCTGCTGACCTCTTTATTCTCCACTTGCCCCCACTGGAGCCAGGACTGTGGCTCCCAAGTTCACAGTTGTTTCTGCAGTGCAAAGAACAACATCCAGCTTACGGCAGACAGACAAAAATCTGTTTGCTCAAGAAATATTTTGGGAGAACCAGGTACTGGCCAGGTACAGGGGACCTAGGAGTGAACAAGGGAGTGATCTCTCCCCTCAGAGAGTTCACAGTCAAGCTCTTTTTCTTGGCCTTGCTAAATGTTCAGGTCTTAGGACCAAACCGAACCCTGTCTTTTCAAGGGCACCCTCCTGAATACTCATACGTGAAACTTCCTGCTAGGTGTGTTGACATCGCAGCTCATTCTGTACTCAGAACTAAGCTGTCTTTCTTAATCAGAAAATAAATGATGCTGGGTGCCTGGGTGCCTCAGATGGTTAAGCGCCTGCCTTCGGCTCAGGTCATGATCCCAGGGTCCTGGGATCGAGTCCCGTATCGAGCCTGCTTCTCCCTCTGCCTCTCTCTGTCTGTCTCTCATGAATAAATAAATAAAATCTTTAAAAAAAAAAAAAGAAATGCTGTTTTTGTGCAGATTTTTCCATGCAATAAATCTATTAAAAATGGAAATATAAGTGATAAAATAAAGCTTCTCATAATGTGAAAACTCAGGAGACTTTATTATTTTTACATATGTAAGTAATCATTAGGGAAAATAATTACAAATGCCCAAAGGTATACATTTTTTTTAAAACCTAATTAGCCGAAATCTCCCACACAGATTAGCACAGTTAAAGTTTGGGTCTTTCCAGATGATGATGATGCCCTGTTTGTGCACTTCCATAAACCCACGCACAGAGCCTCAGCATTCTACAAATACGTATGGATTCATGCTGCATCCTCCTATGAAACCCAGTGATGTCAACCTAATTTATGTGGAACCGTTTCTCACTGTAGTAAATATAGAAACATAGCATCCTTTGGAATGGCTAGATCTTTTTCAGTTATTTCACATTGCTACATCACAATGATTTACCCAGGCTCTTTGTTTGTTTTGGACATGTTGCTTGTTTCCATTGGTTCACTATAATAAATAATACTTTAGTTAGTAACTTTACACATACATCTTTTCATGCTTGTCCAGTTATTTTCTTAGGATAAATTCATGAAAGTTGGATGCTGGACTACAGTTGTTTTGTTTTGTTTTCTTTTTTTTAGTTCTGTTTTTGATTTTTATTGTCACGTTAACTCCTGAGAAAACTATATAAATTTATATTCCCACCAGCCACACTGTTATTTTCATACAAACTTTTTCCATTTAAGAAAATTCCAAGTAAGAAATGCAAACAACAAGGTAATGCATTTGGGTAGCAAGATGTAAAACTCTCCTACAATAATCACAAAATTATCATACAATATGATAGGATTATTATGCAGCATCAAACAAGGTAAAGCATTAAGTAGCAGGATATACAATTATCATACAGTCACTTCGTACATACAAATTGGTTACTTATATTTAATCTTTATAAGTATTTTTATTTACTTAAATGTAAAACTCGGGCAGACAATGAGTATCATCCACGTGCAGACAAGCTACAGCACAGCAGCCATCATACTGACCGGCAGACTCAGAGCGAGGTGGGCGTGAGCATGCCCCGATCATCTAGTCATCCAACGGACAGACTGCTGCTAAAGCAGGGGTTCTGCCCCAGGAACTCATTTTATAGCAGAGGAAGTGAGCCATTGGAGCTACTCCGGAGGTTTACTGTTCCTTACCACTGCCTCACCACCTTTTTTATTTATTTAAATTTTGAGGTAGATTTACATGCAGCTGTAAGAAATAACGCAGACAGGTCCCCTGTAGCCCTCATGCATTTCTTCCAGTAGTAAATCTTGCGAAACTGGAGTGCAGTATCACGACCGGGCAATCAACCTTGACACAGTGCACCCATCCCATTCAGATTCTGTCAGTTGGCTTGTACCCGTGCGTGTGTGTGTGTGCGCGTGCGTGGGCGTGCGTGGGCGTGTGTATGTTTAGTCCTATGCACTTTTATCCCATGAGCTGCCAGTTCATGTATCCACACATTCAAGACAGCAGATCCTTTCCAAGGATCCTCAGGCTAGTCTTTTATAGCCTAATCCACCTCCCACCCCCCACCGCTCACCAACCCCTGGCAGCTACTAATCTGCTCTCCATTTCTTTAATTTCATCGTTTCAAAAATGCTATATAAATGGAATCAGACATACACAAGTATATAGCTTTGGGGATTGGCTTTATTCCACTCATAATTCCCTTGTTATTTATCCAAGTAAGTACATATCCATGGTTTGTTCCTTCTGATTACTGAGTAGTAGTTCATGGTTTGGTGATCCATAGTTTGCTTAACCATTAACAACCAAAGGACATAAGAGTTGTTTCTAGCTTGGGGTTATTATGAATAAAGCTGCTATAAACACTCATGTATAGGTTTCTGTGTGAACATAAGTTTTCATTTCTCTAGGATAAATGTCCAAGAGAGCAATTGTTGAGTTGTATGGTAATTACATATTGAGTTTTATGAGAAACTGCCAAACTGCTTTACAGAATGGCTGTACCATTTCACATCCCCAAAATGACATGAGTGACCCAGTTTCTCTGTATCCTTGCCAGCATTTGGTGTTATTGTTTTTTTTTTTTTTTAATTTTAGCCATTCTGATAGGTGCTAGTGATATCTCGTTGTGGTTTTAATTTACATTTTCATTATGGTTAATGATGTTGACTCTTTTTGTGGGCTTATTTGCCATCTGTATGTCCTTTCTCTGAAATATCTCTGCATCTTTTGTCTGTTTTCTACTTAGATTAAGGTTTTTATTACTGTTGAGTTTTAAGAATTCTTTATATATTCTAAGTACTAATCCTTTGTGAGATACACAGTCTGTAAATATTTCTCCTAATCTGTACCTTGCCTTTTCATCCTCTTCACATGGGCTTTCACAAAGCAAAAGTTAATTTTGATGACGTCAATGTATTTTACTCCTTTATGGATCAAGCTTTTGGTGTCAAGTCTAAAAACTGTTCACCTAGCCCTAGACTCCAAAAATTTTGTTCTGTGTTTTATTTTCTAAAACTTGTATGGTTTTAGTTTTGTGTTAAATCCATAATCCATTGTGAATTAATTTTGGTATTAGGTGTGAGGTTTAGGTCAAGATTCGTTTTGTTTGTTTTTACCTATGAACGTCCAGTTGATCCATCACCATTTGTTGAAAGGCTCTCCTTCCTTCATTGAATTGCTTTTGTACCTTTGTAAAAATCAGTGGGGCATAGTTGCGCGGGTCTAACTCTTCAGTTTTCTGTTCTATTCCATTGATCTCTGTGTCCCCCCAGGGCTGCATTGACTGAATTCCTGTAGCTATACAGTAAGTCTTATTATCGGGCAGAATGGGGAATGGCTTTTTGAAGAGTCAGTTGTAGTGCCGACGGGAGGGAGCACCCTGCCAAGATGAGGCGAGGATAAGATGCAGTTTAAGCTCTGGACCAGTGACCGGTATATGTTGCTGTGCTTCCCCTAGCCAGAAAACATGGATCTGGGAACTAAGGAGCAGAGATGCAGGTGGCTTCTCTCACTAACACACCCAAAAGCCCACACACAGGATGTTTAATGCCCTCCCTGCAACCTTCAGCCTGGCAGATTTAGAGGTTTTGGTTTCCAAGGGAGAAATGCCAGAAGTTGAGACTGTAGCGTAACAATCTGAGACTTCTCCTTCTTCAGAGTCAAAGAAAGGGCTTCCTGTGCTGGCTAAGGTCACCGGGTGTGCTTCTATTAGAGGAATGTGGTGGGGTGCAGACAGATCTGAAACACAGGCCCCCTGGGCCTCCCCTTGGGACTTCCAGAAGCAAACTCACAACTGAGGGCTCAGTGCTTAAGGAATGAGGCTTTGATGAAAGCATACTAGCTGGGGAGATGGCTGAGAGCAGCAATAGCATGGACTGGTGGGTGGTGGAGAAGGAATTTATAAATACCAAAAGGCCTTGTGACCAGTTACAGAAACGAGGATTCTGGTACCCATAGGTATTTTCCTATTTGCTTTACTATGTATGTTTTATATCGTCAACCAACGTCTCCTTCCTTGGTCTCCCCAACCACTGCTGTGGAAGGTGTTTTGATGGTGGCTAACCTAATAATTCAGACCTTAGGCCCCAGTCTAAGGGTGACTTTTCCTCAACAAGGAGGATGAGCATCATACAGAGATGATACTGTGACTAATGGGACTGTGGGTCTCTTTTTCTGAGTGGAAGGGAGCATTTCTCATTTTGTATGAAGAAACATGATGATGATTCTATGATTGCTTTTTGGAGATTAAACACGGGTACTGTGTGGGTTTGGATGCTGATTAGCCTCATGAGTGGACTCTGCCAGCTACGGCTCTGGGCATTCACACCACCCATTCCCTGCAGCAACCGGGCCATATCATCTCAGGGGCTAGAAGCTTGGGAGTTACGTTTTCCATACTCCCTTTCCAGCAGGAGCCTGGTTTGGTTTCTGCCTCTGAGAGGTGCTCCTGTGAAATGCAGAAGGCAGAAGATAAGCAGCCTCCAGTCCAAGCAGCAGCAGAGGCAGGTGCTTCCTGAAACTTCTAGGCCACCCATGGCTCACCTTCAGCCTCCTGCTTCTGGCTGCAAGCAGCAGTGGTAGCTTCCTTAGCAGATTATAGCAGGTTCCTCCAGTTGCCTGATTTCTGGGCAGCTCTCCCACCCCGTGGCTTCCACACGTCTCAACTCCACCAACAGTTCCTTCCAACTTGAAATATCTTGACTGATGCATGCCAAATATTCAAGCCTGTGTGGAGAGGGAGGGATGGTTTCCAGGATCTTCTCCTCTTGGAATACCTTGTCCCTGGCTGATGCCTGCAGGAGGGAAGGCTTGCATCTGCTTCAGGACAAGATCCACGGCTTCTGTTTCATCTGCACAGAGCCGGGCTGCGGATGTTCAGGATGGGCCCGGTGCCAGGTGCTGGTCGGCTCACATCCTCGAACGGTGCCACAAAGCGAGCACACCAGAATGCTCGCAGAAGCTGTGACAGACGGTTTTCAGAAGTGGCCTCACCCTCTCTCACACCTCTCCTGGCAGCCCTCCAGGTGGCACAGGAACAGAATCTGTTGACATGTGAAGCCAACAAACCTAGCCTCACCTGTGCCAGAATTCCCCCCTCTTTTCATCTCCTCCCACATTTTTTTCTTCTTCATTTTGTTAAAGGTGACACAAAGAAGCAGAAAATATTTAAGCTGCTGCTACACCATTTATGTTTTTAATTTGAGAAGAAAACTTGTGCAGTTGTGTGGAACATTTATCTTATTTCTGTAAAATTTTGCTGTCTTCTATGAATAACAAATAGGTGCTGGCTGAAGGCAGAACTCCCCCGCCCCCAGAAGAGAGCCCCACCTCCGCTCCATGAGACCCTTAGGGCATGCGCGTCCACAGCCCACGTGTTCTTCCTTCACCCACAGTTGTCCCGTGCACCCCCATGGGCCCCTGCGCTGGCACATGGCGGCCACTGTGCACATTCTGCACCAGCAGCCAATACGCAGTATTTTCTCCTGGAGCCAGAGCCCTCCATCCAGAACACAAATGAATGGAAAGACACACTCAAAATTCAGGGAGAATGGGGACCATGAATCTCAAGAAACAATATAAACACACATTTAGACGAGTCAGGCATCCTCCTCCAGAGAGAGATGCAGATGAGAATGCGCACAAATCTGCGGACGCCTCCCCTGCCTCACCACTGCCTGCACCATGCTTCGGGCTGTTGCGACTTCAGTCCCCACCCACCTGCTTGACAAAGGAATGCCACCCGTTCCTTGAGGAGTTCTGCAAGTCGCAGCTTCTCTAGGAAGTAATTCTCCAGATACTTTTGCCTGCCTGCACCGTTCAGCCCCCCTCTTACCCAGCACACGACGGCAACGGTAATAGCAGTGTGGGTCAGGACCTGCTTTGGGCTGGACATGATGTAGGCATGTCCCATACGTTATCTCCTTCAGTCCTTACACCAACACTGTGAATGTGATATGGTGCTATTCCGCATTTGACAGATGAAGAAACTGGGACACCCCAAGGTCCGCAATGCAAAGGGCTTTTAAAGAACCAAACTGGCATTTGAACCCATGGAATCAGAGCTCTGCCTTCTTGTGCTGAGCTAGAAAATGCATAGTAAGTGATATAATGTACAACATAAATAAACACCAAGTCTATGCACTGAATTTTAGAATATTTAAAATAAATGAAATGCATTAAGTCAGCAAGTGGACTAAAGCATTCACATTATTCTGGGTTCAACCTGCATCCTGAGGAAATGTGCAATTAAAGAAAAGCATCCAGTTTGATTTATATCAGGTTGAGCAACGCCCAGAACCAGTTTCTACCTTCCCCACACTCTGACTTCAGAAATTCCAACTCAGGCCTTTCTACACCATAAATATTAAATGTGAGTTCTTGAGTTCCATCTGAAAGACTTCTCAAATTCTCATCATTATTCTTCCAAATAATAACCAATGAGCAAGAACATTAAGTGGAGGAAATTTTATTTGGGCTCATTGAGAATGTGACCCCTGTTATACAACCATGGAAAATCTTAAGGAGAAATGTTTTACTGCCTACTTTTCCTTATCGATGCTTATCTAAGAAAAAATAAGAAGATAAAACCCTTCCATTGCTAAAACAACCATACATGAATTATTACTTCCACAAAATTTACCATGTACTCTTTGTGGTTAAACAATACTGAAAACTGAAAGAAGCAGTCACTCACAGCAGCTGAAAACTCCGGCAGTAGATTTATCTGGAGGTGGTAAGACAGAGAAGGAAACTATTGGGAATATGATACAACAGCTCAGTTTTTATCTAGGCAGAGCTTTATGGTAGACTTACAAGTCTTTAAGTTGTACCAATCCTACTGACAGGTTAGAAGTCTAAGAAATAAGCCCTATGACCTGCAACCAACCACGAGTTACATCACACAGCAATGGCCTGCCCTCAGATAGGCTTATCGTAGAACTAGAAAACCCAGCTTAGCAGATGTTCTGACGTCAAGCTTGAAGGACATCTAGAAAGTGAGCACCCATCTCAGAGAGGATGAAGGTGTTCCTACTGAATTTAGCAGATAGTATTGTCTCTGAAGTTAGCAGATAGTATTTCCTCAACAAACCTTTGTTAAATAAATGAACAGCCCAAGGGAGATGAACGATGGATGCCAGGGCTGCTGTTAATTAGTTGTGGGACCTGGGATGGCTTCACCACTCAAGCCTGGGTTTCATTATGTATGAAATGACGGTACCAGCAGAACCTCCTGGGTTAACTGAGCTGAAGAATGTGGAGTGTGCATCCTCGTGCACCAACTCAGCACTTCCTCACAGGGAAGTGCTCTGAGCCCCCAGCTTAAGCAGAAAACAATACGGTGTGTGTTTCATGCCAGGCAGTTTCCACTGGGAAATCATTTAGTTTCCCACTCTTGTTGTCCATTGTTGGCTGAAATCCTTTGTTGGCTGAGATGCCTAGAAATGATAACACGTTAACCTTTAGGGGTCCAGTAACTCAGATTCGTTTATACTCAGTAGGTATTTTGAGCATCTCCTGTGTGGCAGGATGCTGTGCAAAGGAAGGAGTGATGCAATGGAGATGCCCCAGCTGTGCATCTAACTCCTGGGTTCAACCCTACCTCCTCTGGGACTGGTGTTAGCCCCTGTGGCCTCTGTCTTCTCAGCCACCAGGGTGATGGGCCTCCTTCAGCAGGAGGACTGCAGTGAGTGAGGTGATGTCTAGAAAGCGCCATGATGAGACCTGCAAGGAGACAATGCCCTAGGACAGAGAGCCTCTTTGTTAACAGAGTGGTGGAGGCATGCAGAAAGACGATGGTCCTGTTCTGGAGGAGACCACTCCAGGGGAAAGTAAGCACTCAACCAGCAGACTCACAGCCCAGGCAAGGGGCCCAAGGAAAGTGAAGAGTAATATTGAGTGTTCCAGTGAAGAAGAGATGATGCCTGGATGGGGAGCCAGGATAAAATCCACTGGGGTCATGGACACTAGAGTAAGACTAGAAGGCAGGGCAAGACCTTGAAAGGCAGGGGAGAGGGCCAGAGCCATCACATCAGTAGAACAGTAAAGGCAAAGGGCTGGGGTCTACCAGTTAGCCTCTTGCTGCCTGACAAACCACTTGGAAACTCAAGGTTTATAGCAACTACCTGTTTCTCATGATTCTACAGGCTGATTAGGGGGCTTGGCCAGGGCTGGGTTTCATCGGAATGCCCTGACTTCTCTCCACCTGGCATTTCATTTCATTTCATCTCGCATTCCAAGAAGTGAGAAATGAAGCAGCAGGGTCTCCTGAGGCCTCAGTTCAGAGTCACTTCCACCACATTTTGTCGGTTGAAACAAGTCAGGAGGCCAGCCTGTATTCAAGGGAGTGGATAAACTGAGAGGTCTATAACATCCCATTGCCAAGAGGCATGAATCTCCACGGGAGGAATGTACAGCCCTATTCTGCATAAAAAACATCCAGAAGGCTTATCATGTGCCACAATTGGGGGACCCTTTGAGAGTTGCTGAGCGGAGCTGAACTGGGCTTCCTGCAGATGTGCTGTACAGCATGGGGAGTGCAGGCTGTGGTAGATCAAGGCAAACCTGGTTTCGGGCTGCTGCTGAGTCCAAGCAAAGAATCGAGGGGACTCAGAATTCCAGTCTTGGGTATATACCCAGTGGAAATGCATATGTACATCCCTCAAAAGAAATTTTTAAGGATATTCATACATAGAAGTACTTTTCAAAATAGACAATATCTGGAACCGGGCCAAATGCCCATTAGTGATAAGGTGGATAAATCCATTTGGTAGATGCATGCAGCAGAATACCGCAATTAAAAGGGGGAGATGCTACTACAAACGAAAGGGTGGATCTCACAAACAAACACCACACACAAAATCAGACTTACTGCGTGGCTCCCTTTATACACTGTTGAGAAAAGGCAAAACTCACATGGCATAATCAGTGTTGCGTGGGGATTATCTTTGTGGATGAGGGGACTAGTGACCAGGACCGGGCATAAGGGGAATGGCCATGTGTTATCTCCTGACTTGGGTGTAATTGTATGGGTGTGTTGACTTTGTGAAAACTTATCAAGTGCACATTTATGATTTATTTTTCTGTGTGTATGTTATACTTCAAATAAAAACCAAAATAAGTTCATTAAAGAGTAAAGACACCCTGTAGGACGCCTGGGTGGCTCAGTTGGTTAAGTGTCTGACTCTTGATTCCAGCTCAGGTCATGATCTCAGAGTCATGAGATTGAGCCCCACATCGAGCTCCATGCTGGCCACGGAGCCCGTTTGGTGCCATCCAGGTACACGCACAGTCACATGCACATGGGTGCACCCTTGTGCCATACGCACTCGCACATGTGCATATTCACACACACACACTTAAACATACACACGAGCACACATGAGCTCACATTCAAGTGCGAACACACTGACAGGCACAGGATCACATATGCGCACATACACCCTTGGTCATACACACATGCATATGCATACCCTCACACATGCACTCACACATACATACACAGGGAGAGCTTGGCCACTTGCCTTCTGAGACCCTATTGTGACAGGTGTATGTGCTTTGTGTGTTAGAATGAATCATGGAACACTACATCACAAACTAATGATGTAATGCATGGTGATTAACATAACAATAAAAATTTTTAAAAAAAGAAAGTAAATTTTTGAAACTTGGAAATGGCTCCATCCTGGATATCAAATATGAGGAGAAAGCCCATTGCCCAAATAAGCTCAGCCCGCTCTCCCTGGGGGACCTTCTCTGTATGTCCTGTCTTCTGGATGCCCTCACAGTGGCTGAGGGAACCTTGCTCACTCTTTGGCTGCCCAGCCCCTCAGCAGACCACCCCCACCCCCATGCCTGGGAAACTCAGGCTGGAGCAGCCTCCATTGGCTCCTCCCTGCAGCTGAGACACAAAGGAAGCCATCAGCAGTCTGCTTGTGCTTGTTGAGGATGGGGGCATTCATTCAGTGGTGCTCCATAAAGACTCACTGGGCGAAATGAATAAACCCTCAGAGCTACCAACAGAGCATTTAAGGAGAACCGAGGGGCCCCAAAACCTACTTAGCTGTCCTCAGAGTTCTGCTTTGGGCAGGTTATTGGGCATCTCTGTGTGTTCCAAATAACCTGTTGGAGCTGGTCATCAGCCAGTTAGTTCTGTGGGTAAAAACCCTCTTTCAGAAGGAAACCCATCTCACCCTATACGCCGAGCTCCTTTCTCCAGTAGCAGTCAGAGCCAAATCTGCCGGCATGCAGAATGTAACCATGAATTATCCATGCGCTTCAGAGCCATTTGACAGGGAACTCGGGAACCACTGCAGACAGATTGCAGGCAGTGGGACTCGGGGTGCTAATTACTTCTCACTGTCACTTAGCAATACCGGCACATCTGCTGGGGGAGAAAGGGGCCTTTGCCTGTCTTCCTCACAGAAGAAAAGAATGTAGTCAAACAAACAAACCAGGATTCCACAAAGCATACAGAGTAGCAGGGCTGTGGAAGTGGATCTGTTTCATCTCAGGGAGGAAACAGTTTTAGCCTCAAGAGTCTCCTAACAAAATGACTGTAAGGACATTTGGCTAAAGTGGAGAGGCAGGGGAGTGGGATGCAGGGTAGGGGGCTTTGGACTACGCCCAGCCGGCATTGAGTGGCTGGCCGTGAGTCCATTTCGGCGAGTGATCTCTGCCCTCCAGCCTCAGTGTGCTCGCCTGTGGGAGGGCAACATCAGCGGGCCCACACGCCTGTGACCGAGCGGAGCACCTGTGAGCTCTGAGAGCACGCCCAGCCTCCTGCACTCTGGCTTTTAGTTTGAAATGCCTGTTGCAAAGGGCACTGGGAGTGTTCCACCCAGACCCCCTCCTGTCCCCTTCACCATTTCTGAGCAAGGCCCCTGCTCCCTTCTGACTTCTCTGGGCTTTTGACTTCTAGCCTGTTACTGTGACTCTTCCTAGGAAAGGCCCAGAGACTCCTGGAGCCCCTTCCCTCCACTGGCTGGGAGATGCCCAGGAGTTAACGGCCCCCCGGACAGCCCGGAGCCGATGACTGACAGCTGTGGACCTGTGCAAGCCCCAGTCTGAGAAACCTTTCCTAATTTCCCTGGAGGACCTGGCTGAAGGCACCTCCAGGGGACCCTTGCCTAGCCTCTCTCTACCTTTCCTGTCCCATGGTCCCACTCCCTGCTGGGAAGCTCTTCCTATAGTAACTCACCTATGCACAAAGCCTCCTCCCTGGACTGGTTCATGTTGATTGTCAGTAAGCATTTGTTGCATGCTTGAAACATCCCCCGTCGCCCCTCCCACTTCTGATGGGCAGCGAGGTTCAGCCCCATTGGATTACCCCAAAGATAATACTTCTGGCTTGTTTTCCAGATCTTCCAAAGCACATCTTCAAAATGCACAATTTTTCCAATTACAAAGGCTGAGATTAGTTGTGAGCCCTCTTTGGGGGATGGCTTGACCTTTATTGCTATTCTGAATCTTCGTTCACCTCTACTGCTCTATAATCCAGCAGGGAAAAAAGATAGACCTATTTCGGGCTTTTCTTTCAAATATATGGTAGAATTTTACTTCTTCTTATGAGCTAGGGAGGTGAAGGGAGTTTTTTGTTGCTTTTCAAATAGTGTCCCAAGATTTCAAGGGAAGGGTTCTAGGAACAGTGTTTCAGAAATGACATTTGAGTTATCAGACTGTTTTAGGGGTTTTATGAAAGCAGAGAGACACATTCACATTTTTGTACTCTTTTTTTTTCACATGAGGAATTTATAAAATACTTCTCATAACAACTTTCAAAAGGGGAATCTGTTTGCACGAGGCCTGACACTGACATCTCTGGGGAATGGAAAGGGGAGGGTGTGCCTGCCTTCCTAAAGTTCTAGTTGCTTGCACCCAGATGAGAATAGCCTTCAGATGAGCTTTCTATCACTGATGCCATAAGATCATCTCCAGCTGGGTCTGTGTGGACCCAGGAACACCACGCCCTGTGGGGTACAAGCCATCTATGTATTAACCTGGAACTGGAACTGGGGTCATTTTTTTTTTTACAGGTTCTTTGGTCCGTGGTGTTATTTCTTAACACTAGCGAGCTTGGGGGTGGACCCTGGCCTGCTCTCACACAGGCTTACACGCCTAAAGATGAAATAGAGGCAAACACACATCCCTGGAAACAACACCCGGGTAAACACCTTGGAAAAGCTTGTGTGCTCACAATGAGCAAACTCTCCCTAGAGAATTTATTTAAAACCAAAAGAAAACAAAACAAAAAAAAGCGCTCCTTTCTCCGTGAAACTCCATCCTTCTACTCTGGGAGTATTGAAGATAAAGCTATTTTCATAAGAGCACTGGAGCAAAACGGAAAACAAGTGTAACATAACCAGTGACATTTTCCCAGGAGATGCCGAGTTTGAGCGTATTTCCATTTTAATGTCGCATTTAAAGATCTTTATCAAAATTAGTGGCATGTACTCTATTTTTAAATACATGGGCATTATTTAAAGTTTCTTTAAGAGAAGGAAGCTCCTTTCTGGGATTCCAGCCTGTGGCTTTCCTCATTGACCATTTGGTCATATCTTACCTTCCTGAATTCACATTTCCACTGTCCTTTCAAAGACCATCATCAAAAACATTTCACGTGAAGCAGAATGCTTTTCGACAGGCTCTTCAAGCTGCCTTACTTTCATTCATTTCTTGTTTCCTTTAAAAAGCATAATGTTGCTTTACAATTCACCTCCTGCCTATCAAAGGTGATGTTTACCTGAAGGCCTCTGAATGCATTTTTCTGGGATCAAAAGTAATTACTTTGCAAAGTTCATTTCCGACTTCAGTGTCTTCTTTGCCACTGAATAAATATTTCATAAGCCTGAAATTCAGAGGATGTTTGTCTCTCTTAGTTTTGCAAGGCTTTTTTTTTTAATTAGCCAGTATGCCTGATTTTTTCTTCCCCTAGATTTCTTCATATCATCTTGCAGAATAAGATACTTTTGAAACAAATCTAAGGAGTTTTCCCGCAGAATACTAAAGATGTCATTGCACAGGGGAACAAGCGGGGAGCCAGGCATTTGCATGAGATAGCACATGCCGTTAATTTATTCAGCGTTCATTCAAACCCATGCACAGAGCACGCGGGCCTGTGAAGGGCACTGAGAGTGAACATTTGCTCACATTGTTTTTGGGGACTCTGGTTGTTAGTTAACTTCGAAACTTTTGAGATCTAAGACCAAGTTTTGGAGTGCATCATTAGAAAGCCTCTCAAACTCACGAAGACAGGAGCATATGCCACTTGCAGCCTGCCTGCCTGGTGACAGGAATATTTGCAGTGGCAGCCGAGGCCTCTGCAAAATCCCAACTTCAGATAAACAAGCTGGGGCAGCTGACTTGGAACTGACAATACCTTCTTATCCAGCTGGCAGAAGCCCTAAGGGGGACAGAGTTGGGCATGCAGGGCGGGCAGGACACTCAGGCCCTGTGGGGCCAGCAGCAGATGTTCAGCATTGTGGCTGCTGGCATCTGCCTTTACCTGTGGGTGTCACTGCCCTCCCCATGCTGAGGTTTAGAGCCTCTCAGTGAAGGTGCTTTACCCTCCTGGAAGGATCAGCCTGGTGACCCAAAGCTGGAGGGACTTGGGTCACAAAGAAAAACAAATGCCATTGGCTTGACTCTAGTGGTGATGCCCACCAAAGCTCCCCTCCACACTGGGAAGGCGGTTTCCCTGGTTTCTTTCCTGCTCCTGGGCCTAAGCCACCCAACAGCCTTCCAGCAAATCTCTTCATGGCTTAACATAGCACCCCCAGGTTTCTATCTCTTGCTACCAAAGAAGTCTAAATGATTCGGGGCCTAGCAGGGTCAACAGGAGCCCAAGGTGGGGAACCGGGACCTCCAGTCACTCGCCGTCCATCCACGACCCCATGTTCCTTGTGCATTTACACAGGGCTACCGTCCGGACTCTCTGCTGCAGCAGCCCCAGTGAGCTCTGGACACTCAGCAGGGCTCAGGTCACAGACTGGTGCATAGGCACTTAGATCTGACCAAGGTCTGCTTGACAACAACAGTGGTCCATTTACTTTCCACTCTGCAAGCTTCCTGAGCATCCAAGAGTAAACAAGTCGATCTTCTCTTTTTAAATAGTTCACTTCAACTTCTCACTAACAGTCCCTCCCTCTTTGAATTAATAAGAGTCATTTTGTGCTTTTTTTCCCCACCAAATTCTATTTGGAATCTCAAATTACCAAAAGGCGGAAGGCGGGGTCAAGGACAGGGCCCAGCTGCTGCCTCCACCCCCCGCAGAGGAGGTCACCACAGCCCCGCCAAGCCCAGCCATCAGATACGTGGCACAGACACCAGAGCTCTGGGCAATTTGGCTTTTTCATTAATTCAGATAGGACCGTGCTCTCTGACCTCCATCTATTTCTAATCACTGGGTCTCATGAAGCTTCGAGGTGCAGGAACTTCATGGAGTCACTCTCAGTATATCTCTCCTGTGTCAGCTCAAATATTCAATTTCAAGTTCCTATCTGACCCGTGTTCCTTAACTGAGAGCCGTTCATCTTCTTCATGTTTAGGAAACTGCAAACTCAGGATAAATGTGCCATCCTCTAGTGTCTCTTAAATTCTGTCTGGAAGAATGCCATGGGGAGAAGGGTTTAGCATATCTCCTTAGGCGTTTGGGGGCTCAGAATTCGGACGGAGATGAACGCATACGCTGTAAGTCACCATGAGGAGAGCTATAAATAGAGGGGCCTCTTTCCATGCAGTTGAGGATTTTCAGATCTAACCACAATACCTTATAACCCAGATCCCCACACAAGGGCAAGCATGAAAATGACCGTGTCCTGGGAGTGGATATTTTATGCATGAACTGGTTTCATTTCTGGAATCTGTAAGCTTTTAAGACGTACAAGTCGTGGAATATTCCACACTCCATCCACGTTATGCCTAGAGGTTCATCCAGCGCACCCATTAGCATAGTTTGGGGTCATAAATCCTGAGGGCTTCTGGAATGCTACATCCAAAGGCACTAGGTGATTTTTCCTCAGAGGATGTGCCTCCTATTTGAAAATGAAGTCACTGCTTCAAAGGTGCCTCTCTTCAACAGAAAACCGAAGCAGATCATGGGTTGTTTTTTTTTTTTCTTTTTCCTCCTTCCCCAAACTGGCTGCAAATTCTGTTCTTATAACCTCCTCTCTCCCAAAATCCCCACATGCTTCTTCAGGGGCTGGAGGCTGGCTGGCCACCCCCTGGCCTGCCTAGTGTTTTCACTTAGAGCAAGCAGGCTTATCACTTTCAAGGACTGAGCGAGATCGTGATCCGAGGAAGAAAGACGAGGACCCTCAAGCAGCCACTTTGAAAAGTCAAGTCTTCGTTTAGTGCCCATTTCAGTCAGACCAGCATTTCTCAACCATGGGACGGGACCATTCCCTGTGGCAGGGCCATCCTGTGCATTGCAAGATGTGTAGCAGCGTCCCCAGCTCCCACCCACAAGATGCCCGCAGCCCTCCTTCAAGGCGTGACAACCAGAACAGACATCCCTGGGCAAGGGGATCACTCCCAGCAGAGAACCCCTCAGCTAGATGTTTATTTGGCACCTGTATGACTATAATGAAAGTAACCTTTCCCAAGCTGAGCTTGGAGGCCTCATTTCAAGGATCAGAAACAATCCTACTAGCAAGTCTGTTGCCCTCTGAGATTTCTTCAGCCCTCACATCTGCTGCCCAAATCCAAAGCTCATGTCCAGTGACATCTCAACCCATTTCTACCCAGCAATCCCATTTCTGGGTACTTATCTAAAAGGAGTGAAACCAGGGTCTGAAGAGACAGCCGCACCACATGTCTGCTGTGACCTTATTCGCAGGAGTCAAGATGCAGAACAACCCAAGTGTCTTGCAGTGGATGGATGGAAACTGAAAATGTGGTATGTCCATACAGTGGAATATCATTCAGCCTTTCAAAAGAAGAAAGTCCTGCCATATGCAACGACATGGTGGACCCGGAAGACATTACACTGAGAGAAATAAGCCAGTCAGAGGAGGACACATACTGCACGATTCCACTTCCATGACAAATCTAACAGTCTTACTCGCACAATTAGAGAGTAGAATGGTGGCTGCACTGGGCTAGAGGGGGAGGGAGAGGGGAATTTGCTGCTCAGCGGGTGTAATGTTTCAGTCATGCCCGATGAATGTGTGCTAAAGATCTGCTTGCTCTACAAAATGGTGCCCATAGTTGGGTGTTGTGCATTGAACAATGTGGTAAGAGGGTAGAGCTCATGTTAAGTTTCTTACCATAGTACAACATAAATACAAGAGGTAGACCAATAGATGGGAAGGAAGGAAGGAGGGAGGGAAGGGCTGACGTGTCTGAGTTCTAGACGGAGAACTTGGCTGTGAAAACCAAGCCTCAGGATTCCCATCAACAGTCATGACCCCTGGCCCCTCCATCTCCCTGCCCTGCCATTTCTAAATGCGCATTCGGCTGTCCAGCCCTAAATAAAAGGTTTATGTTGAGTTGTCACACGGATTCTTATGGCAATAACATTTGGAGCCTTTTACTGGGACATAAACTGTAAGCTAAAATGTCACCAGATTTTATTAGACAATCTAAACTTAATTGCAAATAAGTTGATGTACTCATAAAAGATGATGTAAGACCACCATCTAAGCAGGCGCATGTGGGGACCAGCCAGGAGCACGGGGCAGTGACTAAGTGCTGACTTGTCCTCCACGCCAAAAGGCATCGCTTGTTTCCCGAAGTACAAAGAGGGAAGAGTGATGTCGGCAGGAAGCGACATTATTACTTAATAATAATAACACAGAGCACCAGAGGTTAAAAGAGGTCGGTGTGAACCATGTTCCAAGACCATTTTCTCCGGAATAAAATTTTCATAAAGAGCTCTAAGTCTTTTTTATGGCTAGTGAGAATGTCATTGGGAAATTAATGATGGATCTGAATGATAAATCTGCTTTCATATAAAAGGGTTGGTTTTATGAAAATATGCTTTTATGCCTCTAAGGCTGTAAATGAGAACAAGACAAGGATATATGCAGAAGGATCATTATTCCAAGCCAGGCCACCTGTCCTGCTGCCCAATTCATCAAATTTATTAGAAAAAAAAGTATAAATTGGCAAAAACCTATTTTTCATGCAAAGGTCAATAATTTTCTTTCTGTTTTTTAAGATAAAATTTGCTTAATATTGTGAAGACCCCATGGTTTGGGTCAGAATCTTGTGTTTTCTCCATGTGGCTTCGGAAGGATTCACACAGGGCAACAATTGCAAGGAAGAAATTTCATGTATATCAAAATGCTCATCAATATACCGTATTAGGCCATTTTTCTTAATCATGAATTTATCACCTGTTGATCAGTTTTCAGAAAGTGGTTGCATAGGTGTCCTTGGGCTGCTGTAACAAAGCACCACAAACTGGGGGACTTCAAACAGGCATTGAGTCTCTTGAAGATCTGGAGGCTGGAAGTCTGAAATCAAGGTGATGGCAGTCACTCCATGCTTCGTCCACAGCCTCCCGGGGAGGGTCCTTCCTGCCTCTTCCGGCTTCTGGGCGTGGCTTGGAGCTGCCTCACCACATTCTCTGCCTTTGTTGTCAGGTGACCTTCTGTATGTCTGTCTCTGTGTCCAAATGTCCCTCTTACAAGACACCCATCAGTGGATTAGGGGTCACCCTAATCCAGTACAATCTCATCTTAACTAATTACATCTGCCAAGACCCTATTCCCAAATAAGGTCACATTCTGAGGTTCCCAGTAGACGTGAATGGGGGTGAGGGGTAGGAGGATGTGGGGAGAGGACGCTCTTCCACCCAACAGCACGGTAAAGAGACTATCCATGCTCACTGTCACAAATATTCCTTCTCTGGAGCCCAGGTTCATGGCACAGCCAGATCATCCTTGTAGCATGCTGTGGCCCATGGTGGCCCACCCTGCACCACCTCCCTGGCCTGTCCTTCTCCTCGCTCCTGGCTACTTGTTAGTTAACATTACCTAATTTTCTTTTTTTTTTCAATTGACTCCCTTTTTTACTTAATTCATTTTTAAGAGAAACTTAACATTACCACCTTAAATTAAAACGAACCCTCCTTGCCTGCAATAAAGATGATCTTCAAGAGATTGGGTCAAAGAGCCCAGTCATATTATGCATCCAGCAGATGATGCCGCCTGCAAAGGCTTCTGTGTTTCATGAGAAAGGAAGATTGGCGGGTGGGAGAGAGGCGCCCAAGACAGGGTAACACCTGTAGGAGTTTTTCTGCTTTTCTCTGCTCAGGACTGACAGTTGGAAAGGCCAGGACTCATCTGCCCTGTGGGGAGTGTCACATGGGGAGGCTCCATGTCCCTGGGCCACTGCAAAGCATCTCCCAAACACATCCGTACTTGGGACCCACTATCAGACTGGCCACAATCCACTCTTTCAAGGCAGGCAGGCCTGGGTCCACTTGAGCAAACTTGAGCTTCAGATTCTCCTTGGTAAATGGGGATTTACTGCTATAGGATCCAACAGTGAAACCTCTGGAAAGGGTGTCCCCATCACGTCTGCATCCTTCCCTTAATCCTGTCTTCTCTTCACTGTGGTTTGCAGTTTGACTTAGATCCACCAGTCACCATGACAGCCTCTGGTTCAGGCCAACAGCCATGCTTCTGACCCTTCTTGACCGCAGAACAACAGGTGACTCAGTTGACGGGGCCCTTGGCTGACTCTCTTCTTGCAGCTGGGACCCAGCCCTCCTGGACTCTGTCCTGCTTCTGAGGGCTCTGCTCCTCTCTCTGAGAGCACCTCTTCCTCAACCCCTCCTGCATGTTGCTGTTCTGTCTGGCTGACTCTCCTCTGCACTCAGCTTCTCACTGCAATCCCCAGGTCAGCTCACTTCCTGGGTGCTGCCTGCACACCCTGCACTTCCCATGAAAGGACCCAGCCAGCTCTTGGAATCTCCTGATTCCTCTGTGTCAGAGCCCTGCGGGCCGGTGCCTATTTCAGGGCAGGAGGAGCTCTTGTCCCAGCACAGTGGGAGGCCTACGTGGCTGCTGCTTATTATTCGTTCATTCATTTATTTATTTAAAAACTAAGTGTAATGAGTACCGACCATGTGCCAGGCACTGAATTAGATGCTAGGGATTTATAGTGAACAAAAATGTAGCTACTGCCTCCCTTGGCTCCAGTGGCATTTGCAGTCATGGGAAGGGAGACAGACTTTGAATGGATAAATATAAAATATGTCCACTGGTGACAAGCACCAGGACACAAGACAAAGCCAGGCAGGGTGAGGGATGACGGGCCTGGGAGTCCTATTTGGAGGTGGTGAGGAAAGAAGGGGAGCAGGCAGACCGGCATCAGTGCGGGGAAGAAGCAGCCATGTGGTTACTGGGGCCCGGGGGGGTGGGGTGCACTCCTGGTGTGGGAAAGGCAAAGGTCAAGGTGCTGATAGAGCTGGAGCAGTGAACAAAAGCAAAAGCAGTAGGTGAGGTCAACTGAATCCAACAAGGGAAGGAGGGCCAATTCCCGAGGCAGCACTGTGGCCACAATCATGGGTCATGACACTCCGGTCTCCTTAGCTGAGCTCCTAAATAAGGAGCACAAGGCCCGTCCACCTGCTTGGCAGTGAAGGTTTTTGACAGCTCAAAGAAGCGAGGTTCTGAGGTTGGCGGGGAAGAGGGGAGGCTGGGTGCTTTCAAGGCCACATCCCCAGACTGCACACACCTGCAGCCCTACTGGGCTTCCCAGACCACGGCCAGTCCACGTGGCACGTCAGCCAAGAGCTCCCCTAGCTCTGTGAGCAGAGAAGCGCTCCTGAGAAGGAGCTTCTACCAGACTCCATGTCAAGTAGCCCACGGTACATGCTCTGCATCCAAGAAGGCAAATTCAGGAAATAGAGCAAGAGAAGTTCAAAAGCTGATGGCTTGCTGGTGGTGAGAAGCTCCTCACTTCCTAGCCTCTAGGTAAAATAAATTGCTTTTCTTGAAAGGTCTCTTTTCAGGCAGGTAAGGATTTTCGTCTGGTGGTTGTCCTCAGCATAAATTGTTGGTTTCTTGCAACGTGGTTTATTTACTTAGCAAGTCAGTTGGGCTAGATCATCACTAAATTTCACCATTTGGCACATATGATATTTATGCACTTAATAGCTTCATTAAGGAGGTTTCTGAGAGTATATTACTGAGCAAGCCTATAGATCATCTGGCAATAAATCTAGAGAACTCTCCTTAGCATTTATCTAATTTGGCCATGGTTTTAATTAAGTGTTTCAGCTAATGATTCCCATTTATGTTTAATAAAATTTATTGTGTAAAAATAAGTTATCAAACCCCAATTTATTCAAGTTCATCCAATTGATGTGCCGCTGAGAGCAGCATGTGTTAAGAGGTGGTAGTGTACGTTTGGAGTCTCACCCGCTCCGAAAGAAGCACTGGTCAGAGGCATTTGAAAGGGTGTCAAGCCAGGCATGTCCCCTTAATGGCCATCTGCATTGAAGGAGAGAAAGCCGTGGTTCAGTTACCTGTGTCTGGGTCATAGGATGAAGCAGAGTCTAAGCAGTTGCTATCCGACACTGTCTTCTCCCTTTGAAATCCAGCACCACATCCACTTCTCATGGCACCCAGCTCCAAGCCCGTGGCCCACCAGAGGCAGTCTCACATGGTTCTCTGATGTGTGGACCCCGAGTGCCCATGGGCTCCGCGCATGACCCTGGCCTCATGACCCCACCTCTCTCCCCATGGCTGATGGCCACAGCCAAGCCCCCACCACCATACCTCTGCCTGGCCCATCTCTGGGATTGCCACAGACCAGCAAGGCCATGCCCCTCCCTCACGGCAGCCCACAGGCAATGACTGATTTGGGGTGCAAACACCCAGCCCCATGGCCCCAGCTCAGAACAACTCTGAAGAGCCACGTCAGCTCCAGAGCGCAACCCCCACCATGGGAATGACTGAGGTTTTGGTGCAGCTTCATCACATCCAAGGCCCCCTCTGCCCACTCCCACTGCCTCTCTACACCAGAGGTGTGGATCCCAAGGACACTCCCAGCCAGACATCTCAGAGCCCACTTCACAGGGACCCCCAAACTGAGATACCCTATGGCCTCCTAACACTTTTTGGTACCCATGCTGAACAAATACATTGTCCTCAAAGGCATGTGCAAGGATGTTCATTGCAGGATTTTGTGTGAAATAGTAGAAAGCGTAAATCAACTTAAAGGCCCATGGAAGGTATGTAAAATATGGAATACTTCTATAGGACACACTCCTACTGTGAAAAAGGATAAGGTGGGTCTACATATGATTACACAGAAAACTCACCAGGGTATGTTGAGTTAAAAAAGTGAAAAGAGGGGCACCTGGGTGGCTCAGCTGGTTAAGCATCTGCCTTCGGCTCAGGTCATGATCTCAGAGTCCTGGGATCGAACCCCTCTTGGGGCTCTCTGCTCAGTGGGGAGTCTGCTTCTCTCTCTCCCTCTGCTGCTCTCCCTGCTCATTCTCTCTCTCTCTCTCTCAAATAAAATCTTTTTTAAAAAGTGGAAAGAGGCATACATGATGATGCCCTTTAGCTCAAAATAGAACAAAACAATTGTCAATATTTTCTGTGGGTATTGATCGATCGATAGAGGATAGATACCTAAATGCATAGAACATTTCAGAAGGAGATGTGGATGTGCTAACAGTGGTTATATCCAAGAAGGGGCCAGGGCTGAGAATGAGTGATCAGAGAACTGGTCAGGACAGACTCTAAGCTCACCTGGAATGCTTCTACTTTCTTTTCTTTTTTTCTTTTTACAAGAGTATTTATGTATTGATAGCTAAATTAAATATTAATCACTTTTTTGGAAGATGGGCCATATAGTATAATTTTTGCTGAAATGAATCGATGGGACCGTGTACAACAAAAAGAGGAAGCACACCAGAAATACTTAGATGGCAGTTAAGTGTCTGCTTTGCTCCTCAGTTAGAGAAAAATAATTGGGTTACTTTTTAAAAGAAAGCGGACTAAGAAAATATGTCTAATCCCCTACACCAAGCTGTTACCCATTTACAAGAATCTTCAAAAAGCACTGCCCTAAACCTTAGGATTTTCTTATTGGAAATTTTTCCATAGCATGGTGGTTGCTCAGAGCTAACTAAGGAAAGCTGGGCCCCAGCAACTCAGGTTTCCCCTTCTTGTTATGGAGGGTTTTTTTCCTTTAAATTCAGTCACTTTTTAATACCAATACAGTTGAGGTAACTTATATTTAAGAATATCACCATGTCCATCAACTTGGTACATGGTGCAGATGAATTTTACTGCCTAAGGGAGGCAGACATCAGTTGGAGAATACAGAGCTGTAACACTTCGGGAGACCACCTAGCCCATCATTTTACACACAAGGCCAAGGATTAGAGACAGTAGGTCACAAATATGTTCAAGGGGAAAGTCAGCCTCTGTTACGTTAGCACAGGCCATTGCAGTGAACACTTATGTTTTGCTGACTTGGCTATATTCTCCCTTTTTCTAGAAACAGCCCCAGCTTTCATCTATGATTGGCTACATGATTTGCAGGGCCCAATGCCAACCGTAAATGAGGGGCCCATTGTTCAACAATTAAGAATTTCAAGATGGCGACCACAGAGCATTAAACCACATACGGGCCCTTCTGACTGTGGGGGCAGACCCACGCCACACACCCATGAAGCCAGACTAGCCTCCTGCTCTCCTTCATAGAGTGTGAGCAGAGGCCACATCCAGCCATAGTGCTAGAACACGTGACGCTGGTGCCAAACCACACCCTACATCCCATTGCCCTGCCCACACTGATGGGTTCAGGGGTGAGCATGTGAGCCAAGTCAGAGCGGACAGCCAGAGCTTGTGCCCAGGGCTCTACCCCCGTGATGTGGACCCTGGACCATGCAACCCCTTACTGATCACAACCTTCCTGTGACCATCAGGAGAGATAGGTCTGAAAATAGGGTGAACACACAGCAGACAGTGGGGCTGAGCTAGGACCCAGACACAACCAGGCTCTGATAGTACCTGTTAAGTTTTTATAGCAGGCTTCCCCTTTCCACAGTCCAACTCATTTTTATCTGTTTAAACCATTTTGAGTTGGATTTTCCCACTTCCATCCAAAAGCATCCTCTCTGGTATAAATTCTCACTGATTGTTAAGAGTGTACGTTTTTCACAGCCTTTTTGTGGATGGCAATTTGGCAATGTCAATTAATATTTAAAATGTTCGTGCCACTTGCCCCATGGATTCTATTTCTAGGAAGGAATTTATCCTACAGAAACTGTCTCCCTATTATGAAAGGGTATATTTTTTTAAAAAACGATCTTTGCAGCATGGTTTGTAATAGTGAAAAATTGGAAACAATGTGGCCTCCATCAACACGGGACTGATTAATTAAACTATGGCTATTTTATGATTTGCACAAAATAGCAGAGAAAAGTTGAAAGCTGAGATTTCCTTCCCTAGAAAGCTATCCACAATTTGTTAAGTAAAGAAGGCAAGCTGTACAAGGATGTTTTTTTAATCTCATTTTCGTAAAATAAGTTAACAATAAGATGCTAGCATATACCTACAGAGAAAAAAGTTGCTGGAGAATTTGAGGGATCAAACAGAGGGGCTTTCACTTTCACAGAACACAGAACAAGGGCCCATTGGAAGTCTTAAACGAGGAGTTTGTAATGGTATTTGCACCACCAAGGAGCCCCCTCCAGCAGCAGTGTTGGTAGTGGTTGGTAGAGGGAGCAATTTGGTCTGGGGAGACCCCTTAGAAGTTGTTGGGCAAAGACAGTGGAGGCAGGGAATGGGATTCTGGGGTGGGAGCAGGTGAAGCAGTCAGACTCCCCCGGGGGCAGGAGGAAGAACTTGGCAGTGGACTGGTTTGGGTTGGTGGGGAGATGAGCACAAGGACCCTGTCCCAGCCCAGCTCACCTCTTTCTGCCATCCCCGAAGATGGACCACCTTTGTAATGCTCCCTACTCACCAACTGTCAGCTCCACGCTAAAGACAGCACCAAGCTTTCCAGGTCACCTCCACATGCCCCATTTGATGTATGACAAGAGACAGTGCCCAGTGACCTCACTAGCAAAAATGCAGGGTCAGCTACAGAACCTGCACAATGTTACTCGTGCAAAATGAAAATGTGGGCCCTTGTTCCAAAGGAACCGAGGATCTCATGGGGGAGGGGCAGCGCTTTCATGAGAGCACAGGGCCCCTATGAACATCCTTTGTGTGACCGCCCAGATGACGCACACATGCACAACTCCTGACCTGTGGCAAGGGTTAACCTGCGGGCGCACTCTGCCACGCTGTGCTAGGAAGGAGTGATGAGCCCCTCCAGGGCTTCATGCATGTGGTCTCTCCAAACACATTAATGGTTTGAAGCAGTTGGGGGCAAGCTTTCTCCCACTTGAAAAGCAAACCTTATCAATTAAAAAAAAAATGCTTAAAATCTATACAAATGCCTTCCTTTAATGCAAGTAGTGGCTGCTTCGTCTTCAAGAGCTCCTTCCCTCTCTGCCGGGCAAGCTACCTGGAGAATTTGCACGTGCATAAGCAGCAGCAATGGAGTAACATATTCAGGCACGCCCTGCCTTCGCTTTTAATTTTCATTTTAAAAACCATCTCTGTTCAAAGTGAATACCCTCCAGGACCTAACAGCTCACAGAAGGAAGTGCAGGCTGGGAGTTTTAAGGCTTGAAGGATTCTCTGACTACACTAGATTGAATGGGATGGTGTTTTCATGGCAGTTGCTGTTTTTCCGTGAATGCTTTGATCACAAAACTCCGTAGGCTTGGAGCAGTCTGCCCTGACCCTTTTTTACCAGTAGCCCTGTTTTGTTTTTAATTGCTGTTTTGTTTTATTTGTTTTTTAATGCGTGATTTCACACAACAGGAGGTTATCCAAGACTATGTGTAGCACATTATGGTAGCAACCCCTGTGTTTGAATCTGGGGGGCCCTCAAAGGGATCCGCATGCAGTATTGTCCCTCTGCAGAGGTAAGAGCTGGGTTTTCACTGTGTTCTCGCTGCCACCAGTCACAGCTCTGTCTGGGCCACTGTCCCTGTGTCACCAGGCAGGCTGCCTGCCCTTCCCGCTGGGAGATGAGAGACAGGCATAGGGTGAGAAGGGCGGGAGAGGCTCATGGCAGAGGGTCCACGTTGCCCTTTCAGGACCAGCATCTCCCAGAGAAGACGGGGTGGGTGGGAGTGAGGAGAGATAAGTGACTCCAAGGACAGGGAAGAGTTTGAGTCTTCAGTCATCAAACTTCTGATGCGCGTAGCAACAAACCACCGTCACCAAAAAGGAAAGTAGACCACCAAAAGCAAATATCATTTATGGGTGTGTGTGGCTACTGGGTGGCTCACCTCTGCACCTCTGCACCTCTGCATGGCCCTGAAGGTGTGTGCGGTAAGCTGGCCTCACCTCCGACTTCCCAGGAGAGGAGGAACCATCCTCCTCTACTCAGAGCTAGTTCCCAGGACCTCCCCCAGCCCCTAGAGCGCACTGAAGGACACGGGAAGCCCTCAGCAAATGTCTGCTGGTTTCTGTCATTAGTAATGAATAACAGTAATAACTACAAGAGCCGCCACTACCCAGAGTTAATTCTGGGCTGGACACTAAGCTGACCTGTTGACTGCAACACCACTCACCTCACCAAGGAGGGAGGTGTGGCTCCGATCCACACCCTAGAGATGAGCTGACAGAGACAGGGCTTGTCCACGGAAGGGGCGATGCTGGGGTGGAGACCCGGGCAGATGAACTCACCAGCCCCTCCTCTAACCTTATGTAGAGACATGCAGGGGTACACACTGGCTCCTCCTTGCAAGGTCAAGATCCCAGATACCAGCATCACCCGCTGCCGTCCTGGAAGGATTGCAGGGCCCGAGCTTCCCAGGGAAAAGGGCTCGCGTCTTTTGGTTCTGAGCAGTGCTGCTTTCGAGACCCAGTCCGGTTTCTGTGGCTGTGGCTTTACTCCTACACTGTCCTGTCTCACACTCTGTCTGCCCCCGCCCCCACCGTCAGGGGCCAGCAGAAGCCACCATGGATTCCAGGGCTTCACTTTCAGAAGAGTCTCATGTGTGTTAACAAGACGGTAACAGGAGCCCTTTGATCTCAACAAGCCACGTTCTATTTCATCCCATGGTTTATGAAACAATTTTAGACTAATTATCTCTGACAACTTGCAAATGTTTATAAACTTCTTCAAGGAGGAAAAGGGCACAATTAGGTGTTCTTTGGACAAACGGAAAGGAGGTTTTCTTTGTGCCGTGTGGCTAATGTCTTTTCCCCCAGGAGTGTTCTGAAACCTTGATCTTCTAAGACGCTCCGATTTCCACTGAGATACAGAATTAATCAAATCATCCTCCCAGCCTTTTGAGTTAAATTTAACTGAGCAGGTGAGAAGCAGCTGTGGTCAGGCCCACTCCCAGCGGGTCAAATCTTTTGTCAGGTGGTCATGGGGGCCGGGGCCGAGCGCGGGCTTCCTCCTGGCCCCAACTCCACACAAACCCTTTGTGTGGTTTCAGTGTGTCTCTGCCGATAACCATATGGCTGGCAACAAACAAGCCTCGCAATTAAATAGAACCTGGATCTTAACTTCTCCATTAAAGAAAATTACCCCCAATCATGGCTATTTGCAGTGTGCCTAGAGCAATGCTGGGGGCTGTCGGAAGCCCCACCCACAACCCTGGGCGTCATAAATTCAAAACCACAGAATTCCAGTGAGGCCGAGGGAGGCCCCAGGGCTTGGTACAACAGAAAGATAGATACTGGGCTATTCCTCTGTGGCCCGACTCACATTTTAATACCCTTTTGATTATTTACTATTGTTAATTCAAGAATATGCACAGCAAGCAGGTAGAAATATTGCAAAGTCAGCTGGCCCTTAATCCCTAGCTAATCCCTGGTCAACTAACTATAGCCTTCCTTTATTAAGAAAAAGAAAGAGAAAGAAAGGAAGGAAGGAAGAGAGAGAGAGAGAGAAAGAAGAAAGGAAGAAAGAAAAGAAAGAAAAGAAAGAGAGAGAGAAAGAAAGAAGAAAGAGAAAGAAAGAAAAGAAAAAAGAAAAGGCATTCTGAATCTTTTGTTGAAAAGAAATTGCCAACGTGAAGAAAGATTTTCTCCTTCCCTTGAGACCCATGCGCTAACTTGTGCAATCCAGCCCAAATAAAAGAGACTGTTCTCCTGCTTCTTCCCTCATACTCTGCCAGGGCACTCACAAAGTTCTCATTACTTTCAACATAAGTCTGTTTTGTCATTTTTGAATGCAGAATTCCTTTTCGCCCCTCTGACTATAAGAAGACATTCTTAATGTTCACCATTAGGAGCTGGTCACAAAAGCGGTCATAAAAAGCAGAAACTTTGCCAAGCCGGTTTCTTTCCAAAAGGGGATCAAAAACTTTGAGTTTCAGTTTTTTAAATGTGAACACAAGTGGATGCAACAGGAATTTCTAACATCACCTAATCAGGTTTCTTCCACGTGGGCAGGCGTGCTAAGTGCCTCAAGGTGGTCGCATGTAGAAGGGAAAGAAGCCCACTCGAAGTCACCCAGAAAGGAGCTTATTATGAGGAATCTTGTGGAATCCAAGAAAAATGCATCGGCCGGTCTCAAACAGGACAGGCAAGAAACAGGAGTCCCCTGGGAAGTTGGCCCCCTCCATCTGGGTGCCCCGGTCCTTCCCACCAGGTCAGGACCCCACTGACACAGCAGCCACAAGGCCCCACCCCCATTGCCCCTGGCAGAGGGATTGTGTTCACCCTCCCCAGATGCAGTAATGTACCGTGCCACAGGCTTCACCCCGTGTGCACATCACCCGGACTGCCGTCAGCTTCAGATCTCTATAAATCTGTAACAAATCAAACAATTAAGAAACAAAACACTATAACCCTTTGGGAGGGCAATTTGGCAAACACCCATCACATTGCAAGTGAACATTCTCTTTGGCCCAGCAGTACCTAGCAACACCCACTCCCCACTAGCTCACACGTACGTGGGTTAATGTAGGTCAGGTTATTCCCGATAGCATGGTGTCTAATATCAGAAGATCAGAAGCAACGTCCATGTCCAGCAGGAGGGAATGTATGAGGAACTAAGGCACACCCATGAGCTGGGGTTCCATGAAGCAGCACAAAGAATGGAGAAATACACAGATAGGGAAGGATCAGCAGGGTTCATGGTTATGCCAAAAAGGAGACAGAGCAGTGTGTAAAGTATGCTACCACTTGTGCTGGCTGAGAATGTATATTCACAGCAGGTGGTTTTGCACAAACTCCTTGGAAGCCTGCACAGAAGAGTGGTGATGTAACATGAGTGGGAGACGGCTGGAGAGAGGCAGGGCTGGGAGGCAGGATTTTCATTGCGCACCTTACTTTACACAGCTACTTTTGAGCGGGTGATGGTCTTATCCTTCCAAACATAAGCAAGTAAGTGATATAGTAAAAGGAAATGAGTTGTAAATTCTAAAGAACATTCACTCCTATAAATGGAATCTAGTACCACCTTCCTTAACGAGTCATAACCTGAAAAAGAAAGGAAATGCCACCAAACAGTGTTACTAACTTTTCAGCCCCGTCACCTGTAGATGCCATCACCCTGAGGCCCTCTCTGTCTGCGTCAGAAACAAGGAGTAAAGGGTGGTGGTGAGCGAGGCACCCAGCACCAGCCAATACCTCTTACATGAAGTCATCAGGTCAGGAAGGAGCTGAAGTGAGGGACTGTCTCCGCGTGTGACACAATGCCATCTCACGCCACGTCTGTGAACCACCCACGACAGCCCCGCGTGTCGTACTTCAGGAAACTGAAACCAGCCGCAGCCATAGGTTCTCTCCCCTTCTCCTCTCTCCAGAGGTCAATCTGCCACAATGAACTGCAGCACCAACTCGGTGCTTGGGGTTGTGCGCCTTTTATGAACACTGTACTTGTTGGACACGGCTCTTGAACTGGGTAACAAGTGGCCCTGCCAATGCATGGCAGTCTATTAAGGATGCCATGGTCCATGCTTCACCCTGTACCCTCTCCAAGGTGAACACAAGAGATGTCAACACCTGGTTTGTGATGGTGTCTCCGAGTGGTGACAGGTAAATAATTTATTTCATTTTTTTCAACAGACGTTAACAGTCCTTGTAAGCAGATGCATCAATCTGCTTTTCATAGACAGCCACCCCTTGGCCTCTCCAGGCCACAAGTTCTGAGCTGAGGATAAACAGGAGTCCAGACATATGGAGGGAGCAGGCACCGGGGCTGCCTAGAGCCAGAGATTAGACTCTCACTTCAGAGTCTTCAGAGCTGTACATGGGGAACCCTGCCTGGGGAGCATGTGGGGACACTGCCTGCCAAGTGGCTGTATGCCCAGTGACAGCACAGGACACCTGATTAGTGGTCCTCTCTGCTTCCTTTGTTATTCACCTCAAGTCACTCTTGACAAGCAGCTCAGTGAGCATGAATCTGGACTTGAATATGCGACAAATGGAATATTAAACAGACGTTTTATAGCAGGCCTGCCAGGCCAGGGACACTTGAGTGAGAAAAACAGCTGAAGGATGAATTCTTTTCAGAAGTTTGGTCTGCTTATTTGTGGAGTGGCAAGGTGAAGGCTTGAGCATGGTGTAACCAGCTCTTTGGTTTCTCGGTGACTGCTCTGGCCTTTGCCCAGCTCTGTGCATCCATTTAACCCATGGGCTGACCACCATGAGGGAAGAAAGCATTATAGGATCTGGCCCCACATGAGCACTGAGTACTGTCTGGAGGGAGGTAAAGCGCTTGTCTCCCCAGCAGTCTACCACAGCCCTGGTTGTCACTTAGTACCAACAGGTGACATCTTTTCACCTTTGAACAACCACTGGAGCCTTAGGCCTGTCAAAGCTCACCCGGGAGTTGGTGGAGACATAATTTCAAGCCCCCCCCCCCCCGCCCTGGTATACACATCTTTACACACCCTTCACCATAGAGAAGTACCACTGAACCGGGCAATAGTTTACCATCTTTCTTCCTTCAGAATCCCCCAGCCTGATATCCTCACAGCCTGAGCAGGAAGTGGCCATCAGGACACACAGAGAAGTGCACTGGCATGCGATTCTTCTGGCTTGAGGAACAGGAAGGGGGACTCCTAAAGCCCTGGAAGAGGGCAGAAGTCCTGCTCCTCTTTTTTATTTTCCTGATTCTCTCAGCCCCCAAGCAATCAGCAGTGGCACACAGGGGCCCACAAAAGCCAAAATTCTGAGAGAAAAGATCCTTCCTTCTAGTCAGTGAACTGTGGTCCCGAGAGGGAGAGGGAGTGAATCCTCGTTGCTTTTTTTCCTCTCTGTCCTCCCCCCACCTGGACCCAGAGTGGGCACAGTCACAGAAGTTCATGGCAGAGTGGGCAAGCTGAAGCCCCAGCATTATGGATGAAGGGTGGGGAAGAAGATCCCAGGGAGTCTGAAAGGACCAGGGAGGTTGCAAAGAGGAAGGAGCCAGGACAGCAAGCCCATAAAGATGCTTATGAATCCAAGTCGCATATAGGAGGACCAGATCCTAATCCACATACCAAATAGTCTGACAACTGATCTATTAGTCAGTGGCTTCTGGATATCACAGACACAGGACAGATCTGAGATGCATGTCAAGACTTTAAAAACAGCTGACAATTGAAACTGCAGCCCACAATTGGATCTGAACTTGTGGCCTGAACCTAACCAGCTCAATTGCTGGCTAAAACAAAAATGTCAACATGCTCCGTGAGTCTCCATAGACAAGACTTAGGATCTTAAAACACAATAACCACAGTGTCCAAGATAAAATCCAGAATGATTCAGCATACAAAGAATCAGGAAAATCTTAACTCACATGGGAAAAGATCACCAACAGACGCCAAAACCAAGATGGCGCATGTGATGGAATTCTTGGCCAAGACTTTAAAGGAATTATTATAAAAGTATCCCCCTAAGCAATCAGAGACATGTTTAAAGTGGCTAGAAAAATAGAAAATTTCAAAAAATAAACAGCATGTAAGAAGAACCAAATAAAAATTTTAGAACTGAAAAAATACAATAACTAGAATAACACCTCACTGGATGTGCTCAGAAGCAGAATAGAGTTGACAGAAGGAAAAATTAGTGAACTTGAAGACAAATAAACAGAAATTAACCAATCAAAATGACACAGAGAAAAAATGCATTTAAAAAATAAAAAGAGCTTCAGAGACCTACGGGACAATAGTGCAAGTTCTAACACTCATGTCCTCAGATTCCCAGAAGGAGAGAGAAAGAGTGCAGGGCTGGAAATTATTTGACAAAATAATGGGTGGAAATTTCCCAAATTTGTCAAAAGATGTAAACCTACAGATTTAAGAAGCTGAACAAACTCCAAATGGGATAAACCCAAAGAAATCCACATTCAGACACACTGAAATCAAAATACTGGAAACTAATGACAAAGAAAAAAGTCTTGAAACAGCACAAAAACTAGTCTCTTACCTGTGGGGGAACAATGGTGTGAATGACTTCAGATTTCTCATCAGAAACCATGAAGGTGGAAGGAAGTGTCACGCCACTTATGAAGAGCGGAAAAGAAACCTCTTTTTTTTTCACACTTTAAAAACTTTATTTATATAAAAAACTCATTTGTTTTTAAAAGCATTAACAAGAGAGAAAGAAAAACAGGAAAGATATGGAGCAGAAGACATGCCCCTTAGTAGTGTTCGGTGGGGAGGTGGGATTTTGGGTTCTCTGGAATTGAATGTTTAGTGTTTTTATAAACAAAAAAGAAAAAAAAATAGTTAAAGGTCCCCAGAAGCCCACACCGCACCGAGAAAACTAGCACCAGGAAAAGAGCAGAAGAGGACAAGCAAACCAAGAGTGGAGCCAGGTCCAGATGGGGGCAATTTCCCCTGTGCAGTGGGTTCTTAGGGTCAAAGAGGAGAAAAGGCTCCTTTTTGCCAGAAAAGGAGTGGGAAGAAATGGGAGGTGGGAAAAGGATAAATAAGGGATTCTAATGCATAGAGGAAGAGAAGTGGGGTGGTGGGTTGTGCACTTTTCTCCTACCCCATAGCCTCAATATATAAAGGGAGGGGGAGAGAGAAGGGTAAAGATTTCCAGTTGTATTCAACAGAGCTTTTAGATTAAGGGGAGGAGGAAAAGGCAAAAAAGGAGAAGGGTTAAAAAAAAAAAAAACCCAACCAGCATGACAGCTGATTCCTCTAGCCCAACCCACTAATAAACAGTAAACTGAAAGGAGGAGGAGGTACTGGGGTGGCGGGGGCGAAGGAGGGCATAGAAACGACTTCCCTCCAGCCACTTCAGAGATGACGGTAAATTCTGGGCAACTAAGGAGAAAGAGTCGCCAAGAATTCTATATTCAGAGAAAATACCCTTCAGGAGTGAAGGCAAAATAAAGATGTCCTCAGATGAAGGAAAACTAAGAGAATTCATTGCCAGCCCATCTTCACTTTATAAGAAATGCTAAAGGAAGTTATTTAAACAGAAGGAAACCCAAAGCATCAGGAATGAAGGAAAAGCAACAGAATTAGAACTTTCTGAGCAAACAGACTATTCTGCTCTTGTTGAGTTTTCTAACCATGTGTTGGAGGCTGGAAAACAGTTACAACTTTGGATGGGTTTTCAGTACATGAAGGTGTAATATATAAGACATGGAGGGCACAGTCAAGGAACCCACACAGTTCCTGAATTTCTGTTCTCCAGTGGCTCACAAAAGTCACATAGTTAATACATTCTACTGCAAGCACACTGTGCATCATCCTGAGCCCTGTGCCAGGCAATAGGAAGCCTTTGAGGAACAAGACAGGCAGGTCTGTGAAGGCTCTGAGCTCTCCCTGGGACTCAATGCCCATATCCTACCTGAGGAAATAAAACCAGGTGCCTCCTGATTCAGGTCCCCGAGGGTTTGAAGGGATGAGGTTTTGCTCCTCAGCTTCTGCTGGCACCTTATCCTAAGAGCTCTGAAGGTCACAGATCAGGCAGGAGGCCTGGGGCCCTTTGGGTACTCTCATTTTGTTTGTTTTGCCAGCTGTGTTTCATTTCTGTAGACTATTGATCTGAGAGCCTCCCCCACCTCACACACAGATTGCTTGATGAGCAGAACACGTGTAGATACAACACACATGTGCACAGGTGTGCACACGCGTGCACACACAGCATGTTAGCCCTCCTTTACTGCTGCCATAAGCCAGGCCCGCTGGCATGCCCGGTCTGGTCCTCAGAAGCCCTGGGACCACAGTGTTCCAGTACGGCCTGAGCCCCCACCTCTCTCCCCACGGGAACTTTCTCCTCGCTGAGCTAGCAGCAGCAATAAATGATCTGATTTGCGATCTGTCCCTTTGCTCTTGGGACTGTAAATGCGGCTGTAGTATATGAAGCAAAGGGCTGGGCTGTTCCCAGCCTCCCAAGCAAGCAGTTACCCAAGACTGTAATTCCACTTTATCTCTCTCCCATTAAAAGGCAATTGAAAGTGAACCAAGGAGAATGAGGGCTGCCCGCAGCTCCGGGAACCCTCGGACGGCGCTTGCTGCAGGGCGGCTGGTGGACCCAAGGCAGCAGAGGTGCAAAGGAGCAAAGAAGAGTATTTGCAGAGCAGCAGACAGACAGTAGGACAGCAGTTACAGCAGTAGCAACAACAGCCACAGCTGTCCGTGGCCTCGCGTCGTCGCCGCTCTGTGCTGAGGGCCGCGGGTATGTGACCCCTTTGGTCCCGCGAGACCAATTTGCAGTGCAGTCTGAGCGAGGAGTGAGATCCAGTGAGGTCTTAGCTTACAAGTCAGGGAACCAGGGGATGAATTTGTCTATGTGTTCCTCCCCCCAGAACCTGGAGGGTTTAGCAGAGCCCCACTTTAGAATCCTTTCTTAAAACTGCAAAGAGAGGCCCTGTTGATGCTTTGCATCAGCAAGCATTTGGGAACCAGCCAGTGAGAGGACCCAGGATTCAGACCCAAGCCGAAATCCCACGTTCCTCCCACTAGCTCGTGCTTTCCTGGACTCCAGGGCTCTCTTGCTCAGGTCCTGCCAATGCAGAATTCACCACCCAGAATGACCCCCAAACCGTTGATGACCACACAGTGGGAAGGCGGGATTCGAGAGGCTAGGCGGCAGCTGCAGGCACAGAGATGGGGAGGGGCACTGGCAGGTAGTGCTGACATCCATGACGAAGACTCAGGAAACGTTGGCAGAACTGTCAATATATACAGGCTCAGATAAATCTCATGTTGCAACCACAAGCAGAGAATTTTTAAAGGCGGTGAAAATCCCCAAGAAGAGCACAGTGGTTGAGAACACAGGCTCCAGTGTTGGGGCTTATCCACCGGCTCCCCCAGCCTGTTCCTCCATGGTCTTGGGGAGACTCCATGTTCTCGTCTGCGAGTCGAGGACAAGGATGGTACCCATGCACCCTGTTGGATGTTGTGAGAGTCAAACAATGTATATCAAGTGCTTAACACAGTAAAAGGGAAACAATAGTTGTGCAGTAAATATTAGAGATAAGGAAGTGCATTCTTGTTAAAAAAAAATAACAACAACAGCCCCATGCCTTTTAGCAGGCTGTGGGCACTTCCTCTCTCTTGGGAGCCTGCCTTTTGTCAAATTTTGACGCCAGTCCAATCTAGTGGCCCTTTTGCAGCCCTTTGCACTCTTCCCTTTCCCTCAAAGCCCAGGCGTGTGATACACACTAGTTGTCCTGTCCCCAAGGGAAGCAAGCTGCAGTGAATTCGTTTGTTGTAAGACATGCATCGCTAGATGCCACTGGTTCCCAAATGACTTCACTATAAAGGGGGAGACTGAGAAGCGCCATGTGGTGAAACGTCGAGTGCCATGAAATCTGGAGCCTTTCCTGTTTTCCTTCTGCTACAGGGCACTTGATTCTTGGGCTGGAAGGACAGTCCACCTCTCGGTTTACTGGGGAGGGAGCTGAGGTCCCCAGGAGGAAGTGGCTTGCTCAGGGCCAGTTTAACAGATTAACGGAAGTGGGCACAGGACCAATTTTGACTGATGCTGTCTAGTGTCCTCCCCTCCTGATCCTGTCGCCTGCGTGACTGCCATTGTGTATAAGGAGGACCTGTCTGCTAAGACTCTTCCTGTTACAAGTGATAAAATCCAACCCAAACTGGCTTAGGTTTGAAAGAGGAAGTTATTGCGTTCAACAAAGTTTAGGAGATCTGTCTTCAGGACTAGCCTGGCTCAGATGATAATGTTGGGATGCTGTTCTGCAGCAGCTCCTAGTTCCCGATGTCACAGCATCTGGGTGAGGAAGAAAGTGGCAGCTTCCCCTTAATTGAAGTGAAAGATGCAGGATTAAGTCTCATTGCTTCTGATAGGCTTGGTTACATCATGTGCCCTTGCCTGAACCAGTCATCAATGCTAGGGGGTGGTGGCTCTTTGATTGACAGGCCTGGGTCATATGCTTACCATAGGGATGGTTAGTTAGGGTCCATTTAGGGAAAGAGAAACCAGCCAATATCTTCCTTGCATTCTGGCTTCTGGGTAGGTTCAGCTAGAGGTGGGAGCGGCTTCCTGCTGTTTCTGATCTCTGACTTGGCTCCTCTGGCTTCTCTGCTTTTCCATCACTGGCATACTAACCATAGGACGGGAGGAGAAGTGGCGGAGGTGGCTTCCCAGGACACAGATGCCAAGGCCAACCTGCTGAGGGGGAGTCATGGCAGGGGTGTGCTGGCTGGAGGGGGAACAGGGCAGGGTGGCTGCGAAGTGGGAACTAGAGCCAGTGTGGGAGACGCCTCCCAAGGCCTATGAGAGAGCACAGAAGCCAGATGTCTCCCCGCCCTCCTTCCTCGGAGCTTCCTTGTGCTGCAGGCAAGAGCAGGGAGGGAAGAGAAGCAGGTCTCAGAGCACGCGGGGTGAGCGGCCACCTGACAGAGAAGCATGTGGCCGGGTGGGTTCCCAAAGCAGACTGGGGTCCAGCCCAGGTGACGCAGAGCAGGAAGTAGGGGCATGGCTCCTCCTCATCACAGACGCCAAGCATGTGGCAGAAGGCACTGAGCAACTCCGGAGCTTGTGCTCAAAGTGCACTTACTGAGAGCAACATTAACTTACCCTCCAGCAACTGGTGTCAGTGAAATTAGTAATACTTGTCTAGAACAAAGAGGCTTCTGGGGAAACACATTTCTAAGTGCCACTTGGGAAGGAAGCAGTGTGAACCCCACCCCCAGAGCACAAGGTCAGCCTTGACGTCCCTCGCCGTGACTTTGTGCTTGGCCCCATTAGGCATTGAGCCTCTTCAGAGCTCTTGTCTCGTTGCCTGATATAATTGAAAGAATGATAGCAAAGAGGTTTTCAAATTCAGTAATCTATCTTGTTGGTGAAATGGCCCAATGCTGCATAAATAACCCTTGGCTGCGGGCGTGGAGATGCCTGCCACAGGGAGGACTGCCAAGCTCATCCTGCCCTCCTATAGCCACAGCCATGGGTCCGGACCCCTCTCAGTGAACAGTGAGCAGAGCAGGGATGGCAAGAAGGTGAGACAGGCCACACCAGGTGGCCACGGTGGTTTCCATCTCTAGCGAGTAGCAAAGTAAAAGCCCCATGACCCCATGACCATATCAGGAGAGGGCTCAGGAGGCCTGGGCAGTCCCCTGGTGCCTCTGCCCCATCTCTTTGTCACCACGAGGGCCACAGGGATGGAGACAGCACAGCATCTCCAGGAAATCCTGTTCTGGTCAAGACACCAAAGACATAGTTGATTTTCTGAACAACGCACACCCTACGAGCACAACTCGAGCTCTTGTCCCCATCAGACGGACACTGTTTCCCTGAGCCACCTAACTCTAAGGAAGGCCAGCCACGGGCCTGGAGAATGAGCTGGGATCCCAAGCCTTAAGGGAGTATTTCATAAGTGGCCACCTGGAAGGATTTTGAAATGAAGTCTTCAAAGAATCTCAAAAAGGCTGGAAATAAATGTGGCAGCCGCTACCAGAGTGGAGGCCCCTTTGTGGATCCAGACGCACAATGAAGAATTAACAAAGCAGGAAGAGTGGAAACACTGGCATTTTAGGAAAATAACTGAGAAATAAGACAAATAGAACTTGTACCAAGGAACCGATTTGCCACTCCAGTCGGGCGAGTCGCACCCAACCTGGTAGTGCAGCCAGGTCTGGCAAGGGAGCCAGGGTAATTGTAGTACTGTATGCACGCGCACGCACACGCACACACACCTGGCCTCCTCTCTGCCTCCGAGGGGCCTCCCTTGGGCCCTGGATGACACAGAGAGGGAAAGCGGCCACAGCCTGGCTCCCAGAACCTCCAATGTGCAGGAAGATTCAATGACTAGACCCGGTTGGACTCCTGGCTGCATCTGTTCACCAGGCTGCCTGGGGATCCAGGGTTCCTGCCCTGGTTGCCTGTGTCCCACATTCCTTCAGAGCAGGGGAGGCTGAAGGGCTCCTGAGCGGGTGGCCGCACCAGACACCAACCAGTCTCTCCACCAGTTGCTCCCAGGAGGCAGACCACCAGAGCTGCTGCCTGGCCTCAGGGAGCGGGGGTGCTATGTGACCCCAATACATCACCCTGTTGGTCAGCTTTAGGTCTGTCCTCTGGTCGGGGGTGATATGCCATTCCCATACCGTCTGCAGCAGGTGGTCCAGGACTGTGACCCCAGCCTCTGCTTCTGCTCTGCTCTTTGCCCCCACCCACCTTGCTCAGGCCAGTCCTGGAATCACAAACACACCTCCCCAGGGCCTTGCCCCTGCTGTCCCTTCAGTTCTTTGCTCCTTCTGGTCGCCTCCTCAGTGAGACCCTCCCTGACCTGCTGGATGCTGTCTCTTCCTCCCTTACCTCTGCCACAACGTGAAATTATCTATCTGTGGCATCTCCTAAGATCTGATTTCTTTATTTTGCTTTCCATGAAATCCAAAGCAAGGGAGCTGAGGAGAGAGAGGTGAAATCACAGGGACCCTGTGAGGCCAGCAACTCGTGAACGGCACCCTGCTCTCCGGCAGAGCGTCTGCCAGTGCCCTGTGCCCAAGTAGGATGAGCAGGGGCCCCTGGCGAGTGACAGGGCAGGTGGAGGGCCGCTGTGCCCCACGCTTTCAGTCAGCCTCCCGTCATCAGACACATCCCAACAGCCAAGCCACACATCCCTGCTTGGCCACCGTGGGGACAAGCTCCTGTCTGGGCAGGTGCCATAGGAGGGCAGACGAGGCCAACAAAGCAAGCTGGAGGCCGAGCCCTCGGACCCTGGAGAGGTAAAAGGGAGGCAGCCTCCCCACTAGAGGCCTCGCCGGCTGCACCTCTGCCTCCTCAGCTGTCAGGCCTGGCACGCACCAGGCACAGTATGCTTTCCTTCCACGGAAATGTCCTGCGTTCCAAGAGAGCTGGAAAGGCATCAGGAACATGTTGGGGGTTCAAAGCACAGCTGTGCACAACAGCGTGGATGCACTCAGCACCACTGAACTATACACTTACAGACCATCCAAGAGACAAATTTGTGTTACATGCATTTTGCCACATTTAAAAAAAATAAAATATGATAGGGCAAAAACAGAAACATTTACCTAACCTTAAGTGACATAGAATGAAAATGTAAAAAAGTATGACAAGCGATTTTATTTTCTTTATACAATAATGTATTTTCTAGAAAAAAATACCAGTTTAATGTTAGAAAAGTTATAAACACACACTGGTATCAGAATTCTTTAGGACTTCCTTAAGAGCAAAATTCTGTGCAGCACCTATAAATCTTCAGTTGATAATACAAAACTCTAAAAAGTAAGAACATAAACTAACATTGATTCAGTAACCCCCCCCAGCATAGCACTGTAGGAAGCGCTTTTCATTCACTCATGCCTGCTGGACTCCTTGAGCACCTGTTAGGAGCTAGTTCTAGGCACAGCGTAACCGCAGTGACCAAGTTGAGGTCCAGGCCCTCCTGGGGCTTCCTTCCCACAGATAAGCAAACCAGAGGGCATAACCAGAAAGTGTTATGCAGAGCAAGAATGCAGGTTGAGGGGGTCAGGACATGCCAGGGACAGGGTGGGGGTATTATTTTAGATATAGTTCTGGAGATACGCTCTTTGTTATGGTGGCGGTCGAGCTGAGACCCAAGGGAAATGAAGAACCAGCCATGAGGCTAGCTGAGGGTGAGGCATCCCAGACAGCGGGAACAGCACATGCCAAGATCCTGAGGCAGGAGCCACAAGGGACCCAGGGGGCTGGAGGAGAGGGGGAAGGTTGGAGACAAAGTCAGGAGCCAGTTCACACAGGCTCTTAGGGGCCAAGGCCAGGATGTCAGGCTTCATTCTGTGAGATGGGAAGCCATCAGAAGTGTGGGGCAAAGGGGTAGCACAATCTCACACATTTTAGAAAGCATACTTCTGGCTGTTGTACGGCAGAACAGTGGGCAAGACGGGGCATACCCTCAATCACCTCACTCTCACCCTATCAGGGGTCAGCCTTGTGCACATGGCCGCTGACCTGACCAGTCCCAGCCCCACTACCAGTGGACAGTGAGCTGGGAGCTGAACCTCGACAGCCTGACCCCAGTGCTTCCTTAGCAGTTCAAAGTGGGGGCTCTGAAGACCCAGGTTCAAGTCTCAGCTCTGTCACTTCCTATCACGAGAATTTGGACAAGTCAGTCAAGGGCTTTGGGCCACAGCTTCCTCGGCTGCTAAATGGGTCCAAGAAGAGCTGCCACATGATTTTGAGGCATCATTTGAGCTGTCAATAAAGACCATTATCAACATGAATAGGCTCCCCTGGGATTAAATATGCAGTCACGCAGTGAAGTCCTAAAGGCTACATGTGCCCAGACTTACTGAATCTTGTCACTAAAGCCCACAGCAGCAGTTTCGCGAGCACCTACTAAGTGCATGTCCTGTGCCACAAGCTGGGTTAGAGAAGTGACCCTCAGGACGACAGAAATGACAGTCCACTGTCTGCAGCTGTTCACGACTGATCCCATTTAGTGATTTAAAACAGGCCTTTCTTCCCTTTTTTTTTTTTTTTTTGGTTAGTAGAAGTATTGTGAAAATGTATTATTACCCCCAGACATCCAATGACATATCTAAGTTGCATGTTCTAATTAAATTTTCCTAATGTCACATCTGCTTTGCCCACTGCTATTAATTATTAAATAAGACTGTCCTGTGAAGCCAGGTTTCGTTTAGCCGGCTTTTCCTCTCCCAAATCCCCTCCGCACCCCCCCGCCCTCTCCAGCCACTGTTTCTGCCAAGCTCATGCTTGGCTCCCTGGGCCCTAATGGCTCCCTGAGGATGGATCCCCTTTGAGAGAAGGCCCTCACTATGGAGGAGTAGCCTTGGACAGAGGGGGCGTTAGTCACCACAGGAGAGAAAGCAAGCATGGCCGAATAAACCTGCTGACTATGGTCATTCTAACAGGGCAGTGCTCCAGAATGCCGGGACACTGCCCTGCAAGGCCTCCTCAAGGGGCCCTTCCCACGTGATGTTGTGGCTGTGGTGCGGAGACTATGCCCAGTGGGCATTACAGCTCAATGAAAGCAAGTTCCACATGCGTGGGATACAGGTGTATCAGTAGCCGTAATCTGGGCTGAGACACTGTGTGGTGTGGCCGTCAGAGCACAGGCTGAAGAGCCAAGATGCTTGCCTTTGAATCCTGGCTATTGTTAGTCTGTGACCTTGGACAAGTTCATTTACCTCTCGGCACCTCAGTTTCCCTATCTGCAAACTATAGGTAGCACACTAGCTGTGTCATAGGGTTATCACAAAGATTAAGAAGGCTAGCATGCGAAGTGCTTTGGTGAGTAGCTGGCACATTAGCAAGGTCTTTCTTTCTAAGTGTCTGCTTTTCCTATTCCTCAGGGAAATCCTCACTGAAGACCCACTTTCAAGCTGAGACCAGGCAGCAGAGAGGCAAGAGTTGGCCAGACGAGGGGGAGGATGCTCAGGGCAGAGGGTACAGGGCGTGTGAGGGCTGTGTTCAAGGAGGCATGGCATCTGGGAAGAAATGGAAGAAGACAAGGAGACTGGGTTAGGGAGGTGGGGAAGAAGTTGGTGAGGACCAGACCTCGGAGGGCCTTGGGCCATGTGAGGACCTTGAACTTTGACCTAAAAAGCCATGGAGGGTTTTTTTTTTTTAAGATTTTATTTATTTATTTGAGAGAGAGAGAATGAGAGACAGAGAGCACGAGAGGGAAGAGGGTCAGAGGGAGAAGCAGACTCCCTGCTGAGCAGGGAGCCCGATGTGGGACTCGATCCCGGGACTCCAGGGTCATGACCTGAGCCGAAGGCCGTCGCTTAACCAACTGAGCCGCCCAGGCGCCCGCCATGGAGGGTTTTAAGTAGGCATTGACTAGATGCCATTCTGACTACTACATGGAGAATGGGTTGACAGGGAACCAGTTAGGAGACTGTTGTAGCTGTCAACATGAGATGGCCCTAAGACAACATGCAAGGCCCTAAAAACTGATGGTGGAGATGGAGAGAAGTTCACAGATTTAAGAGACAGGGAGGACATAGAAGAGGCAGTGCTTGGTAAACAAGTAAGTATGTGGAGTAAAGGAGAATAGAAGTAAAAAATGATGCCAGGGTGCCATACTTGCTTGGGAGATTGGGTAGTGGTGCCATTCATTGTCTTCACATGAAGCATCCTTGAGAGGACATTATCTGTCCTGGTCATGGGGCATCCAAAGGTAGAAACAGAGTAGGGAGTTTAGATAGGGGGATTTTTGAACTCACAGGGGTTGACAACACAATGCATGAGCTGTTGAAACTCTACACAGAAAGATTCTTTATTAAATTAGGAAATGGCCATCATGGCACTAGCGCCTGCTAGATACCAAGCCCTATGAAAAGCACCAGGATTTCAGAGATGAATAAACATTGGGGTCACAATCTCATTGGCCCTGCAGTCATTCTCAATCTGCCTTCATGGTGCAGAATAGCTGAGGTTCTTGAGGAACTTACCAGAAAACCCATGACTCAAGCCCCAAGCTTGCCCGTAGAGTGCTAAGAGACTTTCTCCACTTCCTTATCATGACAGACAGATTCCATTAAAGTACCCACAGCCCTGAAGCTCTGCTTCTCCCCCACTGCCTCCCCGCAAGAGGCAAAAGAGGATGATTAAAAATTACAAGTGCTATCCTCCACACTCCATCTCCCAAACTTCATTTCACAATGGCTGCTGACATCAATAATGTCAGACAGGATAATCAAGTTTGCATAATGTAGCAGCTCTCCAGGCCCCTCTGCACAAACACCCCTCCCAGCATTAATGCTGGGTAACAGACAGACCTTAGATTCAAGAAGAGAGGCCCTTAGACTGCAAGACCGAAGAGTCCTTCACCATCATGTCCATACGTGATTTTACAGGCATAAGCCTCAGTTGGAAAAGCTGGCTTCTCATCCCAACTTGACCCCTTATTAGTAGGGAGGCCACAGACAAATCATGTGATCATCCTGTGCCTCCATTTTCCCTGCTTTAATATGGAGATAACTGGGGAATTCTAGAAGAATCTAGATGTTGGATGTCATATTATATTCTTGTTGAAAGAATAAATTTAAGGAGACAGTTAAATAAATTATTTCATTGATTTGTCTGTTAACATGTCATTATCAATTGTTCATCTGAGAAATAACTAATCTTCAGAAAACTAGAGCAACACAGAATTGCTGGGCTCTGGTATATCCTGACATGACCTCTAGATAAAACATCATTAAGAATTCAAAAATTGGTGACACTCATGGGAAAATTAGGTTTAAATTGTTGCCTTTTGGTAAATTGTACTTATAAGATGTAATTATCTGTGATTTATTACAGATCAATAGGTTGGGCTCCATGCCACTGACATCCAGTTTAAGATACGGAACAGAAAATGATAAGCCTGCCTAACTGAGCAGATCTCTGCAAACTCTGTACTTCCCCTAGCCAGGCTTTGTGTGACACACTAGATGCCTTCCCCCTTGCTTGCTTCCTTCTCCCCACCTCCCAGCTGCTCTAATAGTGAATTCCTGTTCATCTTTCTGGAGGCTCCAGGATGGCTTCCTCCAGAAGCTCTGCCTGACCATGTTTGCTGGCCTAACACAGTGTCTGGCCCAGGGTAAATGCTTATATAATTCCTTAAGCCAATGAATAAATGAAATGATTGATGCAATAATAAAACTTGACATTCAGTGAATGGCCAAAGCTTAGCATTTATGACAGGGGACCCAGAATCCTCCTCTTGTGGCAGTCAGGTAAGGCACAGCCCTGAGGATGCACACATATGAAGTTCCACACCGTGCCTTTTTCATAGTGCTTGGGAGAGACTCGGAGGAGAAAATGCTTGTAAAAGCACTCCGTGAACTATAAAACACTGCCTACCCCATGGGGAAATAGCCATCCCTCAGAGGAAGTTCCAGAACACCTTTGCAATACACGCTAATACACACCAGTGCCCCACGTGGCCCAGTCTTTGCATGGAATCACATTCGAGGAAGCACATCCCAACAAGTAAAAATGATTACAAATTGCAATCTTTTCTTGCTTCTCTCCGCAAACATCCTATTAGTAACCCAAAAGTGTCCCTTCTCCAAATTCCCTTTCTTCTCTGATTAGTTCGTACCTTCCAGATTTCTCACCTGCCAAACCCCAAAATACACGTCCTGACACCCCAGAATTATCTTCTCTTGCTCTCCTCTGCCTCACCCTCCTTATATAGGTTCCCCAGCCCCTGGGACACTGTCCAGACTCCTGTGTGTGTTACCTACAACCCAGATTCTGCATAACAGGGGAGCCTGGAGACTGCCCCTTTTCTGGGTCCTGATTTTTCAACCCTGGATCCCAAGTTGTGGGGAGGGGAATAATTTGGGTGAGCAAAAGCTAAGTCATCTTGAGTGGGTGGAGGATGCAGGGAAGGGGAGGTCTGGGAAGGCCTGAGCCCCAGGCCCTCATATCCCGTGCCCGCCCTGCTTCCAGCTGCTGTGAGGAAGCGCCTTCCATCATCTGTGTGTGTCCGGACCAAACCTGTGAGGTAAGGCCCCCTCTGCCCCATCTTCTTATTTTTAATTACAGTTTCTTTTCCAGGTGAGGAAGATACAGGAAGCAACCACACAAGAGTCACAGCAAGTGGGGACAGAGCTGGATTCGACCACGCAGCCTCTGACCTGGGCCCTGCTTGTTACCCATTTCCAGCAATCTGACACTGTTCACCCGGTGAGTTGATGCTGCTCAATCAGCCGCACTTTAAAGATGAGTAAACTCAGGCTTAGAAAGGGAACGGAGCCTGCATGAGGTCTCACAGCCAAGGACTGACTAACCATCAGGCCTGTGTTCTTGACCTCTGTGACATCTCCTTCTGTTCTTCTCCTGTGATATATGTATGACTGAGAATTAGTGCTACCTGATTCATTTCTCTGTTCTCTGCTTTGGGTATAGAGCTCACCCTTGAAATATTAATGAAGGGGGAAAAAAAGTGTGTCCTTCTCAGAGCTTCCTTCCATCCATGTACCCCCTGGACAGTGGCCTCGCACCTCTTCTTGCACACCTATCACTCTGCTCTGGAGGCCACAGTCACCCGGAGCTCCTCGGTCAGAGCTCACCACCCTCAGGCTGTCGGGGTGGGACCCGGTGCTAGCAGCGGGGAGCCGTGGGCTTCTCCACCACCACCAACACCAGGTGAAGTTCAAGACCTGGAGCATTCCCAGAGGGCTTAATTGTATTTGTATAGCCTCAGATGTGTCCCTAGGTCTTCGGGGACTTCTGTTTGATTAGACAAGAAGCACAAGCAAGATTGATTTTTCTCTTGACCTCAGCAGCAGGACAACTTAATGAGGTTACCCTTGGATTCAGACAGACGCGGATTCAAATCTCCGCTCCTTCCCTCGCACCCCGGAGGACCTTGGGCAGCTGCACACCCTCCCACACTTTGGGTCCCTCTGCAGGGACGCAGAGATGGAGCAGGGAAGCAGGTGAGGGGCCAAGATGGGCCTCCCCATGTGGCAGGAGAGCACACATGATCCCCACAGGGTCGGGGGCTGAGTCCAATCAAACAGAATCCTTTCTGTGTGCAACAAACCGCGTACACATCCCTCCCACTCCTACACCCCAGCCCCAAGGACTGAGACTCTTCCGCATCTCTAGCCTCTCCCCTTCCTCCGCCCTTCCTCCTTCCCAGTTCCCATTGTGCTACTAATGCTCGGAAGTGTCCAGAAAGTCTTTTCTTCCCCATCAAATGGGGAGAATTCTAACATCTTAAGTCTGATGCTGCCTGGCAAGGTCACCTGGTGTACACCCCAGGCTTCAGATAACCGTCACTTTCAACTGATCCAGACAAATGGGAGCTTTCTTGACACATTTGCTTAAAAAGGACGTTCCTTTCTCTTCTTGTGGTTTAGGAGGAGGCTAATTTTAACACATCAGAAGAGATATTTAAAGGACCGAGCAATCTGCAGTCAAATGTGCCAATTACGCCCGTGCACATTCGCAGGTAATGGCATAATGAGCAGGCCACCTTCCCAGGCCCAGCCCGCGAGGGGCAGCCTCTCTGGGTCTTGATTTTGTAAAGCAGATGTACCTATGCTGCATGTGCACAGAGGGGCCTGGAGGCATGATGACTAAATGGTGACAGATTAGATTGATCTCTATACGGTAATTCTAAAAGAAAGCCCGGCCATTGTAGCTTTCTGCTCAGAGGCACGTCAGCTGGTCAGCCTCCTGAATCGTGAGCACCACTTTCCACAGACAACGGCCTCAACTCTCCTGTATCTTTATCTTATCATGGGAACACCTCAGAAGACACAAAACAATGAGGAGAAGGAAATAACATCTGGGTGTCCCACCCTGGAAGAGAGAAGCTTTTCCCGAGGTCCGGCACCTGCCTCTCAGGGAACCCTCTGACCCTGAGCTGAGGGCCCCCCGGGAACCCAGAAGCACGCCGAGCCCATAAGGCCAGAGCACAGGGAAGAAAGACGGGGGTCTGTGTCTGAAGCCAGAGCCCGGCATCAGAAAACCCGGCTCGGGAAGGAGCCTTTCAGGGGACAGTGGCTCAGGGGCCAAGATGAGGCTTCTCCTGCTGCCGGCCCCCGCCCACCCCCCTTCCCCGGAGCAGGACCTGGGTGGAGCTCACACCTCTGATGGGAGGTGAGCCAGGCCCTGAATAAAGGCCCCCTCCTTTGCTGGAGTTCTGTAGGTCTTTGTTCATGCTCTGAATGGTCTGGTCCTGGTCTGCATCTCACTGTCTCTGAATGTCTCAACTCAGGGCAGTTTTGATTTCTGGGGACGTTTGTCTTTGTCTGCAGGCATCTCTTGGTGTCACATGTAGGGGGTGGTGTGTTACTGGCACCCAGTGGGTAGAGTCCAAGGATGCTACCAAACATCCTAGAGGCACAGGGCCTCCCCACAGCAGAGAATGATCCAGTCCCAAATACCCATATGGTTGAGAAATCCCGACCTGGAGTCTTTCTTGAGATACTTAAAATGACTCATGCTGGCCCTTCAAAGTGCTGACAAGGCACCACTTTTGGAAAATGTGCCTGGGAAGTTGCCCCTTCCCTGGCTCCCAGCCAGCCGTCCCACAGGTCAGAGGCCAGTGACGGGGAGGGAGGCCAGGAGGTTGGCGCCAGCTGGAAATGGACAGAGCTGTGCAAAGAGAGAGGGAGATGGCCAGGCCCTCCTGCTCCCAGCATACGAGGCCCGACACCACACGGTGCAGCAAGGCCAAGGCCACGTGGAACCACCATAGCTGGACATGCTGTCCTCCACAACAGAGGCTGCGGGGATAGCATTCTGTCTCCCTGTGTTGTTGCTCTGAAATGGAATGAAAGTGGATGAATGTGACTGGGGGAGTGTGGGAAGCAGAGCAGGGGCGATGCATATATAATTGAGGCAGGCGGGGAGCTCTCCCAGACACACAATTGTTTGATTAAACCAAGTCACCACCGGCGGGTGCTGACAGAACTGATGGGCCTTGTTCCAGCACGAAAGGCCGGGAAAGTGAGCGCTGGACTGCTCGGGCCTCGAACAGTCAAACACACTTCCTCTGGGCTTCAGCTGCAGGGTGTTCCGCCAGTGCCACCAGGCCCACCATGGTCTGAAACATGGCGTCGGGGCACAGGATTGCAAAAACATTCGTGTAAGGAGAAGAGAAGTGCATGAAGAGCAGCTCCGTCAATCTGCTCTCCTCTGCCAGGCGCGAGCCCCTAGCCTGCTGGCTGCCTTGTGCCGTGGGCCCTGGGGAGGACAGGGGAGGAACGAGCCCTACAGGGATGAGGTCTCTGCCTGAGGAACACGCTGAAATCTGGACATCTTTCCTTAAAATTTATGAGCATTTGCATTCTACTCTGTACTGTTTGAAGACAGTAGTTTTCAAAACCTGAAATTGCTCACTCTGGAGGAAACTGGTGCTCTGGGGCAGCACACCAGTCTTCTCCGGTAGCTTTACCCAGCCTCTGACCTCAGCCCTGCGCCCCCAGTTGGAGAAGCTCGGCTGCGGGATTTAATGCCCACGCAGCAAGAAGGAGCTTGCCTGGCTCCAGCAAGAGGAAGCATAGCTGCACCCCTCTGGCCCCGAATGGTATTATTCTGATAATCATTAATGAATGAATTAATAATGAATGTTTACTAGCCACTTAATAAATGCAGTGAGCATTCTACATGCTTTTATCACATCTGATGCTCCTACGATCGGGGTAAGTAGTATTGTTATGCCCCCTTTGCAGATGAGGAAACTGAGGCCCAGGGAAGTTAAAGGGCTGAACCAGGGTCATGTTGCCAAACCCCAGGTGTACACAGGCACGGTCAAGTTCATAGCCCAAGATGGCATTAGCTCTCACAGTGCTCATGAGCTCCTTGAAGGAGGAAGACTGTGCATGAATCTCCTTCACTCATTCATTCAGAACCCGTCCGCTGGGGGCCCATCCACACAGACTTGTGCAGTAGATGCTGGAAAAGTGGAGACAGTGAGGCGCCGTCCTTGGCTGCAGGACATGCTCTCTAATTGGGGCTAAACAGAAGCTTACACTATATGCAACAGAAGAAAGAAGGCAAGACCCATGGGTTGGGGCCACCCCGAGGCTTCAGGCAAAAGTGAGCCTTGAGGGGAATCCAGGGGTTGAGAAGCAGGAAGAACATTTCAGCCCAGTGGTTCTCCACGTGTGTTACTGGGACCAGCATCAGCATCACTAGGAACTTGTCTGAAATGCAGACTGTGAACCTGAAACCCAAGTCCTCTGGGTGATTAAGCTGCACACTCAGGTTGCAGAACCTCTATTTTAGGAAAATAAATTAAAAAGCATGGAGGGAGCACAACATTTGGCAGATCTGGAAAATAGGGAGGAGGTCCTGGCTGCAGAGCCCGCTGCTTGTCTTCCTGCTTTTGGAACTCTCGTGTGTGTGAGCACCAAGATGCGTAGGAAGGGTGGATGGATCCTGCCTGGTCTAAGCCAGCATCTGCCTTCGAGGGCTAAGGGGAAGGAAATCAGCTGCGGGTTTCCAGGGAAAATTGTGCAGTTCTGGGGTGTTGAACAGTGGCCTCCTGAAACATATGTCCACATCCTAATCTCTGGAACCTGGGAATGTGACCTTGTTTGGAAAAAAGAGCCTGGTCTTTGCAGACATAATTAAGTTAAGGATCCTGAGATGAGACCGTCCTGGATTTTCCAGACCAGCCCTACATTCGATGACAAGTGTCCTTCTAAGAGACGAAAGGAGAGGAGACACGGACACAGAGGGGCTGCAACCACCCACACAGCTTCATACCAGGGCACGTGGCACAGACAACTGAGGGGGACGAGTATAGAGCCAGAGTGGCGAGAAGGAGACGATGACATCATCTGGCATTTATTGAACACCTACGGCGCACAGAGCCCTGTGTTACCCAACTCCGAGCAGCCCAAAGAATAACAGCCAACACTATCTGGCGTCGCCTCCAACTCTAAAAAGAGGATAAATAGGAAAAACGAGTGTAAACACAATAGGACACTGAAAAACCCTTCTCCATCTTTAATTGAGAAACCAGGTAAAAATGAAGAAAGGCAGCAGAGAAGGAAAAACCATAAATGGTGTGTTGTTAATCTAACAGGTACCCCCTTCCCACCACTCGGCTTTGTAAGATGTCACGGGTTTTCTTATTTACAGCAGACCGTTTCGGTTTAATGAATAAAATAAAACCAAGACATTTGAGCGACCATTTCCATTCCTCTTCCTCCTCTCCTGTGGAAACCCAGATTCTTAAAGGTGATGAATATTCTTCCCTTTGGATAATATATGTGCATCCAAAAATCCTACATGGCATTGTTTCTGTGTTATTTTTACACAGATTGCATCAAAATGGACTTTTTTTTTTTTTCATTTTCTTCTCCCTCCCCTGATACTTAGTTTTTGAGAATTTTCCAGCCTGATGTGGGGAGAACTAATCTAATCACTTCAACTGCCACAGATTAGTCTTTGCATAAACTACCTCCGGTCCCCCCATGAAAAGCACTTAGGTCATTTCCAATTTGTTAGCCAAACCAACACTGCGGTGGAAATCCTGGTACATATTTCTGTGCTCACAAGAGTGTTTCTCTAGGGTACAGATACTGAGTGCACTTGTGGAGTTATAAGGTATAAATGTTTTAGACTTAACTGGATATTAACAAATTACTGTCCAAAGTGGCTGAAACAATTTACACTCTCAATAGTGAGTTATGAGTTGCTGCTTGCCAGAGTCTTATTTTCCCAAACCTTCAAGGAGCTGATCATTCCTACACTCTTTAAACAATTCCAGCACATGGAGAAAGACAAAAGTCACTTGACAGTTCTGATGAAGACAGCATTAGCTGGATGCCAGGGCCTGATATAGAATATCATAGGAAAGGTACTTTAGAGGAGGTTCAGGCAGAAAGCTTGAATAAAGTCTTAGCAAATAGAAGTAAATAATACATTGTGACAATGAGTAACTGATGCACACAGTCCAGGAACTATTCAGTTTAAGAAACTTCTAAAAACACTTTTACCATGTTAATAGAACAAAGGAAAAAGAAGCATACAATCATTTATTTTCTTAAATACCATAAAGACATTTCATAAAATCCACTTCTGATACTTGAAATTGAAATGGTGGATACCTTCTTCTGAAGATTTTTAAAAACACACATTTCAATCCAAAAATTACCATCATTGAGAAAATACTAGAAGCATTCCATTTGTGTCCAAAAAAAAAGTTCTGAGTCCCCTTTATCACTACAATTGTGTAACACTGTTCTGAAAGTACTGAGCAGAATTAGACAAAAATATAAAAGCAGTCATGATCACGAGAAGGGGCAAAACCAACCATGATTTTTTTTAATTTTATTTAAATTCAATTTAATTAACATATAGTGTATTATTAGTTTCAGAAGTAGAATTTAGTGATTCTTCAGTTGCATATAACACCCACTGCTCATCACGTTACGTGCCCTCCTTAATGTCCATCACCCGGTTACCCCATCTCCTACCTACCTTCCCTCCAGCAACCCTCTGTTTCCTAGAGCTAAGAGTCTCTTATGGTTTGCCTCCCTCTCTGTTTTCATCTTATTTTATTTTCCCCTCCCTTCCCCTATATTCATCAGAGGTAAAGCCAACCATAATTTGTAACTAATGAGGGTATGCTTCTGGGAAAACCCAAAATAATAGAAAAAATATTAAAATAATAAAAACACAGTAGTATGATCAATTATACAGCAATCAGTATAATTTACAATTTCATATGTAAATTATAACAAGTTAGGAAATACATGATTTAGAAAATCATTTGGAATAGAACCTAAGCCCTATAACACCTAGAAATAAATTTAACAATAACTGTGGCAGACAGATATGAAGCAAAACTAAGTTTCTAATGAAGATCATTTAAAATAATTCAATAAATGGAGAGTCATATCTTGTTTTATTGAATAAGAAGACGTGCAATAAGGATGTAATTTTTCCTAAGGTAGTCTTTAAATTCAATATGATCCCAATGTGGGATATATTTTAGCTTGGAAAAAAAAAGTAATTCTAAAATTTATCTGGGTGTGTTTTATAAGATGTTTTGTAAGGTAAATTATGTTTATCTTATAACAGCCAGGAAAATTCTTTAAAAGAGTGGTATTGAGGAACTTGTCTTGCCAGATATTAAAAATGTATTCTGTGACCACAGTGAGTAAAGCAGTGTGGTTTGGCAAAGGGATCAAAAGACAGCTCAAAAGAACAGAAACCAAGATCATAGTTATAGTCCCAAGTATGTAGAGATTTTAATGCATGGGACAGTGGTCATTTCTAACAAGGGAGAAGATGGAATAGCTGAATAGCCATTTGGGAAACATAAAGCTGGACCCCAAATTCATTCCTTACTGCAAAGTGAATTCCTAAAAGACGAAAGGTTTAAAGGAAAAGAAAAACAGAGACCAAAAAAAGCTAGAAGTAAATATGAGAGAATATTTACATAATCATAAGGTAGGGTTGGCCATTCTAAACATGTTATGAGATCAGAAAACACAAAATAAAACAATTTAATTTAACAACATAAACATTACAACATCTAAATGGCTTAAAATATCATAAACCAAACCAAAAGACAGCAATAATTTTTATCACAAATATCCCCCATATACAAAAGAGCTCTTGAAAATCAGTAAGAAAACTGGGTGCCTGGGTGGCTCAGTTGGTTAAGCGACTGCCTTCGGCTCAGGTCATGATCCTGGAGTCCCGGGATCAAGTCCCGCATCGGGCTCCCTGCTCGGCAGGGAGTCTGCTTCTCCCTCTGACCCTCTCCCCTCTCATGCTCTCTGTCTATCTCATTCTGTCTCTCAAATAAGTAAAAAATCTTAAAATAAATAAATAAATAAATAAATAAATAAATACCTATAAAAAAAAAAAATCAGTAAGAAAACAAATCAATATATCAGTAGAAAAACTGGCAAAGGATTTGAACAGCATTTCATAAAAGAAGAAATACAAAAGGCTAATAGGCATGTTCAAGGTCATTATCAATCAAATAAATAAAAATCTCATTTTTCCCCCTTTCAGATTGGCATCTGCAGTGTAGATAAAAACCAGTCATAGGAGGCCCTTGGGAAAACAGGCACTCTCGTGCAGTCTTAGAGAGAATGGAAGGTCATGCCTGGCCGCTGAGGCAGTTTAGCAGGATTGGATGACGTTGTAAAATGCTCACAACTTCGGACCCAACAATCTGATTTCCAGGAATTTATCATCAGGAGACTATTTCAAAAGTGAGAAAAATGCACCCACAAGAAACCTTCCTAAGCGCTGTAAACTGAGTATTTGTGTCCCCCCGCCAAATTCAGATGTTGAAACCCATTTCCCCAGTGTGATGGTGTCGGGAGGTAGGGCCTTTGGAGGAGATTACGTAACAAGGGCAGAGCCCTCATGGATGGGATGGGTGCCCTTATAAAAGAGAGCCCAGAGCTCCCTTGACCTTTCTGCCATGTGAGGACACAGCAGGAAGACAGGTGTCTATGAACCAGGAGGAGAGCTCTCACTGGACCCTGGATCTGCCGGCACCTGACCTTAAACTCCTCCATCTCCAGAGCTGTGACAAACACAAGCCACCCAGTCTAGGCTATTTCTGTCACAGCAGCCTGAACAGACCAAAACGCGGAGTTTCGACCAGCAGGTGATTTAAGAAAATGCTCAACAGTTGTTAAACATGACAATAGTGAAATACATTCATTGACTAGAAATGCCATCTCTGACATTTTAATTGAGTGGAAAAGGCAAGTGTCAACATACAATGTGATATCAGTATATAAAATTACATACCCACATCTTCATCTTTATTTATAGAGGCCAAAAGGTTTTCACTACAGCTCTTCCCCGAAACCAGCATGTTTCCCTTGGCTCTTTGGGTCTCGTCCCTGAGAGGCCTTCTGCACAAACAGGCGCCTTGTGGACCTCTTCTTTTCATGGTGGCCATGGTCAGCATCTGAAAGTACCTGTGTGTGTCTTCATTTTCTTGTTCACTTGTGTGCTGCCATGCCCACCAGAAGGTGGGCACCAGGGGAGAAGAGTTTGCCTCCTTCATCCCTGGGCCTCCAGAGCCTAAACAGCACAGACCTGGTAAATACCTGTTGGCTGGGGGCAGTCCTGTATGGCAGCATTTTCCAGGGCACGCTCTCTGGAGAGAAGGCAAACCTTATTATGGGATAAGGCATTCCATGCACAAGTTGGTTTGGGAAACATGACACTGGACCAAGCCAAAGGGTTTATTTACTGCAGAATTTCTCAGACCCTCCACGTGTTTCCCAACCAACATGACTTCAGAGCCCCTTTTTTCTTGGAGCATCTTTGGAGTGACCTGCATCTTTTTTTTTATTATTAACATATAATGTATTATTTGTTTCAGGGGTACAGGTCTGTGATTCATCAGTCTTACACAATTCACAGTGCTCACCATAGCACATACCTGCATCTTGAGACATCTGGGATGGAGCATGTCCAGGAGAATATGCAGCAAAGCATGAAATTGGGGGAATGAGATTCAGGCGGCCCCTAATTTATACTCTTTGTGTTCGAAATATTTACAGCAAGTGAACATTTATCATTTTGTAAACACATAGTTACTTGCAGGATAAAAGAATAAATAATTTTTTCTTTTTGCTGAGATCATACAGGATTTATTTTCTGTATTTTCTGGATTTCTTAAACATCAACAAAAAAGCAAGATTATAGTCGGAGAGAAAGGTAGCTCCACCTTGAGAAAACATTTTTAGGAAAAAAATTGGAGAAAAATATATGTAACTATATATTTAGTTTTATAATCAATGCAATTTCTTTGGTTTATAAAGAAAGACACTCAAAGTTTTATGAATGGAATCATTAATTTTGTTTTCTGAAAATGTTTTCTGTGTACAAGATTGATATACGTTCACTGATACAAAATATAGAACATCATGCAGAAAAAACTAAAACCATCCCTAATTGTACCACGCAGATAAATAAACTATTACATTTGTGGTGTGTTCCCTTCCAGGCTTTTTACCTTGGGGAAAACATTGCAGAATGTGTACCAGGGTGTGTGCACACAAATATTTTTAAATGCACTCATTTGCCGATCTCAAAACCAACTTTGTTTTACAAAACCATGAGTTCAGTGAAAGTTGTTTTGAAAGATCAAAGGCCAACTCAAACCAAAGTAGAACATTTTGTAAAATAATAGTAGAACCAGCTCTTCTGGACTCAGATTCGACCTTCACCGTATACTTACTGAGGGACTTTGGGGAAATGACTTCACCTGTGAATCTCATTCAGTAACAGGAGCTACCTCATAGTGTCATGGGGGCTCGGGGCAAGAGCACGCACTAACATTCCCAATAAACACTAGCTATTTCCACTGTTATTAATATTGACGGACCCAAAATAAATTGTAACATCTACATATGTCTGAGTGAAACGTATTCAATCTGCTCAAGGGCACCCTCTCCACACCCAGACCCCTTAAGACCCAGGGCTGCCCCTCACTTGCTGGAAAGCCCGCAGACACAGGCTTCAGATGGGTCCTGGGTTTAGTCCCACAGACATTCAGCAAGTTCTGTGCTGGTCTCCCTTCCGGTTATGTGGTTGTGTCCACAGTGGGGGCTGCCGGGAGGGGACGGGGACACCGAGCAGCATTCAGGACCCCAGCCCAGGAAAAGCCTTGGGGGCACACGAATGCTGAGGAGTCAGTTCCTACAGCTGGGTATTCTGTTTGTTTATGGAGCGGTTTTATTACCATAACATCTGGATTCCTTCGATGATACCCAGGAAAAGCAAAGATTAGGTTTAGCTGTCTGGTGTATTTTAAGGGATGTAGCTTTTATTCTGCATGATTAAGAAGTAATTAACAGCTTAAACTTGATGCCTTCACTCAGAGTTGATTCCATGAGTCTCTCCCACTGTGGGAAGAAGAAAGTGGTAGAATTTTTTTATTAATAATTTCCCATTGTCTACCCCAAATCCTTAGGTTCGGTGCAGCAGAGCTTTCTGTCCTTCTGTTGAATAATTGATCACGTGAGCTGGCTTCTTCCTGGGGCCCCTTGATTCTTGGAGAGGTAAAATGGAAATCATCACAGCCCGAGACGGTGTCCGGTGGCCTGATCTATAGTCTGTGGCCAGACACCAGCACAGCCACCCTCCAACAAGCACGACAGGGAGGTACTTGGAATGAATAAAGGAAGCAGGAAGAAAAACTGAAGTCCGAGAATAGCGTGGGACAGACAGGGTCACGCTCACAACTGGGCTGATCTGTTTGGATCCCATTTCAGAGCCATGCTGTCCTCGTCTGCAGAGTGAGGGAGTGTGCCAGCACTGGCCGCCACCGTGCTCCCCGCGGAGGCCACGAAACAGTTCCCGTCAAGGGCTTTGCACCGAGCCGGACACACCGTCACCCTCGTCTTGCCGCTGCCTTCTTGACGATGATGGCACACAACATTTCCTCCCCGCAGGTAAGAAAAGACTTGGCGAGTGATGGGCTCTGGGAGGGGCGTGCCTGGGGAGGGATGCCCAGTGGCTGCCCAGCTGGCTGAAGGCTGTGCTCGTTCTTTATCCGAGTGTGGGTCACAGCTGTTCACCTTGTGAGTATTCATGACGCAGGGCCTTCACACACGCCTTTCTCCGTGTGTATAACGGTCCGACAGCCTTAGAGCTTAAAAGATGTTTAAAGAACAAAGTTCAGGGAGATAAAGCGACATGACCAAGATCACCCAGAGAACTGGGAATAAATGTGGATTTGGAACCCATTTCTCCTGAGGTGACGTCACCAACACGGCCCTGACTCCCACTTCCAGCAGCAGCCACACATGCGGGCCCCTCCGGCATCTGGAATTCTCCAAGCTCACCCACGTCATTTTCCTTCCACATGCGTGTGCACACACATGGGCCCATGCCTGTGTGCACGCATGCACACCAGCGCACGCACGCACACACAAATGCTTAGCACACAGTAAGAGCTTAAAACGGCAGCACTGATTTCATTGCTGACATAATGGCACGACAACGTTCTTAATGGAATCGCTTCGAATGAGGAAGTCTGCCGTGCTGTCTGTGTCATGCAGACTGAGCACAGGCCCAGGCGCATCTGTGTCGCCCGCCTCCTCTGTGTGATGGGGTTAAAGCGGGGGACCCCCTGCAGGACTTCCGGGAAGGCCGGATGGCAGCAAGCACGCACCCACGGCATGTGGATGAGGGCCAGGACTGTCACACAAGCTCTCATTTAGGTCATTACTGTTATTGGTGTTCTTGCATTAATCTGGTGTTTACTTACAAAACCAACGAGTGTCAAACTCTCCCCATCTCACCCTTTGGAATGTGCCCGTTTGCTTTCAGCCAAGAATAAGTTTTGCCAAGAAATGCTCTTGCTCTATGTCTGTAGAAAACCCAGCCATGACCTACCCTTGGCTTTGCACCACAGGCCAAGCTCTGCCTCACAGTGCACCCACAGCCCTCCCCACGGGAGAGCCGCTGGCCCCTACCGAGAAACCCCGAATTCTAGAGGTGGATTCTCCCAATCTTCGCCAGATAGAAAGGATTTTAATTTTTTTAACTGAAGCTCATCAGTTTAAAACCCTTAAGTGTGATTCTGCTTGCTTCCCTGGCATTCTTGCGAGAGAATGAGATCAGGAAAAATATAATTCTCCTTCTTGAGGAAAGTCAAATTACACATGCACCAACTTTCTTCAGGTGACACAGCCTCAGCCCCATAATTAATATCACCACCATCCACAGCCTCATAATGAAACATGAGATGCACGGGCCTGGTGGGGAGTCCCAGGAAGGTGGGAGGTAAATCACCAGGCTGGTTTCTGCCACCCGGTTCCTGGGAGCCCACCAGGAGGGAGGGGGGCCTTCAGGGAACAGGAGCGGCCGCCAAGGGAGCTGGAGGTTACAGGGGCCCCGTGGATCATTTATTTCCCAGGGTGGCCTGTTTCCAAGGTACTTACGGAGCATTCGGCAAGCAGTACCTGCTAATGGTGGCTGTGTCTTTGTCCACCTCTTCACGCATATGCCGCTTGCAGCAGACACAGCCACTCCGTCCCCGGGGCTGGCGCCAATACAGAGGAAGTGGAGGATTTGCCCTGAGTCCTTGCCTGCATTCAGTGTGGACATTAGTTTCTACAAGTTCACACACAAGGAAAATCCAGCAGAAACCGCAGAGCTTGGGTCTGTGGGCGCGACCCCTCCCACTCTGGGCTCTGGGCCGAACAGATCTCCCTACCCCCACCACTCGCCCCCACCCCCTTAGCATCCTGTCAGCCTCTGTCTCCCAGACCGCCTGCAGTGAGGTGAAGCCAGTGACTGGTTGGGGCAAATGGACCATGAACACAGGCAACACCTGTGAATTCCAGGCCATTCGAAGCCACATGCCTCATTTTTCTCTCAACTCCTCTTCTTTGGCAAATCTTTTGGGCTACGTTGTTCAGATCGGGAGGCTACAAAGTGGCAGGGCCCCCTTGGGGCTGGAGTGTGGAGAGCAGAGGTCCACACCCATCCACACTGGGTGAGTCATATGATCAAGAGGTAAACCTTTCTGAGATAAGCCCCTGAGGTTTTTAGGGTGAGATGCTGCTGTAGCTAGTAGTAATCACTCCAGCTAAAATGAGCACCGACTACGTGCCAGGCACTGCATGGGACATTCAGCAGCAGAGTAGGGGAAACAGGAAAAATAAGCAAGTAAATATATATTAAGAAGCATGACCAGTTCTGTGTAGGGCATGAACAGAGTGATGGCACGGACGATAATAGAAGCAACCTACCAATGTATTTTGCCGAAAGAAGGACTTTTTAAAGAGTAACAATAGGTGAGATCATGAATTTCAAGGAAGAAGCCATGGCAAGTGTGAGGCCAAGAGCAGGGCATTGCAGGTGGTGGGCCCAGCTTGTGCAAAGGCCCTGTGCTAGAAGAGAGTTGGGAACTCTTTGAGGAATAGAAAGCAAGCCGGTGTGGCTGCCAGTGGGTATTGTGAGTGGACCAAGTGAGACGGAGGGACAGGTGGGGACCTATCACAAGGACTCATATTTTTCGTGGTGTAGTGGGAACCCATTGGAGGATTTTATGCAAGGGAAAGACATGACATGACTAACTTTTGAAAGGATCAACCTGGTTTCTGGGAGGAGTGGGGGGCTGCAGAGAGGCAAGAGAAGCAGCAGGGACATGAGAGCGGAGTCATGGCTTTCACCCCACCAAGGCGTGACAGTGGCCCCAGGCCATGGCCAGGGAGAAAGGGAACAGGGCCGATTTGAGAAGCTGTCACAGTGAATTACTCATGTGCCACCAGACACATCCACACGATCACAGCCCCATCTGATAAAAGGTTCGGGGCTGAGGTTCCAGCCCCCAGCCCAGTTCCCTGAGATCCAAAATATGCATCCCAGCAGAGGACACTGGTGTCTTGACCCTACAGAGAAACTCCAGGTCCCGTGAGTCAGGAGAGAACACATTAGAGGCAAGAAGTCTCTCAAGTGGCCACCATATCATAGCCCATTTCAGGTGACGTGTGGCTTTCAAGCTGCACCTTCCCAGAGACAGATCTTAACGTGATCTGCCCACCAGCACTTAACTTTCTATCTACCGCCCCTTTGTTCCCTTCTGTTTGAACGTTGGCACATGGCCTCCTGCATTTTCTCTTCTTTCAAGCTGATTTTTTCTGCTTGGAACACGTGCTTGGCTTCCTGAGAAAATGATTCTCAAATATGATTCTGCCTCGGAACCACCTGTGAAAGCTTTGTAAACATGTCCATTCCAGGCTCCCGTTGCAGGCTCATCAAATCAGACATGCTCTGGAAGGGGCCCGGGCAGCTCTTGTTTTTAAAAGCCCCTTAGGTGGGGCAGTGGGTTTAGAAAGCCACTGAACTGAAGTGCAGACGTGTGGAGATGCCTTCCTTCCCTCCTCCCCTGACCTGGCTTGGAGGGACTGCCCACAGCGCACACTTCACAGGGTGGGGCAGAGTCCCCAGTGCTTGGGGGTTCCTGGGACAACTGCACTTCTGACCATCTGGTTATACATCTGAGGGTCCCCCAACCCTCTCAGGTGCAATCGTTGGCCACAAGGACTCACAGAACTCAGGGAGGTGCTATGTTGATGAAAACAGTGTTATTATAGAGGATACGATTGAGGACCAGCCAAACAGAGGGGCCAGGGCCACGTCTGGAAGGGTCCCGAACTCAGAGCATCTCCCTTCTAGCATGTTGCTGTGCATCACCAGCTAGGAAGCTCAACTGTGCCTCGGGGCCCAGAGCTTTCCACAGAGGCAGGATGGATTGAATTGAACCTCCACCACCATCCCCCGGGGGTCTGATGTCCTATGGGTCTGAGCCCCAGCCCTCTGATCACAGGCTTGGTCTTTCCAGCAGGACCAGCCCCCATCCTGAGTCACCTCCTCAGTATAAATCCAGGGAAGGCCCCAGGGGCCCACCATGCGCAACAAAGATAGTCCTATCAGCCAGGAAACTCCAAGGATTTAGAGGCTCCCTCCCAGAAAGCAGGGACAAAGGCCAGAAATCCTTTATTATACCATGGGGACATTAGGGCTGGACTCATGCTGGTTACTGAAGGACAGCCATGTATGGATTCAGAACTCCAGCAGAATCAGTTGGGAATGGCTCTCTGGCATCTGAGGATCCCCCCCGGCCTCCTTATCAGTGGCCCAAGATGCCAGGAGTAAAACAAAGACAATAATGGGTCTGGCCTCTTATCAAGGGGTGTTGGTTGCTATGGAGACAGAGGGAGTTGAACTGGGAGAGGATTTGGAGAAGATTCTGGAAGGAGACTATAGGCGGTATATGTGAGTTTCGGGGAAAGCCAGCGTGCCCAGGTGCTCTCCTGGGTTCCTGCAGGGCAGGCCAGGCTCTGTGGTCTCCGTGTGGCTCCAAGACCGCAGGCAGGCAGGGCTCAAAGGTGAAGGAGTAGAGGATTGGCTGGGTCTATATTCAAGCCTTGGGCTGATGTGTGGAGTTCCAGGCCGTGTTTCCATAGCAACTCCAAGCCCCTACCCCATCCCAGCCCCATCCCAGCCCCACCGAATAAGGCTTTAAATGGGCAAGTGGAGAAGAGAGGATAAAATTTGGTTTTTTTGTGCACTAGGGCCATGATCTGGAATTAAATTGTTGCTCTTGAAGGCCATACTCTTGCAGCCCCATGGGGAGAGGCACTCTCACAAATTAGTCTAAGCCCCCAGAATGAGATAACTCCTCGGAAGCAAGAGTCCAGCTCCCTCCCCAGCACAAGGCCTGGGCCTGCACAATGAAGATGCTTTCTGCTGCCCCAGATTCAGAGCACGCCCCTCCCTCTGGGCCTTTCCACATCACTCCCAACTTCTCTCAAAGGAGAAAATTCTTCGCAGTCTGTCCCGAGATGCTGCGAGATCCATAGAGCCGTCAGCTTTCAGAGCAGCTGCTTGGGCCAGAAAACATGGAAAAGGGGGAGTTCTCTGTGTGACTAATGGATTCCAGATATAGCCATTCCCCAGTCACTGCCACCACGTTGAAGTGAATTTCCAGGGGACAGTAGTCATCAAACTCTAGAGAGCTGGATGCAGGGACAGCCGACAGGCTGAGCTCACAGACGCCTGGGTCAGCAAGTTCCAAGACAGCTACTCAGCAATTCTCCAGTCTTCCAAGAAAATCTGGGCCTCTCCTCCCATCTCCCTGCCCCAGGAATGAATCTGGGGCTACAGGTGAGGGTGTCCCCCCCCCCCCAACCGCTGCGTCCCTGCTCTGCCTCCGGGCACCCAGCTGAGTAAATTCAGTAAATCTATTTGAGCTCATTTGAGGCGTGCGGGTTTTCCTGGTCGGCCTGACCTCTGTGAGCACCTCCAAAATAAGATTTCTATTAGGGAAAGTGACTTCAGAGTTTTTAACTTCTTTCCTGCCCCCAAGTGCCACGGTTTTAATTAAGAATCTCACCGAGTGGCTGTCCCTGGCAGACGGTGGTGATGCAGGCCCAGGGAGGCCCAAGGAGGAAGGAGCTGAGCGTGAATCCCACTAGCACAGAAGCTGCATCTCAGGGTAGAGGGACTACAAGATGAGCTTTCAGGCCATGAACATACTCTGCCAGAATCCAGGGGTCTTTCAGCTGCCAGGCACCGCAGGCAGGCATGGCTCGCCGTGATGGACAGGCAAGCACCAGTTTGCTGCAGGAAAGTCTACAGCCGGCTCCCAGGCGGGCCGGGCAGCACTGCGGCACAGCAGACACACCAGGCCTCTGGCTGAGAGGGCCAGCCTCGAGAAGATCAGTCGGCTGTGGCTCTGATCCATGACAAGGGCTGCTCACCCACGACAGGCGCTGTGAGGGGCCGAGCTCTGCACGCCGGCTCCGTGGTGTCCTCGGTCATGACCAGCCTCCTGCCGCAGCCTGGCTGCAAAGTGCCCGCCCATGGCCTCCCAGGGCTCCTGCCCGACAGGTCGCAGGGGGGTCCCTAAGAGAGGGTTTCCAAAAGCCACAGCCAGCAGGGTTCTTTGGGGGCATTTGTGGGGTTTTTTTTTTCCCGTTAATCACAAAAGAAGGCAGGGATTTATCATGTCAGGTGCCAAGCGGCACCTGCTTTCTCCCGGCTTGACCTGGCCCACTCACATGAGAATGACACCCAGCAGGTGAGAGCCAGTCAGATGCAGGTACACCACATTGTCCATACATCATCAATTCCTGGAAACACTTTGGAGAGTAAATTTGCAGGCATCAGAAGCTCATATCCCATTAGGGGAAGGGGAAAGAAAAGAGAGCACATTCGCAGACCATCCAAAACCCCCCAAACCAATGTTCCAAACAACACTAAACCATTCTTAACCACCTAAGAGCAAAACACTGAGGATGTTTGTGTAGGGCGGGCATGGGAGATCCCCACTTTCTGATTAGCCCACACCAAATGAACTTGCAACGGGGGGTGTCTGTCTGCAGACCTTCATAGAATCGGATCTGAATGCCGGCTCCCTTCTGCACTGTGGGGAGCACGGCCCACAGAAGAAGAGGTTCAAACGGGGTCTGAGTTGGATTCAGGTGGGGAGAGCCCGCAGCCCCTGGCAGGAGCAAATAGCAAACTTTCTGTGTGGCAGCCTCACGTTTTAACACCCGTGCCTCCCGGGGCTCCTCATCCACAGGCCCCCATGTGTGTGGCAACTTGTCGCAGCTGAGCATGTGTCACAAACATCTTCTTTACAACTCGGGAACGTGTCCCATTACATTTCCTGAGGACCGCTCATTGCTCTGTGCTGGTCTCATTTCCAGGTCCCCACGCTGCCCTCCCCTGGTTCTCAGTCTGCCTCTCCCGGCCCTCAGCTCCTGCTGCGTGGGCTCCTGCTTCCCCAGAGGCTGTCGGGGGGGCCTCTGGTGGCTCCCCCCTCATGTCAGGTGACACAGGAGGCCCAGATAGCGAAGGAAAGGCCGAGGAACAAAGCCCCCCCACACAGCCACTTGGTGGCAGAAGGAGAGCCTCCGGAAGGATGTGAAATCCCCCCTCACTTAACAGCTTAATAAGGATTTGAACCTGAGTCTGCGAGGAATTGTCAGTTTAACTCTTTTGTCAGATGTGAAGAGCACATCTCATCTCGGCTTTCTAGCACGCCCCACGGGGACCACAACCTGCTGGAGATGCGGGGAGGGAGGCTTGTCGCAGGCTCTATCTGGCCTGAGCTTCCCCGAAAGGCCCCAGGAAACGGCAAAGGGCCTGGCTAGGCCCGGGGGGCTGGGGGGCCGGGCAGGGAGCCAGATATGCAGGAGAGGCGGGCAGCTACCCACAAGAGCCCACGCCTGCAGGAGAAACGATGTCCGGGAGACAGTGGGCTTGGGGACCTTTGCAGCTGCACTGGGCAACCTGATCCACCTGGAGGGAGGGGCTTCCGGAATCCCAGGGTCTGTGAAGCTCAAGAACCAAACCCCAGTGACCTCGCTAAGTGGTCAGGTTGAACCATGTGAAATTGCTGCGTTTGGCCATTTGGGCAGTTCCACATTCTCTACGGAGCAGAATCCTGCCCCCTGACCCTGTGTACAGGGGACCAGACCCCTGCCACCCCCTGCCCGCCCCTCCCCCTCATGTATTCAGCTCAGCCGCGCTGGCCTCCTTTCTAGTTCTGACCCGTGGGAAGCCCATCCCACCCCCCAGGGTTTGCCCTGTCACCCCCATCTGGACTGCCCCCGCCAGGCCTTCCCTGACCACCCTCCTAACCTCGTCGCTCGGATCCCACTGCCCCTCGCTTCCTGTTCTCCTGTGCGCTTACCTTTCTCATACCTGGCTCAATCCCACTTTATCCTAACTCCTTCCCAGGTATTTTCCGTCTCTCCCGCTGGAACGTGAGCTCCCTGTTAGTCATGGATCTAGTGCGAGCTTCTCACTGCCAGCCGGAACCCTGGACGGGGGCCAGGCACACAGTCGGGGCTCCATAAATACTCATGAAATGACTGACTGAGGAATCACGCCCACCAGAACCGGCCCTGCGGAGTTCCGTGGTGGTCGACAACCCCCAATCTAATGACAGGGACACGCGGCCACCACTTCCATCCCCAGGCCTTGGTGCACCAGCAACGTCTCTGCGGCCAGGGAGCAGAGAGAAGTGGCCGATCCTCTGCAAGAGGCTGACACGTGGGAACGGGAGGGCATCAGTGCCCGCTGGGAGCAAACGGGAGCCCCTGGGTCCTCCCTGCGTGCCAGCCACAAGGCCAGTGCCCCGTTTGTTTAGAATCCTGCTCAGAATAAAGGAGGGCTCTCACACTGGAGATCTCTTCATACAACCACGGAGCACCACGGGATTTTCAGCGGCCAAGGCTACCCGCCCACGGGTGGGCCACAGGCTCCCGTCCCTAGCTTGCTCCTGCCATCTGCTGGCCACTCAGGAAAATGCATCCGAGAAAAGGGGTTCCAGTCTCACGGATGCGCTTGTTTCCTTCAGGGAGGAATTCATTGCCAACTTTCTCTCCTGGCAAGAGCCAGGAGCCTGGCTGACCCATCCCTTGAGTAGGGCAGACTCTAGGTGGGTGGGGGAAATCACCTGGCCCCGGTCCCATGACTTTTCTGCGTTTTACATATATTAATTCTATTAAAATGTCAAACCTCTGAGTAAGGGGCATTATTTACAGCTGGTGGGAGAGTTGGGTGAATGCACACCCCTGCCCCAGGACCCCCACCCCCAGTGCACTGGAGGGAGGGCTGTGGGGGAGTGGAGGACAGAGGAGAGGAGTCCTGCCCTCTCCCACTCACAGAGCTAGAGAAGCCTCCATCTTCTGATCTGGAAAATGGGAGCCCTGGACTACATGGTTTCAAGGTTGCACACAGGGCTCTCTGGACAGGAGAGGCAGCACAGCTTCTGTGGTCAGACCCGAGCTGAAGACTGGTGCTTCTGCTCACAGGCCCTGTGAACAGAAGAGCAATTGTCTGTGATCGCTCCACCCCAGCTACTCCTCTGTGCCTGCTGAAGACAAGTGAGGTCACACGCAAAGCCTCCAGCCCTGGGGTGGCTCAGGGCGAGTACTTACTAAATGTTACCCGTCATTACAACTCTACTGAAGGCTCTGGGAAGTCCTGCAGCAAGAAGCCTACTTAGCTTAGCTCAGCCTGTACCCAAGCTGGCTGCCTGCAAGCCACCGCGGGGCTCTGGAAGACCGTCACTCCACATACCCCGTTTGCCCTCATCAGTTCAGACTGCTTCCTTAGCGGGATGAGAGCCTCAGGCCCCACTGAGAGCACAACCAGGTGGGAACCCAGGCCCATGGCTCCCAGCTCGCCACTCTCCTTCCCACAGCACCTCTCCACCCAAACAGCAGTCCTCACGGCAGTAAACAAAAGAACCACAAGCCATTCTACCAGGCTCCCAAAACTGTTTCACATTTGTCAGCTTTACAGACCAGAGGCAATTAAAAGCATAAGGCCAGGAAGGCTGTTCTTAATAATTCTATCATTATTCGCAATTTTCAGCACCGCCACACGTGAAAAACCCATTTCTAATTTCTTTAAAGGTGCTAAATGGCTTTTGCACTGCATTGTGAAAGCTTACCATCAGCCAAGCAGCTGCAAAGCAGGCTCAGGCTTTCCAGCCCCCGGGCCATAATAGCAACTGGGTTTGGCTTGACCCACCGGGGCAATGCTCTTTCTTTCAGTGTTTCATGCCCAGGGCAGGTGACTTGGACACTGTGGACTTCTGGGCATACTCTGCGTTGTTGGGTATTGCTGTCCACTGGGGTTTCACAAGGCCTCGGGCGCAGTGGCTTAGCCTGCTGAGGCACAGCAGGAAGTGAACAGGAAACCCTGCTTTCCTTCTGGACCAACACCCCGGAAACCGATGGAGAAAACTAGTGACCAGCCTCGCTGACAGTGAGCAGAGGCGAGAAGGGGGAAGTGAGTCAGCATCGGAGGCAGGGTCTGCCCGCTGAGGAAAGAAAGGGTGCTGGGACCCACTGCAGGGGAGGGGGTGCGTTTTCTTGTCAGGGCACTGAAGTGCTTAGAATCAAAAGCCAGAGGTTTTATGAGAAGTGACAGGCCTGGCTGCAGAAGGCAAGAGACCCTGCCCTTAACAATGACCATAATAGCACCACCAGGTGACCGGTAGGGAGCGCTTACTGTACACTGGCGGCCATTCTGAGCATTTGCATATGGTGACTCTTTCCTTTTAGTGAGGCCCCTACGAAGTACCGCTATTAATGCACCCCCATCTTACAAGTGAGGAAACAGATACAGAGAGGCTAGTAACTCGCCAGCATCACACAGGGAGGGCATGGCCCTTGGATGCTGTAGTGAGCAGCATGAACAGGGTCCCTGCCCTGATGTTGCTTACACCCTGCTGGGAGCTCCAAACATTAAGCAGATAAGTCACGGATGCCCTTGTGAGACACATGATAGAACAGAAGTGTGCCGCATTGAAGAGAGAATGCAGGGACCTCGCCTGGCTGGTCGGGGAGTGAGGGTCCTACTTATCCAGCAAGGGGCCTAGAAGCACTTGTGTTGTATACATAACAGTAGGGTCCCCACATCTGCCCCAGCAGCTACGTGGTGGGGCAGATCGAAGACCACAAGTGTGGGTGGAAGTCCCCCCCTCAGACACACAGCCACTCTTCATGGAGAGCAGCCCAGCTGATTGTGTGTGTGTGTGTGTGTGTTCTGCATAATGTTTAACTTAGTTAAAGGATCTCCAAGCTCCCTTCCAGCATGGGTGCTTCATAATCTAGTACAATGAGTGTGGTGATAAGCATACAATGGCTAGTCAATAAATGTTCATCAAGATGTACTGATGAGACAAAAGTGGGATAAGATACCTAGGCTGCAAATGAAACATCCAAGAGATAAAGCCAGCCCCCTACCACCCCAAATTCAGACAGATAATCAAGGAAACAAAGCTTATTAGTATGAAATGACCAAGGACACTTACCAAGTAGTATTGGACTCCCTGAGGACACAGCTGCTGCTGGAATACATGTTGGGGGGGGGGGGGTGTGTACTGAAGAAATAATCTAGCAAATTCTGCATGCCTGAAGCAAATTTAAGTACTTTCCCTAATGTTTTGGCTTAGTTAGAGGTAATATCCTCAGGGCATATTTTACTATATTTCTTTCTAGTCATTTATCTATGCTCATACAGATATTTTGTTGTTTTTACAAAACTGGGATAATGTTTAAAAAGCATATTCTGATTTTCCTTCAAAATATCATTGTTCGTATTCTATCATAATGATAAAATATTTAACATTTTTAATGACAGCATATTATTCCACTCTCATGGATATACTATAATGCCTCTTTTATTGGGGTTAAGTTGCTTCCAGTTTTTCCATGTATATAATTTAGAACGGTGGAGTGCTCCTTCCAGCAGGCTAAGGTCTTTGAACCAATCCTCTTACTTAAAATACAAGAAAATAGGGACAAAAATTTTTAAATACCTGCTTGAAGTTAACAAAACAGTGAGACTGTGTGGAGCCAAATCTGGGAGAAAAAGAAACCCATGATATGGGAACTGAGCATCTGATACCTCATTTCCCCTAAAGGTGATTGCCAATTCCAAAAGCAACAATCGAAAGGCTGAGAAGTTGAATAGAGTTTACAACACTCCCATAAGGCTAGGGGACAAGTGTTAGAATTCAAGGGCTGCTGAGGAGGACAGATTCTAATACTCCTGAGTTTGGGGCTGGGATTTGGACAGGCTCTGCCTTAAGGGGCAGTGTTGACTGGACAGCAGTCCTGCCCAGGAGAAACTAAAGTCAGCTTCAAGTCACATCAAACCATAATCATGTAAGGTGTGTTCCTCTGGGATGGCTGCTTGCCAAAAATGAAATCAATGCCTTTCTGAAGGAAGATAACATCTTTCAGAAAAACTGCATGTGAACTCAAGAATTTTTTATTTAACAATGTCCAACACTGGGGCGCCTGAGTGGCTCAGTTGGTTAAACATCTGACTCTTGGTTTCGGCTCATGTCATGATCTCACAGTTGTGGAATCAAGCCCCACATCAAACTCTGCACTCAGCATGGAGTCTGCTTCAAATTCTCTCTCCCTCTCCTTCCCTCTCTCTCTCTTTCTCTCAAATAAATAAACAAATCTTTAAAAAAAAATGTTCAACACTCAATCAAAAATAACCAGGCATTTGAAAGGTTTTGTGACCAAAAATAAAGGGGAAACAGAAACAAAAATCAGATCCTAGGGAGATCCAGATAATGGAGATACGTTTTAATAATATGATCAATGTCTTGAAAGAATTAAAAGACAAGATCAATCATTTTGGTGTAGAACTGGAACCTATAAAAAAGGAAGCAAAGGAAATCACGGAACTAAAAAATACATTAAGTAAGTTTAAGAGTGCGTGAGATGAGTTTAACAACCAAAGACAGAATTTGTGAACTGGAATATAAATCAGAAGAGTTATCCAGACCGAAGAATCAAGGCAAAAAGAAGTCAAAAATAAAAATCATAAGTGATATATGGGCCATGGTAGAAAAGTAATGTAAATGTTATCGAAGATCTGGCAGTATGAGGAAACAGGAAGATGCAATATTTGAAGAGTCAAAACCTGAGATTTTTATCATTGATGAAATAGATCAAACCATAAATCCAAGAATCAGTTTGAATCCCATACAAGACAAATGCAATGAAAACAAAACTGAGGCATGTCATGGTAATACTGTTGAGAGCCAAAGCCCAAGAGTAAATCTTAAAAGCAGCCAGAGGAACAGTCCTATTACCTTCAAAGGAGCAACAGTAAAAGTACAGATGAACTCAAGGAAGGCAAGTGAAGCCAGAAGATAATGGAATAATACCTTCTGAAAGGAGACAAATGCCAACCCGGAATTCCATACCCAGCCAAAATATCCTTCAAAGGTGAAAGTCAAACCAATACCTTGCTGACAGGATCAATCACCCACTTCTTGGCATGGGGGCCTCCAAGCACCCCGATTGCCATTCCCCCCAGGATCATAGATGGACACCCAACCACATATCCATGGTGTGATACCAAAAGTGGAGGAATGGACGCAGAGAAGACAAAAAGAACACATGTATATTGGGAGTCTCAGAGAGTGAGCAAAGAGAAATGAGATTCTGTGGCGAAGACACTTACCACACACCAGATATCCATTTGCACCCCTACCTCCCCAGCCCCCGTTTCAGTTAGCACCCTAAAGTTTGTTCTGGTCAGTGGGCTGCAGGCAGAATTGATGGAGCCAAAGCATGGAAGAGTCAGGATGGGAAATGATGCTCCAGGTCTCTCTTCCTTTGTAACAGCAACTAGAGAGACCCCATGTCCCGGGTGGTGCAGGTACAAGATGGTGGCTCCTTCATCAGTCCATGTATCCAGTTGACTAAAGTAGAGCCTCCCTGCATACGTGCATACATGTGTTGTGCTCATTCCATGAGCTAGAAATAAACTTTACATTAAGCAATTATGATTTACAGTTAATGTGTTACTATAGCACGGCCTAGCATCAGTCTGACTGGAACAGATAGAATAGTAAAGGGACAAATAGACATGAGTCAACACACTTCAAGTTAAGGGAAACTGGCATGAGAACATATCCTGAATTCTGGATCACAAGCCACAGTGCAGACATTGCCAAGGCTTCTGGTATGATGTCTCTAATTCACAAAGAACTCAGTCATCGGCTGCTCATTTGTTGGACCTATTCTGAGCTCAGTCATGCAGAGGGGGGTATGGAGAAGGAACAACATAGAGCCCTGCCCTCAAGATACCTGCATCCCAGGTGGAAAGCAGACAAGCATTGTGGAAAGAGAACAAGGCTGAGGGCATATCTAAATGGTCTGACAACAGGTGCAACAGAAATTAGGACACAGAGAAGGTGAGCTGGGCTGAAGAAGGTGGGGTGCTATGGGGCAGCTACCTTTAGACAGGCCTGGGGGGCTGGGTAGAGCAGAGATTTCCCAAATAATGGGATTTCAGCCTTGGAGAAATGATTCTTTCAATTTTATACAGTTCTTGTGGCTTCTCTGACTCCAGGCTGTTAAACACCTTTTGTGCACACCACTTAGCTCTTTGCTGGGCTGACATCTTCATTTCTTTATTTGTACATGTCTCCCAGGGAAATGAGGGTCTTCTTACTGCCCCCTCCCAGAGTCACCTGTAGCTGGCACACTGCATGGTTCCTGGTCCGCCGTACCTCCCCTGCATGTAAGCTCCTTGGAGGCAAGGTCCCTGCCCCCCACCCCCACAGAAGTTCTCACTAAAGGAAGGAAGGAATGAACAAACGAACAATCTAACAAAGAAGGAGCAAATGGACTGAACTTGCAGGGCCTTTTGGCCGAATCCTGCTCTGCCTCCTGGAGCATTTGCATCTCTCGCCAGGTGACCCCTCGTTCATCCTGCTCTTTTAGAAGCCGTGTGCAGGAAGCAGGTGCTTGTTGGTGCTGGCTCGGTGTGTTTGCATTTAGATCACAGAGTTTACTCAATCAGGAAATAGAGAGCAAAGGAGACTATCTGGCCGACAAAACAAAGCAAGGAGAGGGAAGGAGGCCTAGGGCAGCTTCTTCCTACTCTTAGTCTTAAAGAAATCACCAGCTTCCCTAGGACAGGTTTCCCCCTTCAGGCTCATCGGTCTGCACACACAGGACAGTCTGACCTCTGGCTGCGAGCTTCCTGCGAGATCCCAGTGGCTACAAGGATGGCCCACGTGAGTCTGTGTGGACATGTCTGTAGTTCACCTTGTTGAATGTTAGGTAAGTAGTTATTTAATCCTTACAAGCCCAGTAGGTAGGTAGGAATTGCTACTGCTTGCATCACGCAGACGGGGAGGCTGAGAGCCAGAGAGATGATGCCTCTTGCTCAAAGTCACACAGCCACAGGGGCCAGAGCCCGGATTTAAACCCCTGCAGCCTAATTCCATAGCCTCCGTCCTTGATCAGCAGCTGGTCCTCATACACCAATAAGCTGATTTCTAAGGAAATCCCAGTACATTTCTGCCATATTTAATCTGCCTACCATTCCCAGGGAATGTATGTGCTGTGGGCTTCATTTAATGAAAACTACTGTTGGAAAGATACACCACGATGATCCATTCTTTAAACAGTGGGGATGAGGCTGCAGTTGCATCATGTTGTTTTGAATCAGGGTGGCCCTGGAAGAGGGGTGCCAGTGAGGGGCAGCCCCTGAAGAGAATTCGCTGAGGGGCATGGCAGTTTGGAGGCTGTATTGGGCCTCGGCGGGCATAGAAGGTGTGCAGGTGTGTGGGTGTCAGACCTGGTGGGGTTCCAAGACCACCCTGGATAGAGGGCTGGGCTAAATCTCTCTGAGACCCACCCCCTGCTCGGAGGTGATAAGCCCAACCCAGGATCTCTCCTGGAGCTGGTGGCAGGGAGAGAGCAAGGGCGAGCCCCTGACACCCTCCTCGGGCTGGGACTTCTGGCTACGGGTGTGGGATGGAAGGCAGGCCTTCTGGCCTGGAGCAGGCAAACAGTAGGTGCTGCAGGTAACTTCCGCTAGTTTGGGCCTCCCTGTCTTTGATGACAGCACCCTGATTTCCTGTTAGGGAACAGCCCCTCCTCTATTATGGGAGGTCGTACTGGGGCCATCCCAACAAGGAGCCCACCTTGCCCAGGGGGTGGGCCCGTGACCTGAGCAGGACCATTGGACCCTCTAGGTCCAGGCCCCCACCCTTGAGCAGACAGACCCCAGGATGGAAGAAAGGGCCAGGTGCCCATTCATTCTGGCAGCCACCCTCTGAGGTCTCCCCAACACCGGGGACTCCTGTGTTCCGGTTCTCTAGGTCCATTTCTCCAGCCACCACTCTGAACCTATGCCCTGGGCAGGCCCCTCCAGGAAACTCCCTTTCTGTCACACTAGTCAGCGCCATGCCTGCTGCTCGCCACTCCAGGACCCCAACCATGCAGAGGCCGCACGACCAACTGCTGAAGCAGTGGACAGATCATATCTGAGAGCTTGTGCTCCCAGCCAAGGTGACCCTGGGCAAGTCTCTGACTCAGTGGGCCTCAGCATCCCCCCTCGGAGTGATGTCAGCCCACAGCACTCCAGGACGAAGTCTCCATTCTGAACGTCCTTGCTGGGCAACCTTTTTGAGGTGCGTTGCTTCAACTCTGAAATGGGCACAGTGCCAAACTTGAGGGGTTAGACACGAAGCAGGTGAGACAAATCAGCACCCCCAATGCATGGGACACACAGCTCTGAGCACTGGAGATGATTTTTTGAGGTTCAACGACAGCAACATGGCGAAAGGGGACTTTCTTTTTCTGAGGCCCTCTTCTGTGCCTCTGGTGACATAAATCAGGCAAGTCTCACTCACATCAGTACCTGCATCTTTAACACATCCCGAACACTTGCTAAATATCCTTGTAATAAAAAGAGTACAGGGCTCAGCTCAAAGCCCTGGGCAGGCAACACTATCAACCATCATTCAGTTATATATTATATATATATACGCACACACACACATATATATATATTAAGATTTATTTATTTTAGAGAGAGAGAGAGTGCAAGCAGAGGGAAGGGGCAGGGGCAGAGGGAGAGGGAGAGAAGCAGACTCCCCACTGAGCACGGAGCCTATGTGGGGCTCAATCTCAGTACCCTGAGATCATGACCTGAGCTGAAATCAACATTTGGACACTTCACTGACTGAGCCATTCAGGCACCCCCTGTGTATTTTTTAAGTAGACTTTATTTTTTAGAGCAGTTTTAAGTTCACAGCAAAATTGAGTGTAAAGTAGGATGGAACAGATTTCCCACATACCTGCTGCCCCCCCCCCCCCCACACACACACCCTCCCCATTATCAGTATCCCCATAGCCAGGTCCATTTGTTCGGAGTGATGAACCTACATTGACTTGTACTCACCATCCAAAGGCCATAGTTCACATGAGGGTCATGTTAGGCGTTGTACATCCTATGGGTTTGGACAAATATATGATGACATGTGTCTACAACTACAGTATCCTACAAAGTAATGTCACTGCCCTTAAAATCCTCTTTGCTCCACCTGCTCATCCCTCCCTGCACCTAATTTCTGGCAACCACTGATCTCTTTACCGTGTCCATAGTTTTGCCTTTTCTGGAAGTCGCATGGTTATCATACATACTGTCTTACAATATGTAGACTTTTCTGATTGGCTTCTTTCACTCCTTTCACATAGTAATATGCATCCAAGATTCGTGCATGTGTTTTCATGGTGTTATAGCTTGTTTCTTTTTAGCCCTGAATCATATTCCATTCTCTGGATGGACCACAGTTTAGCCATCACCCATGGGAGGACGTCTTGGTTGCTTCCAAGTTTTAGCAATTATGAATCAAGCTACAATAAGCATCACAGGCAGGTTTCTGTGTGAACTTAAGTGTTAACTCCTTTGGATAAATACCAAGGATAGTTGCTGCTGGATCATATGGTAAGAATATACTGAGTTTTGAAAGAAACTGCCAAAGTGTCTGCGCCATTTTGCATTCCCGGTGGCATGAGTGAGCTCTTCCTGCTCCACATCCTCGCCAGCATCTGGTGTTGATGGTGCTCCAGATTTTGGCCCTTCCCAGAGCTGTGTGGTGCTATCTCATTGACAACATAGATTTGGGTCATGTTTCTTGATCCACTTTGATAATCTCTGTCTTATAATTGCTGTAGTTAGACCATTGATATTTAAAGTGATCACTGATATAGTTGGACTTGTTACTTTTCTATTTGTCACCCTGTTCATTGCTCCTGTTTCTGTGTTCCTTCTGCCTTTTGTGGTTTTAACTGAACATGGCACATGATTCCATTTCTCTCTTAACATATCAGTTATACCTCTTTGTTTTACTTTTTTAAGTAGCTGCCCTAGAATGTGCAGTGTCCATTTACAACTAATGCAAGGTCACTTTCCACAGGTAGCGCTATACCTCATAGCTACAGAAACACCTCACGCCTCTCTCCCATCCCTCGCGTCATACTGTTACTCACATCACTCACACAAGGAGATATGTGCATGTAGACACGTAATTGAACATGGCTGCTGCTATTGTTTTTTGAAGAAACTATTATCCGTTAGATCAATTAAGAATAAGAAAAATAGGGGCAACTGGGTGGCTCAGTCGCTAAGCATCTGCCTTCAGCTCATGTCATGATCCCAGGGTCGTGGGATCGAGCCCTGCATCGGGGTCCCTGCTCGGCGGGAAGCCTGCTTCTCCCTCTCCCACTCCCCCTGCTTGTGTTCCCTCTCTCGCTGTCTCTCTATCTGTCAAATAAATAAATAAAATCTTTAAAAAAAAGAATAAGAAAAAGAAGGAACAAGTGAAGATCAAATAAAAATATTTTTCTTATTCTTCCTTTGTTTCTGCACATCCGAGTATCTGACCTACGTTATTTCCCTTCTCTCTAAAGACCTGCAAGGCAGGTCTACTGGCAACAAATCCCCTCAATCTTTGTTTGACTTTCACTTTTGAAAGATATTTTCACAGGGTGCAGAATTCTACCTTGGAGTTTTGTTTTTTCTCCTATCAACACTTCAAATACTCCACTCTCCTGTTTGCATAGTTTTTGAGAAGAAGCAGGACATTAATTCCTATCTTTGCTTATCTACAGGCATTGTGTTTTTTGCCTTTGGCTTCTTTTTTCTTTACCTTTGATTTTCTGTGATTTGAAAATGATATGACTAGATTTATTTTTTTTAAGGCAGCTTATTGTGCTGAGTGTTTTTGAGCTCTTCCTGGATCTGTGGTTCCGTATCTGACACGAATTTGGGGGAAATTCGGAGTCATTATTGTTTTAGATAATTCTTCTGTTCCTTTCTTCTCCTTCCCAAATTCCCATTATGTGTATGTTATACCTTATGTAGTTGTCCCTTAGTCTTTGGATAGTCTGGAGTTTTCTTCTTTTGTTTTTGTTTTTGTTTTTGCTTCGTTTGCTTTGCTTTGCTTTTAAGTTTGGCTATTTCTGTGGAGATATCCTCTAGCTCGGAGATTCTTTCCTTACTTTTCCTTAGTGTCCACTCTACTAATAAGCCCATCAAAGGCATTCATTGTTTCTGTTACAGTGTTTTTTATCTCTAGCATTTTTTTTAATTTTTTTATTGTTATGTTAATCACCATATATTACATCATTAGTTCTTGATGTAGTGTTCCATGATTCATTGTTTGTGCATAACACCCAGTGCTCCACGCAGAATGTGCCCTCTTTAATACCCATCACCAGGCTAACCCATCCCCCTAACCCCCTCCCCTCTAGAACCCTCAGTTTGTTTTTCAGAGTCCATCGTCTCTCATGCTTCTTCTCCCACTCTGACTTACTCCCCTTCATTCTTCCCCTCCTGCTATCTTCTGCTTTTTCTTTTTTCTTAACATATGTTGCATTATTTGTTTCAGAAGTACAGATCTGTGATTCAACAGTCTTGCACAATTCACAGCGCTCACCATAGCACATACCCTCCCCAATGTCTATCACCCAGCCACCCCATCCCTCCCACCCCCCACCACTCCAGCAACACTCAGTTTGTGTCCTGAGATTAAGAATTCCTCATATCAGTGAGGTCATATGATACATGTCTTTCTCTGATGCACGTATTTCACTCAGCATAACACCCTCCAGTTCCATCCACGTCGTTGCGAATGGCAAGATCGCATTCCTTTTGATGGCTGCATAATATTCCATTGTGTATATATACCACTTCTTCTTTATCCATTCATCTCTCGATGGACATCTTGGCTCTTTCCACAGTTTGGCTATTGTGGACATTGCTGCTATAAACATCGGGGTGCACGTACCCCTTTGGATCCCTACATTTGTATCTTTGGGGTAAATACCCAGTAGTGCAATTGTTGGATCGCATGGTATCTCTATTTTCAACTGTTTGAGGAACCTCCATACTGTTTTCCAGAGGGGTTGCACCAGCTTGCATTCCCACCAACAGTGTAGGAGGGTTCCCCTTTCTCCGCATCCCCGCCAACATCTGTCCTTTCCTGACTTGTTAATTCTAGCCATTCTGACGGGTGTAAGGTGGTATCTCATTGAGGTTTTGATTTGGATTTCCCTGATGCCGAGCGATGTTGAGCACTTTTTCATGTGTCTGTTGGCCATTTGGATGTCGTCTTTGGAAAAATGTCTGTTCATGTCTTCTGCCCATTTCTTGATTGGATTATTTGTTCTTTGGGTGTTGAGTTTGATAAGTTCTTTATAGCTTTTGGATACTAGCCCTTTATGTGATAGGTCATTTGCAAATATTTTCTCCCATTCTGTCGGTTGTCTTTTGGTTTTGTGGACTGTTTCTTTTGCTGTGCAAAAGCTTTTTAACTTGATGAAATCCCAAGAGTTCATTTTTGCCCTGGCTTCCCTTGCCTTTGGCGATGTTTCTAGGAAGAAGTTGCTGCGGCTGAGGTCGAAGACGTTGCTACCTGTGTTCTCCTTTAGGATTTTGATGGACTCCTGCCTCACGTTTAGGTCTTTCAACCATTTGGAGTCTATTTTTGTGTGTGCTGTAAGGAAATGGTCCAGTTTCATTCTTCGGCATGTGGCTGTCCAGTTTTCCCAATACCATTTGTTGAAGAGACTGTCTATTTTCCAATGGACAGTCTTTCCTGCTTTGTCAAAGATAAGTTGACCATAGAGTTGAGGGTCCATTTCTGGGCTCTCTATTCTGTCCCATTGATCTATGTGTCTGTTTTTGTGCCAATACTATATTGTCTTGATGATCACAGCTTTGTAATAGAGCTGGAAGTCTGGAATTGTGATTCCACCAGCTTTGCTTTTCTTTTTCAATATTCCTCTGGCTATTGGGGGTCTCTTCTGGTTCCATACAAATTTTGGGATTATTTGTTCCATTTCTTTGGAAAAAGTGGATGGTATTTTGATGGGGATTGCATTGAATGTGTAGATTGCTCTAGGTAGCATTGACATCTTCACAATGTTCGTTCTCCCAATCCATGAGCATGGAACGTTTTTCCATTACTTTGTGTCTTCCTCAATTTCTTTCATGAGTATTTTATAGTTTTCTGAGTACAGATCCTTTGCCTCTTTGGTTAAATTTATTCCTCGGTATCTTATGGTTTTGGGTGCAATTGTAAATGGGATCAACTCCTTGATTTGTCTCTCTTCTGTCTTGTTGTTGGTATATAGGAATGCCACTGATTTCTGTGCATTGATTTTATATCCTGCTACTTTACTGAATTCCTGTATGAGTTCTAGTAGTTTTGGGGTGGAGTCTTTTGGGTTTTCCACATACGGTATCATATCATCTGCAGAAAGTGAGAGTTTGACTTCCTCTTTGCCGATTTGGATGCCTTTGATTTCTTTTTGTTGTCTGATTGCTGTGGCTAGGACTTCTAATACTATGTTGAATAGCAGTGGTGAGAGTGGACATCCCTGCCGCGTTCCTGACCTTAGGGGCAAAGCTCTCAGCTTTTCCCCATTGAGAATGATATTCGCTGTAGGTTTTTCATAGATGGCTTTTATGATATTGAGGTATGTACCCTCTATCCCTATACTCTGAAGAGTTTCGATCAAGAAAGGATGCTGTACTTTGTCAAATGCTTTTTCTGCATCTATTGAGAGGATCATATGATTCTTGTTCTTTCTTTTGTTAATGTATTGTATCACGTTGATTGAATTGTGGATGTTGAACCAACCTTGCAGCCCAGGGATAAATCCCACTTGGTTTTGGTGAATAATCCTTTTAATGTACTGTTGGATCCTATTGGCTAGTATTTTGGTGAGAATTTTTGTATCCATGTTCATCAAGGATATTGGTCTGTAATTCTCCTTTTTGATGGGGTCTTTGTCTGGTTTTGGGATCAAGGTAATGGTGGCCTCATAAAATGAGTTTGGAAGTTTTCCTTCCATTTTTATTTTCTGGAACAGTTTAAGGAGAATAGGTATTAATTCTTCTTCAAATGTCTGATAGAATTCCCCTGGGAAGCCATCTGGCCCTGGGCTTTTGTTTGTTGGGAGATTTTTGATGACTGCTTCAATTTCCTTAGTGGTTATAGGTCTGTTCAGGTTTTCTATTTCTTCCTGGTTCAATTTTGGTAGTTGATACATCTCTAGGAATGCACCCATTTCTTCCAGGTTATCTAATTTGCTGGCATAGAGTTGCTTATAATATGTTCTTATAATTGTCTGTATTTCTGTGGTGTTGGTTGTGATCTCTCCTCTTTCATTCATGATTTTGTTGATTTGGGTCATTTCTCTTTTCTTTTTGAGAAGTCTGGCCAGGGGTTTATCAATCTTGTTAATTCTTTCAAAGAACCAGCTCCTAGTTTCGTTGATCTGTTCTACTGTTGTTTTGGTTGCTATTTCATTGATTTATGCTCTGATCTTTATTATTTCTCTTCTCCTGCTGGGTTTAGGCTTTCTTTGCTGTTCTTTCTCTAGCTCCTTTAGGTGTAGGGTTAGGTTGTTTTTTGAGACCTTTCTTGTTTCTTGAGAAAGGCTTGTATTGCTCTATACTTTCCTCTCAGGACTGCCTTTGCTGTATCCCAAAGATTTTGCACAGTTGTGGTTTCATTTTCATTGGTTTCCATGAATTTTTTTAATTCTTCTTTAATTTCCTGGTTGACCCATTCATTCTTTAGTAGGATGCTCTTTAGCCTCCATGTATTTGAGTTCTTTCCGACTTTCCTCTTGTGATTGACTTCTAGTTTCAAAGCATTGTGGTCTGAAAATATGCAGGGAATAATCCCAATCTTTTCGTACCAGTTAAGACCTGATTTGTGACCTAGGATGTGATCTATTCTGGAGAATGTTCCATGGGCACTAGAGAAGCATGTGTATTCCGTTGCTTTGGGATGGAATGTTCTGAATATGTCTGTGAAGTCCATTTGGTCCAGTGTGTCGTTTAAAGTCTTTATTTCCTTGTTGATCTTTTGCTTAGAAGATCTGTCCATTTCAGTGAGGGGGGTGTTAAAGTCCCCCACTATTATTGTATTGTTGTCAATGTGTTTCTTCGCTTTTGTTATTAATTGCCTTATATAATTGGCTGCTTCCACGTTAGGGGCATAGATATTTACAATTGTTAGATCTTCTTGTTGGATAGACCCTTTAAGTACGATATAGCGTCCTTCCTCATCTCTTATTACAGTCTTTGTTTTAAAATCTAATTTGTCTGATATAAGGATTGCCACCCCAGCTTTCTTTTGGTGTCCATTAGCATGGTAAATGGTTTTCCACCTCCTCACTTTCAATCCGGGGGTGTCTTTGGGTCTAAAATGAGTCTCTTGCAGACAGCATATAGATGGGTCTTGTTTTTTAATCCAGTCTGATAGCCTGTGTCTTTTGATTGGGGCATTTAGCCCATTTACATTCAGGGTAACGATTAAAAGGTATGAATTTAGTGCCATTGTATTGCCTGTAAGGTGACTGTGACTGTATATTGTCTGTGTTCCCCTCTGATCTATGCTGCTTTGAGGCTCTCTCTTTACTTAGAGGACCCCTTTCAATATTTCTTGGATGGCTGGTTTCGTGTTTGCAAATTCCTTTAGTTTTTGTTTGTCCTGGAAGCTTTTTATATCTCCTTCTATTTTCAATGACAGCCTAGCTGGATATAGTATTCTTGGCTGCATATTTTTCTCGTTTAGTGCTCTGAAGATATCTTGCCAGTCCTTTCTGGCCTGCCAGGTCTCTATGGATAGGTCTGTTGCCAATCTAATATTTCTACCATTGTAGGTTACATATCTCTTCGCCCGAGCTGCTTTCAGGATTTTCTCTTTGTCTCTGAGACTCATAAGTTTTACTATTAGATGTCGGGGTGTTGACTGATTTTTATTGATTTCGAGAGGGGTTCTCTGTGCCTCCTGGATTTTGATGCCTGTTTCCTTCCTCACATTAGGGAAGTTCTCTGCTATTATTTGCTCCAATATACCTTCTGCCCCTCTCTCTCTTTCTTCTTCTTCTGGGATCACAATTATTCTAATGTTGTTGCGTCTTATCGTATCGCTTATCTCTCGAATTCTGCCCTCGTGATCCTTAGTTGTTTATCTCTCTTTTTCTCAGCCTCTTTGTTTTCCATCATTTGGTCTTCTATATCGCTGATTCTCTCTTGTGCCTCCTTTATCCTAGCAGTTAGTGCCCCCATTTTTTATTGCACCTCATCAGTAACCTTTTTGATTTCAACTTGGTTAGATTTTAGTTCTTTTATTTCTCCAGAAAGGGTTTCTCTAATAACTTCTGTGCTTTTTTCAAGCCCAGCTAGTATCTTTAAAGTCATGATTCTGAACTCTAGGTCAGACATCGTACTAATGTCCGTATTGAGTAGGTCCCTGGCTGACGGTACTACCTCTTGTTCTTTTTGCTGAGGTGTTTTTTTTCGTCTTGTCATTTTGTCCAGAGGAGAAAAGATGAATGAGAGAACAAAATGCTAACAGGTTAACAACGTCCCCAGCAAATACACTGTATACAAATCAGAAAAGACCTGAAACCAGGGGAAAAGAAAGGGAAAGAAAGAAAAAAGAAAGAGAAAAATAAAGATAAGAACAAAAACAGAACAATACAAAAAAAGCAGAATATGATCAAATATGATCAGGCTAGTGCATAGATCAGTGCCACACACCAGATTTTGGGTGTATTCTGGTCTGTTAGATAAAAGTGCCTCCTCAAATTTCAAAGGAAGAAAGACATATATGTACAAAATAAGGGTTGGTACAATGAAGGGATGGAAGATGACTGTAAAGATGAAAGTTATAAAAGATTTTATAAAAGAAATTGATAAGTTCTTTGAAAAAGGAAAGAAGATTTAAAAAAAATAAAGAAAAAAGGGAGAGAATGTGATCAGGCAGGAGACTAGAACAAAGCCATACACTAGTGATTTAGGGTATATTTTGATCTGTTAGAAGAAACTGTATCTCAAAATTTTAAAGAGAGAACAACTTATATATATATGCCAAAAATAAGGGTAACTACTATGAAGGGATAAAATATGACTCTAAAAATGAAAAATAAAAAATGTTTTTTTTTAAAAAGGGATTGATAAGATGTTGGTTGAAAAAGGGAAAAAGAAAAATAAAAAAAAAAACAGTTAAAAAAATTAACTTTGATGAACTAATGAATCATGGTAAAAAAAAAAAAGCCATGAATTCTATGTGCAGTATTCCCCTAGCGCTGGAGTTCTCCTGTTCTCCTTGATCGGTAAACTTGGTCTTGGCTTGCTGGCTGTTCGTGCTGATCTTCCGGGGGAGGGGCCTGTTGCCGTGGTTCCCAAATGTCTTTGCCGGAGGCGGAATTGCCCTGCCCTTGCCGGTCCGGGCTAAGCAAGCTGCTCGGGTTTGCTCTCAGGAGCTTTTGTTCCCTGCAAGCTCTCGGTACAGCTCTGGAGGACCAGAGTGAAAATGGTGGCCTCCCAATCTCCACCCGGAGGAGCTGAGAACTCGGGGCCCCGCTCCTCAGTGCGCCCCCAGAGAAAAGCAGTCACCCCCGTCTCCCTGGTCTCCGGCCGCACTCCGTGCTCACCCGGCCTGTGACCGAGCATTTCTATCTCTGGCACCTGACCTCGTGTGGGGTCTCCAAACCATCAGATCCCTGTGGTGCGCTCCCGCGCCTCTCTTCCCAGGGGAGAATGGGGAGTCTCCCCGGCTCTGCCGCTTGTTGGGTCCCTGCTGGTGGAGCAGTGGCCCGACTGGGCCGCGGATCACAGTTTATGGCAACCCCGAGCTGAGAGCCCGCGCCTCAGCTCCGTCTCTGCAGCCGGCTTCCCCGCTCCGATACCTGGGAGCTCTGGCGCACTCAGGCACCCCCGGTCTTTCTGTGACCCCAAGGGTACTGAGACCACACTGTCCCGGGAGGATTCCACCCCCCACTTAGCCACTGCAACGATGTCCCTCAGCGGAGCCAACTTCTAAAAGGTCCGATTTTGGGCTCCGCGGCTCTAGCACTTGCCAGAATCGGCCGACAGAGGCCCCCTCCCCCGCCGTCTATCCTCCCGAATATCGCCTCGGATTCACTTCTCCGCACGTCCTACCTTCCAGTAAGTGGTCGCTTCTCTGTTCAGAGAGTTGTTGCTACTCTCCTCTTCGATCTCCTGTTGAGTTCGTAGGTGTTCAGAATGGTTTGATCCCTATTCAGCTGAATTCCTGAGACCAGACGAAATCTAGGTCTCCTACTCCTCTGCCGTCTTGCTCCGCCCCCTCCTATCTCTAGCATTTCTTTGTGGTTCTTTCTTAGGATTTCCATCTCTGCTCACGTTGCCCATCTGTTCTCGCGTGCTGTCTACTTTATCCTTTAGCACTCTTAGCATGTTAACCATAGTTGTTTTAAATTCCTGGTTTCGTAATTCGAACATCCCTGCCGTGTCTGAGTCTTGTTCCGATCTGTCTTTTCTAATTGTGTTGGGTGTTTTTGTTTTTTGTTTTTTGTTTTTTGTTTTTAGCCTTCAAATATGTCTTACAATTTTTTCTTGATGTACTGGATGAAAGGCATTGCACAAATAGGTCTTTAGCAATGCCGCAGTCAGGTGTGGGGAAGGGAAGCGTTCTGTAGCCTGCGATTAGGTCTCAATCTTTTAGTGAGCCTGTGCCTCTGGACCATGAGCTTCACAAGTGTTTCTTAGGTTTTTCCTCTCCCTTTAGGTGGGACAGGATGAGTACTATGGGCTGGAGTTGGGCATTTCTCTTCCCGCAGGTCAGTTAGGTTCTGATAAAACCCCAGCAGATTAGGCTCTGGTTCACTAGTTTCTCCTAAGGGCAGACCTTGTTAAGAAGAACAGAATGCTTTGGTGTATTTCAGCATGGTTCTTCTTCCCCTTCCCCTGCCAGAAACAAGGGGATATTTCTGATATTCACTGTGAAAACCTGGTCAAGCTCCTATAGGTGAAATTCACAAAAGTGTTTTGGGCCCTGATGACTGGGTTGTCCTGGAGTTTTGATGTCTCAGACTTTTCCACACTGAGCCTCCAGCAGTTTCTCAATTAAAGTTCACGTGCCCCATGCTGGCTCAGGTGGCTGTGCCTGTGGGTTTCAGCTTGTTTTCAGTAGTTGTCAGGGAAGCCCTGTTTCAGTAGTTGCCTGTCAGTGTCTCCAATTTAGGGGGCAGGCCTTTGCCCTGTAACTTCACTTCTCTGATGGATCTGAGAAGAGCTATTGATTTTCCAATTTGTTCAGCATTTTACTTGTTAGGACGGAGCGCCGTCTTCCAGCAGCTTACATGCCAGACCGGAAACGACAGGTCTCCACATTTTTTACATCTTATTTTTTATGGTTTCCTCCCATTCGTAGCAAACGTTACTAGTTTTCCATTTAGAAGAGATTTGTGAGGTTTACTTTTCAAGTACATCTATTTTAAGGGAAAAATTAGTTGGATTAAAAAAAAAGAAAGAAAACGTGTTGCACAAACATGGCAGAGATCTTGAAGGTGGTATTTGAACCAGAGAATCTGGGGAGGCCAGAGGTAATGGATGTAGCACAGCAGGACCACAGTGAGCGTGGTGTAACCCAGAGCTGTTGCCGTTGTAATTATTAGGCCAGTGAGCCATTCCGGGGTGAGCAGAGGCCACTGTACTGACCCACTTCTGGCAGCACCCTTTGGAGGAGGGATTGGCTGAGAGCAGTGGGGATAATTGCACAGGGACCCATGCCACCGTGCCTGGTGACTAATTGCCTGCTCTCCCCAAAGCTTGCAAACCACCCTGCTGATGGTTGTAATCAAGCCCCTCGACTCAGGTCTTCCCTCCAGCCATGAAAAGTGCCCCTTCTGCCTCAAACAGATGCTCCTCATGTTTGAGACCACAAGAAAATGAATGGACTAATTCGTCCTCGCTCCTCTGATGAACAATATTTCAGCCCTGTCAAAATTCACCAACTCCCCACTGGCTGATGAGACTGCCCACTGCTCAGGAGACCCCAGGAGGCACATAACATCCTTTTTCCTGTGATTGTTCAGTGGAGCCCTGGGGTGCCAGACCCAGAGACAGGACAGCAGGCAGCGCTCATGCTCAGCCCTGTCCCCACGGTGGCACTTCTTACCAGACAGGCTGCACCCCCCCACCCCCCACCGTGCCGGGGAAGCCCTGCAGCCCTCAGCCACATCGGCCATGAGCTGGAGCTGGAGACAGCATTCAAAACACACCTGGATAGGGGAATCCACACAGGCTGGTCCTCGCGATACATGAAAACAAGGTGGTTTCATTTACATGAAAACAAAATGAGGCAGAAGCCGGTGAAGTGTGGCATGGACTGGAGCTCAGGGATATCAGCCTCCTGACCCAAGTGTTGACACCACTGCCCAGCACTCTCCTAAGAAAACCATGGGCCTGGGCATCCTGAAAGGGGCTTCTGATTATAATTTGTAAATGTCCAGGAGTATCCCAGTTATATGAGGACGCCGTTGAAGCAGTGAATGGATGAGGACAAACGTGGGATCCAGGTGAGGAAGTAAGAGACGTGGGGACTCACAGGGAGAGGAGAAGAAAGGGAGTCAGATGGGGAAGAAGGGAAGGAGAAAAGAAAGAGATAAACAATGTTTTAGTCAGGACCCTTTTGATTGCAAGTGGCAACAACCAAAATGAACTGCATTAACAAGAATTACAGGACTGTTGACTCGTGAAATGGGAAAACCAAAGGTGTGTAGGCTTTGGGCAAAGCTGGATGCAGGAGTCTGAGCAATGTGATCAGCACACAGCCTCTCTCCATGTCCTTGCTCAGCTGCCATGTGCATCTCTAGTGGCCCCCGTGGCCAGCCTTGCTCCACCCACCCGATGGGTGTCCATCACCCTACAGCCCAGGACCCTGGGAAGGAGAGGGACAGCATCCCTATCAGCCCTCTCAAAAGACTCCCACAGGCTCACTTGGGTCACATGCCCACCCCTGGACCAAGCACGGGGTCGGAGAACAATGGGGTACTCTGGCCAGGCTGGGGCCAGTCCGACTAACAACCCCACCAGAAACACGGACAGAAGAGGAGGGAAGTTTCGGAAATGAACAATAAGTGCTTGGAAATATTTTTTTTTTCACCAAGTTCATCCTCATCTTAATCCTGCAAGGTAGGCATTTTTATCCTTATTTTACTGATGAGAAAATTACAGCAACACCCAACTTCTCCACCTTCAGTTGTGCAGATGTGTCAGGTACTAAGTTGGGGCAGTGGTGGGTGGGCTCCTGAAGCCCTGGCCCCCAGCCCACCACCCAGGAATAGTCCCCTTCATGAGCCCCAGTTACACCCCAGTGCCTGCCTGGCCCGGTGGGTCAGGCAAAACCCAGACTCAAATGCAGCCCTTAGAATCTTCACAGGTCTTCTATCCCAAGCAGCCACCGAGCCATTAGCAAAAATCCCTTCTGAGCCCTACCATATGCAATGCACTGTGCCCGGTGCTGGGGACATGCAGTGAGCAGAGGCACTTCCAGTCCTTGGGGAAAGTTAGAAACAAACGTTTGTAAAAATATTTTAGAGAGACAAATCTGGGAAGGCCTCAACTGCAAGGAACCTGCCAAAAAATTTAGCTAATCCAGGAAGTCAGACCGCTCTGGATAGCTAAGGTCTTACCTCTTTAAGAATGAAATAGGGCAGGGAGGAGAGGGGTGCTCTTTGTCATAGCTTTAGCCTTCGCCAGTGGGAATATCTTCACGGCAGTGCACACACTTCATGACTACCTGAACAGCATCTGCTGCTTCACAGCTGAAGCCTCCTTGCTGGTTCAGGGTCATCACGATCAAACGTGAGTGGGGACATAATGAATCAAATGGCTTCACAGCTGACCTGGCAGCTCAGGAGTAAGCACTGGAACAGTAGTGAAGGTTCTCAACATGTGGGGGAGATCTTACAGGTAGATTGAAAAGACTGGGGGATTCTGCAGGGATCTCAGTAGGGGGCGATTCTAGCCCCCAGGGGACATTCGGGAATGTCAACGGACATCCGTGGTTGCAACCAGGGGCTAGGGGGCTGCTACTGGCATTTAGCAGGTAGAGGCCAGGGATGCTGCTAACTAACACCCTACAGTGCACAGCACAGCCCCCACGACAAGGAATTATTCTATATACCTGAAACTTACACAACATCATATGCCAATAATCTCACTAAAGCCAGAAAGATGTAAGATGATCAAGTGTTCGTGAAAATGTTGAATGCACAGTTGGGTAACAAGTAATAATGGGATAAACCAGCTTTGTAGATTTGTACTTGCATATAGGTATGCAATAAGAGTTGTCACTGGACAATTAAGGATGATCGTGTTTGTCTGGACAAAACAATGAATCATATGTTGAATCAAAATAGGCCATTTTTCCTTAAAACAAAAAAAAAGGAATTACTCTGCTCCAAATGTCGGTAGTGCCAAGGTTTAAAATCTCTGGGCAGATGGAAATTGGTTTGTGGACAGTCCAGACAAATAATCCACGTAGGAGCTGTTGGATGTATTCAACATATGTGGTGCTGTCATCCCCATCATTATCGTGACACCATCCCCACCACTATCACCATCTTCACCATGACCTCCATCCTCACCAGAACCTCCATGGTCACAACCTCCGTGATCCCACTACCTACATCCTCACCAGGACCACCATCATCACCATGACCTCCATCATCACCATGACTTCCATCATCACCACAACCACCATCATCACATGACCTCCATCATCACCATGACCTCCATCACCACCATGACCACCATCATCACCACGACCACCATCATCACATGACCATCACCACCATGACCACCATCATCACATGACCTCCATCATCACCACAACCACCATCATCACATGACCTCCATCATCACTATGACCTCCATCACCACCATGACCACCATCATCACATGACCTCCATCACCACCATGACCTCCATCATCACCACGACCACCATCATCACATGACCTCCATCACCACCATGACCACCATCATCACCATAACCTCCATCATCACCACGACCACCATCATCACATGACCTCCATCACCACCATGACCACCATCATCACCATGACCTCCATCATCACCACGACCACCATCATCACATGACCACCATCATCACATGACCTCCATCATCACCACGACCACCATCATCACATGACCTCCATCATCACTATGACCTCCATCACCACCATGACCACCATCATCACCATGATCTCCATCATCACCACGACCACCATCATCACATGACCTCCATCACCACCATGACCTCCATTATCACTATGACCTCCATCACCACCATGACCACCATCATCACCATGACCACCATCATCACCATGACCTCCATCATCACCACGACCACCATCATCACCACGACCACCATCATCACATGACCTCCATCATCACCACGACCACCATCATCACATGACCTCCATCACCACCATGACCACCATCATCACCATGACCTCCATCATCACCACGACCACCATCATCACCACGACCACCATCATCACATGACCTCCATCATCACCACGACCACCATCATCACATGACCTCCATCATCACATGACCTCCATCATCACCATGACCTCCATCACCACCACGACCACCATCATCACATGACCTCCATCATCACCACGACCACCATCATCACATGACCTCCATCATCACATGACCTCCATCATCACCATGACCTCCATCATCACCACGACCACCATCATCACATGACCTCCATCACCACCATGACCTCCATCATCACCACGACCACCATCATCACATGACCTCCATCATCACCATGACCTCCATCATCACCACGACCACCATCATCACATGACCTCCATCACCACCATGACCTCCATCATCACCACGACCACCATCATCACATGACCTCCATCACCACCATGACCACCATCATCACCACTATTTCTACTTCCATCATCATAGTTGGGTTTTTTGGTTTTTTAGTTTCTGTTTTTGTTTTTACTTTTAAGGACACTTTGAACCTTCAAATCCTGTAATTTTTTATTTCCTATCTCTGTACCATCTCGGGCATTCTGACGCGCTGGTTGATCTGGGTCAGACCTTTATCATCATGCCATCTCTGACTCCTGAGACCCCCTTCAGGAGCTGAAGAGTCCCAGCTGTAACATGGACGCCCAAATGCCTATCCTTTTCAGGATGTCCTTTCATGATGGGGGCAGGGCTGTGTGTACAACAGGTTTTTTGCTCTGAATTGCTTTTAACTTCACAGTGAAAAACCAGGATACACATTCAAGTAATTCCCATGTCCCTCCACGGTCATTAGTTCCACTGCTGGAAAACCACAGTCGTGACCCTGATTAAGCTTCAGCTGCAGTCCTCCTGTGTAGTCTTCCAGCCCCTGGACTCAGCTTGTCCTTCAGTGCCCAGGCAAAATTACGTACTTCTGCACATCACACATCTCCCTGGTGCATTCAGGCCTCTCCAGAATATTTCTGAGTATTCTAAGAAACAAAGGAAGGTAGCGGGGGAAGAGGGCACATATTTTCCAACAGTGGCCTGTCCTCTCATCTTGCCTTTCTCCATGACCCCGAATGTCTTGTCTTTGTTGTGGCTGCGACCCATGCATAACTCCATTTGGCCCCAAACATGAACATGGCCTCTTTCCTTCTCTCCTCAGTCTATCACCCTCCTAAGGTTCAGTGAAATTAGTGGGTATAAAATAGCATAATGGTTTTGGGGTGGGAGGGGTGTGATGAAAGCATATTCCAGCCTAGGGCTGAAAACAAAACCAGCCATCAGATAATACCCGCATAGTGCATCAGCTATGTACAGCCCAGCAGAGGAGCCTCTAACTGCTCTCTCCCCAGCCCCCACTGGCTCTGCCACCCACACCCACACGGGGCCCTGTCCTCCAGCTTCCCTGGTGCGCCATGGCCTGCTTCAAACCTCTTTTCTCTGGGGCCTACCAAATGAATTGAATTCAGGAGCCACTGCTTAGAGGAGCAGGAAGTGTAAATTGCAGTGGGGACTATGTCCAACCCAGAGTGAGAACCATTTCACATTGGAATGTGGAGGACTCACATTTATCTCATTATGCAAACTAATGTGACTTTCTTTGCGAAGATGTCCCCATTCCTGGCCACACCATGTACTTTGCCGGCCGTGACAAATAGGTCCAACAAAGTGTTCTCTTAGGCAGAAGAGCCATTATATCAGGCGATGAATTTTCCTTCCACTTCCTAATGCAACCTAATGCATGGATTATGTGCACTTTGGAACAGGACTTCTCCTGGTCCTGCTATGCTCTCTTTCAGAGCAAATGGCTGTGGCTGTCCACTTCCATGTTGGGAGCGGTTCAGATGACCTCGGGCCGGCCTTTCTTCTGGAAGCTGCCCAAGAAGCTGCTAATCCCCTTGATCTTGGTCACAAATCCGTCATCTCCCAGATTGTCCTTCTTGGCAGATGTTCAAAATGTGCTAAATTTTAAAACCACTTTCCCTTTGGTGTCAACACCTTGTGGGTTTGATAGGGCCTCTTCAGAAATCAGTAGGGGGAGTTTGTTTCCTTTCTCATCTGCTCTCCAAATCCTACTTTGAAGTCTGTCCCTCAAATAGAGATAAAACTCATGTGTGAGTCACGCTTCTGACCTGGAATGGTGTGGCTGGGTGCCATAGCCTCAAAATTTACCAGATCGCCACTGCAGGAAGAGAAAGCTCAAAAAACAGCAATTCTCTTGCACTACTGGGTGTTTACCCCAAAGATACAAAGGTAGTGATCCGAAGGGGCACCTGCATGCCAATGTTTATATTAACAGTGTCCACAATAGCCAAACTATCAAAAAAGCCTAGATGTCCATCAACAGATGAATTAATAAAGAAGATATGGTATATATATACAATGGAATATTATGCAGCCATCAAAAAATGAAATCTTGCCATTTGTAACAACGTGGATGGAACTAGAGGGTATTATGCTAAGTGAAATAAGTCAGTCAGAGAAAGAATTATCATATGATCTCACTGATATGAGGAATTTGAGAAACAAGGCAGATGATCATAGAAAAATGAAACGACGAAACCAGAGAGGGAGACAAACCATAAGAGACTCTTAATCTCAGGAAGCAAACTGAGGGTTGCTGGAGGGGAGGGAGGTGGGGGCGATGGGGTGGCTAGGTGATAGACATTGGGGAGGGTATGTGCTACGGTGAGCGCTGTGAATTATGTAAGACTGACGAATCACAGACCTGTACCCCTGAAACAAATAATACGTTATATGTTAATAAAGAGAAAAAAAGAAAAAGAAAAGACAGCAATTCTCAGATTTAAGCACGGTGAGCCAGGCTCTGCCCTTCAAGTAGAGGAGCACTGGTTTCCCAGAGTGAAGGTCACGTCCTCATCTCCCTGCAAAGTCAATATCCGGAGGCCACAGGCCTTGCACTTGAGGGGAAAGAAGGGAAAGAAAGTGGGACGCTGGGCGCCTGGGGGGCTCAGTCGTTAAGCATCTGCCTTCAGCTCAGGTCATGATCCCAGGGTCCTGGGATCGAGTCTCACATCGGGCTCCTTGCTCAGCGGGGAGTCGGTTCTCCCTCTCCCTCTGCCCCTGCTTGTGTTCCCTCTCTCGCTGTGTCTCTCTCTGTGGAATAAATAACTAAAATCTTAAAAAAAAAAAAAAAAAAAGGTGGGACGCTGCTTCCGTCTGGGCTCTGCCTGTGGATGAAGCATCAGTCACTGAAGCACAGTCATAACCATTTAGTTATAAAAACTAAAATGGTTTTGGGGCGCCTGGGTGGCTCAGTCGGTTAAGCGGCTGCCTTCGGCTCAGGTCATGATCCTGGGGTCCTGGGATCAAGCCCCGCGTCAGGCTCCCTGCTCAGCAGAGAGCCTGCTTCTCCCTCTCTGCCTGCCTCTCTGCTTACTTGTGCTCTCTATCTCTCTGTCAAATAAAATAAAAAATCTTTAAAAAAAAAAAAAAACTAAAATGGTTTTGTTTCCCAGCAGCTGCTACTGTGCTGCCCACACCCTTTTCCACAAGTAACAGATCAATCGGGTTTGCTTTTCAGTCACTTTCAGCTATTCCTCCAACTGTACTTTGCTTTGGAAAACTCCGTCCCCCTTCTTTTAAACATTCCCTTTCTGAAGTCAGTCAAAGCTCTCCACCTTGCCCGGCACTGGGTGGCAGGGTGCCGGGACCACTGCTGTCGAAGTGCATCTTCTTGGGACTCTGCCGATCCTAACCTCTGGGAAGGGTCAGGGAAACCTGCCTGCCCAGGCCACTTGACTGGGGTAAACCAGCTCCTGCCTCCTTTCAACGAGCTGGAACCACCAGGTGCGCTTGTTAAAATACTGATCACTGGGCCCCATTCCCAGAATTCCTAATTCAGGGGGCCTGCGGTTAGGGCCTGAGAATTTAGGTTTCTAACAGTTTCCCAGGTGATGCTGATGTTGCTGGTCCCGGGGCCATAGACAACAAGCTTTGTCAATAGCTCTAAAGTAGCTCAGTGGTTTTCAGACTTTAGAACATATATGAGCCACCAGTGAGAACTTCTGAATAGTGAAGATTCTAGAATAGCAATCCAGGAGAAAATGTGAGCCCTGTGATTTTACTGAATTCATTTATCAGTTCCAGCGGTTTTTTGGTGAAGTCTTTAGGGTTTTCTCTACAGAGTATCGTGTCATCTGCAAATAGTGGAAGTTTTACTTCTTGCTTGCCAATTTGGATGCCTTTATTCCTTTCTCTTGTCTGATTGCTATGGCTAGGACTTCCGGTACTCTGTTGAATAAGAGTGGTGAGAGATGAGAGTGGGCATCCTTGTCTTGTTCCTGATCCTAAGGGAAAAGCTCTGTTTTTCCCCACTGAGGATGCTCTTAGCTGTGCATTTTTCATACATGGCCCTTACTGTTCCCTCTAAACCTACTTTGTTGAGAATTTTTATCATGAATGCATATTGTGCTTTGTCAAATGCTTTTTCTGCATCTGTTAAGATGATTATATGGTTTTTATCCATAATTCTAAGTTTTCTAATAGCTGTGTATTTTACTACAATTAAAAAATTGTAATAGCCACATTTTAAAACGTAAAGGTCAATAGGGAGATTAATTTTTAAGACTTACTTTATCCCAATATATCCAACATGTTCTGCATGTTTCATTTCAACATATGACCAGTATACAAATGACTAATGAAATCCTCTCTTCTCTTTTGCTTATTCCAAGTCTTCCAAATCAAGTGTGTATGTTACATGGCAGCACATCCAATGCAGTCCCTCACATTTCAGGTGCTCAAAGACCATCTAGTGGGATCTCGAGACTCCCATTCTGCAGTTCTAGAGCCTTCCCTTTGAAAACTCGGAAGCTTCCCTTCCTGCCCCCTCCTGCCTTGAGCCACTTCCCTCCAGCACCAAAGTCCGTCCCTACTTTCTCTAATCCAGTGCTGGCTGCACATTGCAATCAGCTAAGAGGCTTTAAAACATCCTGACACTGGGATCTCCCCCCTCCATCCCCCAATGTTCTAATGTCCAGGGTCTGTGTGCAGCCTGCACAGAGCGGGATTTAAATCTCTCTGGGTGCTCCTAGCATCCAGTTCCACCCATCTGCGGGGGCTCATGGTCCCCTGCAGGACTGTCCACACTGAAAGACCACAGCTCAGCACCTGCTCTAGAACCCACATTGGCCACCACCAGCTGGGATCTGGTTAGAAATTCAAAATGTCGGAATCCCATCCAGACCTGCCAAATGAGAACCAGTGATTTAATAGGATGCCCAGGGGTTCCTAAGGATAGTGAAGTGTGAGAAGGGTGTACCCTCTGGCCTGGGGTACACCTGGTGCAGCTCCTCAAAAAGGAGGGGGAGGCTGTACACAGGCTACCTCACTGGACGTCATGGGGCTTGCTCCAGCTGGCTGTTAACACCTTCTGCCCTATGCCTGAGGAACTCACTTACCCTCACTGAGCCACAATTCCCACAGCCAAAAAAGAGGGACAGCGGCATGGTCGGAAAAGGAAATCTCTTGACCTGCCAAAGCATTTTGTTTGGTTAACAGCTTTCAAATATTGGATTTGTTCCTAACACGCAAAAAAGGGAATTTTGACCTAAAATACCAAAATTCTAGTTTCTCCTGAAAAATTAAGAGACTCTGCTTTTCTTTTTTTTAAATAATTTTTATTGTTATGTTTAATCACCATACATTACATCATTAGTTGTATTTTTTTTTGCGGTGACCTGTTCTTTTTTAATGTTTTTTTAAATAATTTTTATTGTTATGTTAATCACCATACATTACATCATTAGTTTTTGAATGTAGTGTTCCATGATTCATTGTTTGTGCATAACACCCAGTGCTCCACGCAGAATGTGCCCTCTTTAATACCCATCACCAGGCTAACCCATCCCCCCACCCCCCTCCCCTCTAGAACCCTCAGTTTGTTTTTCAGAGTCCATCATCTCTCATGGTTCGTCTCCCCCTCTGACTTACTCCCCTTCATTCTTCCCCTCCTGCTATCTTCTTCTTTTTCTTTTCCTTAACATATATTGCATTATTTGTTTCAGAAGTACAGATCTGTGATTCATCAGTCTTGTACAATTCACAGCTCTCACCATAGCACATACCCTCCCCAATGTCTATCACCCAGCCACCCCATCCCTCCCACCCCCCACCACTCCAGCAACCCTCAGTTTGTTTCCTGACATTAAGAATTCCTCATATCAGTGAGGTCATATGATACATGTCTTTCTCTGATTCACTTATTTCACTCAGCATAACACCCTCCAGTTCCATCCACGTCGTTGCAAATGGCAAGATCGCATTCCTTTTGATGGCTGCATAATATTCCATTGTGTATATATACCACATCTCCTTTATCCATTCCTCTGTCGAGGGACATCTTGGCTCTCTCCACAGTTTGGCTATTGTGGACATTGCTGCTATAAACATTGCGGTGCACGTACCCCTTCGGATCCCTGCATTTGTATCTTTGGGGTAAATACCCAGTAGTGCAATTGCTGGATCGTATGGTAGCTCTATTTTCAACTGTTTGAGGAACCTCCATACTGTTTTCCAGAGTGGCTGCACCAGCTTGCATTCCCACCAACAGTGTAGGAGGGTTCCCCTTTCACCACATCCCCGCCAACACCTGTCATTTCCTGACTTGTTAATTTTAGCCATTCTGACTGGTATGAGGTGGTATCTCATTGAGACTCTGCTTTTCTAACAGGCTCCTGGTTGATGCCAGTGCTGCTGGTCCAGGGACACACTTTGAGGAGCCAAGTGTCAGAGTGCTCACGAGCTCTGCGTGAGACCTCCACAGTCTCTCTTAAGTCTAATGGGCAGGAGTTTGCCCAAAGTTGCACCCATTGTGAGAGACCCCTAAGTCTGAAAGAGTCTCAGCAAGTTCCACTAAAACGCCATGAATTTCCATGCCAACCACGTACAAAGCCACAGTGAGAAAGGCTGCAGGTGATCCCATTGGGTGGTGTGACCACCACCAGACTTCTCATCCACTTTGGCCAACAAGGCTTTGCTGGTGGTCACAGGTGGCCCAGCCACTGCAGAGTTGATGCTTGCCTGCCCTGGGCAGGAAGCAAGTTCAGGTAGAGACCTTGGCAATGTGAACTCCACTCCCCACCACCCATGTACAGTGGATCAAGGGCTTCACCTTCTTCACCTTCCCAGCAGACCCGGAGCCCCCCAGACTGTGATCTGGCCATTCCCACTCACCCCTTCCCCCCCGCACCTGACGCCGCCTGATACACATGCTGAATGGGTGAACAAATGTGCAGTTTTCACAACACATCATCTTAAGTTGGTCTCCCTTGGCCATCCAGACCTTCTAGGGCTCCCTGTTATCCCTCCCACTGTTTACTTGTGAGTGTGCAAGGACCACGACCCACGTCACCAGTGTACTCAACACAATCTTGTTAGAAAAGAGCCTATTGCTCAAAAGCCACAGGCATGGCTTTTTGAGGCAAAGAAGGAAGGGGAAGGGCAGAGGTTCTCAAGTTCCAGCAGGCATGTTAAATGCGGAGACCCAGGGCTTCAGCTTAGACCCCAGCATCTGCATTTTAACACACTACCCATGACATTCTGGTGCATGGCAGCTTAGGTTTCCTCTGTCACTACTGTCTATCTCTCTGCCTTCCTTTGTTAAGTGTGAACCAGCAAGAGGCTTTGTTCACTCATCTGTTACTTCAGCCCACACTGATGAAACACCTACTTCATGCCAGGTGCCACGTTATGTATGGAGGCCATGCAAGAGGATAAGACACAGCACGTGTCCCCAGAGGGCTTGCCTACAGCAGAGAGGGGAGAGTGGACAATCCAGAAAGAGGTTTATGTCCCCAGTGCCACGTGAAGGGCTGGCATGAGGAGCTGTGGGTCAGAGGAGAAGTTGGCCTGGGACATTGGCCAAGACCATCCCCACCAGCAATGGCAGTTTGAGAAGGGTGCAGCCAGGAAAAGCCCAGTGTGGCCAGGATCTGGGATTTCAGCCGGGAACACAGCATGTGAAGTCTGCAGCAAGTGTGAACTGCCCACATTCCGTGAATACAGGGTAAGATGCCCTGGGAAGCTTTGGAATATCACCCACTCTTTAGAACCTAAATGAGTATCGCCCATCTGAAGACAGTTGGCAATAAAATAGTCTTTACAGTTATTGAGAGTTTGCCCTGATCCTGCCAACCCCCATGCTTGATTTAAAATCCCTCTATCCAGAATTATTAGTTAAGGGCAGTTTATCAAAGTAAAGATGGATGGTGTAAGCAGATTTTGCTGCTGGCATTCAGGAAAACGTGTTATCCCCTCTGCCATTCAGCAGAAGTTCTTTAATCATGGTTGATTGAAGGTTACCAGCCTTGAATTATTAGTTAATGGCATCACTGCAAAGGAGTGATTCATTGGACAAGTAAACTTTGCAAATGAACAGATCCTGAGTTGCTGGATTTTTCATCCAAAGCTGAAATGCGCATTATTTTGACTATCTGTCTTCACAGTGCAAACAAAATCCAGAGCAGAGGCTAACATTTAGCCGTGATCTCAGCTCTCTCTGTGCACTGGAGATGTTGAGAAGACAGAACCCAAGGTGCAGTAGAGTCCCCAAATGTTCTGGCTCACCTGTGCCTAGAGAGCTCCCTCATAGATGGCCTTGCCCTGTGGGGTAGCCTGCCTGTGCAGATTCCCCTTCTGGGTGGAAGGAAGCATGATTTCAGACACTGTAGCTCAGTCACCCTTCACTCAGCACCTATCCCAAAACACCAGCCCAGCCTGGGCAACACCACTGACCATCCCTGGGGGGCCCGGCTGCCATTTCCTTGGTACATTTGCTTGAAAGCAAATTATGTTTGTTCCAAAGGAAAAGACTATTCATTTTGTCACCTGCTACTGGGGGACATCCTCCCCCTTTTCCCCCACAGGGAGTCTGGTTCATCCTCAAATCCTCTGAAAGGCAAGGTCAGGGGAAGCAGGATTGCTGTGGACTCCTCAGCCCATTCCCCAGCCTCATGGACCCGCCTGCCTCCTGCCATGCTTCTCCCTCAGCCTGTGGCACTGCCTCCCTCCTGGTCACTGCTCAACTCAGCAGCACATACTGGGGCTTCCCCACCCCCCAGATTAGGCCAAACCCCCTGTCATCACAGCCTCCCTTCTATAGCAAGGACCACAGCCGTGTGTGTGTGTGTGTGTGTGTGTGTGTGTGTGTGTGTGTGTGTGTGTGTGTGTGTGTGTGTGTGTGTGTGTGTGTGTGTGTGTGTGTGTGTGTGGTCGTCTGATTAATTCTTGTCTTTCCCTCAAGTTGTTCTGCTCCACTAGAACAGACATCATTGTTTCTGCTCCCTTTGACATCCCAGGTATCCAGTGTTGGGGTTTTAGTGGGTTACTAAGAACCACCAGAGAGAGGCATGAGGGAGGTGGGCAGGTGGGGAGCAAAGTGTCAGCTTTATGTCCACAAGGAGGGAGGCTGCCACCCAATGGGCTCGCCAGCCCGCCCTGTGTGCTATATGGCCTGCAGACTAGACCCTGGGCAGCCCACCCTAGGCAAAATCAGGCTCTGCTTGCCCTGGCCTGCTGCCTCCTGAGTGGAGAGAAGAGAACAGAGAATGCCCAGGGCCCTAGGCATTCGGGAAATAGAAAATACAGGTTGACTGCAGCCATAGATCATTCCTCCCATGGAGAGTGCAGGCAAGGTGTGGTTAGCTGTGCCAAATTAGTAGTGGTCCCCCTTATGGGAAAGTGAGGAGCTGGGGAAAAGGGTCCCCCCCAAGACCTAGCACAGGGCTTGGCACAGAGCAAGAGGTGAGTGGATGGAGGAATGGATGGATTTGATGGATAGGTGGGGTAGATGACTGGGTGGATGGTTGGATGGACAGACAGGTGGGTAGATGGGTAGGTGAGTGGGTGGTTGGATGGGTGAATGGATAAATGTGTGGATAAACAAGTGGATGGGTGCATGAGTGCATGGGTGGATGGACGGATGGACAGACAGGTGGGTAAATGGCTGGGTGGATGGATGGATGGATGGATGGATGGATGGACGGACAAGTGGGTGGAGTAGATGGGTGGATGCATGGGTGGGTGAACAGATGGGTGGGTACTTGGGTAGGTGGATGGAGGGATGGACAGGTAGGTGGGTAATTGGCTGGGTGGATGGAGGGATGGACAGATGGGTAGGTGGATGGGTGGATGCATGGGTAGATGGCTACGTGGGTGAGTGTGTGGGTGGATGGATAGGTGAGTGGGTGGGTGGATAGATGGATAGATGGACAGATGGACAAGTGAGTGAGTGAATAACCCAGGAAAGGACAGAAGAAAAAGGTATGGTACTCAGTAGACACAGTACAGACAAAGTCAAGGCGTGGGGACAGCCCTTCCTATGCTGGGAATTATGAGCAGCTGGACAGTGACCTTCAAATAAGTTCTGAAGAAGCAGCTAGGGAGGGATCACTTAGGGCCCTATAGGTCAAGTCTGAAACTCTGGGCCTATGAAACCTAAACCATACTGTCATTTCTCTACCTAAAATCTTCAAGTAGTTTTCCATGCCCAGAGAAATCAGCCCCCATCAACCTCTCCACCCCCTCTGCCCTGGCCAGTGGCCTCCAGCCTCTATCCTCCCTCCCAGTCTGTTCCTTGAGCCAGGGTACCCCTTTCAGCCAAGCCTCACTGCTGCTCCTCTGCCCAGGGGGTGCCCTGCCCCGGCTGGCTCCCACAGGCCTCTGCTCAGCGTCACCCCTCAACCCACACAGAGCACTCCTACACACAAGTGGCTTGTGCATCTGTGCATGTCGTTTGCTGTCTTTGGCCCTTAGACCTTGGCCCCTGAGTGCAAGAATGTTCTGCTCTGGCCAGGGAGCCAGATAGAGCGCCGCATAGAGGACGCTCGTCATTGCCAGGGCAACAAATAGGAACCCCAGAGACCACAGAGTACCACCGGCCATCAGGGAGATATAGCCAAACTTCTGCCTGGAGGAGAGTGTAAGTACTGAGAGCCTAGAGGATCAGAGCCCACAGGTGACCAGGGGAAGAAGAGAAGGCTTCCATAGAGATGGCTATGGAGGCCGGAGAGTTCCACAGGTAGGATGGGTGACAGGACTCCAGGAGAAGGGAACAGCATGAACAAAGGCCTAGAGGGGGCCAGGGAGGTATTTGGTGTAATGACCGCTAACTGGGAGTTGCTGGAGTTTCCGAGAGGGGGAGATCAGGGTCAGGATTTGAAAACCGTTGAATGGAAATCCGTAGGCACTGGGGAGCCACTGAAGGTTTTCAATCCAGAGAGAGTGTGATGGGGATGTTAGCACCCGATGGACCAGAGATACTGGAAGCAGGGAGACATTTCAGGGAGGAACATGGCAGAGGGGCCAGGCTCTGTGATGCTACATTCATCACAGTGTGGCAGCTTAATGTCTGGAGAGAGAAGGAGGAAACAGTGACGGTGACCAAGGATCAGCGATGGGCGGTCTCAGTCCCTCCAGCTGCTCTAATGAAACGCCACAGACGGGGGGGCTTATAAACAACAGAGGTTTAATTCCCACAGCTCTGAAGCCTGGGAGTCCACCATCAAAACACCAGCAGATTCAGTGTCTGGTAAGGGCCAGCCTCCCTTTGTTCTCCATGTCTTCCACATGGGGAAGGAGCCTCTTTTATAAGGGGCCCATCCATGAGGTCTCCACCCTTGTGACCTAGAGCTTCTCGAGGGCTCTGCTCACAGCTGCTATCACATCGGGAATTAAGATTTCACATCTGAATCCGAGGGAAACACATTCAGTCGGTAGCACAAAAGATCAGTCATATGCATGTAAAATTTGTGGCCAGTAGGGGAGGACGTCTCGTAAGGCCAAGTTCAGTTTGGCCAAGAGCAGGAAGCTCTTCTCATCCCCTTTTAGACCCCACTCAGAAATCAATGTCCTTCTAAAGCCATAAAGGAAAAGACTGATCTATTTGGCTACATGGCGCTTTACATTTTATTTATTTATTTATTTATTCATTCATTCATTCATTCATTCATTCATTCATTCATTTATTATATTAAGTTAGCCACCATACAGTACATCATTAGTTTTTGATGTAGCGTTCAATGATTGATTAGTTGTGTATAACACCCAGGGCTCATCACCACATGTACCCCATTCCCCCACCCCCAGGCCCCTCTGAAACCCTCAGATTTTTTCCTGGAGTCCGTAGTCTCTCATGGTTCATCTCCCCTTCTGACTCCCCCGCACTTCAGTTTTCCCTTCTTTCCCCTGATGTCCTCTGTGCTGTTCCTTATGTTCCACAAATGAGTGAAATATGTGATAATTGACTTTCTCTGCTTGACTTATTTCACTTAGCATAATCTCCTCCAGTTCCATCCATGCAGATGTAAATGGTGGGTATTCATCCTTTCTGATAGCTGAGTAATCTTCCCTTGTATATATGGACCACGTCATCTTTATCCATTCATCTGTTGAAGGGCATCTCAGCTTCTTCCACAGTTTGGCTATTGTAGACATTGCTGCTATGAACGTTGGGGTGCATGTGGCCCTTCTTTTCACTACATCTGTATCTTTGGAGTAAATACCCAGTAGCGCAATTGCTGGGTTATAGGGTAGTCCTATTTTTAACGTCTTGAGGAACCGCCATACTGTTTTCCAGGGTGGTTGTACCAGCTTGCATTCCCACCAATAGTGTAGGAGGGTTCCTCATTCTCTGCATCCTTGCCAACATTTGTTGTTTCCTGCCTTGTTAATTTTAGCCATTCTCACTGCACCAAAGACCATAAGATACCTAGGAATAAACCTAACCAAAGAGGTAAAGGATCTATACTCTAGAAACTATGGAACACTTATGAAAGAAGTTGAGGAAGACACAAAAAGATAGAAAAACATTCCATGCTCATGGATTGGAAGAATAAATGTTGTTAAAATGTCTGCTGCCCAGAGAATCTATACTTTCAATGTCATCCCTATTAAAATACCATTGGCATTTTTCAAAGAGCTGGAGCAAACAATCCTAAAATTTGTATGGAACCAGAAAAGATCCCAAATTGCCAGGGGAATGTTGAAAAACAAAGCTGGGGGCGTCATGTTGCCTGACTTCAAGCTATATTACAAAGCTGTGATCACCAAGACAGCATAGTATTGGCACAAAAACAGACACATAGATCAATGGAACAGAATAGAGTCTCCAGAAATGGACCCTCAACTCTATGGTCAACTAATCTTTGACAAATCAGGAAAAAATATCCAATGGAAAAAAGACAGTCTCTTTAATAAATGGTGCTGGGAAAATTGGACAGCCATATGCAAAAGAATGAAACGACCATTCTCTTACACCATAAACAAAGATAAACTCAAAATGGATGAAAGACCTCAATATGTGAGACAGGAATCCATCAAAATCCTAAAGGCGAACATAGGCAATAACCTCTTTGACATCAGCCACAGTAACTTCTTTCAAGATGCTTTGAATTTCCACATGGAAAAAAATACCAACACATGACACATTGGGAAAATATTTGTAACACATGAGTGACAGAGTTAATAACCTCATATATAAAGAACTATTACAAATAAATAAAAAGGACCACCAACTCATTAGAAAAATGGGCAAAGAAAAAAACCAGGAAGTTCATAGGAAAATCCATGGCTCATAAATATTTTCATATGCTCAACTCATTTCAGTTATAATGAAAGACATGAAAATTAAAAGTACAATTACAAACATTTTTTAAAAATTTTACTCAGACTAATAAAGATTAAAAATTAATGGTTAACACTATTGATGGGAGTGTTGGAGGACAATTTGCCAACAGGTATTAAAATTTAAAAGTGTACAGCCCATTAATCTAGGAATTTCACTTTGCGCATTTTACCTGAACAATCTATTTGTACATGTGTATAAAGAAATGTGAGTAAGAATACTCTTGACAGTATGGTTTGTTGTAGCAGAAGGCTGGAAATCACCTGAATAATCTCAGCAGGGAAGTGCTTATGTAAATTACAATATAATCATACAAAAGAGCAGTATGAAACCTACCTCTAAAAAGTTAGATAACAATGCATGTGTTGATAAGGTGCAATCCTTGAGGTGGACAGTTATGTGAATAAATAAAGGTTTTGGACAGTTTTCGTACTTATTAAAATTAAAGAATTGATATACATACCTATTCAGAAGATACAGTGAATCATAATCACTTCTGGGAAGGAGGACCAAGGGACTGGAATCTTGGAGGGAAAGAAACAGCCTCTTTACAGATTGCTCTTTCAGACTGTTTAAGTTTGACTATGCCCTTATTACACCTCCTTTTAGTCATTGGCATTTCCTTCCCTCCTGGTGCTTAGGGCCCCAGTCAGCCTTCCATCCAACTTCTAACTGCATCAAACTTTACTCTCAGCAGCCATGACTTAGAAATACTGTTGAAAAATCTATTTCATACTAAAGTGTTGATGACTTCCACAAAGATGCCACGCTGTAACAGGAATAACGGCAGGATTTCAGGCACTGGGATCTTGCCAGAGAGAACTGTCAAGGGATAGAAGGAAGCTGTCTACAGTTCTCAAATCTCGCTACCTGCCTTGTTCCTCTATGAGCAGGACAGCCAGGCAGGTGTTGAGAGCTTCAAGAGACCCATCTTTCAGCACTGTTGGGGTTGGAAAAAGACAGCCTGCTCCAGAGAAGGGAGGGACCCCCTCGTTGTCTAGAACGGAGCTATTTGAGTAGCTTTCTCAAGGGTTGCCTCCTGGCACGGGGCTTAGCTGCACACACTGGGCACCTGACCCAAGCCCCAGCCCCTCCCTTCCCGTGAGGAATGCCTCACCACCAGGAGCCCCTCGCTGGCCCACCTCAACCCTGACTGTCAGTGCAGCTGTTCTCAGGGGAGGTGGAACAGGACATGAGGGGGACCTGTCATCTCCCTCGGCCACAGTTCTCAGCTTTCCTGAGCATCCAAACCCTCAGGGGGACTTCCTGAGACAGCACGCTGGTCTCCACCCACAGTTTCTGATTCTGCAGCTCTGGGGCTGAGCCCGAGAATGTGCATTCCAGTGAGCTCCCAGGCAAGGCTGATGTTGCTGGTCCAGGGCACCCCACTTTGAGAACTGCTGCTCTGGTGGGTGAATGCAGGTTCTGTTCTAGGACAAAGGTCACCAGGAGCCCTGGCTAACACCCCAGGGGGATCAAAAGTATGGTTTCTATTTCAGCCACAGGATCCTGGCCAAATCCTACCTCAAAAATAACCGCTCCCAGGATCATGGCCCGGAGAGCTGGTGCCATGAAACTCAGTCCCACTGGGCAAGGGCTACCTGCATGCTCAGCCCTGGGAGGACGAGCCCAGGCAGGTGAGTGGAGTGTCTGAGGAGTCCGGGGCCAAATGCCCACTGTCCCGTGACCAGCCAGCTGGGTTAGCCTGGGCAGCCTGCCGTGGCCCCAAGCTTCAGCATCCTCGCGAGTGGAACAGAGGCAGTAGTGGCCCTGCGGGGGGCACTTGCTTTAGTAAGTCCTTTGGTAAGGATGAAACAAGACCACACCTGGTGCCCAGCCCGGGCCAAGTACTCAGAGTAGCTGCGGTGAAGAATCCTATTCAAGGGACGCTTGACCCAGTTCTGCCCCTCGCAACTTACTGTCACTCAAAGAGACAGGACTTGTGGGTGGATTAGTTACGGGACGGTTGTGCATGTCTGTGTGGTTTCCCAGAGCCCGGTGCCTTCCTTGCTCATGGCTGTGGCATTCATCAGCCCCCACCGCAAGGCTGATGAGGAGGTGGAGCAGAATCTGCCCACAGCCCCCTCCCCAAAAGAAGTGATTCAGTTCCTGCCCACGTCTGTCCCTCCTCAGAAGCCCAGACAGGAGAGCCTGAGGCCACATCCCAGGCTTGAGTTCTACTTGTGGCTTGCAGTGATTGGAAGGGGAGCCGGCCCAGAGCTGCTGCAGGAGCGTTTCAGAGGTGCCTCGGGTTAAAGCCCCACCTCTTCATTCCCAGCCACCCCAGCACAGACTTGCTGTTAAGATAGTAAAAACAGGGAGGTCTTTGGCTGCATGGCTCTGAAAATCTCTTAAGCAAAGGAACTGAAAGTGGTATTTCATTTGAGCCCAAGCACTAAGAAAGACCTGGCAGAAGCTCAGATCTGCAAGTGTCCCAGGGGCTAGCTGACCTTTGCAGCCGGGCGGCCCGCCTGGTGCCCGAGTTATGGTCGGCTCTTACCCGAGGCCGCCTCTGGAAAGCAATTTTCTAAATGTAATCTTGTAGGCCCATCACCAAGGTATTTTTAACCACTCTCTGTGGTGGCCGCAGCTCTGAGGCTGTAAGCAGGGACTTCAAGGCCAGGGCCAGAGAACATTCTTGTATCATGGGTCCCTGCTCTGGGCTGGGCCAGTTCCCATGACTAATTTAGAACTTGCATGGTTTCCCTCGTGACCCTTCCCCCAGAGGACACAGCTCTTCCCGAGCAGTCGCGGGACAGAATGTGGCCCTGCGGTGGCTAATATTTGCAGCATGTGATCTTGTCCGTCTCACGGCAGCAGAGGGACACCGTTGACCCCGCTTGGAATGGGCAGCTTTACCGACAAACGGAGCCATTCACACGCAGATGGACGTGAAGAGTAGAGCTTCTAGGCTGGAACAGACAGACATGCGCTCTGGCCCTGGAGTTCCGGATCCTCAGCTCCCCTGGGCTTGCGGCCTTCACCATGTTCACACTTCCTCTTATACTCTGCGAGGTCACGTACACGGATTCACTTTCTCGGCCTATGCATTCACTGCAGCTGCATCCTAACAATACCCTATGTTACGTCATGAGCTTGACAGACCACTCATTCTTTTTCTGGTATGCCTCAGAGGAAATTCTCTTAAAGTTTGCAGAAGAAAGGAGGAGGTAAAGAAACTCTTCTGTGTACCTTTGGTAAAAGCTGCAATGAAACTAGCCGAGAGGACATCATGCTTGAGGTGTGTCGGGCCAGGGCCAGTCGCAGCCAGCAAGGAACTGTGTACTGCCAGGCCAATGCACGTGTCATGCCTTATGCCACGTTCTCCGTTCTCTCCCTCCCTTTCTTGCCCCCCCGACACACACATACCCTTTGTCCTCCTAGATGACTGACTTGACCTCCGGGGAGATCTTTCCCAGGCCCTAGCCGCCGAGCCTCCAAGAACAAGCACGTACCCCCCACCCCATAGCCCTGACATGGCTCCACCGCTGTGGCCACCTGCGTGCTGTCCTCCGTCAGCTCCTGGAAAAGACCCTTTTTTGTAGAGGGGTGTTAGGAGTGTGAGCTCTGGACCCTCTTCCCAGCTGTGACCTTGGACAGGTCACTTGTGCGCTTTCCCCAAGCTCCATCGTCCTCCTCTACAGAATGGGGTGATGGCATGAGAATCAGATACAGTGGCAAAAGACCTAACATGGCCTGGAGCTCCATAAATGCTCAATAAATACTCGGTGTGCGCATGAATGAATGCAGTCAGTATACAAGACTGCGCTTACACAATAATGCACGGCTTGTTTAAGAGCCACTGAAAATCTTACTAAAAATACAGGTCGTCAGATGCCAGCCCGACTTCCCACGTCAGGCCTGCACCTGTACTCATGCAAATTCTCCACGTGATTGTTCAGGAACTTCCACAGGGACAGTGCTGGGCCACTAATGACCCCCAAGAACCCACAGACGTCTGCACAAATACGAAGTCGTATCAGCCAGTACCTTCACAAGCTTATGCACCGTGCAAACGCAGAGCCGGCTTCTCTCTGAAACCAGGGCAATAGGAGGGGGCAGTTAGCATTCAGAGACCATTCCACGGGAATGTGGTTAGGCTGTTCAGGACCCTAAAAAGCCAGGTGTGTTGACATCGTTGCTGCTGCTGGTGGCCCTGCTGATGATAGCGATGGGAGGAGGAGGGAAATGCTGATGATTTCTCAGAAAACCTGTGAGAGAGGCATTACTCTCCTCCTCACTTCACAGACGAAGCAAGCAACAGAGGCTCGAGGTGGAGGCCCACGCGCAGGAGGAATATGGTGGAGACGGAAGTCCTGGCTCCCTCCCAAAGCAAAGCTGGTGTTCTGAACACCTACGTGCATCTTCACACGCTGTGTTCCCATGGTCTGTGGGACCCTGGGGCTGGAGACGGCACTCTAGGTTAGGGCCACATCCAAGTCTTCATAATCCCACCGTCTAAATCAGAATCTCGACTTTAATTTCTGACTCAGGAGCGCAACAGCAGAAACCCATCCGGGGTGGTAAAGGGGCTTTACTATCAACATGCCCTCCTCCACCCACCAACCTCCCACAAAGACAGATCGTGGCCATGGGGCCAGTTCTGGCTGACACAATTCAAGAGCCACTGTGCCTCCTTCTCTTTTCTTCCACCGTGAACTTGGGGGTCCGCTTTGTTCAGTGACCAGCCTTTACCTTCATGAGAAATAGGCCTTTACTAGTTAAGAGAATTTGCGGATGTATCTGTTAAAGCTACCCACATTAACTTCCCTGACTAATACAGAGATTAATTTCAGGGTTAATTTCTCCAACTTCTGCCACCCATTGCAAAGCTCAGAGCTTTATGGTGGCATTTTAATAATTATGGGTATTGAATTATAATACTGTTTATTATTATTATCACTATTATTATCATTATTATTATTATTATTTCCAGCCTGTTTGGCTCTGGAGGAAGAACTCAGTCTTGTTCCGTATTAAAAACTGACTTTTGGAAAGAGGCAGGTTTACACTCAACGTCACCAAGGCTACTGAAGCTAAGAAAAGCAGACAGCTCCTGTTGGGGTCTTGATTTACAAATCACATGATAGATTAAGTCAATATGCTTCTAAAATGGATAAAACCTTCAAAACTCAAATCCAGAAAGTGAAAAAACAAAGACCATGGTCACCAGCCAGCTCCGGATAAACACCCAGCAAAAGCTCAGAGCAAGGGTGGTGTAAGTAGCCCTCTCCCTGGGGCCCCTTCCCACTCTGTCCGCCTTTCTTACAAAGAACCTTCATGCGCCATAAAGCTGCTCAAAGAATGCAGCAGAATCATATCAACTGCTGGAAATTACAAACAAAATTTCATGAATATGATACTCCTTTCATCTAAAGAACCTGAAGAAGTTTTTACAAATAATTTAATTCAATTAATCCTCAAGTATTAAATTTCAGATGCTGGAATCTATAATTGGATCTCTTTAAGGAGGAGAAATCTATTACATGCATACATATAGAGAGTCAAACCTTCATGGTCATCAAGAACTTTCTCAAAAGGGGGAGCTTGGGTGGAAGCTGGGGTTTCCACCTCCCCAGCCGGTGTGGCTCTGGACTTCACCACTGACTCAGAGATATTCCCCTGCGGCCCCTGCCCAGCCGGCCCCCTCACCAGCGTGGTCTCTGAGGATGCACAAAGCAGGGACAGCTGCTCCCGGGAAGGGTTCTCTGGGAAAGCTTGGCTCCCAGTTAAAACTTCTAAAGAAAATCATCTCATGAAAGGGAATGTTTTCACTCAGGCTGGCTTCTAGAAACCAGAATCAAGCACACAGGGAAATGCACTGTGGTGCGGGTAACTCTGCCCAAGGGGGTGGCTTCACAAGCACTGTCATGAGGACCCAGCCTCCGTGCCCCCCTCATCTCAGCAGCCCTCCACGCTGCCCTCATCCTGTGCCTCTGCCCACGCAGCTCCACGCCTTCCCCTCATGGTCCCTGCAAAGTGGCTTTATCTGCCCCTGCACCTAACACCTTCCCAGCTTCCCATCCCAAAGTGTTGACTAGAACTCCAGGGCCTGACCCTCACTGGCTCTGCTTGGGTGATAGACTCCTTTCTGAGCCAATCACGGTGGCCGGGGGTAGGGGCTAAGCGTTTTGGCCCTTCAGGGTCCTGCACCCTGGTGCCCACAGGGGCTTCCACAGGGGCTTTCTCAGAAGAAGGGTGAAGAGCTGCTGGTGGGAAGGCAGACAGACAGACCCCTGCCAGATCAACACACCAAAGCTCCTCTGCCGTAGTTGATTCCGGAGCAGGATGACGTCCCAGGAACACTGAGGCTGCCGAATCCATGAAAGGAACCCTCAATCTTACACCTTGATGCTGAGGCCCCGGCCTGGGAAGTGCCAGCAACGGGGAGGCAGAGCCCCACCTAGCTGTGAGCTGGACCCTCTTGTGGGCCTTGTGTCTCCTTGCGGTCCTGTGCCTGGCACTGGGCTCTGCTAACACCAGTTTCCATGTCCACCTCCTGCTAACCATGGTGTTGAGTGGTGGGAGTTCATTTTGCCGGATTGAGAGCGTTTGACCTATTCTGGCTACTCCGGTTTGGTCTGGATCAGGGGCAAGCAGCTCCTGTCTAATTATCTTTGTTCTATTTTCAGCCCCCAGTGAGCTCAAGAGTGCTTCCATAAAGAGACAGTGTCAGCCCAGAGGAAGTGGCTGAGGGGCCAGGCACTTGGGGAGAGTGGCAGTCCGGCCCCGAGTTAGCACTCTGGATACACATTTCACTCCGTGGCTTAATAGTCCCTCTCCCAGCCCATCTGAGAGAGCACGTGAGTTTTGTTTTGTTTTAAACTGAGATCATCAGCTTCTTGGCCTCTGAACCGTATTTCACAGGGGGCTGTGTGGGTCTGTGGCTGGGTGTCTCCACCCCAGCACTACCGACATTGTCCGTGGTGGGGCTGCCCTGTGCACAGTGGGATGTTCAGCCCCATGCCTGGACTGGCCAGCGCATCCTCCTCCCCACCCTCCCCCACCATTGTAACAACCGGAAGTGTCTGCAGACATCACCCCATGTCCCTGGAGGCACGGTCGCCCTGGCTGGAACCACGGACCTACGGAACAGCCCCTGGAGCTCTCAGCAGAGGCCAACTCAAACATTCTCCAAACCGAGCTTCTCACCCGGACACTGGCTGGTGTAGAGTAGATCTGAACTGTCGGGGGGGGGGGGGTGCACTAAGGCAACGTCAATAAGCATAGCAACAAAACCATTCTTTCTTTTCCCTCAATTGGGTCATGATTTAGTTAAAACGGAGCCTGCAGTGTCTGGGAACGGGAACAGTGGCCCCAGCGGTGTGGTTCCTAAAACCTGGGATCTACTCACCGACCTTCCCCAGGGAGGGCCTCCTTCCTGGGCTCAGATTCACATGTGGCGTTTTATGTCTCCACCTGCGTGACCTCACATCCTCGAGAAATTTCCTCTTGGTTAAAGCAAAGACCCAGTAACATCGGCTCGCTGGGTCCATGCACTCGTTCAGCCGCGGGAGCCAAGGGATCTGACTGTGAGCATCACAAGGTGACAAGTGTAGAATGAAGCTGGTGGCCTTAACATAGACATAGCGAGAACTCAGAGGGCAGGTGAGCATGGTCAGCCCACCCCATGGCACTGCCCAGGGATGCCCAAGGCTCCAATATCTGACAGGACCTAGGTTCTGCCTGGTCCGGCCACCTTCACACCTACTCCCAGCTCAAAACAGAATCACTGAGGCCCATCACTCACCTGCTCACCGAAAAGTGTCCTGAATGACTTTTGGCAGTCAAAAATCAAATCCAATATCAAAAGGATACGGTGTAGCCAGAGAAAAGGATATTTTTAAAGGATCTGCCACAGGATAGTGACATTTGTAAAAAAAAACTTCAAAAACATATTAAGCAAAAATGTAGCACCTTATAAATCCAAAACAGTCATTGTACAAAAATTTGTTTGAACATAATGGAGAAAAAAATCTGTTTAGTGAATCGAATGAATGAACCAAGGTAACTACCCTAAAGCGTCACACACATTAGTATGCCATGGTTTTTTTCTATGTATAGGTTGGTTTGTTAGGTCATTTAATTTGGGTTGCTTAATATTCAGTTTGGCTGTAAGTTCCAGACACAGTCCCCCAAGAAACAGTGACCTGTGTTTATTTTTTTCTCTTGTTAAAGTGCGCCGACCCAGGCTCTCACTGTCTACCAGCGTGAGGGACCAGGCTCTTCCTAACACATGCTGCACAGGGGGAAGCATCCATCCCTGTGTCCACCCGAAAGTCCACCTTTACATTTGCACTCCAGGACTGGGTCACCTGGTCACATCTAGTTCAAGGAGGGGCTGGGAAATGTTTTCAGTTGGGGAAGCCATACTCTAGGTAAAACTCAGGGACTTGATTTCCTAGGAGGGAAGAAAGAAGGGGCAGGGGTGGGGGAGTAGTCTCGGCTACCGTCCACACTTTAGCCACCCACGTACCCGTGCACAGCTGTGCGATTTGCTTCTTGGCCTTCATGTTGGTGGTTCCAGGGATTGCTCTGGGGTTGGACAATCACAGACTCTTCCAGACCAGGCTGCGGTTTCTTTGGCAGAGCATTTATTCAAAAACGTATAGACTTGTTTCCATACAGCTCTGTCGAGGCAGTTTCTATCCCTAAAGCATCCAGCCTTGGCTTGTTGGCCTCCACACTGGGCTGAGCCCTCCTGTCTCCCAGCACAATGTCCTGCCCATCCTGAGCTGCTGAAGCAATGGGCTTTGGCTGCAAGCTTCACAAATTGGTAGGATGGGGCACTAGTTTTATTTTCCGCTAAGCATGCTGCTTGGCAGAAAACCATCTCGGTTACTAATGTCATCTGAGAGACACAGCAGTTACTTTTTTAACCCTGCAAGGCTCCAAATTACCAAGCCCTCGGTCAACTGCAATGGCAGACTACAGGCAGAGCACATCTCCATTAGCACAGCTGCATCCAGCTCATTCCGCTCCTCCAGCCGCCCGCAGCCACGGTCCCTGTCTCTCTTGTAAAGCTCTGCCAACAGCAGCAAGAAGCAGCTACCACACTTCTACATTATGGGTTTCTCCTGTCATTTCCTACCTCAATCCTTCACAGAACATGGGCTGCTTTTCAAAAACCAATAGGGACCTGCTGCTATGAAATGCTTCATTTCTCCGCAGTCACCGCCGCCAGGACTGCAGCCCACAATATCTGAGTCCCTGCCACCTGACCCCATCCATTAAGCCAGTGCCAAATGCTTCAGCTCTGCTTCTGTAGCTCACTGCTGTGGGTCCTTCATTTTGTCATCAGTTAAGATTAGATTTGCCCGTGAGCGATAGACGCAGAAAATCCAAAGGAGCAGTGGCTTAAAGAAGACATTTATCCTCCCTCCTTTTGAGCCCAGAGGAAGGTGGTCCATGGATGGGTCCAGTGGGGCTCCGTGGCAGCAGGGACCCACATGTGTCCTATCCTGTTGATGTACCGGGTACCACCTCTGATGGCAATGTCCAGGATGTCTGCCCCAGCACCAGCCATCCTATCCTCATCCCAGCCAGTAGAAGAAGAGGGGGAAGAGGGGCGGAGCAAGATGGCAGAGGAGTAGGAGACCTGGATTTCGTCTGGTCTCAGGAATTCAGCTGAATAGGGATCAAACCATTCTGAACACCTACGAACTCAACAGGAGATCAAAGAAGAGAGTAGCAACAACTCTCTGAACAGAGAAGCAACCATTTTCTGGAAGGTAGGACGTGTGGAGAAGTGAATCCGAGGCGATATTCGGGAGGATAGACGGCGGGGGGGGGCCTCCGTCGGCCGATTCTGGCAAGTGATAGAGCCGCGGAGCACAAAATCGGAACTTTTAGAAGCCGGCTCCGCTGAGGGATGTCGCTCAGGTGGCTAACTGGGGGGTGGAACCCTCGCGGGACAGTGTGGTCTCAGGACCCTTGGAGTCACTGAAAGACCGGGGGAGCCTGAGTGCGGCAGAGCTCCCAGGTATCGCAGTGGGGAAGCCGGCTGCAGAGACGGAGCCGAGGCGCGGGCTCTCGGCTCGGGGTGGCCATAAACTGTGATCCGCGGCCCACTTGGGCCACTGCGCCTCCAGCAGGGACCCAACAAGCAGCAGAGCCGGGGAGACTCCCCTTCCTCCCCCGGGAGGAGCGGCGCGGGAGCGCACCGCAGGGATCTGCTGGGTTTGGAGACTACACACGGGGTCGGGTGCCAGAGATAGAAACGCTCGGTCACAGGCCAGGTGAGCACGGAGCGCGGCCGGAGACCGGGGAGACGGGAGTGACTGCTTTTCTCTGGGGGCGCACTGAGGAGCGGGGCCCCGAGTTCTCAGCTCCTCCGGGCAGAGAGTGGGAGGCCACCATTTTCACCCTGGTCCTCCAAAGCTGTGCGGAGAGCTTGCAGGGAACAAAACCTCCTGAGAGCAAACCCCAGCAGCTTGCTGTGCCCAGACAACAAGGGTGGGGCAATTCCGCCTCTGCCTCCGGCAAAGACGTTTGGGAACCACGGCAACAGGCCCCTCCCCCAGAAGATCAGCACAACAGCCAGCAAGCCAAGACCAAGTTTACCGATCAAGGAGAACGGGAGAACTCCAGCGCTAGGGGAATACTGCACATAGAATTCATGGCTTTTTTACCATGATTCATTACTTTTTCAGAGTTAATTTTTTAACTGTTTTTTGTTTTTTTTTTGAATTTTTCTTTTTCCCTTTTTCAACCAACATCTTATCAATCCCTTTTTTAAAAAAACATTTTTTATTTTTCATTTCTAGAGTCATATTTAATCCCTTCATAGTAGTTACCTTTATTTTTGGCATATATATATATATAAGTTCTTCTCTCTTTAAAATTTTGAGATACAGTTTCTTCTAACAGATCAAAATATACCCTAAATCACTAGTGTATGGCTTTGTTCTAGTCTCCGCCTGATCACAGTCTCTCACATTTTTTTCTTTTTTTTAAATCTTCTTCTTTCTTCTTTCAAACAACTTCTTATCAATTCCGTTTATAAAACCTTTTATAAGTTTCATCTTTACAGTCATCTTCTATCCCTTCATTGTATCAACCCTTATTATGTACATATATAAGTCTTTCTTCCTTTAAAATTTTAGGAGGCACTTTCTTCTAACAGACCAAAATACACCCAAAATCTAGTGTGTGGCATTGATCTATGCACTAGCCTGATCATATTTGATCATATTCTGTTTTTTTTTGTTTTGTTCTGTTTTTGTTTGTTTTTATCTCTTTCTTTTTCATTTTCTTTTTTTTTTCTCTTTCTTTTTTCTTTCTTTCCCTTTCTTTTCCCCTGGTTTCAGGTCTTTTCTGATTTGTATACAGTATATTTGCTGGGGACGTTGTTAGCCTGTTAGCATTTTGTTCTCTCATTTATCTGTTCTCCTCTGGACAAAATGACAAGACGAAAAAAATCACCTCAGCAAAAAGAACAAGAGGTAGTACCGTCTGCCAGGGACCTACTCAATACGGACATTACTACGATGTCGGACCTAGAGTTCAGAATCATGACTTTAAAGATACTGGCTGGGCTTGAAAAAAGCATGGAAGGTATTAGAGAAACCCTTTCTGGAGAAATGAAAGAACTAAAATCTAACCAAGGCGAAATCAAAAAGGCTATGAATGAGGTGCAATCAAAAATGGGGGCACTAACTGCTAGGATAAAGGAGGCACAAGAGAGAATCAGCGATATAGAAGACCAAATGATGGAAAATAAAGAGGCTGAGAAAAAGAGAGATAAACAACTACAGGATCACAAGGGCAGAATTCGAGAGATAAGCGATACGATAAGACGAAACAACATTAGAATAATTGGGATCCCAGAAGAAGAAGAGAGAGAGAGAGGGGCAGAAGGTATATTGGAGCAAATTATAGCAGAGAACTTCCCTAATGTGGAGAAGGAAACAGGCATCAAAATCCAGGAGGCACAGAGAACCCCACTCAAAATCAATAAAATTGGTCAACACCCCATCTAATAGTAAAACTTACGAGTCTCAGAGACAAAGAGAAAATCCTGAAAGCAGCTTGGGAGAAGAGATATGTAACCTACAATGGTAGAAACATTAGATTGGCAACAGACCTATCCACAGAGACCTGGCAGGCCAGAAAGGACTGGCATAATATCTTTAGAGCACTAAACGAGAAAAATATGCAGCCAAGAATACTATATCCAGCTAGGCTGTCATTGAAAATAGAAGGAGACATAAAAAGCTTCCAGGACAAACAAAAACTAAAGGAATTTGCAAACACGAAACCAGCCCTCCAAGAAATATGGAAAGGGGTCCTCTAAGTAAAGAGAGAGTCTCAAAGCAGCATAGATCAGAAAGGAACACAGACAATATACAGTCACAGTCACCTTACAGGCAATACAATGGCACTAAATTCATATCTTTCAATAGTTTGCCTGAATGTAAATGGGCTAAATGCCCCAATCAAAAGACACAGGCTAACAGATTGGATTAAAAAACAAGACCCATCGATATGCTGTCTGCAAGAGACTCATTTTAGACCCAAAGTCACCCCCAGATTGAAAGTGAGGAGGTGGAAAACCATTTACCATGCTAATGGACACCAAAAGAAAGCTGGGGTGGCAATCCTTATATCAGACAAATTAGATTTTAAAACAAACACTGTAATAAGACATGAAGAAGACACTATATCTTACTTAAAGGGTCTATCCAACAAGAAGATCTAACAATTGTAAATATCTATGCCCCTAACATGGGAGCAGCCACTTTTATAAGGCAATTAATAACAAAAGCAAAGAAACACATTGACAACAATACAATAATAGTGGGGGACTTTAACACCCCCCTGACTGAAATGGACAGATCATCTAAGCAAAAGATCAATAAGGAAATAAAGACTTTAAATGACACACTGGACCAAATGGACTTCACAGACATATTCAGAACATTCCATCCCAAAGCAGCGGAATACACATTCTTCTCTAGTGCCCATGGAACATTCTCCAGAATTGATCACATCAGGTCACAAATCAGGTCTCAACCGATACCAAAAGATTGGGATTATTCCCTGCATATTTTCAGACCACAATGCTTTGAAACTAGAACTCAATCACAAGAGGAAAGTCAGAAAGAACTCAAATACATGGAGGCCAAAGAGCATCCTACTAAAGAATGAATGGGTCAACCAGGAAATTAAAGAACAATTTAAAAAAATCATGGAAACCAATGAAAATGAAAACACAACTGTTCAAAATCTTTGGGATACAGCAAAGGCAGTCCTGAGAGGAAAGTATATAGCAATACAAGCCTTTCTCAAGAAACAAGAAAGGTCTCAAATACACAACCTAACCCTACACCTAAAGGAGCTAGAGAAAGAACAGCAAAGAAAGCCTAAACCCAGCAGGAGAAGAGAAATAATAAAGATCAGAGCAGAAATCAATGAACTAGAAACCAAAAGAACAGTAGAACAGATCAACGAAACTAGGAGCTGGTTCCTTGAAAGAATGAACAAGATTGATAAACCCCTGGCCAGACTTATCCAAAAGAAAAGAGAAATGACCCAAATCAACAATATCATGAATGAAAGAGGAGAGATCACAACCAACACCAAAGAAATACAAACAATTATAAGAACATATTGTCAGCAACTCTATGCCAGCAAATTAGATAACCTGGAAGAAATGGGTGCATTCCTAGAGATGTATCAAATACCAAAACTGAACCAGGAAGAAATAGAAAACCTGAACAGACCTATAACCACTAAGGAAATTGAAGCAGTCATCAAAAATCTCCCAACAAACAAAAGCCCAGGGCCAGATGGCTTCCCAGGGGAATTCTATCAGACATTTAAAGAAAAATTAATACCTATTCTCCTGAAACTGGTCCAGAAAATAGAAATGGAAGGAAAACTTCCAAACTCATTTTTTGAAGCCACCATTACCTTGATCCCAAAACCAGACAAAGAGCTCATCAAAAAGGAGAATTGCAGACCAATATCCTTGATGAACATGGATGCAAAAATTCTTACCAAAATACTAGCCAATAGGATCCAACAGTACATTAAAAGGATTATTCACCACGACCAAGTGGGATTTATTCCTGGGCTGCAAGGTTGGTTCAACATCCGCAAATCAATCAACGTGATACAATACATTAACAAAAGAAAGAACAAGAATCATATGATCCTCTCAATAGATGCAGAAAAAGCATTTGACAAAGTACAGCATCCTTTCTTGATCAAAACTCTTCAGAGTATAGGGATAGAGGGTACATACCTCAATATCATAAAAGCCATCTATGAAAAACCTACAGCGAATATCATTCTCAATGGGAAAAAGCTGAGAGCTTTGCCTCTAAGGTCAGCAACGCGGCAGGGATGTCCACTCTCACCACTGCTATTCAACATAGTATTAGAAGTCCTAGCCACAGCAATCAGACAACAAAAAGAAATCAAAGGCATCCAAATCGGCAAAGAAGAAGTCAAACTCTCACTTTCTGCAGATGATATTATACTGTATGTGGAAAACCCAAAAGACTCCACCCCAAAACTACTAGAACTCATACAGGAATTCAGTAAAGTAGCAGGATATAAAATCAATGCACAGAAATCAGTGGCATTCCTATACACCAACAACAAGACAGAAGAGAGACAAATCAAGGAGTCGATCCCATTTACAATTGCACCCAAAACCATAAAATACCTAGGAATAAATTTAACCAAAGAGGCAAAGGATCTGTACTCAGAAAACTATAAAATACTCATGAAAGAAATTGAGGAAGACACAAAGAAATGGAAAAACGTTCCATGCTCATGGATTGGAAGAACTAACATTGTGAAGATGTCAATGCTACCTAGAGCAATCTACACATTCAATGCAATCCCCATCAAAATACCATCCACTTTTTTCAAAGAAATGGAACAAATAATCCTAAAATTTGTATGGAACCTGGCGAGACCCCGAATAGCCAGAGGAATATTGAAAAAGAAAAGCAAAGCTGGTGGCATCACAATTCCGGACTTCCAGCTCTATTACAAAGCTGTCATCATCAAGACAGTATGGTACTGGCACAAAAACAGACACATAGATCAACGGAACAGAATAGAGAGCCCAGGAATGGACCCTCAACTCTATGGTCAACTCATCTTTGACAAAGCAGGAAAGAATGTCCAATGGAAAAAAGACAGTCTCTTCAACAAATGGTGCTGGGAAAATTGGACAGCCACCTGCAGAAGAATGAAACTGGACAATTTCCTTACACCACTCACAAAAATAAACTCCAAATGGTTGAAAGACCTAAACGTGAGACAGGAGTCCATCAAAATCCTAAAGGAGAACAGAGGTAGCAACCTCTTCGACCTCAGCTGCAGCAACTTCTTCCTAGAAACATCGCTAAAGGCAAGGGAAGCCAGGGCAAAAATGAACTCTTGGGATTTCATCAAGATAAAAAGCTTTTGCACAGCAAAAGAAACAGTCCACAAAACCAAAAGACAACCGACAGAATGGGAGAAAATATTTGCAAATGACATATCAGACAAAGGGCTAGTATCCAAAATCTATAAAGAACTTATCAAACTCAACACCCAAAGAACAAATAATCCAATTAAGAAATGGGCAGAAGACATGAACAGACATTTTTCCAAAGAAGACATCCAAATGGCCAACAGACACATGAAACAAGTGCTCAACATCGCTCGGCATCAGGGAAATCCAAATCAAAACCTCAATGAGATACCACCTCACACCCGTCAGAATGGCTAGAATTAACAATTCAGGAAACAACAGATGTTGGCGGGGATGTGGGGAAAGGGGAACCCTCCTACACTGTTGGTGGGAATGCAAGCTGGTGCAACCACTCTGGAAAACAGTATGGAGGTTCCTCAAACAGTTGAAAATAGAGCTACCATACGATCCAGCAATTGCACTATGGGGTATTTACCCCAAAGATACTAATGTAGGGATCCGAAGGGGTACGTGCACCCCAGTGTTTATAGCAGCAATGTCCACAATAGCCAAACTGTGGAAAGAGCCAAGATGTCCATCGACAGAGGAATGGATAAAGGAGATGTGGTATATATACACAATGGAATATTATGCAGCCATCAAAAGGAATGAGATCTTGCCATTCCCAACGACATGGATGGAACTGGAGGGTGTTATACTGAGTGAAATAAGTCAATCAGAGAAAGACATGTATCATATGACCTCGCTGATATGAGGAATTTTTAACCTCAGGAAACAAACTGAGGGTTGCTGGAGTGGTAGGGGGTGGGAGGGATGGGGTGGCTGGGTGACAGACATTGGGGAGGGTATGTGCTATGGTGAGCGCTGTGAATTGTGCAAGACTGTTGAATCGCAGATCAGTACTTCTGAAACAAATAATGCAATATATGTTAAGAAAATAGAAGAAGTTAGCAGGAGGGGAAGAATGAAGGGGTATAAGTCGGAGGGGGAGACGAACCATGAGAGACAATGGACTCTGAAAAACAAACTGAGGGTTCTAGAGGGGAGGAGGTTGGGGGGATGGGTTAGCCTGGTGATGGGTATTAAAGAGGGCACGTTCTGCGTGGAGCACTGGGTGTTATGCACAAACAATGAGTCATGGAACACTACATCAAAAACTAATGATGTATGGTGATTAACATAACAATAAAAATTTAAAAAACAAAGAAGAGGGGGAAGAGGCAGGCACATCTCCCCTCATCAAGGACACTTCCTGGAAGTTGCTTCCGTTGGCCAGAATTTAGTCAAATAGCTGCAACTGGCTCAATGGAATATGGAAAATCACTCCCATTCTGGATGGCAGAAAATTCAAGATTCTTTCATTACAGAAGGAGAGGTAATGGATATTTCAGTGCCAGTGTTTCTCCTGTTCCCCTAGCTCCAGGGTTCTCACTCCTCCTCCTCCTTTTTTATGGCAGTTATTTGGCCTCTGACACACACATTTTCGAGGAGACAATGACCAGACAAGGTGTGCAGTCTTCCACCCACGTGTCTTCCTTGAGGAGGGAGCTGTTGCTACACCTACTTCACAGGGACATAAAATGAGAGTTCTTTGGCTAGTGTTTCAGTTGAGGAAGTTGTAACAACTGAGAGAGTTTCTGTGTTCAGTATATCATAAAAGTAAGCAAAACAAACACCTCCGATGAAAAGCACCATAAAACCAATGAGATTGTTAATGCAAATGGGAAACCAAAATTGATGAAATGCAAAATAAATATTTAACTTCTCAGAGGGCAGCTATCTTTAGACTGCTAAGTAATTCGGAGGCTAATGTTCTTAATACAATCACATTTTCCCTGAAAATATTTACTATTTCTGTTTTATTGCCTTCTTCATTGCCATTAATAAGATTTGATTTAGGTCACAAATATATGACAATTCCACTAGAGGCAACATTTTCACCAAAATCTCCTGAGGCTGACATATCTAATGGAAACTTTTTAAAGCATGTACATAGACTTGAGAATGAACTTGGGAGAACATCCATGAACACTCCCTGTAGATGTCAGTTGGGGAAAGTGATGATATGTAATATAGATGAACATCCTAAAGGGAAATGCTGTATGCCAGGTGTTTTCATAAACATACCAATGGGGCCATTTTCTCCACTGGACATTATACCCCCAAAGCCTGAGACCTATGAAAATGGTCAAGATCTGAAAAAATACATATATATTGGCTTCAAAATTCACTAATGGAGAAGCAAAATTAATAAATGTCTAATTAAGTATCTACAAAATAGAATACTTTGTTCTTGTTAATTGTTAAATTCAGCATTCATGAATTTTTCATCAGTATTTTATTACTTTTGAAAACAATTAGTTGCGCAGCATCTCATAATGCAAGAATTCACAAATATTCACAACTGCCAAGATTTCATAATCAGTAGTAAATGAAACAAGCTGCCCATAGCCGAAAGCAAACTCACTTAAAACCTTTCAAAATTTGTATGACAGTGTGTCTGTTTTTAACCCAGGGTGTAGATACATCTCCGTATGTTTGATGCGATATGGAGTTTCAAAAAAAAAAAAAAAACAAAACAAAAGCCTTAAACAAGGGGTTGGCATATTTTTTTCTGTAGAGGGCCAGAAAGTCACTATGTTTGGCTCTGGGGGCCATACGGCTCTGCTGCGACAGCACCAAAGCAGTCATTGATGACACATAGACAATGTAAGAGCAGAGCTGTGTCCCAATAAAACTTTATTTACAAAATCAGATGGTGGGCCATATCTGCAGCACTGCCGTGGTTTTCTGACCATTGCTTCAGATCTAGAAAGGTCTAATGACCACCTACTGATCCCTGTCAACAATTCAGTCTCAAAAAGTATAGTTCTCTAAAAATTGACTTTTATCCCGAATTACCCAGAAAATGCCCTAGACTCTCCTCCAAATCATTCCAGCATTACACACTCCCCTGTCCTGTTGATGTCCCAATGCTTCAGAGATGATTTTTCTTCTTTTTCAGTTACCCAGAACACTTGGTGATGAGTGAAGTAACCATGTACAAACACTTGCGATTTCTTTAAAGTAAATATCTGCTCAGCTACTTCAGAAAGAAAGGGAAGTTGTAACCCTGAGTCAGCTCAAACTGCTTAATGTAATACTTCACTGATTGGACAGAAAAGGTGTGTTTCCCCTGATTGATCCTGGGCTGTGAGAGGGCACTCACCAAAGATGATGCCCATCAATTATATAATTTTTTTAGAATTTGGCCATGGAGTCTTAGATATCCAATGTATTTGTTCAAGTGTCCTGATAGCAAAATTTACAATTTTGCTTAGCTATTGACTAAGTAAAATTAGACAAGAAAACCCTCTTATTTTTATTACGATCTATTACCGTCATTATCATTACATCACTGTTACTATCGGGTCACTCGTGGCCTTCTCCGGGTGGTCCTTTCTTTCGGATCCGTTAAGATTAGATTTGCCCGTGTGTGGGAGAAAATCCGAAAGAGCAGTGGCTTAAACAAGACGTATTTAAACCTCCCTGATCTTGAGTCCAGAATAACGTGGTCAGGGGAGCGGACCTGCGGGGCTTCATGGTATCAGGGACTTGCACCCCCTTTGTCCTGCGTCATACATCTTTTACTCAGACAAGAAAACTCTTTATAGGACACATATCCCGCTATTTAAATTTTTTTTTAAAAGAATTTTAAAAGAAGCTCCTCTCCCCAACACACACACTTAAACTAGCAGTAAGTGGACAAGTAATAACCCAGTTAACATTTGGGTTTTGTTTAAAGATAAAATCTAATTGGAATTTATTCATTCACTGGCTACTAAATTCTTTCACGTCCTTAATAAATGCAGATTACATTGTGTCCATTCATATGTTAGAGCGTGTACTGCTTTTTAAAGTGTTTTAAAAGTGTTACGCATTATCCTTTGTCTTAGAAGATATTTATTTACTCAAAAAGTGAAAAAGAATCTATTTATTTCTTGGCAACCACTAAAAATACTGATCACAAATATTACAAAAGACATTCCCCTATGCATCTATTTTATTACTTAAACTGAAGCAGAATCATAATTATAGAAAGGTACATAGTTACTAAAAGCAATCCATTTTCATTTTTCCCCAGTATTACCTGTTGTTACCAAATTGCTATATAATCTATAAGTTATCATTTCATTTCCCCTCAGAGCAGGGCTGCTAATAGAAACAAGGTATTACACAATTAAGATTTAATGTGAATGTAAAATTCACATTAAAAAAAACGCATGACCTGTTGTTTTGCTTTGGTTCAAGACTTCTGCTCTGAAAATATCAGAGCATTTAATCCAGGCTTGTGGTTACCCTCGTGTTAGGGAGAGGAGGGTTTTAAGGAGGAGGAAGGGGGGGGGAGAAGAATGTCCTTGAATGGTGATTACCCTCCATGAATGATTCCACTTCTCCAAAATGTGCTTTTTTAGGAAAGAACACTTGACTTAGAATATATTTCTTCAAGTGGAGCAGCCTTTGAAGCCCACAGGTCTGGCTCTGAGAAGGTAAGAGAACTGAGGCTCTCTGCCCTTTCACACTCTCCCTCCTCCACGTAGACGTGCGGCGGGTCCCCAGTGTCACCTGTGAGCACGTCCGTGCCACAGCGCTTCTGGAGAAAAGCCAGGGAAGGAGAAGGTAAGCACTGGGTCCTTCCACCCCTGGCCCGCCCTCTCCAGGCTCCCCTGAAGGGACCCCTCAATGCCGTGCAAATGGCAGGCTATTCTCTGCCCCCCGCTGTCACAGACTCAGAAACGGCAGCCCAGCCGAGGGGAAAGAGAGCCCCTGCCCACTTCCCAGCTGCTTTCTGGGAGGGAGCTGAGGCAATTTCATCCTGGCTTCCCACCCCCTCCTGCCTTCTCCGTCTTGACCCCTCCGTCACCCGGGCCCTGATGTCGCCCCTCCTGGCATTTGCACCTGCTGTCCCTTCCCCTTGAATGACCACCCCCACCTGCCAACCTCCACTGAGCAAACTCCAGCTCATCCTTCAGGACCCAAGTCATCTCCCCGTGAAGATTTTTGTGGCTTTTTCTGGTCTGAGGGACTCAGTAAACGTTTGTTGGATGGACATACCAGATTAAAGGGCTTTCACCTGCTTACTTTTGAACACCTGGAGAAGAATGCAGTCTGAACCTGAACCACGCATCAGCCCAGGTGGGAGAGGGCATGGCCAGAGTGTTCTAGGCTGTCACTCACTTCTGAGGGGAGGAGCTCACGGAGGGCGTGAGGACGTGCAGAGCCGAAGGGCTCAGGGTGCGAGGGGGCGGGAGGTGGGGGAAAGTCGGAAAAAGGAAGTGCTGGAGCCCTGGGGACCACCCACGTCCCCGAGCTCCCAGCCAGCTGTCCCCAACTTCCTCGGGCTCCAGGAGCCCCTCCTAAGCTCTGTTTTCCAGCCCTGCGTCTACAGGTGGCACAGGTAGGCCCCCGCATGCGTCTGCGATCGCTTTGTTAATGGGTGTATATTATAAATGTCACTGTGCTCAAAATGGGTACTAATAAGAAGCTGCTCTTATCTGTTTTTCTTATAATGACGTTCTTCCCACGATCTCATTTGAACAGAAGAATTTTGTACCCGAAAAGGTTTAGGAACAAAATCAACCAGAGGGCCTCTGTGACCCCCTTAGCTCAGAACTTCTGTAAGCCTACAGAGAACACAGAGGAACATTCAGGCCTTGGCCAAGTTCTTAGCAACTCAGCAGCAAAAAGAATCTGCCAGGGACTGAAAAACTCTACGCTTCCGAGTCTAGATGTGTTTTTTAATTACTTCTAATTCATTTTTCCACACAGACCTCTCCTTTTATTTTTATGTTGGGTATATTTTTTCACATTTCTAATTTTCAGGGCTTCTCACAGCGGTTAGCAAGGTAAGGTAACCCTTTCCATAGTGACACCTTCACCTGTACTTACAGGAGTAGAATATTCATTTCTTACTCCTCTTGGCTCAAAAAGCATGTCATAACCCTTAAATTTAAAAAGGATGAAAAATACATAAATAAGTAAAACAAAAGTAACAAGGATGAGAATGTTACTGGTTTCATATAAATTACCCAAGGATGCAGACATATGACTAGAAATTCTTGCAATCATATTGCTTTTAATTTCTGCACTAAAGGTACCATAATTTTCGTGAGCATAGCTATCTGTAGCAAAAATCCATGGGCAAGCTTTTTGGTTGCTTGGTGGGGATGGAGTATGAAAATTTGAGATTTTCAAGTCCCATCTTTGGTTCACAAAAGCCCAGTAAGCCCCACGTTGTGCCATGGGCATGGCCTCAACATTTGTGAATGAGGTAAATTCATCCCTAGGACCCAAAAATGGCTACATAATTTGCAGTAACCAGTGCAAAATTAAAAATGTGGGACCATTTGTCCAAATATTAAAACTTTCAAGATGGTGACCATAGAGCTTTAAACCAAGCATGGGGACCCGTGTGACTGCCCAGGTCCATCCATGCCCATGAAGCCAGCCCTGCCAGGGCCAAAGGGACACATTTATGAATGCATAAGCCCTTTCAAGGGTGGGTTCACAGCATCATCTTTGTGCAAAAAAGAACAGCATGTTTTTATTTTAGCTCAAACACAGCCCAAGGAAAGGTAATGAAATTATAGAGATCTTGAATTCTTTTTTAGAAGCTTTCCATCACAAAAATTGTAGCTTTTTGAACCTTGAATATCTCTTTTAGTAACTGTCAAAAAATTTTACATTTTTTTGTTAAATTAGTACCTATTTATACTGGGGGAGTCCAAATAAGGTCTCTGTCTGAGACCTCTATTAATAGTGTTACACCAAAGTCAGTTTTCTAGTTTTGATAAAGTATTATGGTTATCCTCGGGGAAAGCTGTGTGAAGGGTACACAGGAACTCTCTGACCTATTTTTACTTCTTATGAGCCAAATTATTTCAGAAAAATCATTTCATTTTTTTTAAAGATGTTACTATTTAAAGTAAGAGCCATGCCCAATGTGGGAATTGAACTCATGACCCCGAGGATCAAGAGTCACATGCTCTACCAACTGAGCCAGACAGTCACCCCCAGAAAAATAATTTTAAAAATCAGAGCAATAGTTCTAGAATTTGTCATAGAGTATATGAAGACATGATGCAGGAGGATGTTAGGGCTTAGTTGGCAGGAGGGCTGAAATTTGATTGGGGCCAAAGCCATGCACTTGTAACCTTACAGATGATCTCAGGTCCCCTCAGATGGACATGAGAAAATGTATTTATTTGTGGGTGTTCTAAAAAGCATCATACTTGATCAGAACTATCAAATAACAACTCTTTAACAACCAACAATAACCTTAGCTAGGTACATAAGTGAGAAGGTTTTCATTGACTTGTGTTTGTTCTACTGGTATCACAGAATCTTCTAGAAGGGCCACCCCTCAAGGGAACCAACTGTCAGTCATTAGGGGACTTACCACAACAGGTAGTGAACTTCTGTAATGCACCGAAGTCCCCGAGACAAAGTATTCCTTGTCCAGTGCTCTTGCTGCAGGTGGTAACATGTCCTGTAGATCCTAGGGGGAGACTGATTTACTCAGAAGATATGTGTCCTTACCACACCTTTCCCTTGCTCTGTGCTCATATGCACATAAAAGCTAGCATTTTGATGAGAGGGAGAATGGGAGTGGAAGAGGGAAGGTGGACAGATGCAAGAGAAGACTCTCGAAACAGAGCACGTGGCCGGCCATGACTGTAGGCGGGGACTCTAATATTCCATCTGTAATGCCGTAGATCCGCGAACATCGAGTATGTGCACGCATAAGACCTAGCCAGTGACGCAGACAAATGAAACTGTCTAGATTTAGGGATGAGGCTGTCAGCAATTTCTGCTTTGGGTGTCTATTATTTTATGAGTCCCTTCAATAATGAAACAAAATTTCAAAGAGAAAAAAGCTGGCAATGGATCTTAACAATGGTTAAAGATAGTCCATGCTTTGCAGCATGGATTTTAAAATATCAGGTTACCCAATAAATCATGTGACAACTTAACTTAGGGAAGGTGTGTAAATGGTAGCACAGTTAACCAGGTACCATAGGTGCAATTTCTATCCGCGAGGTGCAGTGAAGGGAACACAGAGACACATGGAGAAATAGGAACCAGAGACCTTGGCTTCCTCCCCGGTAGACAGGGAAAGGCAATTACCCTCTCCCAGGGGTTCTGGTGAAGTGTCCGTGAGATGGTGCTTGCAGGGTGCACACCCCAGGGTACGGTCAGTAAATCAGAGCTGTTTTTGTGTTATCGGGAGCGATTCTTTTGGCTTCTGGGAGCTAACAGACCAGTCAGGGAGGAAGTACCACCAGCCCAGCTCACACAGTGTCCATGTGCAGGAGAAAGGGCAGTCCTCCCCCAGGAGCATGGATTGGTGGGCGGGATGCCCGCTGGGCCTGCCCCTGCTCACCCGCAGCCAGGCACCTGCTCAATGATTTATGGCAGCCCTGGATTAACTCACTGTTTTTGAAGTGGGATCATCTACCCCGTAGAGAAGGGAGGGTTTAACCAGTTTGGGAACACGGGCTTAAATGACGTTGAATTGCATGGTGAGAAAATTATTCCCCTTCTGACTCCTCATCCATACTCCTAATGATGGAGGTCTCCGTCTGGTACCAGCATGGCTTTCCCATCTCTGCCTTCCTCACAGACCCTGTGCCTTTGGCAGGTGGCGTTTTCTACCCAGAATTATTGGGCTCTATTTCTGTTGTGTCTATTTCCCACTTCCTAGCTCTGCACGGTGGCAGTATCGTAGCCAATGAGGTTTATCCGAGGCGCGATTATTGCTATTTTCCACTTCCTTCTCTGTTCTTCATACCAGTAAAACTGTTTTTTTGTTTGTTTGTTTGCTGCTGAAATATAGAATACACTGTTTAAAGAAAGGTACTTCATTTGGACAGAAGTCCATTTAGAGAAAGAAATACGGTAGAAAGTGCACTAGCATCCGTGGCATATGCACGCGGCAGAAAGTCGTGACAGTGGCACTGGCCAGGCTGAAATTTGGGCCCGGGGTCATCAGATGCTGTTGACCTGTTGGGTTGTGTGGCGTCATGGGGCTTTGCAGGTGAGGCTGGGGTGCAGGCAGGCGTGGAGCCGGCTTGCACAGGGACCTCATGGATGTGGGGGCAGGGTCGTGTTCACTGCCATGGAAACCCTCCGCAAAGCCACCTCTCTGTCCAGACCCAAGCAGCAAATAGGCTGCGCTTACCTCAGGACCCAGCTCAGCCCCGGCCTCAGCTATGTTGAGCAATAGGACTGGCACCTGAGCCCTGATATCTGGCCTTTCCTGTGGGACACACATGGAGAGAAATACGATGGGGTTGAAATTACAGACAGCAGAAATAAAAGCACAGAGCAAGGAATGACATCCCAAACACGTATCAATGTCATCACAGAAAACATCCAGACCCTGGAAAATACACCTATCCCATAAATCCAGAGGACTCCTTTGGAATTGCTGGTGGGGAGGTGGAGTTTCTTGTTGATCTGTGTCTCATGGGGAGTGATGGTAAAAGAACTCCTATTTTGATAGGGTCTCAGAATCTAAAGCTCATTATCTTCCAAGCCTGGTGGCAATGTTCTCGAGGTCCCCAGGGTTGGGTGGTGCCATGTGTTCATTCTTCAGTGAACACACATCTACCAAGGGCCCAAATGTTGCTGGGGCTGGATTTCTCTTCTCAGAGGGGAGCATCTGTGCAATTTTGCAGACATGACAAGGTGGTAGAATCATCAGTAGCATCTTGGATGAAGTGAGTCCTCCCAAGAGCACAGAATGTCCCTGGGTGTGCGCATATGCATGGAATAGTCACATAAGATGGATGACTGAGGATAAGTGTGTTCGCTTTGAAATGGCCTGACTTACCAATGGTTACAAAGACATAATTAGTAATTACTGTTAATAATACTAATATTGGCAGCCACTTTTATTGCATGCCTGCCAATGCCCTAGCCTGTGCTAAAGATTTCAGATGTTGATTAAATCGTGCAATAAACCTGAGAGAGAGAGAGCATTATTAAGCTCTCTTTATATATGAAAGCCAAGGATTTGTTAGCTTCTGTGTTGGATAAGCCACAGTTTTGGGATCCAAACCCAGATTTGCTGGATCCCAGGCACAGAGCCTCGAGGATATGATGGTAGAAGCAAAGGCATGTCCCGAGCTGTGAGTAGGAGACAAGGGGAAAACATCTTGGGACAAGAAGGGTACAGAGGAAGGCTCTCTCGTCCCTCTGACAGCTGGTCCTTGACCGGTGCCATCTTGCCACCAGAAGCCCCCCCAACCTGCCTGGCCCCAGCCCTGCAACGACCAAGCCACCCTTCCACACCCTCTGCTTCTCTAGCTGCTTCCTTCTCCCCAAGACACAACCACTGAGCCACTGGCCAATAAGAAGAGCACCCGAGCCCATCACCACCTCTTCCACCTTGGCTATGCCCGCAGACGCTGCTAGGGGAGGCAACTTCCCCACTGGTCTCCTCTAAGCTCAGCTGCCTCAGCCCCGTCCCGTCCCCACACGGGAGGCTGAGCTCAGCCCCTGGGCCCAGGAGCCATGTCCATTTTCCTGGATGACTAAGCATCAGAGCAGAGTGAAACTGCCCAAGGCAAGGGATCCTGTCTGCCTCACGGAGCACTGCTATTTGTTAAGATGGTTTCCTTCTCAAAATTACACAAACGAAACAGTGAAGTGCGGCTGTCATTGCTGGGGTGGGGGAATTTTTCTGGGGGTCCAGTGTCTGGAGAGTTTGGACTGTACCTCCTGCCTTCTGGACCCCACACCAGGAAGGGCTCAAAGCAGGCCCGCCTGCATGCACACCCCTACCATTGCCCAAGGCTGTCACTTCCCCCTTCCATCATGCTAGGAAGGAAGAGAAAATGTGAGAAGGACCCAAGGGGTCTTAGCCGGCCCCCAGCTTCTCCAATCACCAATCACTTTTTAGAATATCTCCCTATCTACTCCAACATAATGCCAAAGTTAATTGGACTGTCTTTTCTCAAAGTCATCTTACTTGCTGTAACATGTCTCATCCTTTCAGGAGAAAATCGTGGGTGGAGATCTAAGACAACAGGATGGGGCCACCTGTATCCTCTGTGCAGGAAAGACTGTGTTCCCTTTGGACATTTCTTTGGCTTTCAGTTTCTAGACCAAGCACCCTTAGTTCCAGGTGAAGACAGACTAGAGAGCTCACAGTGCCTTCATCTGGTTGCCCGGCTAACCCCAGCCCAGGACTGTTGTGAGGATACACGGCAAGGTCAGCATCAGCAGGAGCAGCTTTGAAAATCCATCAGTTACCTGCTGATTACCTTGTGTCTGGGGAAGGGTGAGAGGTTTTCATGGGCACGTCGTCTTTGATCAACAGCCGATCTGTTAGGTGGGTTTTTATCCTCCTTGGTTCACAGGGGAGGATGTGGGGCTGAATGACATGCTCAATGAGGTGAAGCTAATGAGAAGCAAAGCCCAGGTCTTGTCCCTGCCAGACCAGCGAGTTCTGTGCCCAGCCTCAGCCGGGCAAGGTTAGAGGGGCGGGCGCTGCCTCACCACCACCCCAGGCATTTCATTAGTGAGCCTGACACACTTCCATCTAGAGAAAGTCCCCCTGGTGAACAACATCTCCCCCTAAGCAAGGCTTCTCCACCTCAGCATTGCTGGCGCGTTGGGCCAGACCCTTTGTGCTGGGGCCGTGGCCTCTCTGCATCCACTGGAAGCCAAAACCATGTCTTCCCACCCCAACCAAGTTGCCACCATCAAAACTGTCTCTAGACATTGCCAAACATCCCCTGGGGGGCAAAATCGCCCCCAATTGAGAATTACTGGCCTAAAATAATCATTCAATTTAGTTGAGTTGGACAGTTTTCATAGGAATCTTTTTCCCATTTGCTACTCAAATATAAGTGAGCGTGAAGAAGTGACAGGGGACTCGATGGGTGGAAAAACATGTGCATGGACTACAGACATCACTGTCAGGAAACAGGAAGCATTAGTCTCCACTACCTGGGTTGAAATGGCTTTGCTCTCATCGTTATACATGTTCAGAGTCTGCAGGCCTTCCTCAGAGCTTCTGAGCCTGACTTCGGATACAAAATAGTATCGCAGCAGAAACAGCAGAGTGGCTATAATGAGACAGAGCAGGGAAATGAGTTGGGCAGCTCATCGTCATCAGAGGTTTCAACAGGATCTTGTTCTGATGACTGGTAACTCAGCCATGAACAGACATGGTCAGCTGTGTCTTAATCATCTCCATAGCTATATAATGAGTGTGGCTTGGGGCACAAGTCGGTGCTAGATAATTATTGGTTGAATTGATCAATACCATGTGACCAATAACATTGTATTGTTTATTTGAAAATTGAGCTTGCTTATTCGTGTTCTGCAAGCCCAGGAGCCTAGATATCTGCACATTGCTGCCCCCAGTGTTACTGCAAACCACAGTGTTCCTCTATGGGGTCCATTGCTATAAATTGCTGTCCAATGAATTTCTAGTAGCTGCTTTTGCCAGACAGGTAGCATGTCTGAGTCTCTGAGACTCTGATGAGCCCAAGGGTCATTCTCAAGGCACCCCACTGATCTCTGCCATCTTCTGCTCCCTGGCCCAGAGGACTCCACACTGCTAGCTTACAGCCTGGGAAGAGGAGCCACATCCCCAGGACAGCCGCTGCAGACCACTGACCTGCCAGAATCATGAATGCTGCACAGAGAGGGGCCAGGGTGCCCACGAGGAGCCCAGTTCCTGTGACTGCGACTGATGCCTCCACACACGAGACTCCACCGGGACAGAAACAGACCCTTACATGGACAGTCTGCTTCTGGGAAAGTCCCTGTTTGTCTCTGATGACCAGTGGCACCGAGTAATTACCCAGTGGGAGGCTTCTCAACATTAAAAGTTCAACTGACCGACCTGCAAAAGAGAAACAGACTTTGCATGTGTTGACTTGCTCATTTGCCCATCTACTCAACAGAGATTTACTAAGTCCCTCCCATGCACCACGGCTCTGTACAAAAGTTAGCCAATTTTGGACTTAGAGGGAACAGTCACCAAGACCACGCTCACTTCTATCTGACACCAGCTGTGTGTCCAGGGGTTCTCAAGACCGTGCTCAGGTTTGAAAGTTCCCTAGAAGGACCCATAGAACTCACTGAAGGCTGTGCACTCATCATTATGGTTCATTGCAGCAAGAGGTTATGGATTAAAATCAGCCAAGGGAAGAAGCACAGGGAGCAGAATTCAGAGAAGCACCAAACACAGAGCTCCCAGTTCTCTAGCAGAGTCACGATAGTGTCACTTCCCACATCAGTAAGTGACATAATGCTTAGAGTGCTGTCAGCCAGGGAAGGTCCCCTGAGCCTTGTGTCCAGGATCTTTATCAAGACTCAGTCATGTGAATCTGGTTGGCCATCCAATGGCTGACCTTGGTCTCCAGTGTTGCTGGATGCCCAACGGATGCCCACGTGACCCAAAGCCCCCACCCTAAACCACATCTGTATCTGGCTGGCACAAGACCAAGGTAAACAAAGACATTCCTTTCAGGCAAGACATCCCGAAGGCCTAAAGCTCACCTCCCAGAAGCCAAGGGCAAAGGCCAGAGCTCTTTTGGGGCAATGTTCAATGGCTTACTACATACTCTGGGGCTGGGAACTGTAAACATGAGCTCATAGTTTCATCCAAAAAATATGCTACATTCTACAGACACACTGATAGAAGCTCAAAGGAGAATGTTGACAGCAGATGCCAGTGACTTCCTGGTAACAGCGCCCCAGTTTTCCTTTGGGAGAGCCCCCACCTCCTGAACCAGCCCATTCAGATCAGGAAATGTGAAGCCCAGACCCCAACAAGGCCCAGCACGGGCTCCGAACCAGCCAGTCAGCATATCTGTCCTCCCAATTCCCATCCACAATAATTCATGGGGCAGCTGACCAAAGCCACACAGTGATATAAATCTTCTCGCCAGGTGCTAGGATGAGTCCTGGGGATGCCCAGCAGCCACCCTGCTACCCCGGAGGAGAGCCTGCCTGAAAATGAAGGAACCCAGGGAAAGAGAGAGCCACAGTACGAACATCTTCTAGGGATATCCCTTGAGCACCTAGACCCAGCTCTGCTATAACACAGGCTTACTGGCATCTTTTCAGTTACAAAAACCAATAAATAATAATAATTATTATTATAGGATACTTATTAATAATAATTATAGGATAATAATAATTATTATAGGATGATGATTATTATTTTGCCTGGGTCAGTTAGAGTCAGGTCATTTTCAGTCCTTTATCCCTGCCCAATACCAAAACTCACCCCGATTTTCCCCCAATTTCCATGTGTCTCCTGCACTTTCCCACGAATTGTCCAACTCAAATGTAAAGGGGTCTGCATAGGGCTCCAGGTCACCATCCTCCGCTTGGAGGAGGAGGGTCTCATTCAGTGCAGACTCACAGACTTCCACATATCGAGAATGGGGATGGAGAGCGGGGGCGTTGTCGTTGACGTCGGACAGGAAAAGCATCAGGGTCCCCGTCCCAGTCTGTGGCGGGAGGCCTGGAAATGGGGGAGTTCCAGGAAGGATTGCTTGTTAATTAAAGAGCCTGCTGGATGCACACAAACCCCCGGAGAATGAGCAGTATCATCCCCCGAGGAAAGGAGTCATTGTGCTGAAACCATTTCCCTTTGAAGGTCCTAGGCTTTCCTCTAGGTGCTTGCTCTGTTCTCCTGCTTTTTTGAAAATTCAGAATATCTGGGAAGGGTAAGTTAACAAAACACTTACCACCTCAAGTCATTTGTAGAACCAGGTAGAATATGGAATCATTCGTTTTTCCCGGTGTGAGCCATGCCAGGTGTAAAGAAGGGGGTGGGGCAGGAGTGAAATGGGTGTGACGTGGTGATGGAGATGTTTGGCCTCTTGGCTGTGTCCACGTCGGAATCCAGGTTGTCACCAGGCACTACAGTCTTGCAAGATGTTCACCAGTAGGGGACACTAGGCAGTGGGTACTCTGGACCTCACCACATTGTTCCTTCAGGTCCCTGGAAGTTGGACCCCCACCTTGCTCTCTCCCCACTTAAGACTGATTAGGAACACAGATTTAACATCTTCCTAACCAACATTCTACTAGTTAGTCACACAAATGGGACATACACCTACATTTCCCTTAAAACCTGGGCTTTAACTCACAGATTTCCTTAAACACAATTATTAAAGTTGAGAGTTGTTATTTATTCATCTCTGTGTTTTTGCAGGTTTCAAAGTCCAGCCTTGGGAGATCATAGAGAAAAGTGTTGTATCGTGCTCAGAGCGCTGCTCACCCTGGTTTATGACAAATTTGTCCCACGCAATCATGTTCACCAGAGCCGATAAGCCATTCCAAGTACAGGGAAACTGTGCTAAATATTTATCACACACCGCCAGCTTTGAGGAAGAGCTAGAGTTGTTTTATGGAGGGATGAAACAGACACTGGGTCTGATGGCAGCTTCCTCATTGGCTCAATCGTCTCTTCTGAATGAATACCGCTTCTCTTCCCATGGCACTGGTCCTTGGTTTGCCATTTCAAAAATTATCGTGAAAAAATAGTTGCCAGGATGGATGCATAGTGCTGAAAAGGTTTATTTTATGTATTTTTCCCAGTTGTGCTGACTCTCACTAGTGTTATTTTCCCTCAGGAAACAAGGAAACACACTCCTCCCCCCCCAATTTTGGGTAAACACTTACCATCATCAACAGCATGCGCGATGATTATGTAAAAGCTATCATTTACATAAGGGGATTCTCGGTCAATTTGCTGCCTGGTGGTCACTGTTCCTGAGAGTTCATCTATGGTCACCCAATTTGCCAGATCATAAGCCAGTTTATATCTTGTAGAAGGAAACACATGCAATTTTTAAAATTAAAATTTACATCAAAAGGCAAATCAAAATATATCATAGCAGACACAGATCCTATCACAAGTAGTATGGGAAATTGTAAGTGGAATCATATGGAATTTGTCTTTTTGTGACTGACATATTTCACTTAGCATAATGTCTGCAGGTTCATCCACGTTATAGCATACTGAAGAATATCCTTGGTTTTTAAGGCTGAATAACATTCTGTTACGTATATATACCATGTTGTGCTTATCTGCTCATCCTTCAGTGGACACTTGGGTTGCTTTGTCATTTTAGTTATCATGAACAATGCAGCTTTGAACGTGGGTGTACAAATACGAGATCCTGCTTTCAATTCTTTGCATAGATATCCAGCAGTGGAACACTATGGATCATATGGTGCTCTACTTTGAATTTTTTTGAGGAACCATCATCCTGTTTCCCTCAGTGGCTGCACCAACTTATATTCCCACCAACCACGCACAAAGGTTCCAATTCCTCCACATCCTTGCCAACACTCGTTTTCTGGTTTTTTTGATAGTTGCCATCCTTATAGGTGTGAGGTGTAGTTTTGATTTGCATTTCCCTGATGATTAGGAATGTTGCGTATCTTTCATGTGCTGATTGGCCATTTGTGTATCTCTTTTGGAGAAATGTCTGTTCAAGTCCTATATCTGCTTTTGGATCAGGTTGTTTGTATTTTTCTCATGTTGTGTCTTAGGAGTTCTCTATATATTCTGGAATTAGTCCCTTATCAGTTATAGGACTTGCAAATATTCTCTCCCATCCTGTGGGTCACCTTTGTACTCTGTGAATAGTGTCTTTTCATGCACAAAATGTTTTGATTTTCATGAGGTCCAATTTGACTATTTTCTCGTTTGTTATCTGCGTCTTTGGTGTCACATCCAAGAAATCATTGCCAAATCCAGTGTCATGATGCTTTTGTCCTACACTTTCTTCAAAGAGTTTTATTGTTTTTGGTCTTACATGTAGGTCCTGATCCATTTCTAGTTAATTTTTGCATATGGTGTCAGGTGACCTGTTTGCACATTCAGATCTCCAAGTGAGTCTCCTGTAGAGGGCATGGACCACGTGTTTTATACATTCTGCCAGTCTCTGTCTTTTGATTAAAGAGTTTAATCCATTTATGTATGAAGCAATTCTGACAGTAAGTCCTTCATCAGCCTTCTCCTTCCTTGTTAGGTTTTCTGTCTCCTTATTGGCATTTCCATTTTGTTCACACACTGTTTCTGGTCTTCCTCCACATCCTCCTTTAGGTCTTGGAGCATTTGTAAGACTGTTGTTGGGAAAGACTTCATCTAACCGATCTGCCATCAGGTATTTTTCAGGGGCAGTTTCTGTTGATCTATTGTTTTGAATGGGCCTCACTTTCCTGTTTCTTTGTATGCCTTGTGATTTTCTTCTTGAACGCTGGGCATTTGGATCTAACCATGCGGGAACGCTGGAGATCAGATTCTCCCCCTTCCCAGGGTTTTCTGTTTTTCCTTATTGTTTTTGTTTTTGTTTTTTATTTTTGTTCATTTGTTGGACTGTCATGGGCTGTCTCTGTGCTGAGGATCAGCTTCTCAACTTAATGCCCTCTCAGGCCTTTCCTGACCTTTTCCCTGGGCACACCGGCCACTTTCTGATTTTCCTCCTACAGGTGGTTGTTGTGGAATTGTCCTAGCCTTTAATGTCTGGCTCCCGAAATAGGGAAAAGCAAACAATGAAGAGGGGAAAATGCAGGCACCAGTCCATCCAATCCCCGGAAGCCACTTCAGCTGGCGGGGGAGGGGGTCTGCCACATCAACGGAAGGGCAAAACCAATGGCTGCCTTCCTCTTTGGCTGCACCTCCGGGAGTGAAAGCAGCAATCAGCGAGCAGAGCACTGACCCCTGATATTTGGGGGACAGAGATTTTTTTTTTGCCCACTCTGACTCCTGCAAACTCTGTTTGGCCATTCCAGGAACAGGTGCACAGCTGCTGGCCACCGGCCGGGGATAGGGAGCAGTTGCTGCTACTGTGCTAAGAGCCATAATTGACCAAAATTAACTGCAGTTTACCATCCAAGCCTTTCTCTGGCAGTTGCAAGCCTTCAACAGAATCCGGAGTTCCAAAACAGGTACGTGAGACAGATTCTTCCCGTGCAATTGTCTGGGTGGGGAGAGATTCCTGATGCTTCCCACTCTGCCATCTTCCTAGGGATTATGGCAACTCTATGGCAAAACACTGAGCAACCCAAGTGGACGCCCACAGGTGGATGGAAGAACACAGTGTGGTCTGTACGGACAGTGGAATATTATTCAGCCTTGAAAAGGAAGGAAGGTCTGCAACCTGCTACCACATGGATGAACCCAGAGGACGTCATGCCAAATAAGCAAAATAAGGCAGTCACAAAAAGACAAATACTATACAATCCCACTTCTATGAAGCACCTTGAGTAATCAAATTCACAGAGACAGAAAGTAGCGTGGTGGTTGCCAGTCGGAAGGAAGAGAAATGGGGATCTTCTTTCATGGGAACAGACTTTCAGTTTTATAAGATCGAAAAGTTCTGGAGATGGACAGTGGGGATGAATGTGCAACAACATGAATATACTTAATGCCCCTGAACTGAACACTTAAAAATGGTTAAAATGGTAAACTTTGTGTTAGATATATTTTACCACAATTAAATTTAAAAAACCCCACTTCTGTTGCCCAGAAGCCAGAGGGCTGCCGGTTTACAACTTTTAGTAAAAAGGGACATAGAAACACATAACAAATTATTTTAATATAAGAAAAACGGTATAAAAGCGCTGTGTGCTAAGTGCAAGGGGAAAAGAGCAGGTGTGCTTCCCCAGGGGGAGGGGGTCAGAGGCAGCTCTGGAAGGAAGAAGGCACTGAACGTGGGCCAGCGGGCCTTGTCCTGGTGGCTTCTGGTATTTTCATAACTGAGCTGGAGTCAACCTCACCTGCCCGCCAAAGGGCAGGTTTCCACCAGGAACGCCCACGGGTAGGGGGCTGGTTCTGTTTAAATGACCACACTCCCCATTCCTCTCTTCTCACCTTATCCGGCCGGCAGCTCTGTCTGGATCTGTAGCATTGAAAATTCCCAGCTGAATTCCAGGCCTGGCACCGTCGACCTCACTGACGACAAAGCTCCTGGGGTGAAAGGCTGGTGGGTCATTGACGTCCATCACCTGCACACTCACAGTGGTGCTCACCACCGCCCCCCGGGGCCCCTGGACCTGGCCCCCCTCACAGAGGAAGAGCGGCTCCTCGTTCTCCACGGTGATGACAAGGCTTCGTACAGGGCGAGTTTCATAATCCAAGGGCTGCGAGTCCCAGAGAGAGGGTTTCATGAGCACCTGCTGCTTCTCTGGCTGGAGAAAGCTCAGTATGTGATCACGCACACCCAGAGTGCATGGCTTTTGCAATTCATTTATTATTTACACCATTTTTGGTAATGACCAAAAGACAGTGGCCAGCCCATTTTCAAATCACTTACGGAGTTCTGGTTTGTTTTTTTTTTTTCCCTCCCCCTCTCCTGGTTGAAAAGAGCCACCATCCATCAGACAGTAATGAAAAATGTAACAAAAACCATAACCTAATGAAACATTAATGTGGCAACGCTGCTGCAAAAAAAACCAGGGGAGCTTAAGGAAATACAGAAATTAATGATCACAGTTACTCAGGGTGCAAAGTGGGCAGTGACTTAAAATGACTGAAAAGCTAGGAATATTTGAGATATTCAATCCCAGGCATCTGGCATGGAGTACCCCAGAGCCTTGCTGTTCACAGCATGGTTGGGGCCCACGGGCATCACCCGGTACTTTGTTCCTCTGATAGGCAGGAGCCCAGGCCCCATCCCAGACCTTCCAACCCAGGCCTTTCAACCTGATCCCCACACTGACTCGCCAGCATGGCACCAGGACACTGGTTACTCCAGGGTCTAGCTGAGAGCAATTAAGACTAAAAACAATGGAGTCAGACCACCTCAGTCAGAACCACTCCGGCTGTGTGACTTCATGTAAACGACCCAACCTATCTGGGCCTTGTTCCTTATCAGTGAAAGGAGAAAATAATACTTTTCTGCAGGGCCAGCTCCTCATTAGGCACAGCAGGCGAAGTGCCAGGGGCCCACAAGACTTTTAGGGGTCCATGCATACCTTCTAATGTCTTTTAAACTCAGAAGGAAAAAAATGAACTTTCAGGATTAGAGAAAATGTCTGAAATATTTTATCACATCAGAAAAAAAAATAAACATTTTAGGACCTATATAAATCTATTTTGTCTCAAACAGAAAAAATTAAATTTTGAAGAACTTGGCACATTGTCAAAAGTAATTTTCAGTATTGATATTATTTTGGTGGGGAGGTTCCACAAAGGCAAAAGGGCCAAGGGCCTGTGGCAGCCGGCACTCATAACACAGCCTGCCCCCTCACTGGGGGCCACTGGGACACACAACACACCACACCTCACGTGCGTGGCACAGCGGGCACTCCCCGACACTGGCTGCCATCTCCCTATCGGGACTCCTGCGGAGAGGGGCCCCAACACTGCAGCCACCTGGCAGGTGTGCCTTCCCCGATAGCTTTACCTTGATCACATTTAAAATTCCTTCATTGGTCTCAGGGTCAGTCAGAATGTCAAAATGTCCCTCTTCGTTGCCATTCAGTATGTGAAATTTTACTCTCCAAGCTGATGTAAATGGCAAGTCACCATCTTGGACCAGGAGACGCAACATGCTCTGGCTTGTGCAGCCTTCAGAAATCTGAATCCTGTACTGGGAGAGGCAATCATCATGTCCACACCATGGGGATAAAGACACACAATTGAAAAAGAAAGCAAGAAAGAAAATGTAAGTCCTTAGCACAAGAACATGGATATATGCTATTTAACTTGACCTCAAATGATCTGAAGCTCTGCCTGACCCATCACAACAAGCATCTATTCCTTCTCCCTGTGACTTGTGTCTACAGCCGAATAACTTTAAAAGTCCTCTTAAATCCAACTCGATGCACTGTTTTTCTAAGAATCTTTAAAATAATAATGCACACCCTAGTTTATGCTGCTAAAAAAACCTAAATCTTCTAAAATAGAACTCTTATAGTGACTTAGATTAAGACAATCATTTTTCTAACACATATAGATCTTTAGCTTGTTATTCAGTGCTTTTGGCAACAAGATAATTTCTCTTTGACAAGTACATGGAAACAGGGTTTATTTTCCCCACCCTTAGTTTTGAGAGCAGAGCTTTTTACTAAGCCAGAGAAAGATTTCAAAACAAGGTTCAATATATTTCAGTTATTCTGTACTGTTTGGTGAGGTGTTTTCATTTGAAAACACTTCAGCTTTTCTCTATATAATTTTTTTTAAGATTTTTTTGCGTAGGCTCCACGCCCAGCATGGAGCCCAACGTGGGGCTTGAACTCACAACCCTGAGATCAAGACATGAGCAGAGATTACGAGTCAGACACAACCGACTGAGCCACCCATGCACCCCTTGTCTATACAATTTTTTAAATTTTTTTCAAACAATACTTTTTGAAAATAATTGTTTGTAGCATTTATTAATATTCAACAAAGGCTCCAATGTGCCAGATTTTGTCTTAGGAACAGGATGGCCAAAACTCCATCCCCAGGGAGCAGATGATTAAGAGAGTGTGTGTGTGTGTGTGTGTGTGTGTGTGTGTGTGTGTGTGTGTGTGTGTGTGTGTGTTGGATAGGGACAGGAAGGAGGGGGTGGATGCTGTGTGGGGGATTGAACTTGGTCGTTGGGAAAGGTCTTACTGAGAGAGGTCAGGAGAAAGAAGTAAAATAGATATTTTTCTTTTAAAAAATGCATATGAGAGAGCAAAAAATATAAAATAGGAAACAAATCCTGAGTGTTTTTAGCAATCTTGCATATCTCAAGTGGTGTGGCATTTCCAAATGATCTGGAATGTGGGTTTCAGTGCTTTCTTCAAGCATGTGGATTGGTAGCATTTGAAATCCCGTGTGGAACCCTGTATATAAATCAGGTGATCTGAGAAAGGCTCAGCCAGAGCCCACCTACTCATCTTCCCTATTCTAGAACTCCAGATGTTTGAAAAAGCGCAGGTCTGGATCTCACCCGGGGGCGAACCTGCCCCCCAGGGGACATTGGGCAATGTCTGCAGACATTTTTGGCTGTCACGCCTGGGAGGTGCCCTGGTGTCTAGTGGGCGGAGGTCAGGGATGCTGCTAAACATCCTACGGTGCACTGGGCGGCCTCCCCTGGTCCTACAACAACGAATTTCCCATCCCCCGTCAATAGTGTGGAACTGAGAAACCTCCATGTAGAGTGAGCATGGATTCTGTATCTTCCCTGTGCCTCGGCTTCCTCGTCTGTAAGACAGAAATCATGTGCGAGTCCCAGCACCTCAAAATGAAAGCGTGCACGTGAAAGCTCTGAGCACAGTTTCTGGCACAAAATAGTAAAGAAACGTAAGCTCATAAGTCTATTATTAAATGATTCTGTATCAGGATGGTTGATGTCCTCATCTAGTTTAAGTGATCTTGGAGAATGACACGTATCTTTGGTGTTATGGAGAATTCCCTCAGTAAAACTGAGCCTAGAACTTGGGGCCATTTATGCAGGGCCATGGCGTCTGAGGAGGCCCAGGTGTCTTACATTCTCCTGGGTAAACGTGGGCCTGTGGTTGTTGCCTTCTTGCACGTTCACATGAACCATGGCCGTGGATGTCAAGGGAGGTTCTCCCAAATCCTTCACTCCAACTAGTAGTGTAAACCACGGAGCAGTCTAGGTGGGAAGGAAAAGAACAGTCAAGCCCTTCAAATACAGCAAAGGGAAATATTAATAAAGTAATAATCCATCATAGCAACTTCAATAGCAAGTCCAGCCACAGAGGGTTTTCCACTACAAACATAAGTCCTAAGTCTGGGGCTCCAAGATAGAGAACACATTTCAGTTTTTAAAAATAATAAAATCCACATAACCTCATAATCTAAGCATCCTGAGAGTTGTATTTCTCCACTAATACGGTCAATCTGGAAGCCACTTTCTTTCAGTGACGGTGTTTGAGAAATAAGGAAATAAAGGACTTGAGAATTTGGAGTATTTTCTTCATCCAAATCAACTGTTAACATCTGGAAAATGGGTTGACCTGGAAAGAATTGTTTTAACAGTTACTATTGACCAAAAGCAGCATATCAAACCAATAGAGTGATGATACTTTGCTAAATGACATGAAGGCATCCACCAGAATGGACCGAATACTTAAATATAAAATCAAACTATAGACACACTATAAAAACTAAAAAGGGATATTTAAATAGTCACAAGAACTTTCTTTTTTTTTTAAGATTTTATTTACTTGATAGAGAGAGAAAGAGTATACATAGGGGGAGAGGGAGAAGCAGGCTCCCCGCTGAGCAGGGAGCTGGACGCAGGGCTCGATCCCAAGACCCTGAGATCATGACCTGAACCAAAGGCAGACGCTTAACTGAATAGGCCACCCAGGTGCCCCTTAATAATCACAAGAACTTTCTAATCACAATTGCAAATGCAGAAGACATAAAGGAGAGAATTGATAGATCAGACAGATTTTTAAAGGTGTGCCAAGAAGAACTATATAGACAAAATTTTAAAAGAAATGATAAACCAGGAAAACATTTAAAATATATATGGCAGACATAAACATTCTTAATACAGAATGAGAAGGTTAAAATCAAGAAAAATGACAAGCACAGGAACAGAAATGGACCAAGAAAGGAACAAGTATCTGGTACACAGAAATGGACAAGAAACCTATCAACATACGTAAGCACTTAATAATCAAAGATGAACCCCATGCCAGGCCCCCCAGATGTTGCCGGTAGGTGAGTAAAGCGGAACACTTAAATTGTATGGGCAGTCAGAACCAGCCATTCTGCTCTTCTAAATGATGCCAAGTAAATAATGCTTCAGTGGACACAGATTTAGCTCAATATGTTCACTGAAGCATATTTTGTGAAGATAACAAAAAGTGGGCATGGCACATAAATGTCTAACAGTAGGAGATTAAGAAGCCTTGAAGCACATCCATGAAATAAAATATTACACAATAGGATGCTGAAGGAGAACACTTTTGGGTTACAAACAGTAAATTTGCCATTTTAGAAAAGAAAATTCATAAATATACACATATGAAAAAGCACACCCATACATTTGTAAATATTTATTATATACCCATATATATTTTGCACTATGATAAAGATGAAAAATGCATTTGTAATTATATATAAAATCAGGGAATATATATACACATAGATAAATATACAGTGTGTGTACACGCACACACATACAAAATTGGAAGAAAAATACTGAAAGAATATAAACTAAAACATTAATGGTACTTATCTCTAATTGGAAGTATTAAATAAGCTTTCTAGTTCAGTCTTAATGTCTTGGAATTTTCCAAATTTTCTAAAGACTATTTTGTGAAATAAATAATGTTTTTCTGTTATTAAAATAGATGCACATTCTAGTGAAAGTGGTTTGGATTTAAAGACACAGAATCTATAGCTCAGAAACTTTAGATGTCATCTCGTTGCCATTTTACAGGTGAGAAATTTACAGAGATATTCAGGAAGGCACTGTTCAGCTCTGCCTTTCTCCCTCAGTGCATCTGACCTATTTTAGATTGGTCTTTACATATCAGCTCTTGCCACAGACACAATTTCCACCTCATTTTATTGTCAATACAAAACGATACTTACAGACCTCCAAGCATTCTGCTCAAAACCAGAGCCTGCCACCTTCGGGATGAGAAGAGTAAAATTTCTCCCTAAAGACAACGAGGATCAGGCACCACAACATCGAAGCAGATGGACCAGAGAGGACCAGAGGGGAGAGGAAGCCCCCGCACCCCCGCCGCACGCACCTGCAGGGTGGTTCTCCTTCACACTGATGTTGAATTCCTTCTCAGGGAACTGGGGTGCGTGATCGTTCACATCGCTGATCCTAATGTTGAAAATCAAGGAATCATCCATGACCTTTCTTGTTAAGCGATCCACAACATCAAAATAAACCTAGGAAGCAGAGAACTGTGTGAATGTTGCACGTTCATTTACTTGATGTCATGTTATATGTTCATGTCATCACACGGTTTGCATCCTCTCCTGCATTAGCCAGAAAGTTTCTGAGGGCAGGGATCTCATCGCTGTCCTTCACCTCGTGACCCCAGGGACTGAGCACAGTGCTGGCACAGACGAGGCACTCAGTAAACATTCGTTATGATCAGGTTCTAATCTCAGTTTCTCTACCAGGGTAAAACATAGCCAGGTTGCTCAGGAGCCTCAGTTTCTGCTGTTGGTGCTGTCATGAGAAATACAGATGCTAACCAACACTCCTGCGACGCTGCAGAGGGCAGACCCTTGAACGTTTTAGGGAAAGGAAATGCTCAAAGTAACTAGCCCAGCTGTTGCCATGTCGTGGGTTCTGCAGTGGTTAGGGATGTCACTTCTGTGTTTGAAGAAGGAGGGTTCACTCATCTCGAACATGCAGCGGGAAGTCTTTCCTCTCAAAAGGTCTCAAAACAATACTTTAGGCTTCTTGCTTTAGTCTCTTAAGAACTTTAAACAAAGGAGCAAATCGGGGCGCCTGGGTGGCTCAGTCGGTTAGACATCGGACTCTTGATTTCAGGTTAGGACACAATCTCAGGGTCATGGGATCCAGCCCTGTGTGGGGCTCTGCTCAGCTGGGACAGAAGGAGTTCAGAGTCCCAGAAAAAGGAGTGGGAAGGGGTGACATCGCGCGGAGGAGCTCTCCGCTCTGGAAACGGTGCTTTCTCAAGGGTTGTTTGCTTGCAGGTACAGAGCCCTGCTGGGGGACCCTGAGCAAGCACGGGGTTTATTCCAGGAGAAGCAGCTTCAGTGAGGCCCAGGACCGAGCTCCTACATAGATCACCTCCTTCCTGCCTCACAGAAGCCTTAGAGGGAGGCATTCTTGGTGCCCTACTGTGGACCACGGAGAGGTTCCATGGCTGTCCACTCTCAGCGCAGCCCAGATTCAAGTCCAAGTAGATGTAGACTTGACTACACCATCACTCCCCTCCACAGCTACCCAGAGCCCACAGCAGGCAGCTTCACCAGCCAGGGGTCTTAGCACCTTGCCAGTTTCAGGCAGAAATCTCTCCTTTCCCCAGAGCCCACAAGAGCTCCGCTGCACCCACCTCCCTGGGCCTCTTTCCTGCAGACTTGTTGGCATCCACTCATCAGCCTCTGCCACGGTGGTCCCGCCAGCTGTCCTCAGTGGTGGCCTGGGCCCCAGGCTCTCCGGGTTCATCTGTCTCCTCTCCCCTCGGGACCACTGCACTGGTCTGCTCCCGGGAGTCCAACATACATTTTTTTTTAAATTTCTGTTCAAGCAAATTGGCTTTCTCCCACACCATTTCCACATGCTCTTCTATAATTTATGACTGTGCGGGCATCTCTACTCCCTAATCCCGCGGACTTCTGGCCCCAACACAGTGCCAACTGTAATCCTTCCACTTAAAAATAAGAACCCCATGTATGTTTTATGTTTATTATGTTATATTCCATTTATTATCCTAAAAGCTACATCAGAGATCATCAGTTCTGTTAGATGCCTGAGAGGCGTAGTGCTGTTTATTCTTTGGCGAGATGCTAAGAATTTCCGGGGACTCAGAACTGCAATGGAGAAAAGAAATGTCATGGATATTTTCTGCACTTGGAAAGGATTTTCAGCCTTTGTTATAGCCTTAAGATTTAGATCCTTGGGTGACACACCACAGTGTGGTGACATGATGGAGGGGCATATGACCACTGAAATGGCACGTGCAGGATATGTACTCTTAGTCACACGGGAATACTTTAAATGCCAAACACGCAAGACAAAGTCACTTGTATGCATAGGTTTCAAGTAGGCAAAGATGAGTGCATTGGCATAAAGATCCACAAATGATGATTTTGAGGAATATAAAAGAATATTAAAGAATGACTTGGGTGCCTGCGTGGCTCAGTCATTAAGCGTCTGCCTTTGGCTCAGGTCATGGTCCCAGGGTCCTGGGATTGAGCCCTACATTGGGCTCCCTGCTCAGCAGGAAGCCTGCTTCTCCCTCTCCAATTCCCCCTGCTTGTGTTCCCCGTCTTGCTGTGTCTCTCTCTGTCAAATAAATAAATAAAATCTTTTTAAAAAAAAAGAATGACTTCCCTGAGTGTATTTGTATCCGATGAAATTGAGCATATTTTAATATAAACAGATGAGACTCCTACACAGAAAAAGTCAGACTTTTCCCCTTTCCAGCTGTGTTTTAAATCTTCCGGCAATTCTCAGCTGGTGACACTGCATTCTTTGCAGGCTTACGGAATTAACAAGAAGTCAGCCCTCCCCACCCCACCCCCACCTCCCAAACACAAGTTTTTATATGTTTTGGCTAATTTTCGTGACTCCTTCACTATTCCCCAAGAACATAGCAGTGGTACTGGGAATGCCTTTTGGCCAGCCCTTGGGCTGACTTCATTCCTAATACATCCTGGCTTTATGCACAGCCAAAACCCGGTAGCAAGCATCCTTCTGCAGAAGCAGGAGGCTGAACCAGAAGGCCCCGGCCTGTGTGGTGTTTCTGTGACTCCTTCTTAGCCCGCTTTTCACAGCTGGTAATCCCTCTCATCAGCCTGTTTCTTGTCTTCCTAGCAAGTATGGTAACCCCTGCTTGCCAGTTTCCTCTATCTGCTGCAACAACTGGGTGCCTTACAACAAAATGTGTTCTCTCACGCTTTTGGAAGCTACAACAGGCTTGGTTTCCTCTGGAGACTCTGAGCCTCTCCTCCAGCTGCTGGGGGGCTGCCAGCAATCGTGATGTCCCCCGCCTACAGATGCATCACCCCCGTCTCTGTCTCCAGCCTTCTCCCCTCTGTCCTCTGTGTCCAAATCCTCCTCCCTTTATAAGGATGCCAGTCGCCCTAATCCAGTATGACCTCCCCTTAATTTGATGACATCTACAAAGACCCTATATCCCAATAAGGTCATATTCACAGGTACCAGGGGTAGGACTTGAACCCATCTTTTTGGAAGGCACAAGTCAACCCACAACACCCTGGAAGCAGAGACTACATTCTGCCGTGCTCATTCATTCATGGAACATAATTGAGTGAAAACCTACAATGCGCAGAGCCCTATTCCTGACTCGGGGGAAATGCGTTCCAGTGGCGAGATTGACCACCCACAGAGAACCAAACACGTTTCAGGCATACAGTTCAGGTGGTGAGAAGTAATAAGGAGACAGTAAACTGGGATCATGAGACAGAGAGCCACCGGTGGGGGCACGCCTCCAAATCCCCACCCTGTGTCTTCCCTCGTGGAAGTTCCCAGTCAAATGAGGGGCCAGCTAGCAAGTGATTGTAGAGTTTGGTGTAAAACGACGGCTGTGATAACAGTTGTGGGGATCAGATCATGGGCTTGAGCTTACCCAGCAGGTCCAAACACAGGTTTGGAAATCCTGACGGAGCAGGACCCATGGGGATGCCACTCATGCTCCCACAGTTTTCCCGCTTGCTCTAACTGTTCCCTGGGACCTCTGTGTGACATGCCAAGCTTTTCCACTTGGGCCTCATGTGTCAGAAAACAGTCTCATGGGTTTGGCTTAGGCATTATCAGCTTCCAGCAAAAAGTCCCATATTAAACCTCATGAAAGCCAACCCTTGAAATGTCAGTGAAGTTGTTAAAAAGCAAACAACAGCAGGGCGCCTGGGTGGCTCAGATGGTTAAGTGTCTGCCTTTGGCTCAGGTCATGATCTCAGGGTCCTGGGATCGAGCCCCGCATCAGGCTCCCTCCTCAGTGGGAAGCCTGCTTCTCTCTCTCTCTACTGCTCCCTGCTGCTTGTACTCTCTCACGTTCTCTGTCGAATAAATAAATAAAATCTTAAAAAAAAAGGCAAACAACAGCAACCAAACAACAACAACAAAACAAAGACCACAAGCACGAAATGTTTTGCTCTGTCCTTGCACAAGTCACGCCCACTACTATCTGTCCTGGACCCTCCGGACCCTCTGCACTCAGCACATGGCAGCCGAGGGCCAGCGCAGCACCCTCTCCTGGGAGCTGGCTGGAGATGCAGAGTCTCGGGCTCCACCCTGACTTACAGAAACAAATGTGCATTTTTACAAGATCCCTTGGTGATCTGTTTGCTCACTCAAGATTTAGCAGGGCTGCCCAGGGTCACCCTCAGATCACTCTATGTTCCTTCTATCTAATAGACATTGCACATTTACTAGATGAGGCAAGGGTTTATGTGAATATAGTGAAGACCTGCAGAGTCATCTCTACATGACTTCTGGAGTTTGGGGAGAATTTCTCCCTGCTTAAAAACTAGAGATTCAGAGCCTATCAATAAGTTAAGGACGGGCGCCTGGGTGGCTCAGTTGGTTAAGCGACTGCCTTCGGCTCAGGTCATGATCCTGGAGTCCCGGGATCGAGTCCCACATCGGGCTTCCTGCTCAGCAGGGAGTCTGCTTCTCCCTCTGACCCTCTTCCCTCTCGTGCTTTCTCTCTCTCATTCTCTCTCTCTCTCTCTCAAATAAATAAATAAAATATTAAAAAAAATAAGGACATCCATTTTATTATGTATATAAGTATTTTGAGGTCATTAGAGAAAAGGTATATAAATTACTTCTTTGAGGTGTTCTTTCCCACCCTGAAGAAGTTAATGTACCACCAAGCAGGCCCGAGAACCAGCTCAGTTCCCAGCAGAAGTCAAAACAACAAAGGCTATTTAGCATCCTGAGCATCCCCTATAAGGTGAGGCTGGTAGCCTAATACACCACCATGGCTTAGGCATTTTACTTTATCGCTTCCTTTCCTGGTTTTGAACCTGGATTTCAAATTCAGAGTAGACCATGGTGTTGGGGTTTAGGAGATCCTAAAGAACACGGGGAGTCACAAGAACAAACTGACACCGGGTACGTAATTGCTTGTTCATCAGGTGTTAGGCAACCGAGGGGTCTGCTTATAGCTTCTGTCCACACATTTCAACTGTGACTCAAAAGCAAATTAGGCCATTTTATAAACATTCTATAGCCCTACCCCCAAATGCTTTCAGATATCCTGATGGTGCTGGGAATCCGGTCATTAGAAGGAAGATCTGTAGTGGCTCACATACCTCATCACAGTGTCCAGAACTTTAAAAGAACATTACAAAATTAGCCTCCCTGCCCATGCATGCTTTTAAAGCTTGCCACAGTGTATAATGTGCAGTCTCCCATGACATGGCATGTGGGCAGCTTAACTAATGCTTGCTGAATACAATAGTCCCGCAACAACTTTACAATAAATCCAAGCTGAGAGTATATCAAATGTTAGGTACCATAAAAGATGGTGTTGTCTCTCGATCGACAGGGCGGTGAACATACACTCGTCCGTTCCTGTGATCTACAGAAAACAAACCAATCTCCGGATATTCATCCACACCAGGTCCACTGATTAAATATATTAATGACATGTTATGAGACATATCATTGAACAGCTGCAAGGGAAAAAACAAAGGGGGGGGGAAAGAATGAGAATAAACCACAAGGCACGCCAAATATCAAGGCTAGGATTCAAAGACATTTTTAAAGCACCACACCTCACAATCGCTCATCTGAGGGTTTGTCCAAAAGAAACAGAGAGACAGGCAAAGAGGTGGGAATGACGTTTGTCACAGTGAACAAGTGGGAAGAATATGCACATGTCCTTCCTAAGGGAAAGACTCCTAGCTCAGTACCCCCTTCATGGGGCAAGGGCCCCCAGTCTTTAGGACTTACACGCTCTGCGCCAGAAAGGGGGCCGTGCCTCACTGGTAAACCAGAAAGGCAACTTGCAGAACGATATGTGTAATGTGATCCCATTTTGTCAATATGGACTCACCTTGGTGAGACTATAGAGAAATACCTGGAAGAGTACATACCGATGTGTTAATAGGGATGATCCCTTCGGGGAGAGAGGAGGAACACTCGCGAGGCTGACATTCAGAAAGGGCTTAGCGGGAGCCAGCTGACTACGTGCCTGACTTGTCTTAGCCTATTTAATCTTTAAAACGACCCTATAATGTAGGTACTGTCGTTGACAGCACCGCGTGGTGGGGAAACAGCAAGGATATGGGACTCCCGCAGCAAGGGTACGTTGCGTCTGCGGTAGGAGCCCACCGTGTCCCCCAGACTCTCAGGAGTAGATCGTTTCAACCACTGAGCCTTAAAAACTTTCTGTATTTTTTTTATAGTAGGCATCTACTATTTTTATAAACACTGCAAAAATATAAATTAATTTTTTTGTCCAGAAATCGTTGGATGTCAATGCTGTAGGGATCTAGTCACTCAGCATGTAATTCACAGGTCCATTGGGTCAGGAGTGTCATGGAAAGAATGACAAGGGCCACGTGCAAAAATTCCAGCATCCCAACATGGTCACGTGATAGCTTCGACCTCAGAGGGAGGGAGACGGCAAGGAGTCGGGGGACTGTGGGAACAAGCCCCATCCAGTTGTTGCCACGTGGGAACATAGGCTCCCTGTGGGCAGATCTTCCAACTTTCAGAAAAGCCGCTAGAAGTACAGAATTTCTACTACAATCTTCCTGTCGTTTCCATCTCCTTATGGTAAAATACACACAATGTAAAGTTTACTACCTTCATCATTTTTAAGTGTGCGTTCAGGCGGGACTAAGCACACGCACACTGTTGTGTGGCCGCCACCACCATCCGTGACCAGAGCTCTTGTCATCTTACCAAACTGATGCTCTGTCCCCCTCACACAATGAGCCCTCATGACCTCCCTGGCAGCCCTGGCAGCCCAGCTTTGCTTTCTATTTATTCATTTTTTTAATCTCCCTTTTGCCCCCACCTCCCAGTCTCTGGTAACCACCATCTCCTTATTTTTAAATAATACATTTGCATGGGCCAAATAAAGCAGGCTTTGTCCCAGGGGACTGATGTTCTCGGCACACGCTCACATGAAGTGACTTGCCCGAAGCCCCCCAGTCAGGTAGAGGTAGAGTGGGTTCTAGAACCCAGGACAGCATTCCTCTTTCCACTGCACGCCCTGGCCTCCCAAGCACGTAGCCCTTCAAGACTCGGTCCTCCTGCCATACGGGGCGTGCCTAGTCAGAGAGGGTGGCGGGGGCCTTCCTCACCTCACCAACAAGTTTGGGAAAGGGTCCTTGATCTTCCTCCTCCAGTTCCAGGGTGGTAATAACCCATCTTCTCTTGGATCGCCGTAGGGACCGGTGGCTCTCTCCCTGAAATTATAGCGACAACCATGAGGATGATGGTGACATCGATGTAGCAGGTACGGATGGGCACTTGATTGGCATTATATCCCCTGTCCTCATGACAGCCTCCAATGCTTAGATATTAAAAGTGCCTGTTCTCCTGACAACTGTAGAGGTGTTTCTAGACTTTGGGACATGGGCAACCTACTGATTTTACACGGATCCTGAGATCTTTAGGGGCTATGCAGACATAACATTAAAGAGGATTGCCTACTGTGTGCCAACACCTGTGCTATGGCAGACACGCACACAGTTGCTGAGTGAATGAGAAGGTTACTCCCTCCTGTTTCCCTCTGTCTTTCTAAAATAGTCAATGAGAACGTCTCCATTCAGTGCCGATAGGTCTTTAATGCCTCTTCATCTACTACTTTCACTTTTAACAGGAAGAGACTCAGACCCAGACGTTAGGCTCAAATATTTGTCAGGCGAGAGACCAGAGATAGACAGTTTAACCATCTATTTATTACAAGCAAAGCTGCTTTCTAGCCACGGTAGTTTTTATCCACAAACATGTAAGCCTTTTCAAAAATTATAGTTGACTCTTGAACTATGCGAGGTTGGGGCACTGCCCCCTGGGGTAGCCAAAAATCCCTGTATAACCTTTGACTTCTCCAAAACTTAACTGCTAACAGCCTATTTTTCACTGGAAGCCTTAGTGATAACATGAACAGTCGGTTAACACATACTTTTTATGTTATGTGTATTATATACCATATTCGTAGTGTAAAGTCAGCTAGAGAAAAGACAATGTCATTAAGAAAATCATAAGAGGGGGGCGGAGCAAGATGGCGGAGGAGTAGGAGACCTGGATTTTGTCTGGTCTCAGGAATTCAGCTGAATAGGGATCAAACCATCCTGAACACCTATGAACTCAACAGGGGATCGAAGAGGAGAGTAGCAACAACTCTCTGAACAGAGAAGCAACCACTTTCTGGAAGGTAGGACGTGCGGAGAAGTGAATCCGAGGCGATATTCGGGAGGATAGACGGCGGGGGAGGGGGCCTCCGTCGGCCGCTTCTGGCAAGTGCTAGAGCCGCGGAGCCCAAAATCGGACCTTTTAGAAGTCGGCTCCGCTGAGGGACGTCGCTCCAGTGGCTAAGCGGGGGGGTGGAACCCTCGCGGGACAGTGTGGTCTCAGGACCCTCAGGGTCACAGAAAGACCGGGGGTGCCTGAGTGCGGCAGAGCTCCCAGGGATCGGAGCGGGGAAGCCGGCTGCAGAGACGGAGCCGAGGCGCGGGCTCTCAGCTCGGGGTGGCCACAAACTGTGATCCGCGGCCCAGTCGGGCCACTGCTCCTGCAGCAGGGACCCAACAAGCGGCAGATCCGGGGAGAATCCCCTTCCTCCCCCGGGGGGAGCGGCGCGGGAGCGCATCGCAGGGATCTGATGGGTTTGGAGACTGCACACGGGGTCGGTGCCAGAGATAGAAACGCTCGGTCACAGGCCGGGTGAGCACGGAGTGCGGCCGGAGACCGGGGACACGGGAGTGACTGACTGCTTTTCTCTGGGGGCGCACTGAGGAGCGGGGCCCCGAGTTCTCGGCTCCTCCGGGTGGAGATTGGGAGGCCGCCATTGTCACTCTCATTCTCCAAAGCTGTGAGGAGAGCTTGCAGGGAACAAAAACTCCCCAGAAGAAACCCGAGCAACTTGCTTAGCCTGGACCGACAAGGGCGGGGCAATTCTGCCTCCGGCAAAGACATTTGGGAACCACGGCAACAGGCCCCTCCCCCGGAAGATCAGCACAAACAGCCAGCAAGCCAAGACCAAGTTTACCGATCAAGGAGAACGGGAGAACTCCAGCGCTAGGGGAATACTGCACATAGAATTCATGGCTTATTTACCATGATTCATTAGTTTTTCAAAGTTAATTTTTTAACTTTTTTTTTTATTTTTCTTTTTCCCTTTTTCAACCAACATCTTATTAATCTCTTTTTGGAAAAAAATTTTTTTTATTTTTCATTTCTAGAGTCATATTCTATCCCTTCATAGTAGATACCCTTATTTTTGGCGTATATATATATAAGTTCTCTCTTTAAAATTTTGAGATACAGTTTCTTCTAACAGATCAAAATATACCCTAAATCACTAGTGTATACTTTCTTCTAGTCTCCTGCCTGATCACTTTCTCTCCCTTTTTTTTCTTTTTTTTTTTAGTCTTCTTTCTTTTTTCAAACAACTTCTTATCTTCTCAATTCCTTTTATAAAATCTTTTATAATTTTCATCTTTACAGTCATCTTCCATCCCTTCATTGTATCAACCCTTATTTGGAACATATATGTCTTTCTTTCTGTAAAATTTTAGGAGGCACTTTCTTCTAACAGACCAAAATACACCCAAAATCTAGTGTGTGGCACTGATCTATTCATTAGCCTGATCATATTTGATCATATTCTATTTTTTTGTTTTCTTCTGTTTTTGTTTGTTTTTATCTTTTTCTTTTTTTTTTTTTTTCCCTTTCTTTTTTCTTTCTTTCCCTTTCTTTTCCCCTGGTTTCAGGTCTTTTCTGATTTGTTTAGGGTATATTTTCTGAGGACGTTGTTACCCTGTTAGCATTCTGTTCTCTCGTTCATCTATTCTCCTCTGGACAAAATGACAAGACGGAAAAAGTCACCTCAGCAAAAAGAACAAGAGACAGTACTGTCTGCCAGGGACCTACTCAATACGAACATTAGTATGATGTCGGACCTAGAGTTCAGAATCATGTTATTAAAGATACTACCTGGGCTTGAAAAAAGCATGGAAGGTATTAGAGAAACCCTTTCTGGAGAAATAAAAGAACTAAAATCTAATCAAGTCGAAATCAAAAAGGCTATTGATGAGGTGCAATAAAAAATGGGGGCACTAACTCCTAGGATAAAGGAGGCAGAAGAGAGAATCAGCGATATAGAAGACCAAATGATGGAAAACAAAGAAGCTGAGAAAAAGATAAACAGCTACTGGATCACGAGGGCAAAATTCGAAAGATAAGCAATACGATAAGACGAAACAACATTAGAATAATTGGGATCCCAGAAGAAGAAGAAAGAGAGAGAAGGGCAGAAGGTATATTGGAGCAAATTATAGCAGAGAACTTCCCTAATGTGGGGAAGGAAACAGGCATCAAAATCCAGGAGGCACAGAGAACCCCTCTCAAAATCAATAAAAATAGGTCAACACCCTCACATCTAATAGTAAAACTCGTGAGTCTCAGAGACAAAGAGAAAATCCTGAAAGCAGCTCGGGAGAAGAGATACGTAACCTATAATGGTAGAAACATTAGATTGGCAACAGACCTATCCACAGAGACCTGGCAGGCAGAAAGGAATGACATGATATATTCAGAGCACTAAATGAGAAAAATATGCAGCCAAGAATACTATATCCAGCTAGGCTGTCATTGAAAATTGAAGGAGAGATAAAAAGCTTCCAGGACAAACAAAAACTAAAGGAATTTGCAAACACGAAACCAGCCCTCCAAGAAATATGGAAAGGGGTCCTCTAAGCAAAGAGAGAGCCTAAAAGCAGCATGGACCAGAAAGGAATACAGAGAATATACAGTCACAGTCACTTTACAGGCAATACAATGGCACTAAATTTCTATCTTTCAATAGTTACCCTGAATGTAAATGGGCTAAATGCCCCAATCAAAAGACACAGGCTATCAGATTGGATTAAAAAACAAGACCCATCGATATGCTGTCTGCAAGAGACTCATTTTAGACCGAAAGACATCCCCACATTGAAAGTGAGGGGGTGGAAAACCATTTACCATGCTAATGGACACCAAAAGAAAGCTGGGGTGGCAATCCTTATATCAGACAAACTAGATTTTAAAACAAAGACTGTAATAAGAGATGAGGAAGGACGCTATATCCTACTTAAAGGGTCTATCCAACAAGAAGATTTAACAATTGTAAATACCTATGCCCCTAACATGGGAGCAGCCAATTATATAAGGCAATTAATAACAAAAGCAAAGAAACACATTGACAACAATATAATAATACTGGGGGATTTTAACACCCCCCTGACTGAAATGGACAGATCCTCTAAGCAAAAGATCAACAAGGAAATAAAGACTTTAAACGACACACTGGACCAAATGGACTTCACAGACATATTCAGAACATTCCATCCCAAAGCAACGGAATACACATTCTTCTCTAGTGCCCATGGAACATGCTCCAGAATAGATCATATCCTAGGTCACAAATCAGGTCTCAACCGATACCAAAAGATTGGGATTATTCCCTGCATATTTTCAGACCACAATGCTTTGAAACTAGAACTCAATCACAAGAGGAAAGTCGGAAAGAACTCAAATACATGGAGGCTAAAGAGCTCCTACTAAAGAATGAATGGGTCAACCAGGAAGTTAAAGAAGAATTAAAAAAAATTCATGGAAACCAATGAAAATGAAAACACAACTGTTCAAAATCTTTGGGATACAGCAAAGGCAGTCCTGAGAGGAAAGTATATAGCAATACAAGCCTTTCTCAAGAAACAAGAAAGGTCTCAAATACACAACCTAACCCTACACCTAAAGGAGCTAGAGGAAAAACAGCAAAGAAAGCCTAAACCCAGCAGGAGAAGAGAAATAATAAAGATCAGGGCAGAAATGAATGAAATAGCAACCAAAACAACAGTAGAACAGATCAACGAAACTAGGAGCTGGTTCTTTGAAAGAATTAACAAGATTGATAAACCCCTGGCCAGACTTCTCAAAAAGAAAAGAGAAATGACCCAAATCAACAAAATCATGAATGAAAGAGGAGAGATCACAACCAACACCAAAGAAATACAGACAATTATAAGAACATATTATGAGCAACTCTATGCCAGCAAATTAGATAACCTGAAAGAAATGGATACAATCCTAGAGATGTATCAACTACCAAAATTGAACCAGGAAGAAATAGAAAACCTGAACAGACCTATAACCACTAAGGAAATTGAAGCAGTCATCAAAAATCTCCCAACAAACAAAAGCCCAGGGCCAGAGGGCTTCCCAGGGGAATTCTATCAGACATTTAAAGAAGAATTAATACCTATTCTCCTTAAACTGTTCCAAAAAATAGAAATGGAAGGAAAACTTCCAAACTCATTTTATGAGGCCACCATTACCTTGATCCCCAAACCAAAGACCCCATCAAAAAGGAGAATGACAGACCAATATCCTTGATGAACATGGATGCAAAAATTCTTACCAAAATACTAGCCAATAGGATCCAACAGTACATTAAAAGGATTATTCACCATGACCAAGTGGGATTTATCCCTGGGCTGCAAGGTTGGTTCAACATCTGCAAATCAATCAACGTGATACAATTTATTAACAAAAGAAAGAACAAGAATCATATGATCCTCTCAATAGATGCAGAAAAAGCATTTGACAAAGTACAGCATCCTTTCTTGATCAAAACTCTTCAGAGTATAGGGATAGAGGGTACATACCTCAATATCCTAAAAGCCATCTATGAAAAACCTACAGTGAATATCATTCTCAATGGGGAAAAGCTGAGAGCTTCCCCCTAAGGTCAGGAACATGGCAGGGATGTCCACTCTCACCACTGCTATTCAACATAGTATTAGAAGTCCTAGCCACAGCAGTCAGACAACAAAAAGAAATCAAAAGCCTCCAAATCAGCAAGGAGGAAGTCAAACTCTCACTCTTTGCAGATGATATGATACTTTATGTGGAAAATCCAAAAGACTCCACCCCAAAACTGCTAGAACTCATACAGGAATTCAGTAAAGTAGCAGGATATAAAATCAATGCACAGAAATCAGTGGCATTCCTATACACCAACAACAAGACAGAAGAGAGACAAATCAAGGAGTCGATCCCATTTACAAGTGCACCCAAAACCATAAGATACCTAGGAATAAATTTAACCAAAGAGGCAAAAGATCTGTACTCAGAAAACTATAAAATACTCATGAAAGAAATTGAGGAAGACACAAAGAAATGGAAAAACATTCCATGCTCATGGATTGGAAGAACAAACATTGTGAAGATGTCAATGCTACCTAGAGCAATCTACACATTCAATGCAATCCCCATCCAAATACCATCCACTTTTTTCAAAGAAATGGAACAAATAATCCTAAAATTTGTATGGAACCAGAGAAGACCCCGAATAGCCAGAGGAATGTTAAAAAGGAAAAGCAAAGCTGGCAGCATCACAATTCCGGACTTCCAGCTCTATTGCAAAGCTGTCATCATCAAGACAGTATGGTACTGACACAAAAACAGACATATAGATCAACGGAACAAAATAGAGAGCCCAGAAATGGACCCTCAACTCTATGGTCAACTCATCTTTGACAAAGCAGGAAAGAATGTCCAATGGGAAAAAGACAGTCTCTTCAACAAATGGTGTTGGGAAAATTGGACAGCCACATGCAGAAGAATGAAACTGGACCATTTCCTTACACCACACACAAAAATAGACTCCAAATGGTTGAAAGACCTAGATGTGAGACAGGAGTCCATCAAAATCCTAAAGGAGAATACAGGTAGTAACCTCTTTGACCTCAGCCGCAGCAACTTCTTCCTAGAAACATTGCCAAAGGCAAGGAAAGCAAGGGCAAAAATGAACTGTTGGGATTTCATCAAGATAAAAAGCTTTTGCACAGCAAAAGAAACAGTCCACAAAACCCAAAGACAACTGACAGAATGGGAGAAAATATTTGCAAATGACATATCAGACAAAGGGCTAGTATCCAAAATCTATAAAGAACTTATCAAACTCAACACCCAAAGAACAAATAATCCAATCAAGAAATAGGGAGAAGACATGAACAGACATTTGTGCAAGAAGACATCCAAATGGCCAACAGACACATGAAAAAGTGCTCAACATCGCTTGGCGTCAGGGAAATCCAAATCAAAACCTCAATGAGATACCACCTCACACCCGTCAGAATGGCTAGAATTAACAAGTCAGGAAAGGACAGATGTTGGCGGGGATGCGGAGAAAGGGGAACCCTCCTACACGGTTGGTGGGAAGGCAAGCTGGTGCAACCACTCTGGAAAACAGTATGGAGGTTCCTCAAAGAGTTGAAAATAGAGCTACCACACGATCCAGCAATTGCACTATTGGGTATTTACCCCAAAGATACAAATGTAGGGATCCGAAGGGGTACGTGCACCCCAATGTTTATAGCAGCAATGTCCACAATAGCCAAACTGTGGAAAGAGCCAAGATGTCCATCGACAGATGAATGGATAAAGGAGATGTGGTATATATACACAATGGAATATTATGCAGCCATCAAAAGGAATGAGATCTTGCCATTTGCAACGACATGGATGGAACTGGAGGATGTTATGCTGAGTGAAATAAGTCAATCAGAGAAAGACATGTATCATATGACCTCACTGATATGAGGAATTCTTAATCTCAGGAAACAAACTGAGGGTTGCTGGAGTGGTGGGGGGTGGGAGGGACGGGGTGGCTGAGTGATAGACATTGGGGAGGGTATGTGCTATGGTGAGCGCTGTGAATTGTGCAAGACTGTTGAATCACAGATCTGTACCTCTGAAACAAATAATGCAATATATGTTAAGAAAACAAAGAAGAAGATAGCAGGAGGGGAAGAATGAAGGGGTATAAGTCGGAGGGGGAGACGAACCATCAGAGACGATGGACTCTGAAAAACAAACTGAGGGTTCTAGAGGGGAGGGGGTTGGGGGGATGGGTTAGCCTGGTGATGGGTATTAAAGAGGGCACATTCTGCGTGGAGCACTGGGTGTTATGCACAAACAATGAATCATGGAAGACTACATCAAAAACTAATGATGTAATGTATGGTGATTAACATAACAATAAAAAATTTAAAAAAAAGAATTTCTTCATGTCCTTTAACTAAACAACATTTACAACAGACGGAGAGCAGACTCAGAGAGGAGAATCCAGCCACCTTCTTTTAGAACAAGAGATTTGCAAGAATATAAAACAGTGCCACTCTTCACGCTAAATGGAATTTCTTTTAAAATATGGTTATATTTCATAAAAGCATGTGACATATACTCACATGTACTGGGTCTAGTATTATCTTTAATGAACTGAGAAAAGCTTCCAATGCCCCACTCCTAATTTCTAATATGGTAAATCATAGTACACATAACCCACATCAGCACGAGCTCGTTGGGCTCTCAGTAATGTGATATGTGTAAAGGCATCCTGAGAGCAAACGGTCAGACACCAGCTACTCTAGGACTTATGCCTCAGTCTCTAGGACAGGTTGAGTGATCCTGAGCCCCCTTGGTCCTGGTCACCTTACACCCGTAAGGGTCTGTCCTTGCTGCAGGGCACACGGCTGCCCGATGGGCTACGTGTTAGCGGTTTCACAGAAAATGAACACACGTTCTTCATGTGTCCTTCCCTTGTGGCCAGCCACCCTCCTGGTGGGGGGCAGACATCACTGGCTTGTCTTGTTTTGTTAACATCAAGGACGATGATATTTCTTTCCTGCTGCAGACTACATTTCTATTTACTTAAAAAAAAAGAATTTTTAAAGTCTTGGAGTTCCAAAATCTCAAACAATGATTTATTCAAACATTGAATCCTTCTTGATTCGTGTCAGTGGTTTTAAATGAAGGACCTAACCAGGTGTATACTTTTAAAATGGAGAAGATCGCAGTTCTTGCAAAAGAATGAAGAAATTCATTCCATTTCCAACACAGATCTATTCAAAGGTGGCTCAGATCACTAACAAGGAATACATCGAGGTTTCACCTCATCGCTGGCCTCAGTTTCCCCTTCTGTAAATGAGGCCCTTCAAGGGCCCTTTCCACACACAAGCTCTGTGTCTTCAACTCAGTCTGTCAGCACTTGAACGGCTCAGTCAACAGCCACATGCGAACTGTGGGTGCCGGGGTTTGCACACCTGACACTGTGTGTTTCACATCCCCCCTCCACGCATGCCTTGAAAATTGTGTGATCTTGTCTGGCTGTCACAGGAAGACCAGAAAAAGGTTATATTTGCTGAAATGATTTTTTAAGTGTGCTTATTATATTTCCCATCCCTGCCAAGTTTAGGCAGGTGGTCCAAAGAGGATACCATTTACAAAAGGTGTACATAATGTTTCTGTAATGTGAAGGGAGAAAACTTTCTAGAGGCTGGCATCTCTGGCTACAGTGTCCACCTAACACTCTGTGGCAGGCGGGCACATCATCTGACAGGATTGTCCAGGCTGGCCTGGTCGAGCAGCCATGGCGTCACTGAAGCGAAATAACCTAGGTACAGGAGGGCTTTGTGTGTGCAGAGGATGCTAAGGAAGTAAGAGGCCTGCGTGGAAATAATTCTTTCCTGAAAATATTTCTTTTTTTGATTGCAAATTTGCATTCAAGGAGAATTTTTTGGAATAGAGGTGTAATTGGCATACGCCATTGTATTAGCTTCACATGTACAACATCATGATTTGATATTTGTACATAATGAGAAATGATCAACTACAATAAGTTTACTTAACATCTGCCACCACACATAATTACAGAATTATTTTTCTTGTGATGAGAACTTTTAAGATTTACTCTCTTAGCAACTTTCAAACGTGTAATACGGTATGATGGACGATGGTGCCACACTGTCCATTTCTGTTGTTCGAAGCCATCCGGTTTGTGGCATTTTGCCATGGCACCCCTAGGAGATGAATATACTGCCCAAGTATGTTCTCTATACAGAAGCTCAGGTGACCTTTAAAAGTGCAGACCTCATCATGTGCCTGGGTCCCCAGGGCTCTCAGGACAGAGTCTAGCCTGCTCCATCCCTGCCGAGTACCCAGCTTCCCGCACTCCCCACCCCCCACCACACCATCCCTCGCCCTTCTGCAAGCCACTAACTGTTGTCTTTAAATGGGGGCTTAGCAAATTAATCAAGCAGAGCATCAGTGCTGACAGTTTTTTAAAGATAAGTCAACTTAGAATTTCCCAGGTTAAAAAATAGCAACGACAACATAACAGACTTTGCTTACCATTCGATTTTGTTGTGTCTCAAACCCTCCCTCCTCTCTGATCTTGGAAGCCTGCCACAGCCCAGAGCGGAGGATTCATGAATCCTTGGCACCAGAAATTACCGTACGAGAAGGGCAGGACTCCCCTTCCATGACTTATCACTGAATCTGGATCCAAGATGAAAACCTGCAGGGAGTCACAACTTTGTCACTTGCTTTGTGTCCCCCAGACGGCAAGGGTGTGGGGGCAGAGGAAAACTGTTGTAGACAGAACAGCACTCCCAACAGGACAGGGACTGGCGTTAAATGTAGAGCTCAGAGGAGGGCCAGTGGGCACCTGTTTTGGGTGTCCCCCGAGATGGCTGGAAGCCAACTTTGGGGCCAACGAAAGGAGTGGGAAGGAATGGGTTATTTAGAGCCTATTCAGCAAGGGACCGAGCACCCACTGAGCAAAGAAAGCTCTTTGGCCCATTAAGAGTCCAGGACGGGGACTGCAAAAAACACCTGATTCCTTTTGTAGCTCACTCTTTTCCTTGTCTCGATCCCCTGGAACCGGTCTAAAGCTGCTTTCACCAAACACTGAATTACCACCCCCCGTCCACTCCTTGCTGCGTGACCCCACTCCAACACCTCCTCAGACAGGAGTCAACTCGGCTGGGCTCTGTGCTCACACAACAGAGCAGAGGAAATGCACCTGTGTTTTCTGACGAGCCCAGTAAGGGGCAAGGGCAGGAGCGAGAGAAATAGGGGAACAGGGTTTGACGATTGTGGGGCGCCTGGGGGGCTCAGTCGTTGGGCGTCTGCCTTCGGCTCAGGTCACGGTCCCGGGGTCCTGGGATCGAGCCCCGCATCGGGTTCCCTGCTCCGCGGGGAGTCTGCTTCTCCCTCTCCCGCTCCCCCTGCTTGTGTTCCCTCTCTCGCTGTCTCTTCCTCTCTGCCAAATAAATAAATAAAATCTTAAAAAAATAAAAAAGGCTATTGACAGGACTCGACAAGGTATGGGAGATAAAATGAGAGTGCTGTTTGATTAAGGGCATTCACAACCGGAAATGGCAAAAAGGGACTGAGAAAATTCCCCAAATGCCAAGCAACTGGTGCCAAACAAGGCACTCGTGGCAGAAGCAGGCCTCCACGAGAGCGCTGGGTCATACACGGGCCCCCCCCAACTTTGTTTACTCTTCCATCCCCTGCGTGCGGCCCAGAGCAAGTGGCAGATGTATGTTGCCAACCATTCGCCGTGGCTGGAAATCCAGAAGGACAGGGATGTATGGGCACACAGGCCAAGCCCACCTCTTCCTTCACAGGACAGGGAAGAGCAAATATTAGCTCCATTTCCAGGTAAAGAAAATGAAGCTTAACAAGGTCAGGTTAAAGCCATAAGGCCCAGGCCACCCCACAGATCAGCTCCGTCTGAACCTCTGGGGAAGGTGTCCAGGCCTCCGGAGTTCAACAGCTCCCGAGAAGAGTCCGAGTCAAGCCGAGGTGAGGACCAGGGTCAGTGGTCAGCCCAGACTGCCAGCCGGTGGCGGACCAGCCAGCTTCCGACGCCGAGCAGCCTGGTCCTGACCGACAGCTGGCCCTGGGCCAGCCACTCCAGGAGAACTGCACATAACAGTGTTGAGATCGCCCCACCCGTCCTCGAAAAGCCGTGGAGTTGGCAGCAAGTCAGGTGCAGTCCTTCCATCTGAGTTGTGCCCCAGGGGTGGGGGCAGGGGGGCTAAGTCCTCCCCCCTCTCCGTTTGCTCAGATTGTCAAATCACAGCTGAGATGGTCTCAGTCTTACGTGAGGTGTGAACGGAAGTACCCTTAGAAAGTTTGGGTCAACACAAATCTAAATAAAAATGGTATGAACTCTATAAACCAGTTTAAGATGAGTCTCCTTCCCCCGTCTCCAGCACGGCCCCAAACAGGTTGTCACCCTACACCCCTTCTGCGTATACGTTCGGGAGCCCCGCTGCTGATGCCCCACTACAGCTGTGCAAACCCCAGGCTCCCCCCGACACCTGTGCTCCTCGTGGGGCACGGCCCGAGCGCTCTCCTCAGTCCCTCTGCCTGCCCGTCACCCCAGCAGGGGCACAGCCAGCAGGAGCTGTGCCATCAGTCATGGACCTTCATGCTCACGGGTCCCAGCCCAGGTTCCGGGCACCTGCTCCAGCTCACCTGCAGCAGCAGAAGCAACACTGGAAGCAGGAGCAGTGAGGTGTGGCCACTGGAGCCCATGTCCATGTGGGGACGCATGCAGGTGACCAGAGGTCCCCCAGGCGGCCGATGTCCCCCACAGCCAGGCCTCCAATCACCGATCACCTCCTTCCCAGCCCAGGTCTCCTGTTGCTCCGGGGACACTCCTGTCCTTGGCACTCTGGTCTCCTCTCTCCCACCCTCTGTCCCAGCCGCACTTGTATTTATTCGAGTGGGCTAGGCTGAGCCTTGAGCTTTAACCTCACGGTGACAGCCGAGTTCCCAGGAAGGGAGTGGAGAGGAATGAAACACCCTGCTCACATGCACAGACTCAGGCTGGAACCCAACCCCGGGGGAGTACCCGAGCCTGGGGAATGTGACACCAGCACCTGTTCTTCGTTTGTTTGTCTTTCGTTCCAAGTAAAAGTCCCCACAATCTCTGTCTGAAGCAGGATATTTTAATGACTCTTTCCAATAACCCCTATGATTTGAAAGGAGAGCAGTGAAAAAGGACTCCAAGAAAGAAGGACTTGAGTAAGGAGAGAAACCCAAATGCTTTCACTTTCCAAAGAACCAGCGGATCTTCATCCCAGCTACGTCTCAGGGCTCTGAGATTTCTACCCAAATCTCTGCTAAGTTAGCTGACTCTGCCCTTGTGACTTTGGGATTGGAGGATGGGGAGATGGAGAGAGACGCCCTACAGGTGGGGGCCTCTCTGTGCCAAACTGGGGGTCTTGGCACTAGAATACCAGGGGGGGAAAGGCAAGCAAGGATTCTACACAATCGACACTTAAGGTCACAATGACTGAGTTTAAAACAAAATCGGAGATCCAGTAACCAGATCACCTGAACATCATAGTTTGTTACCACATCTTGTTTAAAATAACAAACAGTTCTTTAGCAGATGGAGAAGGTAGGAGAAGGGAACCTTCCTTCCTGTGCATTCACAGCTCCGTGAGATGCTGCTCAACACTGTCATTTGAGGAATTTGTCTGAATCTGAATCAGCAGCTTAGTATTGGAAAGAGGAACAAATGCAATTTTAAGGTCTCTATTTCACGTGCATAAATAGAAATGGAATAATAATTATTGAATTTACAACTTCATGCTTATTTTCCAAGTGGGTATTTTTATTCCATGGTAGTCTACGGAAAATTTGATTAAGTTAGAATCGTTAATTCAGGATTCATAGATCAGATAAGCTAAACCATGTCGAATGTTTGTGGGAGAAAAAGAAGATGCAGGGTAGGCAGCCCTTCCATGGAGTAGTGCTGAGAGAGATAACATCGAGCGAGAAGGACAGTAAGCCGGCCTCCAGAGATCTGGAGAGGGGCTGGGGATGTGAGGAAATGGCTCTATTTTTACATGTCTTGCAGTTGGAAGAACTTGGTCTTTCCATATATTAGGAACAGCCAAATTTTCAACAACCTCAAACACTGAAAAGTAACGGAGCAAGATGTCGGCTTCCCCTAAGGCCGTCTTTCTCTCACTGGGGCTGAGCGGTGGTGGGCTTCACCTGCCGCAGGGCACGTCTCAGGTGAGTGTGACCTAGAAGGTGTCAAGGTTCCCTCTCCATCCTGAGCATCTGTGATTGCAGACTCTAGTGTTCCTGTGTCCTAGGACGTGCACTAATACTTTGCAGCCACAAGGGGGCAGCTCCCCGATGCACGGAACCTGAGAGACGCAACGTAGGTGCAAGCGGTGGAAAAGGAAGGAGTGAGCGCTAGTTATCCGGACTCAACAGCCTCACCTCCAGCTCTCAGGATTCTCTATAGCGACAAGCACATCATGAGTGCTGCTGAGGATTAATTTTGTCTCGAATCATCCATGATAGGCAAGGTTCCTGCCAACGCCAGGCACTCGCTGTGTCATTTTTTCGGGATCCTTAGTGAAGGCAGCTTGAACACATTGTTCCTCCATCTCTGCAGGGTTCCCGGAAGACTTCTACTGGCCTAGGAATTGGTGAGTAGGACCTTAACTGAAAACGAGGTAGCATCACATTCACGACATTCTAAGAGACCCCAACAATTAAGACCAGACACTTTAGGACCCCCAAAACATGGCAGAACTGGTCCCGTCACACCCACCCACCCCCAGCCCGCCCTCTGCCACTGTGGCCGTGGACGTGAGGGGTCCCGGGGCCGGGGATCGGCTGCTTTCTGCTCGCCTCATTTGTAGCTGGAGCTGCCCTGCCCCGCCCCCCCCCCCCCCCCCCCCCCACTGGGGAGGGATGGGAAGCTTTCTTTCCATTTCGGGCAGTCGGTGGGTTGGATTTTTCTAGGGAATGGAGTCCCTGGTAATGGGTGGGGGTGACTGCAAGGCTGGGGGCCTGGAGCCCCATCCCAGCAACACTTGGACAGCGGTCGGGCTGAGCGGGCCCACGCGCAGCTAAGGAGACGGGCGCTGAGGCAGACAGCAGGACCTCGAGAGGGTGCAGGAAAAGTGCCCAACGCTGCCTCCATCCTGCGGGCCAGGAGACAGACCTTCCCCTGCCGGTCAAGTAAATGTCAAAGAAGGGGCGTGGTGAGCTGAGCCTTCTTGCTGCTCCCGAGAGGGCTGCTGTGCGGGGAGGTGCAGACAGGCCCAGAGTGTGACGTCTGGACACCTTCTGCACAGGGCGAACCAACCTCGGTGGAAGTGTGGAAGGCGGTCACAGAAACACGGAACACAGCCGCACATGCGCTGGAGAGCGAGCAAAAGCAGCTGGAAATGGGGGGGGGGGTTGCGGAGCTGGAAGGTGGGGGGACAGGGCGGAGAAGCCATGAGCGGTGGCGTCCACACAGTGAGCATGTGGGCGTTCACTGTACAAGCCTTTCAACTTCTCTGGATGTTTGAAAATTTTCATAACATGATGCTGGTGGGAAAAAAATCGGAAAAGTGAATCTGACTCCAGCACTGAAAAACCCAAGTTGTTATTATGTGTACTCTGAGCCTAGTGTCTCCTAGTGTGCATCTAACACATGTACCCCAATACCTGACATGTGTAAGAGCTGAAGTGTAGACCTCCCGTGAGAATAAAACAACTCCTCACTTGTCTTTCCTGATTTGCTCTAAGGGACTGAGACATTTTCATCTGCCCCACATTGCTGCTGCGGTAGCCACACGGGCCGAGGAGAAAATGTGGTCCTTGTTTTAGTATTTTGTCAGCCACCAAGGGCTGCCCGGAACATTTCCTTGGAGAAACGTTAGTCTCTTGCCCCTATTTGTTCAACTAGTAGTTGTAGGTGAGCAAACGGGGGTGGGCGGAGGGAGAACACAGCAAGTATAACAGACTGGAGTGTTTCTCGCTTTTTGCAAGTATATTTTATACTAATTATATTGATAGTGGAAGCACCGAGCTCTTTTTTCAGTTATTTGTGTATGTGAATGTTTTTATGCTTTTTCAGGGAAGAAAGGAGAAAAGGAGGGGAAGAGAGAAATTTGAGGCTACTTAGTGTATCTTCTCACGTCAAAACTGTCCTGAGCAGGGGGAAAAATACATACTTCTTTTAATTAGAACATCTTCAGCTGAACCTGGTAGATCATTCTTCTCATTATTGTGTAAGACCTACCAGGAAAAAGCATTTCATTCCAGTAGTTAGAAAAGTGAGCAACACGGGACCAAAGCACAGTCCCTTCCCTTACTGTATGAGGGCGGGTGTCTGGTGCACTGCCAAGGGTCTCGTTCAGATGCAGACTTTTATACTATAGGGGAGGTAAAATTTGACCTTTACCGTCAAAAGAGAGGGAACATAATTTTACTTCTACCCTTCTAGGTTCTCGACTGAGACCTCCCGTAAGAAAAGACAGATTCACAGATGAAAAACAAACAGAAGTTTAATAACACGTATGCCCCCTGTACATGTGGGAGACACCCCAGGAAGACCAAGGAACTCCCTGAAATGGTTCATGCTGCCTCCTTAAATACCACCTCCAGCTAAAGACAGAAGATGTTCATTTGTTTTGTTTCTTAAATTCCACATAAGGGAATGGAAGGAAAAATAAGATGAAAATTGAGAGGGAGGTGAACCATAAGGGATGCTGAGCTCTAGGAAACAAACTGAGGGTTGCTGGCGGGGAGGTAGGTCGGGGGATGGGGCCACTGGGGGATGGGCACAAAGGAGGGCATGTGATGGAATGAGCACTGGGCATTACATGCAACTGATGAATCACTGGATTCTACCCCATGAGGTTACCAGGAAAAGCACAATAAATGGGTACGGCTGTTTCACAGATTTAATTCCATGCCTTAATGAGATAAGAGTCAATAAGCATCTCTAGGGTCCTTCCTCTTCTGGTACAGAGAGAGAGAGACATGCCCCGACACACGGGGACCCCCCTGTGCATCTCTTACACTCAGCTTTCAGAGCTTCTCCTGTGGCTGTGCTGTCCCTTAAAAATATTTTGTGGTGGCAAACTGCTCCCCTGCAACCTCTTTGGGTCCTTTTTGGCTGGTGCTGAGAATTAAGTCAACGTAAGACAGATCAACAGGAGGAAAAAGCAGACCGACTGTGGAATCCCAGTTCTGCAAGACGCAGGGGCCTTGAGAAGGAATGAGGGCCCGGAGAAATGGGGGGAGTCCCCAGCTTTGCTAATAGGTTGAACAAGGAGAGGCAGTTGCAGAAAACGTCCTCGGCTATGTGGGGAGACTAAGGAAGATGAGAGCCTTCTAACAAACAAAATCGGTGCAGAATTCTTCTCGGTCACCGCTTCTCATCCCCGGCAGTAAGAATGTTTCTTTCTTTCTGGCACCAGGAGGACTTCTCTCCTACAGGAATTTCATCTCCTGCTTTGAAGAGAAAGAAGAAAGGTAAGTGCTTTTCTTCGACTTGCTGTTTTTCAAGTGCCTTTAACTCAAGGGAGGCAATGTGCCGGGCGGCGGATTTCAGGGCGGCGTGTTGGGAACTCCTTCACCTGCAGCAGGTGCCAAGGCAGGGCTCACCCCGGGAGGAGCAGGGCCACGGAACCGTGCTGACTGCCTGGGATCACAAGTGAGATGTGCCTTGGCTTTCTCTAAAATATCATTTGAGCTGGGACAGTTCTATTTGTGACTACCCCATTTTTAAAATTCCACATATGTTTCCCAGTGTTATCACAGTTAATTCCTTCAATAGCAAATTGCTGAGGACAGGGATATTTGGACCCTATTGTTTGAAGCAGGGTCTCTAGGAAGATTTTTACAGATTAATGATCTATGTTCCTCCACTGACCGTTATTCTGTGCTTAATATAGTTGTATGATCTTAATCAAACAAGGAGACATTTGGACTGAGGTGGTTTTACGTTAGGTCGAGAGGTTTCATTGCCACCTTATGGATAATAAAACAGCAACATCCAAGAATAACCTACCATTTTATGTACAAATTTATGATTCAAAACCCCCAACATGGTTAATTTTCCAACTACCAGGAAGTTTACTTTTAAACCTGCTGATAAAAAGACCACAGGCCCACATGGGGTGACTTTGCCCAGCCGGCCACAGAACCCAGCCTTATTCGGAGCTTGGGCTCTCCCAGAGCGGGATCTTCAACGAGGCAGTCAGGAGTCACCCAATCAGCACTAGGGAGGCCATTCACCTGGTAAGACCCTGGCCACCCCCAAAAGGAAAGTGAGCTTGCAATCACCCAGCCACCTTCTTGCCCAGTACAACTTCCATGTGCCCACTCCCTTCTGTCTTTAGAAGTCCTTCCTTTTGCCCACTCCTCGGAGCTCCTTTCCACCTGCTGGCTGGGATGCTGCCTGACTCATGCATCATTAAATAAAGCCAATGAGATCTATAAAATTTTCTTGGTGGGATTTTGCTTTTTAATGCCCCCGGAATTATGTTTAAACTACCACTATTTGGTAGACTCAAAAGAATGCCCCTTCTTGTCAGAAGGGAGTTTAGAAAAAGGAGGAAGGGGCCTTTGCGAATGTTCCTGGCTCCAGGTGCGCTCCCGGAGAGCGCGGGCGCTCAGTCCGGGAGGGGCCCGTTGGCGCGTGAGCTCCTCTCCTGTCACTTTACTGTTAGTGAATTTCCGTCCTGCCTCCCTGACTGTTGGACACCTTCAGGGGAACAAGAGGAAGAGGGCCTCGGGAGAACACCGGTGGTGCTTCTCAGATGCACCCAGTCAGGTCGGCAGGTGCGCTGCTGAGTGTTAAGAAAGGACACGGCGCAGTCTCCTGCCCAGCGGATCTGTGAGATGAACAGGCAGAAATGAGACCAACTCAGGAAGAGAACTGCACGAAAAGCAAAACAAAACCATGCCTGAAAAACCAGGCAACATCTCCTACTGTTTAACTGACCTCAAGAGAGGAAAAATCCAGCTTCACAAAAACTTAGATACGTTTCGTTTTATTATGTACAAAACCAAGCATACAATAATTTAACAGCAAATAACAAACATGCTCGATTGGGTCAGGCCATTTGAAATGGACCTCTGTACACGGACATGAGTAAATCATAAATACTGCTTCTCTGTTACCTTGAAACACAGTACCATCTAGAGTTTTCTATTTTTAACTACCTAAGTAAGTGAGCATAAAGAGGAAATACAGCATTTACATCATGAAAGGTGGAGATTGTTCCGTCTTTTGGGAAACTAGCCTACTGGCTTAAGAACCAGGACAAGCCTTCCTCCTTTCAGCCTGTAGCTGCTGTGAGACCAACGATCTTTGTCATCAGAGGAACCCACCCTGCCCTGTCAGTCAGTTACGAACCTTCAGCCAGTGTGGTCCTTAAGGAGTTGAGAAATAGTCTCAACCTAAAGAACTGTAGCTAATACTGATAGGTTTTTGCAGTTTGTTCTTGTATGTTTTTACAACTTTTTCCATTAACTGATTCTAAACCTTCAGTAGCTCTTAACTTTCTCTACACCTTTTTTTTTTTTAAACCTTGGATTATTTTAGTTGGTTTAAACACAACATGTATGTCAACAACTCCCAGAAATGAGAGGCACTTCTCTGAAGACAATGATGTGTCCCCAGACTAGCAGGACACTGGGTGGCTTAGACGCGACCAACCGCAGGAGGCCAGGACTCCACTCTCGGGCGCTGTCTGCGGGAAAGCGGCAGGATTCTTGTCTGCAGCATTTAGAACAGGAGGCTGTGTCAGGGGTGGGGATCGGAAACCGTGGGAATGAAATTGTGCTTATGTTCTCTAGTGAGCCCCTGCTGTTCATCAGGAGCTCTGATCCAATCGCAAGAATCCTGGTTAAAATAAACCGTCAACCTGAGGCAAAAACGTGAATAAGCAAAGTCACTTTTTCAGGCTTTTCAAACTGTCGTAACATGTGACATTGTAACTGTTCCCCAAATTAGGCAACTGACTTCAATTCAGAGAGCAAGGAACAAATGTGACATCCGAGGCACCGCCTCTCAATTTCCTAATCAGGATGGTCTTTGGCTCAGACGTCCACAAGGCAAAGTGAACACGGGGCCTTCACCCAGCAGGGCCTCCAAGGGGACCCACACACAGCATTCCTGGAGAAGGCAGCAGCTCACCGAAACCCCTTAGTATTAATAACGGGCGTATGTGTACGTATATGATGTGCTTATGGAGATTTATCAGCCCTGAAATGTTCTAAAGAGCTACATAAACATGGTAGCTGAGAAAGCATCACGAATGAGGGGCCGTGCTGGCTAGGTACAAAGGACTAGTCCCCCTGCGTTCACAAGGAGGGGTGCAGGCAAAGGGCACAGGGGACGCCACGCAGCAACCACAGAAGGGTGCAGTCAGGGCAGTGCTAGGGTTTCAAACTGCAGTGCATACACTGAGTAGATAAGTTACAATATAACTGAGAATTAGGGAAGTAAGGCCCACTAGATGTGCGTTTTTACCCACATAATAAAGGTACAAGATCTTCATGTAACAGCATGCTCTCTCCAATAGGGGGGTGTGAAAGGTAAAGAACGTAAGACAGAATCTGTGAAGATCTAGATGTCAAGTCCTGGGAGAAAAGAAAACGGCCCTAAAAATCTGTATATGCTGTCTCATATTTGTAAAGTCAGATTTTAAAACGGGATCTTAACATTTAACTTGTGCGCATCATTTCATTTACAAATGTCTCTGGTCGTTATCCTACTAACTGAAAGGCCTTCGATGACATTGTCTGTTTAGTGGAGTCTGCAAGCTAGTATGTGTTTCCAGAGGAAAAGTGCCAGCTTCTTAATTTGCCCTAAAGGTGAAAAAATAGAAACACGTATGGATGAAAACAAATACCTCATTTAAAGAGAGAAAATCGGCCACAGTCATTAAAACATACTGTATATCCAGTGGTCAACCAAAGGTTTTAAAGATATTTACAATATCAGCAGAAACCTCACAGTGTGACTAGAGGCGCACATAGACCTGGCTTAGTGGTGGTTACATAAGAAGCATCTAGAAGAGCAGGGGAGCCAGGGGACCCGGTAAGGATGTTAAGAAGACACTCCCCGCTCCATCTGGAAATGTGTCCTCACGCCTCTGCCCTGAAGCAAGGTGATAAAATCCTGCTCTTGCAAAGTAAAATGGATTATGTCAGCTACGGACAGCAGGACCCAGGTCCCAAATCAGTATGAGATGACTGTGATGGTCACAGTGCTTTCATGTCTATCTGTGGTGGCAGGCCTTCCCTGTACACACTCCAAACGGTGGCTTTACTGCACACCTTTTCCAGAAGCCACACCTACGTCAGAAACACTCAGGGGCCAAAGGTTCCACTTTGGGCTCCCACCAGGCAGGAACGGTCCTGCTGAGACCCACTGACTCACACCTGGACCAAGTCTGGGCTCTGCTCTAACCTCGGGGTAGAGAACACAAAGGTGCACTTTACCACCACCTCTGAGTTTAAAATGCCTTAAAAAAAAAAAAAAAAGACCCCAAACTATGAAAGTATTAGATTCCATTGTCTGGAAAGAACGAGCAGCTCAGTGTTCATGACTTTGCTCCTAGGAGAGGCTCCTGAACCTGAGGAAGGGCTGGAGCCTTTCCTGGGCCTGAAGTAGACAGGACTTCTGTCTGGACAGTTTGGAAGAAGGACACCAAGAACCCTATTTCAAACGTTTCAGAGTCTACGTTGAAAGCGGTATATGCACTACCTTCTACCTGTGGGTGCGGGTCCGCGGCTGTGGGGAGCTGGACAGCGCCACGGGCCGGTGCGGGGCTGGCTGCTACGTCCAGTTTACACCTGTCTCCCCGTCATTGTATGTCGTTATATGGCGCAGACCTGGGTTAAGTATTATCTAAAGGGCTCTCATTTGCTTAAGATGGTCAACACAAAGAAAGGCTCATTGAAAGCCACCTTTCTTTGGAAAGAAGCCCAGTGTGGCTGGGGTGAGGTGAGGCTGCCCCCACGGGACCCCTCGACGACTCACATGTGGGTCATCAGAAATTCACAGTATGCTAACTTTCGGAAGAACTCTGACGTTTAGCTATCGGCAGGGCCTTGCAGTGCATCATTTCGGTTCTTACTTGAATTTGTATGTGCTTTGCTTTACTCCATTGGCTTTGGGTTTCTTCTCGCTGGATGTGGTGGCGTGGGCGCACCTGCTCGCACCGCCCTTCTTCTGCAGGCCCGCGTGTGCCTGCGGCCTGGGGGGCCCACCGGGGTCGGCGGAGTCCCGAGCGGTCACCCCCTGCCTGGGAACGCCAGGGCCACCGCCATCACTGCAGGGCAGGTCCCAGCGCTGGAGTCTGGGGCTCTTACTCTCTTTCTTTCTCTGCTCCTCGGCCGTCATGTCGAGGGCTGGCTTCCGAGAACTGGGCCGGCTGCCCCGTCGAACGTGGAGGGCTTTGGGGGTCGTGTCAAACGCGTAATAGGAGGGCCTGGCTTCCTCGCGGGGCAGCTCCTTCCTCCGGGAAGCGCCGGAAGCGCCCAATTTGTAAGCCCCCTCCTGGGGAGGCCTGGCCGGAGCACTGGCCCCTAGTTTGCTTCTGCCGGGGCTTTTCAGAGCCCCGGACGTGGACAAGCCGGGGGCGGTGGGAGGCCTGGCTTTGGCGCCCTTCCCCTTCTCGCCCTGGACGGTCTGCATCTGTAGCCACTCGAGCTGGGCCAGCCTGTCGATGTACCTGGCCAGCAGCCCTGCGGCGCCGCTCCGAGCTGCGGGCCTGGGCTCAGTGCCGGGCGGCACAGCCAGGTCGCGGAGGTCCCAGGAGCTGAACGGGGCGGGCAGGAAGTCCGCATAGTGGTAGGCGGGCTGCGCGCTGCCCTGCGGGTCCGCGTCGGGGTCCGGACCGGGGTCCGCGGCGTCAATCTCCTCCGCGCGCAGGTGCAGCTCCGGGGGCGCGCGCGAGGACGGCGGCACAGGCACTCGCTCGGAGTCCGACAGGTCGCTGGCGCTGTCGTCGTCCTCGCCCGCACCCTCCTTCAGGATTTTCACGCAGGGCAGGTCCAGAAACAGCTCACTCCCCGAGGCGCCCCGCCGCCGGGGGCCCAGTGGGCTCCTTTCAGGTTTTCCTTCCGGGAAACCGCTTTCCTGGAGTCCATCCGCAGGAGGCTCGGAGGACACGTGGGGCACTTGGAACTGACTCCGCCTTTTTCCTGAAGGGTTTTTTGAACGTTGTACTTTGTTCCAAGATGGGCCAGCATTCATATTGCTGTGAGAAATAAAACTGTAATTCTTAGTTCATAGGACACAAAGAGGTCTGGCTGTGATTAAACAGACTCCTCGGGCTGCAGTCGGCGCTGTCCCTGGGAGGGGCAACGGGCCACACCGGCCTCTAGTCAAGAAACGCTTATCAGTACCCTTTTTATAAAAAAAGGAAACAATCATAGGACGCAGGTGCCAAAAGGAGATGCATGGATTCTGTTTCATATCAAATAGTATCATTTAAGAAAAATACTGACATTTCTTAAAGTGCTTATAATTTTAGACCAGTCATGTACACTTTAAACAAAACAAACACCAGTTTGGAGAAAATCTGTTGTAAACTCTCAATCTGTTCTGCTATTGATGAACGGTGTTTAATGACACTAGCGAGTAAAAGCTACAGCTTTCTTTTTCTTTCTTTTTTTTTTTTTAAGATTTTATTTATTTATTTGACAGAGAGAGACAGTGAGGGAGGGAACAACAAGCAGGGGGAGCGGGAGAGGGAGAGGCAGGCTTCTGGCTGAGCAGGGAGCCCGGTGCGGGGCTCGATCCCAGGACCCTGGGAGCATGACCTGAGCCGAAGGCAGATGCTTAACCAACTGAGCCACCCAGGCGCCCCTACAGCTTTTCTTTTTTTTTTAAGATTTTATTTATTTGAGAGAGAGAGAGAGAGAGAAACAGCACGAGAGGGGAGAAGGTCAGAGGGAGAAGCAGGATCCCCGCTGAGCCGGGAGCCCGACGTGGGACTCGGTCCCGGGACTCCAGGATCCTGACCGAAGCTGAAGGCAGTCGCTTAACCAACTGAGCCACCCAGGCGCCCCCCTACAGCTTTTCTTTTTCAAGGTTGTTTTCCATGAAAAGTAAACAAGGTGTAAAATGCAAGTTTTATACAACTTAATCACGATTGGTGGTATTTCTGAGCCGTCTAAAATCTTAATATCAAAAGTGTAGTACAGACAACCTATACCTCAAATCAAAAGCTTATTAAAGTATTTTCAAATAGGAAACACTCAGGAAAACAGTTTAAAAGGAGAGAGAAAAAAATCATATGGTGCCTTAAAACAGAGAATGAATGAAAACATAAGATTACTGCTGTCTTGTGAATGGTGGAGAAATGGGAATAAGGACTAGTAGAGCAACTGGGTTCCCCCAGGAGGATTCACTCTGAGGCAGGATCTCCTATCAGAGTTGAAAATACTTTCTTTGCTGTGTGTTTACCCAAAGCATAGCATCTCACTAGGATTCATAATACTTCTCAGGAATATAAGTCAGGTAGGGTAAAAGAAAATGAGTGGTCAACATGCTTTCTGGAAACCTCAGAGGTTCACTTGCCCAGTGGTTTCTACCACAGTAAGCAATCGTTTGAAAATACGTGATTTCTTAATAAATACAGAAGATGTTGAATCATGGTGAATAGCTAACACATGCTCAATATATGTTGAAGAAATGGATAAAGGAATTGTCCTTATTTGGAACTCATAACCAATCCTGTTATAACTTTTGTTGACTCTGTCAGTGCACATCAATAAAAGTGATGATCAGTATCCTCTTTATAAAAAAAAGGAAACAATCATAGAAGGGTGACTAAGGGGCTTACCCAAAATGATAGACTCTGCTAACAGTTAACGTGGCAGAAGTATGACCTCTGGAATTTTTACTAACTCTTAATGTTTAAAACCACTCTGCCCACTCATTTCTGCCCACAGACGTTATTTTATTTCCAGCCACACATATTCAGCCTGGAGAACTGATATAATGTGCCTTTTGCAAGATAAAGCAATTAAAATCATTTACCTGCTTTTCTGATGAGATTTCGTCATCCTATTCCCTTTCTTGAAAAAATCAGATGGCCGATCATCTTCTAGGGTTTGCTGGACTGTCTAAAAAACCAGACATGGAGTAGTAAATACCGTGACAACAACAACAACATCATACACACACACACACACACACACACACACACACACAAAACAGCAGAACAAATCTAGTAAGATTTTCCCTCAAAATTTACATCACCTTTTCTGTAGTGCTTGAAATATTCTTGCTCAATGTGTTGGCAGATGATGACAGCTGGGGAAGTGACTTCTTTATTCCTCTTATATTTGGAAAGGACTCCTCACCACCAGAACTGGAAGCAACAGAACACTGTGGGTAAGTATGGGTTGCAAAGGCTTCTGCCCCCAGTACTGGGCTTACTTTCACTGGTTTGTTTTGAAATATTTGCATAGTATTGAAATGTTGGGGGGGGGGGCTGGTACTGCCTTCGGTTTACAGTTTCATCTTTTCTGCTTGTTTGTTTTTCACAGTGGATATTAGATACAAAATCACACTGCTATAAATGTTGCCAATGGAACGAATCCTTCTCTTTCCTTACACACACACACACACACACACACACACACACACACACACACAGCCGCCTCGGAAATAACACCTTCAGGAAATGTGTAGGGCTAATTAATAATTAAGGTCGGGTATTACTCCAATCTCCTATGTCCATTCATTCATTCATTCATTCATTCAAGTAATTACAAGAGAACCTTCAAAATGGCCGGGATTATGCACCATATCCCTGCTCTCAGGGAACAGGCACTCTATTGGGGAAGCTCCCCTTTAATTCTCCTGCCTTCAGGATCACATCAATCCATTTAAAGATCGTCAATATAGTAATACAGATCATATAATGTTATCTCTGTGAAATTCTGTTGACTCATATCAAGAATGCTGCTTTCCCTGATTTTGAGTGGGTGGCCTACTAAAAGGGTCCTGATTGAAAAGTGAATACTTTCTTCCATAATATCCCCTATCTGTATCTGTAAAATAGACAAGAGGTGGGATAGAAGACTTTTTTCTTCCTGAAACGCTGCTGTATTACTTTTCATAAGCGTGTATGCCTTTTTAGCCAGGGTACACAGGTTCTCACAGTTAATGACTTATACCCCAGGCTGGATTTATGTTAGATGTAGAGAAGGTTCTTTGCCAACCCCCCTCAATAGTTTGGTTTTCCTTCTGCTTTGTCCCTCTGTACAGTAAAAAGGAACCCTCCAAGATGCCTGGCCCCAAACTGCTGTCTGGAGAGCGCGTTTCCACCTTTCCCACTTCATTTCACCTGGCATGCTTTACACTGTAAGAGACAGCGTTTTGTGGGCAAGTTACAGAGTGAAATAGGCAAAGAATGCTTGCAGGGTCCTAAGATGCAGAAAGCAAGCTCGCGGTTTCCCTGATGGTTCAGGCTTGCAGCGGAACAAAGCTAAAAGTCTGGGATTCTGGCTACAAAAATGCTTCCCCAGCGCCAGCGGCCGATTAAGGGCAGTGGCATAATTCATCACAGGGCATTAACTCTGATTCCCACATCCTCCTCTCGGGCCAGGCGCCAGGAGACTGACAGCTGCAGCACCGCCCCCTCCCCACCCTCCAGGGAACTGGCGGCGGTCCGCGGCAAAGCATTGTGGGTGATGTGTGGTCAAGACGCCAGACCTCTACGCAGCGAGGCTCCCGCGGTCTGGCCGGGGCTTCAGGTTGCAGTGCAGACGTCCAAAGAGCTGGCTAGCCTACAGGCTTCAAATTAGCCAGGGACCAGCTTCTGGAAAGGCCAATTTTTGCGCACCGCTCCACCCCCCCCCCCCCCGCCCCAGTAACCCAGAAATCCAAGGGCCCGCAGCATGCATTTTCCTCGTCCTCGGTTGGTGCAGACACAGATCCACGATCGATAGGTGCAGGGACCCGGCAGATGCAGACAGAAATTGATCAGACCTGTTCGGCGATCGCCGAGGACACGTGACGAGGCCGCCCGCCAGCCTCCCCGGCGCCGGGCGGGGAGGCCGGACTGCGGTGCGCTGCGGCAGGGCAGGGGCGGCGGCGGCGCGCGGCGCGGCGGGCTCCCCGGCTGTGCCCGGCCGGCGGGGACGGCGCGCCGCGGCGTCACGAGGGGCGGGGCGCAGGCTCGCCAGGAAGTTGCTCCGGGACAAGTTGGAGCCATGTAAGTAGCGCAGCGGGCGGGGAAGGTGGGAGGGGCGGCCCCGTCGACGCAGCCTTCCCCCAAGAACCTCGGAGGAAGCCAAAGGGAGGCGCCACCCTGCGCTCCCGGGGGTCCCGGAAAAGCCTCCCCCCGAGAAAGCACTCATCTCTCGGCAGACGATCTCCTTTCTCGCTGCAAGAGGCGGAAGACCTGCGCCAGGACTCGGGGGGCGCGGTGGCGGACGGGGGGAGCGCACAGCCGGCCCCAGAGGCTCCCTGCAGGCCGCGGTTTCGGTGGACACCAGGGAATTCTGAACACGGCGGGGACCCCAAGGTAGGGAACGCCGGGTCCGGAGAACGCCTCTCGGTTCCGCCTCCCCGTCGCCCGACGGCCGGCCGGGCCATGTCCGGAGGCTGGGGCTCGGCGGCCCTGCCCCCCGCGCCGGGGTTCCGGAAGCCCGCCCCGCGGAGCCTCAGCTGCCTCTCAGACCTGGACGGCGGCGCCGCCCGGGAGCCGCAGCCCTGCAGGCCCCCCGGGAGCCCGGGCCGCGCGCCACCTCCACCGCCGGAGCCGTCAGGCTGCGACCCCGGCCTTCGGCCCATCATCCTGCGGCGGGCGCGCTCGCTGCCCAGCTCGCCCGAGCGCCGCCAGAAGGCCGGGGGCGCGCCCGGAGCCGCTTGCCGACCAGGCTGCAGCCGGCAGCTCCGCGTGCGCTTCGCGGACGCGCTGGGCCTGGAGCTGGCGCAGGTCAAGGTGTTCAACGCGGGCGACGACCCGTCGGTGCCGCTGCATGTGCTGTCGCGCCTCGCCATCAACTCGGACCTGTGCTGCAGCAGCCAGGACCTGGAGTTCACCCTGCGGTGCCTGGTGCCCGACTTCCTGCCGCCCATCGAGGCCGCAGACTTCGGCGAGCGCCTGGGGCGGCAGCTCGTCTGTTTGGAGCGCGTCACCTGCTCGGACCTGGGCATCAGCGGCACGGTGCGCGTGCGCAACGTGGCCTTCGAGAAGCAGGTGGCGGTGCGCTACACCTTCTCAGACTGGCAGAGCGCGCACGAGGCGGTGGCCCGGTGGCGCGGGGCCGCGGGCTCCGAGGGCACAGAGGACGTCTTCGCCTTCGGCTTCCCGGTGCCGCCCTTCCTGCTGGCGCTGGGCTCGCGCGTGCACTTTGCGCTGCGCTACCGAGTAGCGGGCACCGAGTACTGGGACAACAACCATGGCCGAGACTACAGCCTCACGTGCCGCAACCATGCGCTGCACATGCCTCGCGGGGAGTGCGAAGAGAGCTGGATCCACTTCATCTGAAGGCGGCCGCAGTGGTCCCCTAGCTGGGCTCTCCAGTCCATGCGGCTACTGTTTCGCACACCCCCAACCCCAGCCTGAGTCTTCTGACTTCACTTCCCACTTCAAGTCCCTGGGCGGTGGCCCTTCCCATTCTCTACTTGAAATGTCTGTGTCACTAGCTCTACAAAGTAGCCTCAGGTGGCCGGGAGGCCAAGTTGTATAATGCGCTGGGGGAGGGTGCGGGGTGGGTGGATGCATAGCCGTGTCTACCCCTCTGGAGAGGGTCCAGGCAGGCTGGGTTGGTTGGTTGCTTGGTTGATTTTTTGGAAAGGTCTGCATCCTCCTACTAGGAAAGCCTGTGGCTTTTGCATGTGTCCTGACTGGGTCTCTGTAAACGTAGCTGTTATTTATCATTGTGATGTTGGAACATTTTACCCTTATTGGATGCCTTCTCAGGAACTTTCTGGATTTAAGAAGCTAAAAAATAAGTCCTGTGTGTTTTGTGCGCATTGTAAACAGAATGTATGGTGTGACTCCCATCATGGTCCCTTGAGGCATTTCTGCCCTGGGACAAGGAAAACCTGAGACTAGGTTTGGTTGCCAATATCTGTAGACTTCTGACAGTGGGGAACTATTAATAGGCAAGAAATTTATGCCTCATCAGTCATCACACAGCCATTCCTAGGAGTTCAGGCTGCCCTGGTTAGGCCGTGTGTCTTCTACATCAACAGCCAAGGAAGGGGGAAAAGCTTGACTTTGAAAACTAGCAAAACAGTCCCTTCTCTTGCAGTCTCTCCTCTCACTTCCTGTGTTCCCTTTCTTGTCTTTGATAATTATGTATCTGCATGTTATCGGGCCATTCTGTTTAGGTTTGAGACTACCTAAACATTTTAAGAAATTTTGCCTTAAGTTATTTCCATTTTCAGGCAACTCTGTAGAAAAATTTCAGGCAACAATGCCCTTTGCAATACCTTTTTGACGACTAAGGTGACTCTTTTTATGTCTGCTCAAGTGTCAGAAAATTCCAGCGGCCAAACTTCAGAAGTCAGGTTATCAAGTGGAACTGGCAGGGGTTTTCATCAATAGCTGGAGCCCTGGAGGAAAACTCACCAATACTTACACTTTTTAATCATTTTAAATTGTATTTATATATTTCCAGTTTTATCAGCTACCTGCCAACTTTATTCTTTGTGCCTTCAGACAGGAGAGTTTCTAACGTTGTCTGGACTCCCCACCCCCCCCGCCCCAGTTTTTAAAATGTTAAATGCTTTTCCTTTTTGTTGTTTGTTTTTTTATCTCCAATCAAGAAGTCAAGGCCTTTGTCCCCTGCTGAATGCCAGGATGACTTAAAACTCCCAGCAAGGCACTGATGATTTCTTTTGGTGCTGAGTGGTGGTCTCTCTGACAGCAGGTGCTAACACTGAGGTGTGAAAACCCAGCCATGATGAACAAGGCCTTGTGAAGTTTGGTTCTGATGCAGTTGAAACCAGCGTCATTAATTTGTGATAGCTGTCACCAATGAATTAACTCTAAAGTTTTGAATACTCATTGACACTTGTCAAATCACTATGTAAAAGATGTGTTTTGCCTTTTAACCAATTTATTTTTATAATTGCGACTTCCGTGTTTCTAAAATTCCAAGAAGAGGGATCTCTTTCTTTGGTACCTTTTGATAATTACACTGAATTTTGATTTAAAGTATTGTAATTCAACTGAACAACCTTTGGCTATTAGCACTGTGCACTACATTGACATGCAAGAGAGACAGAAGCCTGGTTCCATTTCCTCCTGTTTAATAAAATGTCCAATTAGGTCAGCAAGCCTGTCGAGAGCCATGGCTGTTGTGTCCTTGGCCCCAGCCCAGAGCGCACGACAATTGTCCAGAGCATTCAGGTATAAGAGTTAGAGCTGCCGAATGTATTGTTGGGTAAAGGCATGTAAAGAATCATATCCATGTTAAAGTCACTTGTCAAAAAAGGTTCTGGTCATAGAATATACAGTAAATGTTTTACCTTCGATACTAAGAGAACCTCAGCGTGCCTTTAAAAAAATCAACATTTAAAAATTTAAAAACTTAAATATACCTGCCTAGTTGATAAAGAAGTTGATAAAGTTCAGCTTAAGGAGAACTTTCAGATCCTAAAATAGTTATACTGCTTAGATGTTAATATTTTGCAGTGGATTGTGCAATTGTGGGGTTGTCTCCCCAAACATATTTTAAGGTCATTGAAGATGATTTCACTCAAGCCTAAATATTAAAGTATGTGCATAAATTGTTATCTGAGATGTGTTTTTCTTGTGGTCTAATTATAGAAACAAGACTTTGGAAACTTCTTGTTTAAATCATTTCATACATAAGTCTTATTCTTCCTAGAACTATCAAATTTAGCGCCTTGCCAAAAAAAAATATTGTAGGATTGCACCTCAGCTTCAGCAGCACAGTCGTGTATGTCCTTGAGAAACTGAAATGCAATCTTTTAGGCCAGAACAGCGTTAACATCTGATGAAAGCTCTAAGAGAGTGTCGGGTATGGGATAGTGATTCTTTCAATGCTTACTGAATCCTGTGTGTGGAGTAATGAGTGTGTTTCTGCCTTCCCCTGGTTATGTCCCTCACCCCGTACAAAGCCTTGCACTTACGGGAAGGAATGTGGATGTTAAAGGATGTGCTTGTTAAATTTAATTGGAAATCCAATAGTGATTGATTGATAAGGTTTTCCATCTAACACCATACTCTAAAACCCTGTTTAAGAACAATTCAAGTAAGATGATCTGTTTTTATCTTCCATGTGGTGGTTTACTAAACAATCCCCATGCTTTGCAGATCGGTGACTCCACAAAAAGCATTCCTAGCATTCTTCTTCTCTACTAAAAAGTGGCAAGATGAGAGATCGGTACTTTAAATTCTGAAGTGCTTGTCTGCTGTAGCCGTTTGTGAATTGCTTCCTATTTCATGCAAGCATCCAATGATCTTATCATTTAAACTTATAATTCACGTGGAAATGCTCGAAAAAGCCTCGGATACATTGTCGATGACTGTGCTCAGTACCGCGCCGACACGGCCTCAGCCTAACGTCCCCCAGGAGTCTGAGGTTTAAGGAAGACAGCGGACGCCCGCACCGCCTGCTTCTAGGAAACGGGGTGGGGGCGCGGCGTCGGGGGCGGGGCTCCAGGTGGGCGTGGCCAGCGCCGCAGGGGGCAGTCCCAGTAAATTGGGCAGCGGGGCGCGGGGCTCCAGGGGGACCCGCCTGGCCTCGCTAGGCCATCCTCTGTGGGCCGCAGCGTGGGCTCCGTCGGGGGGAGTCGGGCCCTCACACCCTCGCAGGTTCGGCAGGTGTCCCCAGGTTCTCGCGACCCCGTCCAGCCGTCGCCATCCAGGGTGTTTGTGGGCGGCCCGGAGGTCTCCCCGGGACCCGCCCGCGCCCTCCTGCCCTACTGGCCAGAGTCCTGCAGAGAGGCAAGTGGGGCGCCCGGGCGCGTCCGCACCGCGGGAGGGCAGTGCGGGGCCAGGCAGGGACGCCGGCACCTCCTCTGGGGCGGGGGCCGGGGCAGGGGTCGCGGCCGCAGCGCGGCAATCCACTTACCCGGCCCGGCCCCGAGCCGCGCCCACCGCGGCGCCGCTAGCTTCGGCCTCTGGCGACCCCTGCGTCGCCGACGGGTACGAGGGGCGGAGCCTGGACTGCGGGCCGCGCTGATTGGACGCGATTCCGAACGCACGCGGCGCTGATTGGGCGGGCGCTTCCCGCCCACCGTCGGCCGCCTGAAGAGCCGCGGCGGTCGCGCAGGCCAGAGACGCGACTCGAGGCGGCGGCCGTAGCGGCGGCTCTCGGGGCCGGACGGGGAGGCCTCCTCCAGCCGCAGGTAGAGCCGGGCGCCGGGCCGGGCCTCTCTGACAGCGGGGCTGCGTGGAGGGGGGCCGCGACGCCGGGCCGGTCTCCGGCAGCGGCGGGTGGGCGAGCGGGCGGACGGCCAGCCTCTCGACGGTTGAGGCGGAGCCGTTGTGGAAACGGCTGGGGCGGCCCGGCGGCGGGGCCGAGGGGACGACTCCGGCCGGGTGGGCAGGGCGGGCCTCGCACCGGTCGCGGGGCAGGCAGGGGCCGGGGACGCGGATGGGGCGGGGCGGCGGGCGTGAGCGGCTGGCAGCGGGCTGTGGGCGGGGCGCTCTGGGCAACGTGGTGCGGACACGCCGGCCGGCCGCCGCAGGTGTGGCGGGTCCAGGCCCCGCCCCCGCCGTCCGCGGTTGGCTGGGGCGGCGGGGCGGGGCTTGCGGCGCTTCCACCTGCGGCGGCCGCGGGGGCTCCGCAGGCTGAGCTCGGAGCTGGCCCTGCCTCCCGCACCGCAGCCTGCGTTCCTGAGCGCCGCCGCGCCGGGCTCCTAATAAAATGGCTGTGTGTGCCGGACTCCGCGGCGAGGCCGTCACGGTGTTCGCTGAGCTCAACGGCGGGTCCTTTCTAGTGAGGAGGGAGGCCGGTGTTTCTCCCTGGTCCTCGTCCGGGGTCCAGGTTGGCCTCCTGTCCGCGTTTGTAAACATGAGCGGTCGGTGCGGTGCTGGAGCGCGGACCTTGTACTGATCCACTGGGCTTTGGGGGAAAAGGGTGCGCCTCCTATTTGTCAGGTTGTCGGGTCGTTGTCAAAGCCCTAATCCTTGTATTTGCCTGCATATATACGCATTCATACCCTCACATTGAATATAATTGTATTCAAAATGTACTGATTTGAGTATATTTTCATCAAAAGCATGAAATAGTGTAAAAAAGATTTTAGCCCAGGGTTCAAAGCTTGCTTAGACCGAAGCACAACCCCACAGGCCTCTTGGGTAAGTCTGAATCTGTGCTGCGTTTCTTAGGTCATCTCCTGTCCCTTGTTCTGTTGCATAGCGCTTCTTAAGGATGCTTTAGCTTGTTTACTCTTGGTGTAGATGAGTGTATGGCTTTTGTTTCCTTCTAGAGTTATCCTTAACCTCTCAATCGCAAATATTTCACCTGTCCAGTGAAGGGTGCTAAGTTTTTGGTTCTGTCGAAGCTAGTATGTGGTCAGCCTTGGGAGGGAGGGGGGACTCCCTGAATGGTTTATTTTCCTTACTTTTTTTTTTAAAGATTTATTTATTTATTTATTCATTCATTTGAGACACAGAGATAGAGAAAGAGAGAGCATGAACAGGTGAGGGAGAAGCAGGCTCCCCGCTGAGCCAGGAGCCCGAGGTGGGGCTCGATCCCAGGACCCCGGATCATGACCCGAGCTGAAGGCAGACGCTTAACCATCTGAGCCACCCAGGTGCCCCTATTTTCGTTACTTTCAAGTCTGCCTAATCAATTTTCCTTTTCCTTGGCCGACTTCTTGCAGGAAGGTAGTCTGGGAACTAAACCATTCTCGTTAGCATTTTTGTGTCTCTTGGCCATAAGTAATTCTGTGCTATATTTCATGTCTTCGTAAATTACCTGTTAAATTCAAATTCATATTGTTTTAGTTGTGAAGACAGAAAAGTGTAATGAAGTGGGCCTGCCTGTCCCTGCAGTTGCTGGCCCTAGGAAAAGAGTACACATTGATGTCCCAAAAATATATTTTAAGTATTTAAATTTTTAATCAAGTTTTCACATTGTGAAATAAAATGTTCTAGTCTTTTACAAACATCATTGCAACAAAGTAGACCAATATGTGTAAAGCTATTTTCATGACTGAATGCTGGAAAAATATCAAAGATAACTGAATTCACTTATTACGGATATTTGATGATTGGTGAATTTTGAATAAGTAATAAAATATTTACCTATAAAATCAGAAATTAGTATATAGTCCATAATTTTATTTTCATTTTAACATAATTCATTCATTCAAATTCATAATTAACATATTACAATCAAGACTTTTGTGTTCTATAGACAGTATGATTTAAGCATTAAAACAATATGTAATTGTATTCAAAATATACTGATTTGAGTACATTTTCATCAGAAACATGAAATAATATAACAGATTCTTTTTTTTAGGGGTGCTTGGGTGGCTCAGTTAAGTGTCCTTGATCTCAGCTCGGGTTTTAATCTCAGGGTCATGAGTTCAAGCCCTGAATGGGACTCCACAATGGATGTGGAGCCTAATTTAAAAGAAATTTTTTTCCTTTAAAATTTTTGGAAATATTAAAATCTCTTAAGATTAAGTATGCATTATTAATGAACATTTATCTTAAATAAAATTATTTAAATAATACTGAAGCTATTTTTAATAATTAAACTTGTTAAATGTTTTTATAAACATAGTCACCATCCTAATGTTTACTTCTCCTCTGCCATTGTAGAATCCATATTGTGTTCATGCAGTTTATGTCTAGATTTACATGTGTACAAGCTAATAGTGTGAATGGCTTAGAACTACAAAATGTTCCTCAGTCACCATGTGCAACTGTTGCAAATACTGTGTACTAAGTTGCTAGTACTTCCAGAGCCACAGGTTGGAATGCAAAGAAAAGCAGGAAAATGGACATTTGGCACGATTAGGAAGCAGTTCATTATGCAAGAAGCAACTGTATTTTTTTTTAAAGATTTTATTTATTTATTCATGAGAGACAGAGGGAGAGAGAGAGAGGGAGAGAGAAGCAGAGGGAGAAGCAGGCTCCCAAGGAGCAGGGAGCCCGATGCGGGACTCGATCCCAGGACCCTGGGATCATGACCTGAGCCGAAGGCAGACGCTTAACCATCTGAGCCACCCAGGCGCCCCAGCAACTGTATTTTTGCTCTGCTAGAGGAAGGATTTGGCAGTGAATTAATGTATTTTCTCATACCTGACCACTTAGGTTTCTCAAATTCTACCTCCATTCTAAAGCATAGAGAAGAATGTCAGTATTGGCACAACCTACAACCTTCTCAGCATTGTTTTGGCCTCCTCTTACCCTTAAACTTTCTCTTTAAGAGATTTATTTAGGGATGCCTGGGTGGCTCAGTCGGTTCAGCGACTGCTTTTGGCTCAGGTCATGATCCCAGGGTCCTGGAATTGAGTCCCTCATCGGGCTCCTTGCTGGGCAGGGAGCCTGCTTCTCCCTCTGCCTACTGCTCCCCCTGCTTGTGCTCTCTTGCTCTCTCTCTCTCTGGCAAATAAATAGGTAAAATCTATTTTAAAAATTAAAAAAATAAGATCTATTTAAAAACAAATAAAATAAATTCAATAAATTAAAATTTAATAAATTAAATAAAAATAAAAATAAATATTCCAGAGAGAGAATGAGCTCTGGGGGGGCGGGCAGCACGGGCAGAGGGAGAGAATCTCCAAGCCAACTCCCTGCTGAGCATGGAGAGCCCTAAGAGGGGCTCAATAGCATGACCCATGCGATCATGACCTGAGCTGAAACCAAGAGCCAGATGCCCAAACTGACTGAGCCACCCAGGCACCCCAACTTTTTTTTAATAGAAGTTTTCTAACATATACAAAATAAACAATAGTGTAATTAACTGAAGTCCCCTTTCAAAGGCATAGTCAAGGAAAATGTTTCTCTGGGGCCTGAAGGTTTGAGTTACAAGAATGAATGTATGTGTTTATGGTTAAAGGACTTGCTGGGCCGGTTGTGGATTCTGAGTGAATAAAGATTCCTGTGTGCTCCTTAATAAAATTGTGTGTGTGTGTGTGTGTGTGTGTGTGTGTGTGTAGGAGAGAGACAGTGATGTACAAAAATTCCTATTTTTATGCTTTGTGTTTTCCATGTCTTAAATCCTTCTGTATTGCAAAGTCATAGAGCTATCCTCCTGTATTCCCTTCTAGTAATTTTTAAACATTTACTTATTACATTGGGTAATTAATGAATCTATAGTTTATTTTTGTGAAAGTGGGAAATAGAGGTATAATTTTTTTTCATATGGTGAGTCGGTTTTCCTAATACCATTTATCAACTAGTTTACCTTTTTCCCTCTGATTTATAAAGTCTTATATATACATGAACTTACAATATATGTTTGAGTATGCATTTGGACTCTTCTGTTTTACTGATCCATTTATTTCCTATTCTTAACACTTTTTTTTTTTTTAGTAATTGTGACTTTGTAAAATGTCTTAATATCAAACAGGATGATTATTCCCTTTTTTACTTTTTTTTTTAATTTTAAATTCCAGTATAATTAATGTATGTTATATTAGTTTCAGGTATACAAGATAGGGACTTAACAGTTCCATATATTAGGGCTCATCACAATAAGTGTAATCTTAATTCCTTTCACCTATTTCACCCATCCCCCTACTCTCCTTCCCTCTGGTAACCAACAGTTCTCTATATTTAAGAGTCTGGTTTTCGTATTTTTCTTTTTTCTTTGTTTATTTCTTAAATTCCACATATGATTGAAATCATATGGTATTTGTCATTCTCTGACTGACTTATTTCACTTAGCATTGTATTCTATCTGTCTATCCATGTTGTACAAATGGCAAGATTTCATTCTTTTTTATGGCTGAGTAATACTTCATTGTGTAGCTACACCACATCTTCTGTGTCATTCATTTATTGATGGACACGTGAGTGTTTCCATAATTTGGCTACTGTAAATATTGTTGCAGTAAACATAGGGGTGCATATATCTTTTCAAATTTGTGTTTTTGTATTCTTTGGGTAAATAAACAGCAGTGGAATTACTGGATCATATGGTAGTTCTATTTTTACTTTCTTGTGGAACGTCTGTACTGTTTTCCAGAGTGGCTGCACCAGTGTGCATTCTCATGAACAGTGCACAAAGGTTCCTTTTTCTCCACATCCTCACCAACAATTGTTTTTTTTTTTTTGAAGATTGTATTTATGTATTTGCCAGAGAGAGAGAGAGCACAAGTAGGGGGAGCATCAGGCAGAGGGAGAGGGAGAAGCAGGCTCCCCAGGACTCGATCCCAGGACCCTGGGACCATGACCCGAGCCAAAGGCAGATGCCGAACGACTGAGCCACCCAGGTGCCCCAACAATTGTTTCTTGTGTTGTTGATTTTCACCATTCGAACAGCTGTGAGGTGATATCTCATTGTGGTTTTGATTTGTATTTTCCTGATGATGAGTGATGTTGAGCATCATTTCATGTGTCTGTTGGCCATCTGTATGTCTTCTTTGTAGAAATGTCTGTTTATGTCTTTTGTTCATTTTTTTAATTCTACTTTTTAAATTATATTTTTAGTTGTATTTTTTTTAGTATTGAGTTGTATAAGTTCTTTATGTATTTTGAACACAACCCCTTATCAGATATATCATTTGCAAGTATCTTCCGCCATATTCAGTAGGTTGTCTTTTTGTGGTTGATTGTTTTCTTTGCTGTGCAGACTTTTTATGTTGATGTAGTCCCAATAGTTTTTTTGATTTTGTTTTCTATGCCTTAGGAGACCTATCTAGAAAAATGTTGCTATGGCTGATGTCAGAGAAATTACTGCCTGTTCTCTTTTAGAATCTTTATGGTTTCAGGGTTTACATTTAGTTCTTTAATCCATTTTGAATTTTTGTGTATAGTGTAGGAACGTGGTCCAGTTTCATTGTTTTCCATGTGGCTGTCCAGTTTTCACAGCACCATTTGTTGAAGAGACTGGCTTTTTCCCGTTGTATAGTCTTGTCTCCTTTGTCATGGATTAATTGACCATATAATTAATCATGGATTTATTTCTGTGATTTCTGTTCTTTTCTGTTGATCTATATGTCTGTCTTTGTGAAAGTACCATACAGTTTTGATTACTACAGCTTTGTAGTATATCTTGAAATCTGGGATTGTGATACTTCAAGTTTTGTTCTTTTTCAGGATCGATTTGGCTATTCTGGGTCTTTGTGGTTCAGTCAAATTTTAGGATTATTTGTTCTAGTTCTGTGAAGATTGCTGTTGGTATTTTGACAGGAATTGTATTAAATCTATAGATGGCTTCGTGTAGTATGGACATTTTAACAGTATTTGTTCTCCCGGTTCCAATAGCGTTCCATTTATTTGTGTCATCTTCAGTTTCTTTCATCAGTGTTTTATAGTTTTCAGAGTAAAGGTCTTTCACTTCTCTGGTTAAGTTTATTCCTAGGGATTTTATTATTGTTGGTGCAAATGCAAATGGAATTGTTTTCTTAATTTCTCTTTCTGCCACTTCATTATTAGTGTATAGAAATGCAACAGATTTCTGTATGTTGATTTTGTATCCTGTGACCTTACTGAATTCATTTATCAGTTCTGGTAGTATTTTAGTGGAGTCTTTAGGGTTTTCTATGTATAGTATCCTATCATATGGAAATAATGAGAGTTTTATTTCTTCCTTACCAATTTAGATTGCTTTTATTTTTTTCTTTTCTGATTGCTGTGGCTACGACTTCCAGTACTGTGTTGAATAAAAGTGGTGAGAGTGGACATCCTTGTCTTGTTCCTAATCTTAGGGGGAAAGCTCTAGTTTTTCACCATTGAGTATGATGTTAGCTGTGCATTTTTCATATATGGCCTTTATTATGTGGAGATATGTTCCTCTAAACCTCTTCCCTTTATTTTTGAATAGTATTTTTTGCTGGTATAGAATTATGGTTTGTAGTTTTTTTTCTTTCAGCACTTTGTAATTTCTTCCTTTCTTACTCTCTTTCTTTCTTTTTAGCACTTTGTAATTTCTTGTAGTGTCCTTGTCTGGCTTTGGTATCGGGATAATGCTGAGTCACGAAGTGAGGTTGGAGGTATTCCTCCTCCTCTGTTTTTGGGAAGAGGTTGAGAAGGATTGGTTTTAGTTCTCTAAATGTTTGGTAGAATTTACCAGTGAAGCCATCTGGTCCTGGACTTTCCTTTGTTTTTGATTACTGATTTTGTCTCCATACTAGTGACTGATCTGTTCAGATTTTCTATTTCTTCATGATACAGTCTTATATCTCTCTAGCTTATATGTTTCCTCTAGGTTTCATTTCTTCTAGGTTGTCCAATTATTGACATGTAATTGTTCATTGTCTCTTAGGATCCTTTATATCTCTGTAATTTGAATTGTAATGTTTCTTTATGATTTTGAGTCCTCTTTTTTTTTCTTGTTAATTCTAGCTAAAGAGTTGTCTATTTGTTTATCTTTTTAAAAATCCAGCAATTTTCATTGATGTATTGTCTTTTTAGTCTGTCCTTTATTTCCACTCAGATCTGTGTTATTTTCTTCCTTCCATTAACTTTGGGCTTAGTTTTCTCTTCTTTTTCTAGTTGCTTGAGGTGCAAAGGTAGGTTGTTTGTTTGAGATCTTCCTTTTTTCTTTTACTATAAACATTTTTCACCATAACCTTATCTTTTAAAACTGCTTTTGCTATACTCGATAATTTTTTTGCTATGTTGCTTTTCCATATCATTTGTCTTCAGGTATTTTTTTTTATTTATCCTTTGATTTGTTGGTTGTTCAGAAGCATGTTGTTTTATCTTCACATAATTGTAGAATTTTTGGTTTTCTTCTTGTAATTGATTTTTAGTTTCATATCCTTGTGGTCAGGAAAGATGCTTGATATGATTTCAGTTTTTTAAATTTATTAAGACTTGTGTTGTGGCCTAACATATGATTTATGTTGGAGAATTTTCCATGTGTGCTTGAGAAGAATGTGTATCCTGCTGCTGTTGGATGGAATGTTCTGTAGATGTCTGTTAGGTACATCTGGTCTAAATATACGGTAAGTCCAGAACTGGGCGGAGCAAGATGGCGTAGGAGTAGGAGACCTGGATTTCATCTGGTCTCAGGAATTCAGCTGGATAGGGATCAAACCATTCTGAACACCTACGAACTCAACAGGAGATCGAAGAATAGAGTAGCAACAACTCTCTGAACAGAGAAGCAACCACTTACTGGAAGGTAGGACGTGCGGAGAAGTGAATCCGAGGCGATATTCGGGAGGATAGACAGCAGGGGAGGGGGGCCTCCGTCGGCCGCTTCTGGCAAGTGCTAGAGAAACGGAGCACAAAATCGGACCTTTTAGAAGCCGGCTTCACTGAGGGACATCGCTCCAGTGGCTAAGCGGGGGGTGGAACCCTCGCGGGACAGTGAGGTCTCAGGACCCTCGGGGTCACAGAAAGACCGGGGGTGCCTGAGTGCGGCAGAGCTCCCAGGTATCGCAGCGGGGAAGCCGGCTGCAGAGACGGAGCTGAGGCGCGGGCTCTCAGCTCGGGGTGGCCATAAACCGTGATCCGCAGCCCATTCGGGACACTGCTCCTCCAGCAGGGACCCAACAAGCGGCAGAGCCGGGGACACTCCCGTTCCTCCCCTGGGAGGAGCGGCGCGGGAGCGCACCGCGGGGATCTGCTGGGTTTGGAGACCCCACATGGGGTCGGGTGCCAGAGATAGAAACGCTCGGTCACAGGCCGGGTGAGCACGGAGTGCGGCCGGAGACCGGGGACACGGGAGTGACTGCTTTTCTCTGGGGGCGCACTGAGGAGCGGGGCCCTGAGTTCTCGGCTCCTCCGGGGGGAGAGAATGGGAGGCCACCATTTTCACCCTGGTCCTCCAAAGCTGTACCGAGAGCTTGCAGGGAACAAAACCTCCTGAGAGCAAACCCAAGCAGCTTGCTTAGCCCGGACCGACAAGGGCGGGGCAATTCCGCCTCCAGCAAAGACATTTGGGAACCACGGCAACAGGCCCCTTCCCCAGAAGATGAGCACGAACAGCCAGCAAGCCAAGACCAAGTTTACCGATCAAGGAGAACGGGAGAACTCCAGCGCTAGGGGAATACTGCACATAGAATTCATGCCTTTTTTACCATGGTTCATTAGTTTTTCAAAGTTAATTTTTTTAACTGTGTTTTGGTGTTTTTTTTGTTGAATTCTTCTTTTTCCCTTTTTCAACCAACATCCTATCAATCCCTTTTTTAAAAGAACATTTTTTATTTTTCATTTTTAGAGTCATATTTTATCCCTTCATAGTAGTTACCCTTATTTTTGGCATATATATATATATATATAAGTTCTTCTCTTTTTAAAATTTTGATATACGGTTTCTTCTAACAGATCAAAATATACCCTAAATCACTAGCGTATGGCTTTGTTCTAGTCTCCTGCCTGATCACAGTGTCTCCCATTTTTTTCTTTTCTTTTTTCTTTTTTTAAATCTTCTTTCTTCTTTCAAACAACTTCTTATCAATTCTGTTTATAAAACCTTTTATAATTTTCGTCGTTACAATCATCTTCCATCCCTTCATTGTATCAACTCTTCTTTTGTACATATATAAGTCTTTCTTCCTTTAAAATTTTAGGAGGCACTTTCTTCTAACAGACCAAAATACACCCAAAATCTAGTGTGTGGCACTGATCTCTGCACTAGCCTGATCATATTTGATCATATTCTGTTTTTTTGTTTTGTTTTGTTCTGTTTTTGTTTGTTTTTATCTTTTCCTTTTTCTTTTTTTTTTCTCTTTCTTTTTTTTTTCTTTCCCTTTCTTTTCCCCTGGTTTCAGGTCTTTTCTGATTTGTATACAGTATGTTTGCTGGGGACGTTGTTAACCTCTTAGGATTTTGTTCTCTCATTCATCTGTTCTCCTCTGGATAAAATGACAAGACGAAAAAAATCACCTCAGCAAAAAGAACAAGAGGTAGTACCGTCTGCCAGGGACCTACTCAGTACGGACATTAGTACGATGTCGGACCTAGAGTTCAGAATCATGACTTTAAAGATACTGGCTGGGCTTGAAAAAAGCGTGGAAGTTATTAGAGAAACCCTTTCTGGAGAAATAAAAGAACTAAAATCTAACCAAGTCGAAATCAAAAAGGCTATTGATGAGGTGCAATCAAAAATGGGGGCACTAACTGCTAGGATAAATGAGGCACAAGAGAGAATCAATGATATAGAAGACCAAATGATGGAAAATAAAGAGGCTGAGAAAAAGAGAGAGAAACAACTATAGGATCATGAGGGCAGAATTCGAGAGATAAGCGATACGATAAGATGAAACAACAGTAGAATAATTGGGATCCCAGAAGAAGAAGAAAGAGAGAGAGGGGCAGAAGGTATATTGGAGCAAATAATAGCAGAGAACTTCCCTAATGTGAGGAAGGAAACAGGCATCAAAATACAGGAGGCACAGAGAACCCCTCTCAAAATCAGTAAAAATAGGTCAATACCCCGACATCTAAGAGTAAAACTTATGAGTCTCAGAGACAAAGAGAAAATCCTGAAAGCAGCTCGGGAGAAGAGATATGTAACCTACAATGGTAGAAACATTAGATTGGCAACAGACCTATCCACAGAGACCTGGCAGGCCAGAAAGGACTGGCATGATATATTGAGAGCACTAAACGAGAAAAATATGCAGCCAAGAATACTATATCCAGCAAGGCTGTCATTGAAAATAGAAGGAGAGGTAAAAAGCTCCAGGACAAACAAAAACTAAAGGAATTTGCAAACACAAAACCAGCCCTCCAAGAAATATTGAAAGGGGTCCTCTAAGCAAAGAGAGAGCCTCAAAGCAGCATAGATCAGAAAGGAACACAGACAATATACAGTCACAGTCACCTTACAGGCAATACAATGGCACTAAATTCATATCTTTCAGTAGTTACCCTGAATGTAAATGGGCTAAATGCCCCAATCAAAAGACACAGGCTATCAGATCGGATTAAAAAACAAGACCCATCTATATGCTGTCTGCAAGAGACTCATTTTAGACCCAAAGACACCCCCAGATTGAAAGTAGGGGGTGGAAAACCATTTACCATGCTAATGGACACCAAAAGAAAGCTGGGGTGGCAATCCTTATATCAGACAAAATAGATTTTAAAACAAAGACTATAATAAGAGATGAAGAAGGACATTATACCTTACTTAAAGGGTCTATCCAACAAGAAGATCTAACAATTGTAAATATCTATGCCCCTAACATGGAAGCAGCCAATTATATAAGGCAGTTAATAACAAAAGCAAGGAAACAAATTGACAACAATACAATAATAGTGGGGGACTTTAACACGCCCCTGACTGAAATGGACAGATCATCTAAGCAAAAGATCAAAAAGGAAATAAAGACTTTAAACGACACACTGGACCAAATGGACTTCACAGACATATTCAGAACATTCCATCCCAAAGCAACGGAATACACATGCTTCTCTAGTGCCCATGGAACATTCTCCAGAATTGATCACATCCTAGGTCACAAATCAGGTCTCAACCGGTACCAAAAGATTGGGATTATTCACTGCATATTTTCAGACCACAATGCTTTGAAAGTAGAACTCAGTAACAAGAGGAAAGTCAGAAAGAACTCAAATACATGGAGGCTAAAGAGCATCCTACTAAAGAATGAATGGGTCAACCAGGAAATTAGGAATTTAAAAAATTCATGGAAACCAATGAAAATGAAAACACAACTGTTCAAAATCTTTGGGATACAGCAAAGGCAGTGCTGAGAGGAAAGTATATAGCAATACAAGCCTTTCTCAAGAAACAAGAAAGGTCTCAAATACACAACCTAACCCTACACCTAAAAGAGCTAGGGAAAGAACAGCAAAGAAAGCCTAAACCCAGCAGGAGAAGAGAAATAATAAAGATCAGAGCAGAAATCAATGAACTAGAAACCAAAAGAACAGTAGAACAGATCAACGAAACTAGGAGCTGGTTCTTTGAAAGAATGAACAAGATTGATAAACCCCTGGCCAGACTTATCCAAAAGAAAAGAGAAATGACCCAAATCCACAAAATCATGAATGAAAGAGGAGAGATCACAACCAACACCAAAGAAATACAGACAATTATAAGAACATATTATGAGCAACTCTATGCCAGCAAATTAGATAACCTGGAAGAAATGGGTGCATTCCTAGAGATGTATCAACTACCAAAACTGAACCAGGAAGAAATAGAAAACCTGAACAGACCTATAACCACTAAGGAAATTGAAGCAGTCATCAAAAATCTCCCAACAGGGTGGGAGGGATGGGGTGGCTGGGTGATAGACATTGGGGAGGGTATGTGCTACGGTGAGCGCTGTGAATTGTGCAAGACTGTTGAATCACAGATCTGTACTTCTGAAACAAATAACGCAACATATTTTAAGAAAAAAGAAAAAGAAGAAGATACCGGAGAGGAAGAATGAAGGGGAGTAAGTCAGAGGGGGAGACGAACCATGAGAGATGATGGACTCTGAAAAACAAACTGAGGGTTCTAGAGGGGAGGAGGGTAGGGGGATGGGTTAGCCTGGTGATGGGTATTAAAGAGGGCACATTCTGCATGGAGCACTGGGTGTTATGAACAAACAATGAATCATGGAACACTACATCAAAAACTAATGATGTAATATATGGTGATTAACATAACAATAAAAAAAATCTCCCAACAAACAAAAGCCCATAGCCAGAGGGCTTCCCAGGGGAATTCTACCAACCATTTCAAGAAGAATTAATACCTATTCTCCTGAAACTGTTCCAGAAAATAGAAACGGAAGGAAAACTTCCAAACTCATTTTATGAGGCCACCATTACCTTGATCCCAAAACCAGACAAAGACCCCATCAAAAAGGAGAATTACAGACCAATATCCTTGATGAACATGGATGCAAAAATTCTCACCAAAATACTAGCCAATAGGATCCAACAGTACATTAAAAGGATTATTCACCATGACCAAGTGGGATTTATCCCTGGGCTGCAAGGTTGGTTCAACATCCGCAAATCAATCAACGTGATACAATACATTAACAAAAGAAAGAACAAGAGTCATATGATCCTCTCAATAGATGCAGAAAAAGCATTTGACAAAGTACAGCATCGTTTCTTGATCAAAACTCTTCAGAGTATAGGGATAGTGGGTACATACCTCAATATCATAAAAGCCATCTATGAAAAACCTACAGCGAATATCATTCTCAATGGGGAAAAGCTGAGAGCTTTTCCCCTAAGGTCAGGAACACGGCAGGGATGTCCACTATCACCACTGCTTTCAACATAGTACCAGAAGTCCTAGCCACAGCAATCAGACAACAAAAAGAAATCAAAGGCATCCAAATTGGCAAAGAGGAAGTCAAACTCTCACTCTTTGCAGATGATATGATACTGTATGTGGAAAACCCAAAAGACTCCACCCCAAAACTGCTAGAACTCATACAGGAATTCAGTAAAGTAGCAGGATATAAAATCAATGCACAGAAATTAGTGGCATTCCTATACACCAACAAGACAGAAGAGAGACAAATCAAGGAGTCGATCCCATTTACAATTGCACCCAAAACCATAAGATACCTAGGAATAAATTTAACCAAAGAGGCAAAGGATCTGTACTCAGAAAACTATAAAATACTCAGGAAAGAAATTGAGGAAGATACAAAGAAATGGAAAAACGTTCCATGCTCATGGATTGGGAGAACCAACATTTTGAGGATGTCAATGCTACCTAAAGCAATCTACATATTCAATGCAATCCCCATCAAAATACCATCCACTTTTTTCAAAGAAATGGAACAAATAATCCTAAAATTTTTATGGAACCAGAAGAGACCCCGAATAGCCAGAGGAATATTGAAAAAGAAAAGCAAAGCTGGCGGCATCACAATTCCAGACTTCCAGCTCTATTGCAAAGCTGTCATCATCAAGACAGTATGGTACTGGCACAAAAACAGACACATAGATCAACGGAACAGAATAGAGAGCCCAGAAATGGACCCTCAACTCTATGGTCAACTCATCTTTGACAAAGCAGGAAAGAATGTCCAGTGGAATAAAGACAGTCTCTTCAACAAATGGTGCTGGGAAAATTGGACTGCCACATGCAGAAGAATGAAACTGGACCATTTCCTTACACCACACACAAAAATAGACTCCAAATGGTTGAAAGACCTAGATGTGAGACAGGAGTCCATCAAAATCCTAAAGGAGAATACAGGTAGCAACCTCTTTGACCTCAGCCGCAGCAACTTCTTCCTAGAAACATTGCCAAAGGCAAGGAAAGCAAGGGCAAAAATGAATTGTTCGGATTTCATCAAGATAAAAAGCTTTTGCACAGCAAAAGAAACAGTCCACAAAACCCAAAGACAACTGATAGAATGGGAGAAAATATTTCCAAATGACCTATCAGATAAAGGGCTGGTATCCAAAATCTATAAAGAACTTATCAAACTCAACACCCAAAGAACAAATGATCCAATCAAGAAATGGGCAGAAGCCATGAGCAGACATTTTTCCAAAGAAGACATCCAAATGGCCAACAGAAACATGAAAAAGTGCTCAACATCGCTCGGCATCAGGGAAATCCAAATCAAAACCTCAATGAGATACCAGCTCACACCCGTCAGAATGGCTAGAATTAAGTCAGGAAACGACAGATGGTGGGGATGTGGAGAAAGGGGAACCCTCCTACACTGTTGGTGGGAATGCAAGCTGGTGCAACCCCTCTGGAGAACAGTATGGAGGTTCCTCAAACAGTTGAAAATAGGGCTACCATAGGATCCAGCAATTACATTACTGGGTATTTACCCCAAAGATAGAAATGTAGGGATCCGAAAGGGTACATGCACCCCAATGTTTATAGCAGCAATGTCCACAATAGCCAAACTGTGGAAAGAGCCAAGATGTCCATCGAGAGATGAATGGATAAAGAAGATGTGGTATATATACACAATGGAATATTATGCAGCCACAGAAAGGAATGAGATCTTTCCATTTGCAACGACATGGTTGGAACTGGAGGGTGTTATGCTGAGTGAAATAAGTGAATCAGAGAAAGACATGTATCATATGACCTCGCTAATAGGAATTTTTAACCTCAGGAAACAAACTGAGGGTTGCTGGAGTGGTGGGGGGTGGGAGGGATTGGGTGGCTGGGTGATAGACATTGGGGAGGGTATGTGGTATGGTGAGCGCTGTGCAAGACTGTTGAATCACAGATCTGTACTTCTGAAACAAATAATGCAACATATGTTAAGAAAAAGAACAACAAGATAGCAGGAGGGGAAGAATGAAGGGGAGTAAGTCAGAGGGGGAGACGAACCATGAGAGACGATGGACTCTGAGAAACAAACTGAGGGTTCTAGAGGGGAGGGGGTGGGGGGATGGGTTAGCCTGGTGATGGGTATTGAGGAGGGCACGTTCTGCATGGAGCACTGGGTGTTATGCACAAACAATGAATCATGGAACACTACATCAAAAACTAACGATGTAATGTCTGGTGATTAACATAAGAATAAAAAATTAAAAAAAATATGAGACTAACACATAGGGTAACTCCAATCTTAAGGCACTTTAAAAAAGATACTCTTCTAAGTCCTCTGCTTTCATAGTTTTGTTGGTCAGCTATCAGTCTTATTGATACTACTTAAAAGTAATCTTCTTTTACTCTCTGGTAGCTTTTAATGTTTTTGTCTTTCTCAGCAGTTTCTGTAGTGCACCTGAGTATAGTTTTCTCTTTCTTTTTCCATCTGGGGTTAATGGGGCTTTTTGAATCTATAGTTTGATATCTTTTATTGGTTTTGGGAAATTCTTTGTCATCATTTCCTAGGAATTATTTCTGCCCCATTCACTATCTCCAAGGTTTCAGTGCCAGATACATAGGGCTTCAAACTTGTCCTTTGTGTTGTTCTATCTTCTAGTTTCCCTCCTCCTATTTTTGTGTATCTTTGTTTCTTTCTGGATTTTTTTTTTCTGATATAGCTTCTATTTCTATAATTTTCATCTATATGTCTTTCCACTTTATTCTTATTTTGTTAATTGACTATTTTTGTTTCTAGAATTATATGATTCTTTTTCAAATTTTCTGTGGCCTTCCTTACTCCCCACCCTAGTTTCTGGTTATTTGCCAAAGTTCTCAGTGTTTCTGAATAATCTTTATGTACACAGTATTTATAGTTACTTTAAAGTATTTGTTTAATAACTTTACCATCTGGAGGTCCTATGACCCTGGTACTTTGGGCTACCTCTGCTGGTCCTCATGTTTTCATAGATTCATCCAAGTCTATGGATTGCACTTTAAGTATTGCTTTGGTTGCATCTTAAAGGTTTTTGTATGTATACATATTCACTTAAATATTTAGTCTTTTCCATCTTTTTATATCCTGCAAAGGAACATATTTTAGTTTCCAAGTAAAGGGAAAGTTTGAAGCTAACTTTGTAGCTGATTTCTAAATTTATTGTGAGAACAGGGTATCTATTACGTTATTCTTTTGCATGCTTTTGTTTGTTTTTGCTTTTGTGAGTTAAGATTTTCTCTTTTATTATTCAGAAATAACCTCACAGTGTTTGTAAATTTGTCTTCTTTGGTATTCTGTGGACACTTTAAATGTGTGGATGTCTGTTTTTATTTTGGGAAAGTTCTTGGATGTTATTCAACTGTTGCTACCCCATTATTTTTTTTTTATAATTTTTGGAATTCTTATTGGGTAGATATTGGAATGTCTGCATCTGTCTTTCATATCTCAACTTTTACTTGTATGCATTTTATCATTTCATTTCTTTGTGATATTCTGTATCATATCACCCAAGAAATAGTTCCTCCTGCAGACAGTTACCCTCTTAAGCTTCAGGCTTATGAAAATAGTGCCAGTAGTGGATGCTTAAGGTTCTAGCCTACATTGTTTCTCAGTAATCAACCTTTTGTTTGTTGACCTCCAGTATTTACTTCTTACCTCTGTATTTGAGATAATACTTTTCATATCCCTCCCCCCACCCCATTTTCTATCTAGGAAGCAAGTCTATATATGTTAAAATCTTGTAACAGTGTGTGATATGACATTCTCAAACAGAACCAGTCTAAATTTCTATTTCTGTGATGGCCTGGGGAGAATTAAGGAAAGAGTGAAGCCAAGTAGAAAATAGGCAAACCCCTTCTTTGGAATTTGGGAAGCAAAGAGTAGGTCCCTGAGTTTCCAATATTTTCTGGGTCAGAGCTCTCTGAGTCAGGCAAAATGACAGAATGACTACCAGCTATTTAGAGATCTTAGAATCATTGTTGGTATACTGAAATTCCCAGCTAGCCATGGGCCTAGAATTGCCCCTTTAGTATATAGGCCAAAGCAGACAAGCACAACCAGATGGGGCATAATCATAGCTAGGCCCTGAATAGGTTTGGATGGAGCAGTTGGACTTCCCAGCTACTTAACTGTGGAGGCTGGCCTTGGTCATTTTCATCCCCTCACAATAACCCAACCTACATTTTACCAGTCCCATGTTTTGGATCCCACTTACCTGTATTTTGGCAAGAATTTATTGTACTTTTAAAAAGGCATGTAAACATAAATACAGATAAAGCTTGTCTTTGACAAACAGCAATTTACAGTCCTATGCAACTCACTACTCTTCCACCCCAGTGAGCTGACAAACTCTCCCAGCAGAGTCTCCCTCTGCCTCTCTCCCCCTTGACCTCCACATAAATACACACACAGACATGCACGCACACACACACGCACAAGCATGCACAAATATGTGTATACTTATTCCTAAAGATATAATCATAAATAAGACAGTGTTTCTTTTTTTTCACATAAATGCCATTACACAGTATGTATCACTTGGCAACATGTTTCTAATTTAACTTAAAATGGACTGCAAATATCTAAAATTCTGGTTCATCTGTTATGTTTACAAAATTGATTATCATATACCACATTTTATTCATTCTTCACCTTCCCTCCTATTCCTAACTCCTATCTGGGTACTTTTGAATTTTTGCCACTCAAAACAGTGCTGCAAAAACATCTTTAGACTTGGCTCCTTATGCACATGGAGCAAATGTTTCTCTGGGGATCGATTTTTTTTACCCCCTAGAGTTAATTTGAAAATACAAGAGATTTTCTTTTGCTCATGGCTTTTGTCTACCTGAAATGTATGCCCTCATTGGCACTTAAATTTCTCTATTAGCACATCTGCAAGAGAGTAGGCTGGGACTAACACCACTTGTTCAAATGAATACGTAGTCCTGTATTCATCTTGGGTTAATTAATTACCTCTCTATGTTGATTTCCTGGTGTTTCTATTATGAAGCTTTTCATAGTACAGATTATTTTTAAATTGTTCCAGTTATAATATCTAGAAAAGATGCTCTTTCTTTTCCTTTATAGAGCTAATTGCCAAATCACACTTGAAAATGGTAGATGCTTTTGTCAAGATGGTAGGTGATGTTGGGGCGCCTGGATGGCTCAGTCGGTTAAATGTTTGCCTTTGGCTCAGGGCCTGATTTCAAGGTCTTGGGATCAAGCCCCACATTGGGCTCCCTGCTCAGTGGGGAGTCTGCTTGTCCCTCTCCCTCTGCCTCTCCTCCTGCTCTTTCTCTCTCATATAAATAAATAAAATCTTAAAAAAAGAAACATGGTAGGTGGTGCTAAAGCATAACCCTGTTGATTCCTGTTTCTACTCTTTGAAGGGACAGTGTGCTTAGGTTTTCTTTTCCTCTTTTCATTGCATATTTCTCTATTCTCATATAGCCTAGTCTTTGGCCATACACTTGCATATTCTCTCCTTCTTAAATATTATGTTACTAGACTGAATTTCATTTACAATAATTCAAGATTATTTTTCTTCTTGTTCCCAAAGTTGGAACAAGTATAGCAGAAATTCCTAATGAGAGAGGTCCAGGTTTGTATTTTTTCACTAACTAGTTTTGTGGCCTTTGGCAAGACTTGCGATATTTATTTAAGTAATCTATAAAAAAAAGAAGGCTTGAATAAATGATCTTCAGGCTTTCCTCCAGAAACTTCCTTGCCCAGGTTCACATGTGTAATTTCATAAACAGTGAGGAACTTGAAATTATTTATTGCCTTTGGTGTAAGCACCGATGCTTATTTATGCGTATTAAGATTTTGAACAATAAACAAACAATAGATTGTAAGATACTGAAAGCATATGTTTTGTTTTACAGGTGTTTGTTTTGCCTTGCTGTTTTAAAATTAAATCAAAATGCCCATAAGACCAGATCTCCAGGTATGTAGTCCTAGACCAAAAGGAAGGAAGTATTTTGATTCCTAAAATCACTTTTGTTTGTTTATAGGTGTTAAGTGCCATATTTTTAGGAAAAATGAAGCTTATTTGTTTTTATGAAATGGTCAAGAGTGGAATAATTTAAAATGTTACTCTTTCATTTTTTCAGTAGGTTTCTTTTCAAAATCTGTTATTTATGAGGTATGAAAGATGCTGATGATTTACATATGCCTTTTACATTGAAAAGAATTATGCAGTCATTCATGTATAATTTATGCCTGGATATTTTTATGTCAGGGCATTTTGGTAAGAAGTTTTAATATATCTATTTAACATGTATGCAATTTACCACCAAATCTGGTGATCAGATTATAGTATAAAAATTCCTTATTAGTGATGTTATACTTTAGTAGTAAGGATGGTGGGTTTTGTAAAGGTTATAAATGTATAATATAAATTATATATGTAAATCTTAAATTATATTGATATAGTTTCCAATCAGTGCTTTTGTCTCTCTTTATGCATTTTTTAAAACTATTTAAACCTCATTAAGAAATTGATATTCAGATGTGTTACGGTTTTATCCATGATGTTAAGTATTAGTTACTATAAAGTTTATTTTATTTCTTTCATTAATAGGTTTCTTTTTTGAACTCGACATAATGATGACTTTATAATAAAGGATATGAAGTGGAAAATTAGTAGAATATACATGTATTTTTAATGTAGAATCTTGCTATTATGAAAGAAGCTTGATCTCTCTCTGTTTCTCCAAATTTAGTAGTGGACAGCTTTTTTTTTTTAAATAAGTGAATTGATATAAGCTCTTTTGAGAATTTTCATGGGACAACAATTCTTGAATTACTGGATTGCATACGGTGACTAATTTTGGTTTTGATTCAATCTCTGTGCCATTACTGTATTTCTCTAGCAGTTAGAAAAATGCATTGATGATGCTTTAAGGAAAAATGATTTCAAGCCTTTGAAAACACTTTTAGAAATTGATATTTGTGAAGATGTGAAGATTAAATGCAGCAAGCAGTTTTTCCACAAGTTGGATGACCTTGTATGCAGGGTAAATACTCCTTTTTGTTGAATGATTGTTAAAATTATTGGATAGCACTCTTTTTAGGAAGAAATACTCCTTTGGGAGAAATGAATAAAAAGGCTTTGGCAAACTTGCTTATAATTATATGAATAAGTGCTAATTTTTAAAAAAATCTGAAGAGTCCCAAATAACATATTAGACTACTCTTTTCTAAATACAATATACAGAAAGTTATGTTTACATAGCATTACCATTACTAAGTGTGGCCTAAACTGAGGAAAAATAGTTTACCTGTTTGAAGTTTGAAAAACTTTTTAAAAAACCTCTCAGCATATTTATGTTATCGAGATGGTGCTTGGTGCTTTCAAAAATAAACAAAATTTATCCAAAATCCTGGACTCAATTTATTATATGTAATGTATTTTTATGCAGGAGAAAATGTGATTATTGACCATCTCCCACCGTATCTGAGATTTGTTATGAATCTAAAAGATTGAGTAAACATTTTTTATTTCCGTTAGTTAAATGTATGGAGCTGTTTAGAATGGAAGGTAACTGATTCATTGTACCATCATCTAAAGTTTCTTGAATTTACACAAATCTGCATTTTTATACTGGATTTGTCATTCACAGGCTGGTGGCTTTAGGCCTTGTTTCTCTAAAGCGCACTTCCATATTTTGCAATATGGAGATGGTGGTAGGAGCTAACTTTGAGGATTTGTAAGGATTACAATACTCCTAAGCACAGTGCCAGTTCCACACTATTTTGTATTTACAGATGTTTAAATGTATATTTTTTGTTTTAGGAGCTTAATAAAAAGGATATCCAAGCAGTTTCAACCATTTTGGTTTCTTTTGGAAGATGTGGCAGAAATATCACTATATTGGGGCAAGCTGGACTTACAAATATGATAAAACAAGGACTGGTCCAAAAGATAAGTACAGAATATGTAATATTTATGTGAGGGGAAATAGTATTCAAGGTGTGTTTTCTAATAAAATAAATGTTCAAACTGTTGAAATATACATTTGGGGACTTTACATAAAGCTTTAGGTAAAATAAATAGTTTTGTAACCTGAGGTCTATGTTACAAAGATAAAGATCAAAAGGACACCCTACATACCAGGCTCCTTGATGATCATGTGAATTTAAGGTCACAAGACTTCCTGAGGCCTTTATTTTCTCATCTATTTACTGTCTCACTTTGTTTTGCTTTTTATATTGTTTATTATCTAATTCCCATGCTAGAATGTGGGATATTGATTTTTATTTGTTTTATTCATTTCTGTATACCTAGTGGTAAGAACAGTACCTAGGATGTAGTATATTCTCAAATATAAGAATTAATTAAAGTAAAATAACACCAAACCTTTTCAAATAATAATAATGCCAAAAGAGTGTAATTTATGATAATTTATTTTCATCTATTAATGAGTGTACCTGAACTAGGAATTTGAAAGGGGAAATCAAGGTCTTCTGCCTAGAATTAGGATTAGTTCATCCATTCCCATCTAAAGAATGTTAAAATATAGTGAGTTACCAAAAAATGAAAACAACAAAGATGTTTAAAAACACAAAATTTCTTTTCATATAATACTGGAATTTTTATTTTTAATGTTTATTCCTAGGTTTACTGTTTATGCAAGATAAGTACATTCTTAAAATTATTAAAATTGAATTCAAAGTAACTAGTGTATACATTTCTTTTTTTACATGGTTGCCTGGTTTGAAAAATCAAAGGAGATTATTCTCAGTCGAGGAAATTCAAAAGATGAGGCAGTTATAAATATGATAGAAGACTTATTTGATCTTCTGATGGTAAAATCACATTGGTTAACCAATCTTACAAGCATGTGTTTATTTAAAATACAATTCGTGTTCTATATGTCCAGAGCCTAAGTCACTAACAGATTGGTTAGTGGCTTGATTGGATTAGTCTGTTCAGATTGTATAAAGCACTTATCCTGATTAATAATTATTAATATTTATTTTAATTTATTTATATTTATATATAAATTATATATAATTTATTTATATATAATTTAATTTATATTTATATATAAATATTAATATTTATATTATAATTAATAATTAATAAAATTAATAAAATTGAATAGTTAATAAATAAAAGTTAATTACATGGTGAATTCAAATGTGATCTGTTACTGTAATACTATTTTAATATTTACTACTGTATCAATACAACATAATGGTTTATAATACAAGATAATAAATACAAATTAAATATTCACTTTTTTTCAGGTCATACATGACATCAATGATGAAGGTATAAGAAATATTTTATTTCTTTTAAAACAATAATTTGCTATTAGGGTTTTAGTATGACTTTGCAATCCTCAGAGTATTGTCCTAATATTAGGAAGCTAATTTAGGGATCAACAACCTTTTTCTGTAAAGGACCAGATAGTAAACATTTTAAGCTTTATATTAGGGCCAAGCAAAAGAGATCAAGGATATTATATAGGTACTTATATAACAAGAAAGAAAACAGATTTCCACAGATATCTTATTGATACAATTCAAGATACTACAATAATTGAATACAGTGTTTTTGTAATATAGGTCAACTAATGAGAAAGCACTCTTTTGAGGGGATGACATTTCATTTAATTAAGGCTCAGAGTTAGTTTGCTCTTAATCAGAATTGGTTGCAAATGTTCATTTTTTTACGCTTATCTGTAATGAGATTTTATGTAAATTGCATTAGAAAATGTCTTTTCATGCAGATAATGCCAAATACTGATATCAATTCATGAGCTTGATTTTTAATTGAGCATGTTCATCACTTGGAAAGCATTTATGGAATTATATTAGATTCTTAATATTGCCTTTTAGAATGTCATTGCATCGCAGATGAATCACTTACAACTGAAGGCTAGGTGGAAGCCCTCAGCTGAACATTTAAATGGATTTTGAAATATGGAAATTTCCTTTGTACTTCATCAGTGTCCAGAAATGCTGCTGAACCTGTAATTGGAGCTTAGAAAAACATACTCCTATAAATTTGGGTGGGAATGGAGATGTCACTCCTTGTTTTAATTTTTGACAGCCTGGGAAATGTATAAAACAGTTTGGCATTACTTGTGATTCAGATAACCTTACTTTCATTGAAATGACTTCAGGGAAGTATAAGTTTCTCATATAAGAATGATTTTTGCCTTGTAATTTTGGTTTGAATTGATTAAGAAACATCAACTCTGTAGCCCATGCTAATTACTGAAGCCATTCAGTGGTATCTGATACTGGTTAAGTACATGAGAATAGAATGAAATTCACTTTGATACCGCTGGTTCAGTCATTCAGATATTTCCGTAGAGTACCTGCTGATGAATAATAGAGCCATACAAAATGGGCAGTGGTGTGGATTTGGTTTGTGGGCCATAATTTGCCAACTCTTGATCTAATGAGACAGAATTTTTAATATGTAGAACACATAACAACTCATCCTCACTTGTGAATGGTCATTGTTTTATGCCAAGCAAGTACTCCAACAAATTATTTCTGTTGGTTGAAGAAGAATTACCTAGGATTGGTCATTGAGGCTGGTGAATTGTTTATAAATAAAGGAACAGTTTGCCTTCAAAGCCAAAAAGTTTTAAAACCTCAATTGCTATTTTAATGCTACCTTTTCATTGATTGCTTTATAGTTGACATATAATCTAGCTTAAATTCCTAAGTTTTTAGGGAAGAAAACAATCCTAAAGCACCAGTGAATATGAAGTAATCCAAGTGTTTTTTTTAAGTAAATATATCTTTTTACCTAATTGAGTGATTTTGTTCTCTTTTTTACCTTCAGTGTAGTCACTTTGGAAAGTTGTGTATTTTCGGTTGTAGTATTGCCATTATTTAAAATTATTTTTTAAATTTGCATTATGAAATAGCATGTGGCAAATTCCTCTGAATCTATTTAGTATTGATAAAGCCTTGTCTTTTGAGAATAGGGTTAACTTTAGAAAAAAGGTCAAGATATTTAGATCTTTACGTCGAGGAGTGTTTATGGCCGTTATGGAACTTTCGATATATGACTAAATCAGTGAGGCCAGTTTTCATTAAGAACTTAACGATAGAACTTTCCGCTTTTGAACTATGTTTATTTCATCTGAAAAAGTCCTACCTTAGGGCTTAAAGGAGAAGCTGAATCTGAAGTTATGCCTTTGCCAGAGTTAAGATGAGTCACATCTGTTGAAAGGTATTTTTTCAAAGCCACGTAGTAGCTAGTTAGTGGGAGAGGTAGGACCTGGGTTTCATGTTTCCTGCTGCTGCGCAGGACAGTCCGCGGGCCTCTCTGAACTAGTACACTCTTTCATTAACGCATACAAGATTGCCATTTAAAATGCACATTCATTAATGATTTAACACTTTCAGGTAAAAGGCAAGTGGTGGAAAGTTTCGTGCCTCGAATCTGTGTCCTGGTTATTGACGCAAGAGTGAATATTTGTATTCAGCAGGAGGTAAAGTTATTTGTTAGATTTTCTTTTAAACCTAAAAACAAGAGAGTGAAGCAAATTTAGTAGCAATTCATCAAAAGGAATAATTATATTTTCTTGGTACTAAATTAATTATGTAGTGTATTTCTGTTGTCTTAATTCATTGCCCGATGTGGTAACTATGTTACCCAAATATTTATTGAAAATTCATAGCTATTTGTGTTTATGTATGCATCTAGCTCGTATGAAAATAAATTATACCATCCAGATATTAGGAGTTCTCAGCTTTTAAATGCTAAAAATAACTTGTACTAGTATATGTATGTGTGTACGCTTATATAAACATAAGAATAAATATCAGGTAATAATTTTTGCTTGAGTTGTTATAATAGAGTAATAAGCGTATGTCTTATTGCAAAGAGTGTAACTGGAATCATGTTATGTTTAATTCTTGATATCCTTTGTTTCATGTTTTTTTGTATTCACTATTTTTATACTTCATATTTTTTCCTCCACCCTTTCCAATTCCCTGCATAAAATGCTGTGCTTAAGAAAAAAAATAGGCTTCTAAGTTTGTATACCTAGAATATTTCTCTAAATAATGTTTCACTGGATATATAAAGTTAATGCATTATCTTTTTTTCTTTTCTAGACTCTAAAAAAAATGAATGCTATGCTTGACAAAATGCCTCAAGAAGCCAGGAAAATACTCTTTAACCAAGAAATGTTAATTCTCATGTAATAATTTGTACTATGTTGCTTTAATTAGTGGTTCTGGTTAAGAATTTAAAGGATATTTTATAAGGCTATAAGACAACCATGAGTTGCATTAATAATTAAAACTGATAAACTGTTGTAGATTTCTAATATAATTTATGGCTCTATTTTCTGCAAAAGTCTGTGATACTAGCCAATTGTAAATTTTAGTGAAGTTTTCTCCCCCCAGATATGTGGGTTTTTTTATTTAATTGGGACTAGTTTGGTATGTAATCTATTATTTTGATTTACAGGAGTAGTTTGGGAGAAAGGATTTTAGATGCTGGAGGTAAGTATGCTTTCTCAAAATGTTCATATTTGAAATTATTCCAAATTTATTAATAGAATATAATATCTCTTTAGTCAAAATAATATTAACATGATGTAGTGAGATTATGTGAGGAAATTATAAATTATGTACAATCAAGCAATTTTTAATTACTAATAGGTGATTAAATGATCTATATCTGTGAGACTAAAATAATAATTAAACATGACAGTAAGAGTCTTCACATATAAATTGTGCCTAATGGTAGATTTATGAATAATAACTTAATTTTCTAACATATTTGAACTACTTTCCCTAAGAAATTCCTCAAAAGGTATTTCATGAATTTGGAGGTTTAATATTTGGGGGGCTTACAGATTTGTTTTTAAACAATGTGTTTATTAAAAGAACTCAATCTTTTCGAAGTTTCATATGAGAAAATTTTGGTGTAGTGATTTACATATAGAACAAACCACTGGTTAAAATACTTTGGAATAACTATAACCATCATATAAAGTAAAAGTTTCTGTGATTTATAGACTATCATGTGAGTTGTTTTGCAATTCACAACTCTAATAATGGAATGGCCTAGTCTTTGAATATTTAGGAGTTTCTTTCAAATATCCTTTAAAAAAAAAAGTTTTACTCCTTTCTTCTATTAGTAAATTTGTTATTTGGGCTGTATTCATTTCTGAGCTGATGAGATCTTTCTAATCCATATGAACAAAATGGCAAAAGATGAGTGAATGACACTAATATTTTCTTGTTTCTCTTGCTTGTTCTAATTCCTTATAAACAATGACTTTTATAAACTTATTTTTCATAATTTCCAATAATACATTAACAATTTTTTTTAAGATTATGACTTACAAGTAGGTATCGTAGAAGCACTATGTAGAATGACTACAGAAAAACAAAGACAAGAACTGGCATGTCAGTGGTTTTCAATGGATTTTATTGCTAATGCATTTAAAGGAATTAAAGACTCTGAATTTGAAACGGTAAGTAGTATAAAAACAACAAAATAACAACAGTTTTTTTTTTATTACTATACTTTTTAAAAGTCTCTTTTTTTTTAAATTAGGATTGCAGAGTATTTCTCAACCTTGTAAATGGCATGCTTGGAGACAAGAGAAGGTAAACTTAATACAGTAGTCAACCATTTACTGATAAAGAACTAGCTCAAAAGGGAGAAGAACACAGTGTTGAACCTTTAAAATTTATTTTGTCTTTTGGGATGTAAAATACACAGGGATATTTAAAACAATATCTTATTATAACACCATGTAATAACTTGCTACACTGGTAGACTGAAATAATCTCCCACTGGTCTTATTTTACTTTGTACTTTTTAGCAGAATTTTGAGGAAAAATAAAAATCTCATATAAACATTATTTGAGCTACCTCCTTCATCCACATACTGGAATAAAAATATATAGCAAACAAATTATCTTTTTTTTATAATTAATGCACTGTAATGCCAACCTCTTTCTGAGGTTATTTAATCTCAGGAATGGGCTTGAATGAAAGATAATTATCACTTTTGATAGTAACAGAGCAGTATTTGCAGTTCATTGCCTGGCACCATATTATAGATGCTCAGGACATCTTTTTTGAATGAATGAGTTCACATTTACTTTACTTACTAAGGAAACAAAGACAGGGGAGGGTTGAGTGCAGGGACTCATGTTATTTGGATTTGAATCATAGGTTCCCCTCTTTCTATTCTAATGTTGGGCAAATTATTAAACTTAATTGCCTCAGTTTCCTTAGCTGTAAAGTAAGAATACTAATAATATCTACCTCATATGTTTGTTGTAGAAATTAAATGAGATGATTATATATTAAGTGCTTCTAATAAAAAGTATCTAACCAAGAAATCGTTCGGCAAATTCAGTCATTTTTATTAGCTGTATTATTCATTCCTACTCTTCTTGTCCCATGTAAATCCTATGGGAGCTTCCATTATCTTAATAGTATAAGCTAAATTAGGAATTTCTACTCCTAGTCAATAACATAAAAAGTAAATTGGCATAGTCACTGTAGTCAGAATGGGAGCTTGAGTAGTATCCTCAAAATAATATACATTTTCTACAGAAACAAATTTCCATTAAACTCATAGTTTTGTTTAGAAGGAGATATGATTTTTATTTAAATCATTAGGACCACAGCCTGATTTCCTTTTGATCCTAGACATGATTTCTATGGCTAGTCAAGATTACAGTGTGCAGGCTTATTAATATTTTTTAATGCAAACTACTTTATATTTCAGGGTCTTTACATTTCCTTGCATATCAGCATTTCTTGATAAATATGAGGTAAGTTTTAACTTTAACATGTTTTAGTTATTGGATGAACTTTGATACATGGTCTAGTAAATTACAGGTTACAAGTTGACAGGAATGTTCAAAATAGTCATAACTTGATCACAAATATAGCTGGTCTTGTATTCTGTGTATAAGAGCCATTTTATGAAGTGACATTTTCGTAGCCCGGGGTAACTGAAATATAAAGCCTGCACTTCAGATTTTCTTTTTTTTCCTTTAAGTCAAGCCCATTATTGATTTACCATTCATTAATATATTCAAACTGATATTTTCAACCTTTATTTGTACTTGGAATATTTGTGATTTCTTGGAGCTAGCTAATTTCTGTGTAAGGTATTAAAGCAGCATTTCTTTTGATTGTTTCTAAATTGGTTTAAATGCTCTACTTGTCCTCTTTTCTTTAAAAAAACAAAAACTAAAACAAAAACTCAACCATGAGTATAACATTGTCATGCTGTTCTATTGTCACTTTTAAAATCATAGTATATAAAGTTTTTTATGTGTGTTTTATCAGTTGCAGATACCTTCAGATGAAAAACTTGAGGAATTTTGGATAGATTTTAATCTTGGGAGCCAGACTCTATCATTTTACGTTGCTGGAAATAATGATGTAAGCTTTATTCTAGCTAACATTTTATGTTTGTATATGTGTATATATAAAATGTTTTAATTTAAGAATGTGGATTTTTGTATGTTTATTTTTCCAGCTATTTTAATAGAATTCAATATTAACCCTATAGTTTTGATTAGCATGGTAACCCATTCAGTTAATTACAAATGAAGGTTATTTCAGATGTTTTATTGCAACAGAAAAATTAATGCTAGATTTTATTTATTTTTTTAAAGAATTTTTTTTATCTATTTATTATTTGAGAGAGAGAGAATGAGAGCTAGAGAGCACAAGAGGGAAGAGGGTCAGAGGGAGAAGCAGACTCCCTGCTGAGCAGGGAGCCCGATGCGGGACTCGATCCCGGGACTCCAGGATCATGACCTGAGCCAAAGGCAGTCGCTTAACCAACTGAGCCACCCAGGCGCCCTAATGCTAGATTTTAATACTAGTTTTTTAACCTAAGATTTTTCAGAAATAAATTACATGTTAATGACATAACATTTAATAGTCATATGAACATATGGACTGGAATCTAGAAAAGATACCAGTTATTCAAATGTGAAGGCACTCATTTAAAAATATTTTAACAGATACTGACGAGTGGTCTTAACCATTCATAAAATCTATTTAAAAATAGTGAGGTATTGATTCTTATGGTAGTATTTGGAAATGATTTAGTTCTTTATGTGCTGTATAGTAACTATATTTAAACCTTCCAACCAGATGGTATGTTTTCTACTGACTTCTTTTTAACCTGAAGAGAATTCTTGAGCCATTGTTTCCAAATAGCTACCACTTAGTATTTAGTCCATGGGCATACTTCGAGTCTGGACTGTATAGTCACTTTGTAAAAATCCAACTAAGAGTTGATCTGCATTTACTAATATAATTGTAGTTGCTGATATTTTAATGAGGATCTAGTCTTTTTAGTCTGTCTCTTGTAAAATCCTGTGTTTTGTTCCAGGTAAACTATAGATAGACATTAAACAAATGCCCCCAAGGATTTCCACATACCATTATTTCTTTTTATTTAAGAGCACCTTTATAGAATGCTTAAATCAAAATTGAGTTCCAAATATTAGCAGTACTCCTCAGGGTTACTGATAGTTTTTAATGGTGTATTTATTCCAGCAGGGTTTGTAGGAATATTTTTTAACTGGGCTTTCTTTAGAAATGAACTTTAATTTTGGGAGAAGAGGATAGAATAGGGTCAGTGTAGTCCCTGCCTTCACTCAGTTTGGTCTAATGGATGATTCCAACAAGAAAATAAGCAATTATAGTATGATACATGGTAGGGATAGTATAAAATGCATTTAAAAATGTTAAGTGCCTGCCATATGCCAGAAACTAACCTAGAAATGCAGGGAGATTGCTCCAAAATATGTACTTAGAACCCTCTCTCCTGGATTTCTGTAGCAGTAGAACATTGTCCCTGTATTCTCTCTGAATTTCCTAAAAGCCATTCTCCATGGAGTGACGGCTTATAAAATCCTTCTTTTGTCTCATTGTGTATGAAGGTCTTTATGATCTGGCCCCTAGCTATTTCTCTTAACATCTCAGACCATTCTCTAGGTTTACCATGTTCCAGCCACATTCATTTTTTTTTCCTATGTCTTTAACAAAGATCATGCGCATTTCAGATCTTTCTACTTGCTGGTTCTTCTGCCCAGAAACTTCCAGATCTTTGCATCTCAGTTTCTTCCCATTTCGATTTCACTATAAATATTGCTTCTTTATAGAGATATTCTCTGGTAACTCAATCTAATGTTTAAAGTTGCCTCCCAACCATATGATCCTTGCAATAGATGCAAAAAACAAAAAGATTTAACAAAATGCAGCATCCTTTCTTGATTAAAACTCTTCACAGTGAAGGTATAAAGGGAACATACCTCAATATCATAAAAGCCATTTACAAAAAGCCCACCGTGAATATCATTTTTAGTGGGGACAATCTGAGAGCTTTTCCCATAAGGTCAGGAACAGGACAGGGATGTCACTCTCACCACTGTTGTTCAACACAGTACTAGAAGTCCTTGCCTCAGTAATCAGACAACAAAAAGAAATAAAAGGCATCCAAATCGGCAAAGAAGAAGTCAAACTTTCACTCTTTGCAGATGACATGATACTCTATGTGGAAAACCCAAAAGACTCCACCCCAGAATTGCTAGAACTCATACAGGAATTCAGCAAAGTGGCAGGATATAAAATCAATGCACAGTTATCAATTGCATTTCTATACACTCAGACAGAAGAAAGAGAAATTAAGGAATCAATCCCATTTACAATTGCACCCAAAATGGTAAGATACCTAGGAATAAACCTAAGCAAAGAGGTCAAGGACCTGTACTCTGAAAATTATAGAACACTCACTAAAGAAATTGAGGAAGACACAAAGAAATGGAAAAACATTCCATGCTCATGGATTGGAAGAACAAATATTGTTAAAATGTCTTTGCTACCCAGAGCAGTTTATACATTCAGTGCAATCCCTATGAAAATACCATTAACACTTTTCACAGAGCTGGAACAAGTAATCCTAAAATTTGTTTGGAACCAGAACAGACCCCAAATAGACAAAGGAATGTTGAAAAAGAAATCCAAAGCTGGTGGCATCACAATTCCGGACTTCAAGCTCTATTACAAAGCTGTCATCATCAAGACAGTATGGTACTGGCACAAAAACAGACACATAGATCGGTGGAACAGAATAGAGAGCCCAGAAATGGACCCTCAACTCTATGGTCAACTCATCTTCAACAAAGCAGGAAACAATATCCAATGGAAAAAAGACAGTCTCTTCAGCAAATGGTATTGGGAGAATAACAGCCACCTGGAGAAGAATGAAACTGGACCATTTCCTTACACCGTACACAAAAATAAACTCAAAATGGATGAAAGACCTAAATGTGAAACAGGAATCCATCAAAATCCTTGAGGAGAACACAGGCAGCAACCTCTTCGACCTTGGCCACAGCAACTTCTTGCTAGACAGGTCTCCAAAGGCAAGGGAAACAGGCAAAAATGAACTATTGGGGTTTCATCAAGATAAAAAGCTTTTGAGGAGGAGGAGCAAGATGGCAGAGGAGTAAGAAACCTAAATTTCATCTGGTCCCAGGAATTCAGCTAGATAGGGATCAAACCATTCTGAACACCTATGAGCTCAACAGGAGATCGAAGAAAAAAATAACAGCAACTGTCTGAACAGAAAAGCGACCACTTTCTGGAAGGTAGGACGTGCGGAGAAGTGAATCCGAGGTGATATTCGGGAAGATAGACGGCGGGGAGGGGGCCTCTGTCAGCCACTACTGGCACGTGATAGGGCCACGGAGCACACAATTGGAACTTTTAGAGGTTGGCTCTGCTGAGGGACATCGCTCCAGTGGCTAAGCAGGGGATGGAACCGTTGCTGGGACAGTGTGGTCTCAGGACCCTTGGGGTCACAGAAAGACCTGGGGTGCCTGAGTGCGGCAGATCTCCCAGGTATTGGAGCAGGGAAGCCGGCTGCAGAGACAGAGCCGAGGAGTGGGCTCTCAGCTCGGGGTGGCCATAAACCATGATCTGTGACACAGTCGGGCCACTGCTCCTCCAGCCTGGACCCAAAAAGTGGCAGATCCGCGGAGACTCTCCTTCCTCCCCCGGGAGGAGGGGCACAGGCGTGCACCGCAGGGATCTGCTGGGTTTGGAGACTCCACATGGGGTCGGGTGCCAGAGATAGAAACGCTCAGTCACAGGCCAGGTGAGCACGGAGTGCAGCCAGAGACCGGGGAGACGGGAGTGACTGACTGCTTTTATGTGGGGGCGCACTGAGGAGCAGGACCCCGAGTTCTCGGCTCTTCCGGGGTGGAGATTGGGAGGCCACCATTTTCACTCTCGTCCTCCAAAGCTGTAAGGAAAGCTTGTAGGGAACAAAAGCTCCGGAGACCAAACACGAGCAGATTACTTAGCCCGAACCCAGCAAGGGGGGGCAATTCCGCCTCCGGCAAAGACATTTGGGAACCACGGCAACAGGCCCCTCCCCCAGAAGATCAGCAGGAACAGCCAGCCAAGAACCAAGTTTACTGATCAATTAGGCAGAACGCCAGCACTATGGGAATACAGCACATAGAATTCATGGCTTTTTTCCCGATTCTTTAGTCTTTCAAAGTTAATTTTTAAAATTTTTTTTCTTTTTCTATTTTTTTTAAGTTTTCTTTTTCCCTTTTCCAACCAACATCTTTATCAATCCCTTTTTTAAAAAATCTTTTTTATTTTTCATTTTTAGAGTCATATTCTATCCCTTCATTGTAGTTAACCTTATCTTTGGTATATATATATAGGTTGTTCTCTCTTTAAAATTTTGGGATACAGTTTCTTCTAACAGACCAAAATATACCGTAAATCTCTAGTGTATGGCTTTGTTCTAGTCTCCTGCCTGATCACATTCTCTCTCTCTCTTTTTTTTTTAATTTCTCCTTCCTTTTTCCAACCAACTTTTTATCTTATCAATTCCTTTTATAAAATCTTTTATAATTTTCATCTCTACAGTCATATTCCATCCCTTCATCATATTTACCCTTATTTTTGTACATATATAAGTTTTTCATTCTTTAAAATTTTGGGAGGCAGTTTTTTCTAACAGACCAAAATACGCCCATAATCTAGTGTGTGGCACTGATCTATTAACCAGCCTGATTATATTTGATCATATTCTTTTTTTTTTTCTTTTTCTTTTCCTTTTCTTCTTTTTTCTTACTTTTCCTTTCTTTTCCCCCGGTTTCAGGTCTCTTCTGATTTGTTTAGTGTATATTTTTCTGGGGTCGTTGTTACACTGTTAGCATTTTGTTCTCTCATTCATCTATTCTCCTCTGGACGAAATGACAAGATGGAAAAACTCACCTCAAAAAAAAAGAACAAGAGGCAGAACCGACTGCCTGGGACATAATCAGTACAGACATTAGTAAGATGTCGGAAGTAGAGTTCAGAATGACGATTATAAAGATACTAGCTGGGCTTGAAAAAAGCATGGAAGATACTAGAGAAACCCTTTCTGGAGAAATAAAAGAACTAAAATCTAACCAAGTCCAAATCAAAAAGGCTATTGATGAGGTGTAAATAGAAATGGAGGCTCTAGGGGAAGGAAAGATGGTGGAGGAGTAGGGGACCCTATTTCAACTGGTCCCCAGAATTGAGCTGGTTATCTACCAGACCACTCTGAGCACCCACGAAACCAGCCTGAGATGTAAGAAGACCTGGATCTCTACAAACAGAATATCGCAGGCGGTTGGTTTTGAGGTATGAAGCGGGGAGCCGTGATTCTGCGAGCAGATATCAGAGGATAAACGGCAACGGGAGGGAGCCTGTCTGTGGGGATCCTGCACCGCCGGTGAGTGACACCCTCGTGCCCTGGGGACGGGCACAGACCGGTAGCCACAGGGAAGGGACTTCAGGGCAGCCCCCGGGGTGGAAACCCTGGGGCGGCAGGCTCGCACCTGTGAACTGGGAGTGGCTGGCGGTTTTAGAAGCACAAAAGGCAGAGACGTGCCCTGACCTGGAGGCAGGACTGTGGGTGCTGCGGAGGGGCGCACAACCCAGGACGCTGCATTTTATAGCAGCACGGACAGAAACGGAGACGGTGTGGCCTGGAGAGCTCACTGAAGAAAAGACTGCGGTCTCTCTGCTCTGAGGCAGAGGGTTGGAAACGGTCTCTTCTGCTCTGACTCGAGGAAGGGACATGGAAAGTGGCCAGGGAAAGATGCCAGAGAACAAAAGCCCCAAAAACTTATTCCTGCTGAGCCCATCCCCTGCCACAGGGGGTCAGGGCAACTCCGCCCAAACAGGGTTGCCTGAGTAACAGCACGGCAGGCCCCTCGCCCAGAAGACAGGCTGGAAAAACAAGAGGCCAGCAACCCTAAGGTCCCTAGAAAACAGGTGCATCTTGCTTGGGTTCTGGTCAATAATTTGGACTCTATACATCCCTCAAACACCCATCAACAGAATGACTAGGAGGAGGAACCCTCAAAATAGAAAAGACTCAGAGATCATGACTTATGCTGCAGATTTACAAATGGATACAGATATAACCAAGATGTCGGAGATGGAATTCAGGCTAGCAATTGTGAAGACAGTGGCTAGAATGGAGACATCAATTAATGGCAACATAGAGTCCCTAAGGGCAGAAATGAAAGCTGAATTGGCAGAACTTAAAAATGCTATCAATGAGATCCAATCCAATCTAGATAATCTAACAGCTTGGGTAACTGAGGCAGAAAAACGAATAAGCGACCTGGAAGACAATATAATAGATAAAAAGGGAAAAGAGGCCAGGGAAAAACAACTTAGAATCCATGAACATAGAATCAGAGAAATAAGTGACACTCTGAAGCATTCCAATGTCAGAATAATTGGAATCCCGGAGGGAGTGGAAAGAGAGTGAGGACTAGAAGATGTATTTGAGCAAATCGTAGCTGAGAACTTCCCTAATCTGGGGAATGAAACAAACATTCGCATCCTAGAGGCAGAGAGGACCCCTCCCACAATCAAGGAAAACAGGCCAACACCCTGGCATGTAATAGTAAAACTTGCAAATCTTAGAACCAAGGAAACCATCTTAAGGGCAGTTAGGGGAAAGAGATTCCTTATCTACAGAGGGAGGAACATCAGAATAACATCAGACCTATCCACAGAGACCTGGCAAGCCAGAAAGGCCTGGCAAGACATATTCAGGGTACTAAATGAGAAGAACATGTAGACACTACTTTATCCGGCAAGGCTGTCATATAGAATGGATGGAGAGATGCAGAGCTTCCACCAAACGGCAGAAACTGAAAGAATATGTGACCACTAAGCCGACCCTGCAAGAAATATTAAGGGGGGTTCTATAAAAGTGGAAAGACCCCAAGAGTCATATACAACAGAAATTTACAGGGACAATCTATAAAAACAACGTCTTCACAGGCAACATGATGACAATTCATATCTTTCAAAAATCACTCTCAACGTGAATGGCCTAAATGCTTCCATAAAACGGCACAGGGTTGCAGATTGGATAAAAAGACAGGACCCATCCATATGCTGCCTACAAGAGACTCATTTTGAACCTAAAGATACATCCAGACTGAAAGTGAAGGGATGGAGATCCATCTTCCATGCCAGCAGACCTCAAAAGAAAGCTGGGGTAGCAATTCTTATATCAGACAAATTAGATTTTAAACTAAAGTCTGTAATTAGAGACACAGAAGGACACTATATCATTCTCTTTTTTTTTTAAGATTTTATTTATTTATTTGACAGAGAGGCATAGCGAGAGAGGGAACACAAGCAGGGGGACTGGTAGAGGGAGAAGCAGGCTTCCCGCTGAGCAGGGAGCCCGACATGGGGCTCAATCCCAGGACCCTGGGATCATGACCTGAGCTAAAGGCAGACACTTAACAACTGAGCCACCCAGGCTCCCCGACACTATATCATTCTTAAAGGGTCTATCCAACAAGAAGATCTAACAATGGTAAGTATCTATCCCCCAACATGGGAGCAGCCATCTACATAAGGCAACTGTTAACCAAAATAAAGAGTCATACTGATAACAATATGTTAATTGTAGGAGACCTCAATACTCCCCTTTCAGCAATGGACAGATCATCTAAGCAGAAAAATCAACAAGGAAACAAGAGCTTTGAATGATACACTGGACCAGATAGACCTCATAGATATTTACAGAACATTCCACCCTAAAACAACAGAATATTCATTCTTCTTGAGCACACATGGAACTTTCTCCAGAATAGAACACATACTGGGTCACAAATCAGGTCTCAACTGATACCAAAAGATTGAGATTATTCCCTGCATATTCTCAGACCACAATGCTTTAAAACTGGAACTCAATCACAAGAAAAAAAATTGGCAGAAATTCAAACACTTGGAAGCTAAAGACCACTCTGCTCAAGAATGTTTGGGTCAAACAGGGAATCAAAGAACTCAAACAATTCATGGAAATCAATGAGAACAAAACACATCGGTCCAAAACCTATGAGATACTGCAAAGGCCGTCCTAAGGGGGAAATACATAGCCATCCAAGCCTCACTCAAAAAAATAGAAATCCCAAATTCACCAACTAACTCTACACCTTAAAGAACTAGAGAAAAAGCAACAAACGATGTCTAAGCCATGCATTAGAAGAGGAATAATTAAAATTAGAGCAGAAATCAATGAATTAGAAACCAGAAACACAGTAGATCAGATCAACGAAACTAGAAGTTGGTTCTTTGAAAGAATTAATAAGATTGATAAGCCACTGGCCAGACTTATCCAAAAGAAAAAAGAAAGGACCCACGTTCATAAAATTATGAATGAAAGGGGAGAGATCACGACTAACACCAAGGAAATAGAAACAATTATTAGAAATTATTATCAACAACTATATGCCAATAAACTGAGCAATCTGGATGAAATGGAGGCCTTCCTGGAAACCTATAAGCTGCCAAGAGTGAAACAGGAAGAAACTGACAACCTGAATAGGCCAATAACCACTGAGATTGAAGCAGTGATCAAAAACCTCCCAAAAAGCAAGAGTCCAGGGCCTGATGGATTTCCTGGGGAATTCTACCAAACATTCAAAGAAGAAATAATACCTATTCTACTGAAGCTGTTTCAAAAAATAGAAACAGAAGGAAAACTTCCAAACTCATTCTGTGAGGCCAGGCATTACCTTAATCCCCAAACCAGGCAAAGACCCCATCAAAAAGGAGAATTTCAGACCGATATCCTTGATGAATATGGATTCCAAAATCCTCAACAAAATCCCCAGCTAATAGGATCCAACAATACATTAAAAGGATTATCCACCATGACCAAGTGGGATTTATCCCCGGGATGCAAGGGTGGTTCAACATTCGCAAATCAATCAATGTGATAGAACACATTAATAAGAGGAGGGAGTAGAACCATATAGTCCTCTCAATTGATGCAGAAAAAGCATTTGGCAAAATACAACATCCTTTCCTGATTAAAACTCTTCAGAGTATAGGGATAGAGGGAACATTCCTCAAGTTCATAAAATCCATCTATGAAAAACCCACAGTGAATATCATCCTCAATGGGGAAAAGCTGAGAGCCTTTCCCTTAAGATCAGGAACACGTCAAGGATGCCCACTCTCGCCAGTATTGTTCAACATAGTACTAGAAGTCCTAGCAACAGCAATCAGACAACAAAAAGAAATAAAAGGTATTCAAATTGGCAAAGAAGAAGTCAAACTCTCTCTTTTCACTGACGACATGATACTTTATGTGGAAAACCCAAAAGACTCCACCCCCAAATTACCAGAACTCATACAGCAATTCAGTAATGTGGCAGGATACAAAATCAATGCACAGAAATCTGTCGCTTTCTTATACACTAACAACGCAACTGTAGAAAGAGAAATTAGAGAAACGATTCCATTTACAATAGCACCAAAAACCATAAGATACCTCAGAATAAACCTAACCAAAGAGGTAAAGGAGCTATACTCTAGGAACGACAGAACACTCATGAAAGAAATTGAAGAAGACACAAAAAGATGGAAAAATATTCCATGCTCATGGATCGGAAGAATAAACATTGTTAAAATGTCTATGCTACCCAGAGCAATCTGTACCTTCAGTGCCATCCCGATCAAAATTCCAATGACATTTTTCAAAGTGCTGGAACACTCCTAAAATTTGTATGGAATCAGAAAAGACCCCAATCGCCAAGGAAATGTTGAAAAAGATAAAGCTGGGGGCATCACGTTGCCCGATTTCAACCTATGTTACAAAGCTGTGATCACCAAGACAGCATGGTACTGGCACAAAAACAGACATATAGACCAATGGAACAGAATAGAGAACCCAGATATGGACCCTCAACTCTATGGTCAAATAATCTTTGACAAAGTAGGAAAAAACATACAATGGAAAAAAGACAGTCTCTTCAATCAGTGGTGCTGGGAAAATTGGGCAGCCACATGCAGAAAAATGAAACTCGACCATTCTCTAACACCATTCACAAAGATAAAGTGGAAGAAAGACCTCAATGTGAGACAGGAATCTATCAAAATCCTAGAGGAGAACATAGGCAGTAACCTCTTTAACATTGCCCACAGCAACGTCTTTCAAGATACATCTCCAAAAACTAGTGAAACAAAAGCAAACATGAACTTCTGGGACTTCATCAAGATAAAAAGCTTCTGCACAGCAAAGGAAACAGTCAACAAAACAAAGAGGCAACCCACAGAATGGGAGAAGATATTTGCAAATGACACTACAGATAAAGGGCTGCTATCCAAGATCTATAAAGAACTTCTCAAACTCAACACCCAAAAAACAAATAAGTCAAAAAGTGGGCAGAAGATATGAAAAGACACTTCTCTGAAGAAGACATACAAATGGCTAACAGACACATGAAAAATGTTCATCATTAGCCATCAGGGAAATTCAAATCAAAACCACATTGAGATACCACCTTACACCAGTTAGAATGGCAAAAGCTGACAAGGCAAGAAACAACAAATGTTGGAGAGGTTGTGGAGGAAGGGTAACCCTCTTACACTGTTGGTGGGAATGCAAGTTGGTACAGCCACTTTGGAAAACAGTGTGGAGGTTCCTCAAAAAGTTAAAAATAGAGCTATCCTGTGACTCAGCAATTGCACTCCTGGGTATTTACCCCAAAGACACATGTAGTGAAAGAAGGGCCATATGCACCCCAATGTTCATAGCAGCAATGTCCGCAATAGCCAAACTGTGGAAAGAGCCGAGATGCCCTTCAGCAGATGAATGGATAAAGAAGATGTGGTCCATACATACAATGGAATATTACTCAGCCATCAGAAAGGATGAATACCCAATTTTTACATCAACATGGATGGGACTGGAGGAGATTATGCTAAGTGAAATAAGTCAAACAGAGAAAGTCAATTATATGGTTTCACTTATTTGTGGAACATAAGGAATAGCAGGGAGGACATTAGGAGAAGGAAGGGAAAAATGGGGGGGGGGGATTGCAGGACGAGATGAACCATGAGAGACTGTGGACTGTGAGAGACAAACAGGGTTTTAGAGGGGTGGGGGGAAGGGGGATTGGGTGGGGGGAAGGGGGATTGGTTTGCCCGGTGATGGATATTAAGGAGGGCACGTACTGCATGGAGCACTGGGTGTATACGAAAAACAATGGATCGTGGATTACCACATTAAAAACTAATGATGTATTGTATGGTGACTAACATAATATAATAAAATTTAAAAAAAAAATGGAGGCTCTAACTGCTACGATAAATGAGGCAGAAGAGAGAATTAGTGATATAGAAGACCAAATGATGGAGAATAAAGAAGCTGAGAAAAAGAGAGATAAACAACTACTGGATCATGAGGGCAGAATTCGAGAGATAAGTGATACTTTAAGACAAAACAGTATTAGAATAATTGGGATCCCAGAAGAAGAAGAAAGAGAGAGAGGGGCAGGGCAGAAGGTATATTGGAGCAAATTATAGCAGAGAACTTCCCTAATTTGGGGAAGGAAACAGACATCAAAGTCCAGGGGGCACAGAGAACCCCCTTCAAAATCAATAAAAATAGGTCAACACCCTGACATCTAATAGTAGAACTTACAAGTCTGAGAGATAAAGAGAAAATCCTGAAAGTAGCCTGGGACAAGAGGTCTGTAACCTACAATCGTAGAAACATTAGATTGGCAACAGACCTATCCACAGAGACCTGGCAGGCCAGAAAGGACTGGCATGATATATTCAGAGCACTAAATGATAAAAATATGCAGCCAAGAATACTATATCCACCCAAACTGTCATTGAAAATAGGAGAGATAAAAAGCTTCCAGGACAAACAACAACTAAAGGAATTTGCAAACACAAAACCAGCCCTACAAGAAATATTGAAAGGAGTCCTCTAAGCAAAGAGAGAGCCTAAAAGTAACATAGAACAGAAAGGAACACAGACAATATAAAGTAACAGTCACCTTACAGGCAATACAATGGCACTAAATTCATGTCTTTCAATAGTTACCCTGAATGTTAATGGGCTAAATGACCCAATCGAAAGACACAGGCTATCAGATTGGATAAAGAAACAAGATCCATCAATATGCTGTCTGCAAGAGACTCATTTTAGACCCAAAGACACTCCCAGATTGAAAGTGATGGGATGGAAAACCATTTACCATGCTAATAGATACCAAAAGAAAGCTGGGGTCGCAATCCTTATATCAGACAAATATGATTTTAAACCAAAGACTGTAATAAGAGATGAGGAAGGGACACTATATCATACTTAAAGGGTCGATCCAACAAGAAGATCTAACAATTGTAAATATCTATGCCCCTACCATGGGAGAAGGCAATTAACAAAATCAAAGAAACACATTGACAACAACACCCCCCTCACTGAAATGGACAGATCATTAAGCAAAAGATCAACAAGGAAATAAAGACTTTAAATGACACACGGCTCTTGTGGACATTGCTGCTATAAACATTGGCTGATGAATCATAGACATGTACCTCTGAAAAAAATAATACATTATATGATAAAAAAAAAAATAGTAGGAAGGGAAAAATGAAGGGGGGGGAATCGGACGGGGAGATGAACCATGAGAGAATTAGTGATATAGAAGACCAAATGATGGTCTTGGACTATGGACTCTGAGAAACAATCTGAGGGTTCTAAAGGGGAGGGGGGTACTGGGATGGGTTAGCCTGGTGATGGGTATTAAAGAGGGCACATATTGAATGGAGCACTGGGTGTTAACACGCAAACAATGAAGCATGGAATGCTACATCAAAAACTAATGATGTATGGTGATTAACATAATAAAAAAAGCACACTGGACCAAATGGACTTCACAGATATATTCAGAACATTCCATCCCAAAGCAACAGAATACACATTCCTCTCTAGTGTCCATGGAACATTCTCCAGAATAGATCACATCCTGGGTCACAAATCAGGTCTCAACTGGTACCAAAAGACTGGGATCATTCCCTGCATATTATCAGACCACAGTGTTTAACCACAAGAGGAAAATCGGAAAGAACTCAAATACATGGAGGCTAAAGAGCATCCTACAAAAGAATGAATGGGTCAACCAGGAAATTAAAGAATTAAAAAATTCATGGAAACAAAATGAAAACACAACTGTTCAAAATCTTTGGGATGCAGCAAAGGTGGTCCTGAGAGGAAAGTATATAGCAATACAAGCCTTTCTCAAGAAACAAGAAAGGTCTCAAATGCACAGCCTAACCCTACACCTAAAGGAGCTGGAGAAATAACAGCAAATAAAGGTTAAACCCAGGAGGAGAAGAGAAATAATAAAGATCAGAGCAGAAATCAATGAAGTGGAAACCAAAAGAACAGTAGAACAGGTCAGCGAAACTAGGAGCTGGTTCTTTGAAAGAATTAAGAAGATTGATAAACCCCTGGCCAGACATATCAAAAAAAAAGAGAAGTGACCCAAATAAATAAAATCATGAATGAAAGAGGAGAGATCACAACCAACACCAAAGAAATACAAACAATTATAAGAACATATTATGAGCAACTCTATGCCAGCAAATTAGATAATCTGGAAGAAATGGATGTATTCCTAGAGATGTATCAACTACCAAAACTGAACCAGGAAGAAATAGAAAACCTGAACAGACCTATAACCACTACGGAAATTGAAGCAGTCATCAAAAATGTCTCAACAAACAAGAACCCAGGGCCAGATGGCTTCCCAGGGGAGTTCTACGAAACATTTAAAGAATTAATACCTATTCTTCTGAAACTGTTCCAAAAAATAGAAATGGAAGGAAAACTTTCAAACTCATTTTATGAGGCCAGCATTACCTTGATCCCAAAACCAGACAAAGACCCCATCAAAAAGGAGAATTACAGACCAATATCCCTGATGAACATGGATGCAAAAATGCTCACCAAAATACTAGCCAGTAGGATCCAACAGTACATTAAAAGGATTATTCACCACGACCAAGTGGGATTTATCCCTGGGCTGCAAGGTTGGTTCAACATCCGCATATCAATCAATGTGAACAATACATTGATAAAAGAGAAAACAAGAACCCTATGATCCTCTCAATAGATGCAGAGAAAGCATTTGTCAAAGTACAGCATTTCAGAGTGTAGGGATAGAAGGTACCTACCTCAATATCATAAAAGCCATCTATGAACAACCCACAGTGAATATCATTCTCAATGGGGAAAAACAGAGCTTTCCCCCTAAGGTCAGGAACATAGCAGGGATGTCCACTATCACCACTGCTATTCAACATAGTATTGGAAGTCCTAGCCACAGCAATCAGACAACAAAAAGAAATAAAAGGCATCTGAATTGGCAAAGAAGAAGTCAAACTCTCACTCTTTGCAGATATGATACTTTATATGAAAACCCAAAAGACTCCACCCAAAACTGCTAGAACTCATACAGGAATTCAGTAAAGTGGTAGGATATAAAATCAATGCACATAAATCAGTGGCATTTATACACACCAACAACAAGACAGAAGAAAGAGAAATTAAGGAGTCGATCCCATTTACAATTGCACCCAAAACCATAAGATACCTAGGAATAAATCTAACCAAAGAGGCAAAGAATCTGTCCTCAGAAAACTATAAAATACTCATGAAGGAAATTGAGGAGGACACTCCATGCTCATGGATTGGAAGAACAAATATTGTGAAGATGTCAATGCTACCTAGAGCAAGCTATACATTTAATGCAAACCCTATCAAAACACCATCCACTTTTTTTCAGAGAAATGGAACAAATAATACTGAAATTTGTATGGAACCAGAAAAGACCCCAAATAGCCTGGGGAATGTTGAAAAACAAAAGCAAAGCTGGCGGCATCGCAATTCCGGACTTCAAGCTCTACTACAAAGCTGTCATCATCAAGACAGTACGGTACTGGCACAAAAACAGACACATAGATCAACGGAACAGAATAGAGAGCCCAGAAATGGACCCTCAACTCTATGGTCATCTAATCTTCAACAAAGCAGGAAAGAATGTCGAATGGAATAAAGACCATTCAACAAATTGTGTTGGGAGATTTGGACAGCCACATGCAGAAGAATGAAACTGGACCATTTTCTTACACCACACACAAAAATAGACTCTAAATGGATGAAAGACCTAAATGTGAGACAGGAATCCATCAAAATCCTTGAGGAGAACACAGGCAGCAACCTCTTTGACCTCAGCCGCAGCAACTTCTTCCTGGAAACATCGTCAAAGGCAAATGAAGCAAGGGCAAAAATGAACTCTTGGAACTTCATCAAGATAAAAAGCTTTTGCCCAGCAAAGGAAACAGTCAACAAAACCAAAAGTCAACCAACAGAATGGGAGAAGATATTTGCAAATGACATATCAGATAAAGGGCAAGTATCCAAAATCCATAAAGAATTTATCAAACTCAACAACCAAAGAACAACTAATCCAATCAAGAAATGGGCAGAAGACATGAACAGACATTTGTGCAAAGAAGACATCCAAATGGCCAACACACACATGAAAAAGTGCTCAATATCACTCGACATCAGGGAAATCCAAATCAAAACCTCAATGAGATACCTCACCCCAGTCAGAATGGCTAAAATTAACAAGTCAGGAAATGATAGATGTTGGCGAGGATGCAGAGAAAGGGGAACCCTCCTACACTGTTGGTGGCAATGCAAGGTGGTGCAGCCTCTCTGGAAAACAATATGGAGGTTCCTCAAAAAGTTGAAAATAGAGCTACCCTACAACCCAGCAATTGCACTACTGGGTATTTACCCCAAATATGCAAATGTAGTGATATGAAGGGGCACCTGCTCCCCAGTGTTTATAGCAGCAACCTCCACAGTAGCCAAACTATGGAAAGAGCCAAGATGTCCATCAACAGATGAATGGATAAAGATGTGGTATATAGGTGTGTGTGTATACACACACACACACACACACACACACACACACACACACACACACAATGGAATATTATGCAGCCATCAAAAAACCTGAAATCTTAGAATTTGCAACGACATGGATGGAACTAGAGGGTATTATGCTAAGCAAAATAAGTCAATCAGGAAAAGACATGTATCATATTATCTCACTGATATGAGGAATTCTTAGGAAACAAACTGAGGGTTGCTGGAGTGGTGAGGGGTGGGAGGGATGGGGTGGCTGGGTGATAGACATTGGGGAGGGTATGTGCTATGGTAAGCGCTGTCAATTGTGTAAGACTGATGAATCACAGACCTGTACCTCTGAAAAAAATAATACATTATATGTTAAAAAAAAAGTAGGAAGGGAAAAATGAAGAGGGGGATTTGGAGGGGGAGAGAAACCATGAGAGACTATAGACTCTGAGAAACAAACAGGGTTCTAGAGGGGAGGCGGGTGGGGGGATGGGTTAGCCTGGTGATGGGTATTAAAGAGGGCACGTCCTGCATGGAGCACTGGGTGTTATGCACAAACAATGAATCATGGAACACTACATCAAGAACTAATGATGTCATGTATGGTGATTAACATAACATAATAAAATTTTTAAAAAAGATAAAAATCTTTTGCATAGCAAAGGAAACATTCGACTAAACCAAAAGACAGGGTATAGAATGGGAGAAGATATTTGCAAATCTCTTACCAGATAAAGGGCTAGTATCTAAAATCTATAAAGGACTTATCAAACTCAATACCCAAAGAACAAATAACCCAGTCAAGAAATGGACAGAAGACATGAACAGACATTTCTGCAAAGAAGACATCCAAATGGCCAACAGACACATGAAAAAAATGCTCCACATCACTTGGCATCAGGGAAATCCAAATCAAAACCACAATGAGATACTACCTCACACCAGTCAGAATGGCTAAAATTAACAAGTCAGGAAATGACAGATGTTGGCGGGGATGTGGAGAAAGGGGAGCCCTCCTACACTGTTGGTGGGAATGCAAGCTGGTGCAGCCACTCTGGAAAACAGTATGGAGGTTCCTCCAACAGTTGAAAATAGAGCTACCCTATGACCCAGCAATTGCACTACTGGTACTTACCCCAAAGTTACAAAGGTGATTCTGAGGTGTACCCGCACCCCAATATTCATAGCAGAAATGTCCACAATAGCCAAAGTATGGAAAGAGCCCAGATGTCCATCGAAATGAAATTAGAGGGGGAGAAAAACCATAAGAGACTTTTAATCATAGGAAAAAACTGAGGGTAGCTAGAGGGGAGGCGGGTGGAGGGATGGGGTAAGTGGGTGATGGGCATTAAGGAGGGCATGTGATCTAACAAGCACTGGGTGTTATATAAGACTGATGAATCACTGAACTCTACCTCTGAAACTAATATACACTATATGTTAATTGAATTTAAGTTAAAAAATAAAAATAAATAAAAATTATGAAAATTTCCATAATATAAAAATTTCTTAAAAAGGAAGGCGATAAACCAGGAAGCATCACTTTGAAGTTAACAACCATCTGACATGTGCCTCAAAGGAGCAGGTGATTTTACACATAGAAAATAAGAAGCTGCTCAAAGCTTTTGGGCAGAGAAAAGGATAGCAACACTTTCCTCCTGACCCTGAGGCTTTGAGGTATGGGAGAATTAGCACCTTAACTGGAGAGATGCCATAATGCTAGTGGTGCCCTCAGCATATGGACTGGTTTCAATTAAGGCAAAGAAGTGGAGGGAGTTAGTGAAGAGATTGAGGATTCAGGTGAATTTCTGTAAAATGAATTGTCCTTAAATAACAAAAGAAGGGGGTCTATTTTCCTCACAAGATTAGTGGAAGGTTTTAGGATCTCATCTTTTAGGAATGATATCTAATTTTTCCTATAGCTTTTTTTGTGAATTCAGTATTATTTTATTGAGTTATACAAATTTTCAATGAAAGCATGTGGAAGGGGGAAGGGGGAAATAATGGTGATTATTCATATGCATTCAGTGTTTAAATCTAAGGACAGTCAGTCTGTGAGTGGGAATTGAGGAATGCATAGGATTTCACACTATTTCCAAAGCATAAATGACAGGATTTGGTAACATTTTTAAAAAGAATATCCTCTAATAAATATTAATGGTAGTAATTCCTTTTTTGGTCAAAAACAAGAAATTATACCATTATACTATGAAATCATACCAGTATTTCCTTCGTAAAAGTGAGCAAATAGATTAAATGTGACACATGTAATGTATTACACAATCAATTGATGGAGCAAGAAATGTGTTACTTAGTGATAATAAAAAATAACTATTGTTTGTATAACTTTTAAGTTTTTAAACTGGTGTTTAAAGAAGATTTAAAGCGGGAGTAAATTATTTATGGTCAAACCTGTTTTTAAATTTAAGGATCATCAGTGGGAAGCAGTGACTGTGCCTGAGGATAAAGTACAAATATACAGCATTGAAGGTATTTAACTTGTTTCCTCTAACTCTCCTCTTGACTCTGATCACATGGAGTAGCAGTTGCATGCTCTCTGGGGAAAAAAATAGACTAATGAAAACAAAGTCAACATTTTCATATATTCACATTCATAAATTTGATAGTTCAATATTCCCCCTGAACCCACATTTCCCCCACCCCCAATTTCCCAACTCCTTCCTGAACTTTTCTTTAGTCTAAAACTTATGATCAATCACTTTCTTGTCAATATGTTCAAGGCCCTTGCCTTTTATACTATTAGTTTGATGAGATCCAAACATCTAGTTCCTGCACTAACATAACTGGAATTGTATAACACTGCTGGCAAAGTCCTACAACTTGGCAGACTGGTACCACTACACATTCAGATATCAAGATAGATTTTAGGCATTTCAATGGGGATGTGGTATCTCATGATAGTTTTTATTTGCATATTCCTCTTGACCATAAATATTGAGCACTTTTGCATTTGCTTGGTGGCCATTGATATATACTCTTTGTGAAGTATCCGTTTAAATATTTTGTCCTTTTTTTTTTCTAGGCTGTGTTTTTTTAATTAAGTTTTTGAGTTCTTTCATAAGTGGGTATCAATTCTTTGATAGATGTTCTATGTGTATTTTCTCCCCGTCTGCATCTTGCTAATTTATTTTCTTAGGGGTGTCTTTAATGAGCAGAAGTCTTTAAATTTGAAGTCCACTTGATCACTTTTTTCATTGTGCTTGTTGCTTTGTGTGAACTAAGTAATTTTTGACTACTACCAAGTCACAAAGATGTTCTTTCGTTTGTTTATAAAAACTTTGTGGTTTTAGCTTTTATGTTTGGGATTATGATCCATCTCAAATTAACATTTGGTTATGGTATGATACAGGAGTTGAGGTTCATTTTTTTCACATGGACATGAAGTTATTCCAGGACTATTTGATGAAAAGACTTTCCTTTCCCCACTGGATTTCATTGATTCCCTCTTTGAAAATCGAATGACTGATAGAAGTGCCCATCTTATTTCTTAAAGCTGTATTCCATCCCATGGATCTATTTGCCATTCCTTATGCGAGTAGTACCACACTGTTTTAATTTTTGTAGATTTATAGTTAGTCTTGAAATCAGATAGTGTAATCTTCCAACATTGTGGTTTTTTTCAAGGCTGTTTTAGAAATTCTAGACCTTTTGTATTTCCATATATCTTTTAGAGTTGACTTATCAATTGCTATAAAAAGCCTGCTAGATTTATGATTGCAATTGTAGTTTGATATGGGGAGAAATAACATTGTAACAATAGTATTTCAGTCTACAAACATGGTGTATTTTTACATTTATTTGGGTCTTTAGTTTCTCTCAACAATACCTTGTTTTAAGTGTAGAAATCTTACATATCCTTTGATGAACTTATTCCCAAGTCTTCAATCTTAACCTTATATGATTGTGAATAGAATTGGTTTTTAATTTCATTTTCCAGATATTTTCTGCTGGTATGTAAAAATACAATTGATTTTGAAATACTTACCTTTTATCCTACAGTCTTGCCAAAGTCACTATTTAGTTCTGGTAGTTGTAGCATGGATTCCTGGGGATATTCTAGATAGTCCGTCATGGTATCTGCAAATAGAGATAGGTTTTACTTCTTCCTTTCTGATCCTTATGGCCTTCCTTAATGAACTTCTTTCCTTTATCCCTCTCCCCTACCTCTTCTTCCTTCCCCTCTTTATTTTTTCCTCCCTTTATTCCTACCTTTGCCTTACTGCAATAGCTAGAACTTCTAGTACAGTATTGGATACAAGTGGTAAAAGTGGTCATCTTTGCATTCTTCATGATCTTTGCTTAGGAAAGAACGTGTAGTATTTAACCCTCAAACATGATGTTAGCTGAAGGTTTTTTGTAGATGACCTTCCATCAGGTTGAGGAAGTTGGTGAGTCTTCACGTGTATAAACACACATGAAACTGTTATGCAATTCAAGGTAGTAAATATATCCAGTCCCCCTAAATGTTCTTTATGCTCCTTTTGATCTATCCCCAGGAAGATCTAGCCCCAGGAAGTCACTGATGTTTTCTCTACCATGGACAAGTTTACATTTTCTGCAGTTTCTATAAATAGAATTATACAGCATATACCTATATATATATATGCATATTTATGTTAGTATATGTAATATGTATAATTATATGTACTCTATGTAACATATAAAATATACATGTAAAATATATGTAATACATACTTTATATAAATGTACATATTTTATACAAGTGTAATATGTACGTTTATATATGACATTTGTATATTTTTTATATAATATGTACATTTAGATATATATTTTTATTTAGCCACATTACATGTATTAATAGTTTATTCCTTTTTATTGCTGAGTGGTATTCCATTGCATGGTTGTACTTCAATTTGTTTATCCATTCACCTTCTGATGAGTATTTGGAATGTTCCCAGTTTTCAGCTATTATAAAATGCTCCTGTGAGTATTCATGTAAACTTATTTTCATGTATGTGTATATATATGCTTTTATTTCTCCTGGGTAAATACTTAGGAGTGTAGTGGCTGTGTCAAAACATAGGTATATGTTTACCTTTTCCAGAAACTTCCAAACTGTTGTCCCAAGCAGTTTTATCATTTTACATTTTCACCACCAGTGTGTAAGAGTTCCAGTTCACATCCTTGGCAACACTTCATACGGTCAGTCTTACCTTGCCTTATTGCACTGCCTGGAACCTTCAGTACAATGTTGAATAGAAGTGATGAGAGTAGATGTCTTTACCTAGTTTTTGATGTTAATGGGGGAAGCATTCCTTTTTTTCACCATGATGTATTTATGGTGACAGTTTTTCATGTGTGCCCTCTGTCAAACTGAGGAAATTGTCTTATTCCTAATTTGCTGCAAGAGCCTTCCTTGATCACAAACATTGTTGGATTTGGGGAAATGCTTTTCCTGCCTCTATTGATATTATATATAGTTTCTCTTGTTTGGTTCCTTAATAGAAATACATTGATTTTCAAATGTTAGACCAACTTTGCATTGTTGGGATAAACCCCACTTGATTTTGGTACATTATCCTTTTATATATCATTGGAATTGATTTATGAAATTTACTTAGGAATTTGGTATTCTATGCGCTTAGAAGGTCTGCAGTTTTCTTGTACTGTCTTTCAGTTTCAGAGTGAGGGCAGTATTAACCTCATAAAAATGAATTGGCAAGTTTTCCACCGTCTTCAGTTTTCTGTAAGAATGTGAATGGAGTTGATACTGTTTCTTAAGTATCTACTAGTGTTTGCCAGTGAAGCAGTCTGGGCTTCCACCGTTCTTTGTTGAAGACTCTTAATAACTACAAATTCAGTTTATTTAATAGAAAGTGTTTCAGGTTATCTGTTTCTTCTTGAGTAAGCTGATAATTTGTGTCTCTCTAGTAATCTGTCCATTTTATTCAAATTTATTGGCATGAAGTGGTTTATTATGGTCCCTTAGTATCTTCTTAATGTCTGTAGACTTGTTATGATGGCCATTCTGTCACTCCTGATGTTTATAACTTGTATATTTTTTTCCTAATCAGTCTTATTGGTATTGTCAAAGAACCAGCCTTTGGTTTCATTGATTTTTCTCTGTTGTTTTTCTGTTTTCCATTTGGTTGATCTCTGCTCTTTTGTTTATTGTTTTTTTTTTTTTCTGCTTTGGTTTTAATTTATTTTTCTGTTTCCAGTGTCTCAGGGTAAAAGCTGATTTTATTGTATCTCCTTTGTTGGCTTTATACCCCCTTTAATTAGTGGTTGATTTAGGATTTATTTTATTCATTTTTAACTTCATAGTGTGTATATTCAGGTAATATTACACCCTTTTATGTGTAGCACGGGAACCCTGCAACAGTGCACTTGCACATTTGCTTTCCTGGCTTTCATGCCATTGCTATCAGTATACACAGAAGGTTTTTGTTTGTTTCGTTGTTTTGTTTTGCATGTGTCAGAAACCTTGCAATATGGTGTAATGATTTTTTGCTTTATGCAGCCAATTAGCTTTTAAAGAGATTTTTAAAATGGATTAAAATGTATTTTATATTTACCTACACGTTTACCATTTCCAGTGTTGCGTTTTCCTTTGTGTGGATTCAGATTTCTACCTAATGTTGTTTTCCTTCTCCCTAAATGACTTCTCTAGTATTTCTTGTAGTACAGTACCGGTGATGAGTTCTTTCAGTTTTTATATATCAGAAAAATCTTTTATTTTGTTTTCATTTTTGAAAAGTACTTTTGATACATATCGAATTTTAGATTGCCTGTTGTTTTAGTTCAGTTTACTTTAAAGATGTTACTCTACTGTTTCCTGGCTTGTGTTGTTTCTGATGAGAAGTCTACTGTCATTCTCTAGTTTGTTCCATTTTATTTAAAGTCTTTTTACCCCTGGATGCTTTTAAGATTTTCTCTTCATCACTAGTTTTAAACAATGCCAATTTCATGCTTTAGTGTGATTTTCTTCATGTTGTTTGTGCTTGGGGTTCATTGAGACTTTTGTTCTGTGGGTTCATAGTTTTCATCAAATTTAAAGTTTTTATCCAGTATTCTTGAGATATTTTTTCCTGCTGATTCTTTCTTCTCCTTCCCTTTGGAGAGTCTGATTACACATACACTAAGCTACCTGAAGTTTTCCCACAGCTCACTGATTCTGTGGTTTCTCCACTCCTTCTACCCCAGATTTCCACCCCCTTTTTTTTATTTGAATACTTTTCTATTGCTGTATTTCATGGTCATTAATATTTTCTTTAGCAGTGTCTAATCTGTTGTTGGTTCTATCTTGTATAATGTTCACCTCCCGTGTTATATTTTTCATCTCTGGAAGTTTGATTTGGGTCTTTTTGTAAGATAAATTTTTAATTTTAGAATAGTTTTAGATTACAGAAAACTTGCCAAAATGGTATATAAAGTTTCCATGTACCTCCTCACCCAGTTTCTCCAATTTTTTAAATTGTGGTTAAAAAACAAATAAATACAACATAAAATTTACTACCTTATTAAGTGTATAGTTCAGTAGTGTTAAGTATTTCACATTGTTGTGAAACAGATCTCCAGAACTTCTGTCATTTTGCCAAATTATAACTGTATACCTGTTAATCAACTTCCCTTTTCCCCCCATCCAGTCAGCCCCTGGTAACCACCATTCTACATTTTTCTTCTGTGAATTTGACTACTTTAAGTGGAATTATACAGTATATATCTTTTTGTGACTGGCATTTTTCATTTAGCATAATGTTTTCTCCCATACTTTTCTTTTTTTAAGATTTTTATTTTCTTTAATCTCTACACCCACCCTGGGGTTTGAACTCCCTAGATCAAGATCCACTGACCAAGCCAGGAGCCCCTTATTTTTTAACTTTTATATCTTTTTTTTTTTTAACATCTTACATTTTTATGATACCTCCGTTATGGCATTTTAAAACAAAAAGCTTACTTGGATCTTCATCTTCCTCCAGTTGTCTCACTTTTTTTCCATTCATAGCCAATTTTGAGAGAGAGTTTTTACTAAATCTTCTTTTCTCCTGCTTTACAGTCCTGCTCTTATTACATTGTTTTCCATCCCACTCCACTGAAATTTTAGATGTCAAAATAATAGTTTATTATTAATATCAATATGCACACTTTCAGTCCTTATACTTGACCCTTCCCCCACATTTGACACCGTTGACTACACTTTCATTTTTTAATCTTTTTTCCTAATTTCTCAACTAAGCTCTATATACTCATCCATTATTTCCTATTTTGACAAATGGTATGATAAAACTTCCAGGTCCCCCAATATAGAAGCCATTCTTGACTGTTTCCTCTCCCTCAGCTAATCATTTTTCATGTTCATGTATTTCTCTTAACATTTTTTGAATTTCTTTACTCCCCTTTATTTTCATGCTAATCACTGCCTCCACTTCCTAATAAAATTCTGTCTTTTGCATCTTGCCAAACGTAGTTATGCATAATTGGGCAAAAAAAAAGTTATTTTCATTGTTTTAATAGCCTAATTGATTTTTAAGATTTATTTTCCAATACATAACTCTTCCTAATTTTATGAGGACACTTTTATAAAAAATTAAGTTCTTTATGTTTAGATTAAAAGGGCTTTTTTGGAGCTTCCTGGTTGGTGAATAATAATGAATCTTCATGCCAGGAGGGTGGTGCACCCTAAACTTCACAGGGACAGGAGCTCCTGTGTGCCGGACCCTTCCAGACTTCACACTGTGTATCTCTTCACCTAGCTGTTCATGTGTATCCTTTAATATCCTTTGTAGCAAAGTGGTAGTCTAGTGTAACCTATATGGAATGGGCAGTATCTGAATTTTTACATGAATAACAGTCATGGAAGTAAAAAAAAAAAAAAAAGGAAACTGGAAGTCAATTAATATTTCTAGTGAAAAAGAATTTCATTAGTTGCAGGCAGAGTGGATGGGGAAGCAGCAGCGTGATGGATTGCAGACAATTAGACCCTTTTATATGTAATATGTAAGAATGTATAAAATGAAGGCTCCACGGGCAATCTTAAAATTTTTTTAAATGCCTTCACAGAAGAAAACATTATATTCATACAGTGTACTAGAATCTCATATAAATATGTTTATAAATACTTAGATTTTTTTTTTTAAGATTTTCTTATTTGAGAGAGAGTGAGAGCACGCTTACGCATGCCCGTGCATGTTGGGAGGAGAGGATGAGGGAGACAGAGTCACAAGCAGACTCTGCGCTAAGTGTGGAGCCCATCATAGGGCTCGATCTCACAACCCCGAGATCATGACCTGAGCCAAAACCAAGAGTCGGATGCTCAACTGACTGTGCCTCCCAGGCACCCCAAGATACTTGGCTTTTTAGCAAGCAACAAAATAACTTTTCTGGTATCATAGTAGTATTGCTAATTAAAAGCAAGCTATGATATAGTCCAGGAACTAACAAAAGTTTCAACAAAGTTGAAACCTAACTCTAACAAAAGTTAGGAACTAACAAAAATTTCAACAAAGCCCACAATAAAATATAACAAATATCAATAAATTCTTTATAGTCACAGTATATGTGGAGAATACTTTGTACAAAAAGGTACAAAACATTCAGGAATATTTGAAGTAATTCTAATATGTTTATGTAAGCAGTGAAACAAATATTGTATTTACTATAAGTTTGTGGCAAGCTGCAGCAAAACCTATCAGAGCAATATAATAATCAAAAATATCCATAAGGATTATAAATTTTCTAATATTCGTCAGAATTCAAAACATTATTGGCTTCAAAGTCACCCACACTTTCATCTCTAAAGCCTGAAAACTTGTTACTTTTGAAACATTTGACTATTTTTTCCCAAAATAAAACCACCAGCACTCTTTGAGTTAGAAACTGTCACCATTATCTTCAAGCAATTAATAATTCTTATAATCATCAAAGGACTTTACTGCAGAAGTTTGTCATGACCATATAGTTGCAAAAACAAAAAACACATATTCTGCTTGAGTAAGTCTCATAGGAATCAGAATTATTTGTCCTGTAGATTAGGTCATGAAGTAGGCAGCAGAGCTTTTCTTCATGTAGAGACAAATTTTTTTACTTGGTATGCTCCATCTCCATCAGGATGTAGGATTTCCTCCTGCCCAAAAATATACACTGGGGGCAGGTGTGGCGACTTGTCAGTCATCAACAGGAGTACCATCAGAAGTACAACAGAGCCATAAGTGGCCTTTAGTCCATAATACAGGCACATTAATTGGATGCCAAGGGATTCTTTGGTGAATTTTTAGAGGAAGGGAAGTGAATACCTCTTATAAGCTGGCACTTACAGTATTTTCAGTGGATTGGCGAATTAATGGAGGAATTGCCCCGATTCTTCTTTAGTTTCCCGGCACTCAAGGTTTTTGACGGCTGTTTACTGTCAACTTGTTTGTAACAGCTGGATTTAAGAGAAATGTTTGAATGGATGCTTATGCCTAGAAATAATAGTTATTTATGGAATTAAGGTTATTTTCTTTGCCTCTTTTAAATTAAGCAGATAGTTTTCTTAGATATGTTCAAGGAGTATTTATTAAGAACCTGTTAGTGTCCACAGCATATTTAGGGCTTTAGCTCATTAGTTATTGTATTAGCTTGTAATTTATAGATCAATACACTGAGACTCTGAAAAATGAATTGATTGGTTTGCATAAGTAGTTAGTACTGGAATTGATTGTTAAATCCTAAAAGTTAATGTTATTTCACTTCAATTTAATTAATACACTACATGACTTATTTATAACATACCTGGAGAGTGGTATCATAGAAATGAATATAAACTAATCGGTGTGATTTGTTTGTATACAGTGAGAGAATCGAAGAAGCTGCTGACCATAATTCTGAAAAACATAGCAAAAATTAGTAAAAGAGAAGGGAAAGAATTGCTTTTGTATTTTGATGCATCATTAGAAATCACTACTGTGACACAAAAAATTTTTGGTGCAAATAAATATAGGGTAAGTGTTTAAATTCTTTTCAACATTTATTTTCATAAGATTCTTTTAAATATTTATTTTCATAATTATGGAAACTTTTGGTTACCTGGGGCTATAAGTTTCATTTTTTTCCATAGAATTCTTAAAATGACATGTTGATTTTTAGTTCTTTAAATTTTTATTGTGGAATAGCCATCAGATTGTTAGCCATATCCTTGAGACACCTGTTAGAATCTCAGATGACAAAATAAGCTGCAGTATTCAAAATATTTAATGAATTCCTGCTAGGTGTTTAAAAAGTGAATTGAGACAAGACCACGTTTTTAAGATATTAAACATTGTGAAAATTACAGAATCTACCTCAGAAGAAGTAAATAAGGGGCAGGTATAGAAGGTGAGAAAAGAGAATGCTCATTAAGAGTCTGATATGAAGGAAAGGCTGTTCAGATGGGACTTGAAATGGCCTTGGAAATTTCTGGGTGAAATTTAGAGAAGATGCGTTCTAGGACTGTGGAAGACATGATGAGTCAGTAAGGTGATGATTCATGTTATGTTTCAGGGAGCTACTCTGTTGACAAGCTTGGATAGTGCATGCTGTAGTCTGTTCAGGCTGCTGGGGCGCGAATACCATAGATGGGGTGGCGGAAAATGACAAACCTCCTTTCTTTCTGTCTGTCCTTTTTCTCTCCCTCCCCATTCACTTCCATCTGTCTCTCCTAGCTCTGGAGGCTAGGTGGCTACGACTGGCAGCAGCAGACATATTTTCTGGCGAGGCCCTGCTTCCTGTTTCACAGTGGCTGGCTTTTCACTGTGTCCTCACATGCCAGAAGGGGTCAGGGAGTCCTTTGGGGTCTCATCTTATAGGGGCACTGATCCTATTCACAAGGACCCTGCCCTGATGAACCAGTCACCTGCCAGAGGCCCCACCTCCTAACACCATCACCTTGGGGTGTAGGTTTCAATATATGAATTTGGGGGACACATTCAGTTCATAGCAGTGCAGAAGATTTATGGTGAAGAAAAATAGAGACTGTGTGGAGGAGGGTATTTATATATACAAAATAATGATTTGAGATAATTTGGGAGTTTTGAAAGGAAATGCAGGAAATGCATTAACATGGAAAGAACTGGGAGAACATGACATCACTTTGAATTAATTTAATTTTAGGAATTTACCAGAAAACAAGGTATTTCAGTTGCCAAAACATCTGTGCATATACTTTTTGATGCAAGTGGATCACAGGTATGTGTCTGACTTACTTGATTTTTATCACTGAGCTAAGTTGAACCCTAAATAATCGCACAGTATTATGTTGGATGGTGAATATCTGAAAAATGAATTGTCTAAACATATAGTGCCCCACTAAGGTATATGATTTTTTAAACGTGTTATTAAAGATCATTTATTTTAGCACAGAAGATAGTTATTAATATCATTTTGGTAACTTTAAAAATTAGGCATATATGTCCTGCCACTAATGCCAAAGCTTGTTTTATGTCTATGGAGATTTGAAAATGTGGGTGTTTCTTGTTGGGTCACTTTGTAGGACTAAGTACATAGAAAACAAAGAATTGACTTTTGTAAGTGTGGGATGAATGGGCGCTTTACTAAGACATCCAGTGATTTTTGAGAACTTCCTGTGGTTTGCAGTTTGAAATACTTTTCTCCATATTCTCCAACAGATTCTAGTGCCAGAAAGTCAAATCTCACCCATCGAAGAGGAACTCATTACTTTGAAAGAAAAACCTAACTCCCAAAAGGAATTTGCTAAACCTCCGAAATATATCAAAAACAGTAATCAAGGAGACAGAAAGAATAGTCAGCTTGAGGTAAATATGGTGTCAAAATAGTTGTTTATAGGGGCGCCTGGGTGGCTCAGTTGTTAAGTGTCTGCCTTCGGCTCAGGTCATGATCCCAGAGTCCTGGGATCGAGCCCCGCATCAGGCTCCCCACTTTGTGGGAAGCCTGCTTCTCCCTCTCCCGCTCCCCCTGCTTGTGTTCCCTCTCTCACTGTGTCTCTCTGTGTCAAATAAATAAGTAAAATCTTAAAAAAAAAAAAAGTTGTTTATAAAACAGCATAGATCAAATCATTGCTACATATAATTACAGAAAAAAAAGCATCTAGAATTTTACCTTAATGGCCTTCATCAATAACATTCAGAGTATTTCCCTTGCCTTTTACAAATGCAAACAAAAGGTAGTGTTTTAGCAATTGTGTTTGTGTAGGGGTAAGAGGGTTAAGTAAGACATGGTATAGTATACACTTGTAAATTCCAAGTTAGAAATATGTAAGAAAGTACCACTTGTTACATTTATCCTGTCTATTTTTGCTTTTGGCTGTTATGTAGAATGCAAATCTATAATGTAACGTTCTCTTTATTTACATAAGGAAAGAAAGCCAAGTATTAAGTACTTTTTCCTCCTCCTCCTGCTGGTGGAGGCTCTCCTCTGGGCCATGTTCAGCAGAACCAGTTCTCAGCCTCCTTGTCTTGTTGTGACACTTGACATTGCTAACAGCCTTGTCTTTCTTAATGTCCTCACCTTCTTTGATTTCTGTTAGCCTTTTAGTTCTCTTCCTACTTCTGTTACTACATTAGAGATACTTTCTTTCCCCGCATCCTAAATGTCGATTGGCTCTGAAAGCTTGACTCAGCTTCTTGAACATCTCTACGCCTTCTCCCTTAAAGAGCTTCCTTCATGTGAATCGTTTAAGCTCTTGAAATGTACCAGACCTCTTTTCAAAGTGCTGCAGCGAAGTCTCCACTTACTCTTCGAATGTTTCCTTTTGTATGTCTCGTTTTCCTGATCTAACCTCAAACTCTTATCTTTTGCTTCAAATTTGCATCTGCCTCCATACTTCAGTAATGCTACCATTAACTTTCTGACGGTGTCCTGAATCCCGCCCCTCTCCCCGGACACCTAGGAGCAAGGTGCTCATGATGGTTCTTTCACAGGTTCCCGCACGTCCTTCCCTCCTCATTCCCTTCGCCCTTACTCATTTGAGTACACCCAGCTCAATACGGCAGCCTCCTCTTTGGCCTTTGACTCTGTAACTACCCCATGTGGTGTTCCTTCCCCTGGTTTTTCTTAATCTCAGAGTCCCTGTTGCATTCTGGTCAGAAAGTTGTGGAATCTCTGTGTTTATCTTCCTGCATCAAAATTTTAACTCAATTCTGAGACCTACAAGTTCATTTTACTCTACATACTCACCACGTTAGTAAGGTTAACTGCTTTCCTGCCTCTTTTTATGTCACACTAATCTTGCCTCTATACCTTCATTCATGTTGTTTGTCCTTTTTTTTTTTTACCTTCCCTCATTTAAAGTGCCCTTACAATTGCAAGTCTTGATAAATTTTCACTTTTCTTCATGGACCTTTTCCTGTTTTAGTTTTTACTAATTTCTCACCTTTCGGCAACTTTAACTGTCACAGGCTCTTCCGTACATTTTGTCATGTTGATGTTACTCACTGTTTTTTCCCCATTAGTCTTGTGTCCTTCGTTAAATGAAAAATGCCATCTTCTGTTTTCCTTGGACAATTAAATTATAAAAGCCATTTTCTATGTTTTTATATCAGGGTCGTAACACGAGTACTTATTTGAAATGCTAATTCTTAGGGCCCTCCTACCTTAAATTTATTGTCATAAACTCTACGAGTAAAAATCTCTAAGAAACAGTGCACTGTTGTCAAATACCACTGTGTTTTTGTTAAGGATTGACTGTTTGAAGCATTTATATGAATAGATAACTTCCCAGGCCCCATTCACTATGCCACTAGGAACTGTCTTTTCTTGAAGAATCCCATTGGTTCAGTAGTTTGTTTTCTGGTTAATCGTAGAATTCCTCCTTTTCCTCTCCTTTCCAGCCTTCTCCACACCCCGTTTACAGAACTATTAAAAACTCCTGCGGTATTTTTTTCTTAGTCTTAGGGGCAGGTGCCTTTTGAAAACCAGATCTCCTTTGCATCTTTACAGTTTGTCACCATCTGCTCCGTTCCATGGCGTCCTCTGAACCTCCTTTCCACCTCTATTCAGTGACTCTAGGATGAAGTTAGAAAATGCACATCTTCACTGGAACCACTGGCTCTGGTGCCACCCTGGCTCTGAAGTCCTGTAGCTACTTTTTACTCCAAAGCCACTTTAGTCCTCACAGAATATTAATACAGATTTTTAAAATGTGTGAAAGTTTTGAAGAATTCTAAACATTATGAAAGCATTCCCAAACAAATGTATATGAATTTACATAACTATGTATCCAAATATCATACACTGAAATAGAATAAGAAACTGAGCCATTGGTTATAGATACATTCAGTATCAATAAAATATTTTCAGCTAGCATATAAGGTGCTATATTTCATATGCATGGGTATTCTATAAATACTTTTTAAAACAAGTTTTGGCTACCTATTCAATACTAAATATTAGGGTAAAACCTTTCAAGTCAGCCTAAAACACAGAAATTTCTGGTTATCATGTTGTTTATAAAATACCGTATATCAGGGCACCTGGGAGGCACAGTTGGTTGAGCATCCGACTCTTGGTTTTGGCCCAGGTCATGATCTCACGATCCTGGGTTTGAGCCCCACATGGGGCTCTGTGCTCAGCACGGAGTCTCCTTGTTCCTCTCTCTCTGCTCTCCCCCCTGCTTGTGCTTTCTCTCTTGCTCTCTCCATCTATCTCTGAAGTGAATAAATAAAACTTTTAAAGAAGTACCATATGTCTTTTGTGTGTAGTCAAGGTAAAATGCTATGGATAAAATTAGAGAATATTTAATTTCAAAACAGAATGTGTGTTTACTGTGGCTGCTTCTTGTGGTTTCAGACAATTACTCCTAGCAAAAGAAAAATGTCCGAAGCATCAATGATTGTTCCTGGCACAGACAGATACACTGTGAGAAGTCCAATACTTTTAATCAACACATGTAAGTTTTGTAGTCTTAAAAGACTTTTAATAAACATTTTTTAAAAATCAACATTTTTTAATTCAGAGATATTCTGGGCATAATTTACGTAGAGGATAAGTTGGGGATATAGAAATTATTAAGATAGGAACCACAAATGTCTTCTAATTGTCAAGAAATTTCAAATTTCTAAGAAAGATATATTGGTTATTAGCATGTAAACATTATTCAAAGTATTAATACCAAGCATTAATAACTTATTGTAATTTGAGTGGGAGTCAGCTGTAACATAGTGGATAAAACATTGAATTAATCAGGATGCTTGGACTTATTTCCCTACCCCCAGGTGTGTACTTTGTACAGATTATCCTCCAGGTAAGTTTAGAACCAGTTTTCTTTTTATAAAATGAAACTAAAGTGTCTATCTCATCAAGGTGTTTAGAAGACTAAATAAAAATCATTCACTCAATGAGAAATATTATGAAACATTTAGACAGTGCCTGGTACATACTAAGGACTAAATACAAATCAAAAAATAGTACTATATACTAGCTGCTATAAAGCACAGTCTTATTTAGTATATATGACAATTTAATAGTGACCTTTTGTTCCCAAAATCCAATTGCCTACTGGATAGTTACCTGAGGTCTAGTAGGCTTCACAATAAATTCATCTTTCCACCCTGTCTGCCAGTTTTTTGTCTCTTTCTTACCTTGGTAAATGGCATCTGTATCCATTTATTCATCTAAACCAGAAACCTGGGGCCCATCCTAGCACCTCCCTTTTTTACCTTCCTCATCTAAAAAGTACCTCAATAATAGCAATATGTAATTTTAGAAGCTCTATAAATGTTACAGTCCTTTGTCCTCCTTTTTAGCAACACCACGAAGAGGAAGAATTAAACCACCACTGCAAATGATGAGTTCTGCAGAAAAACCTGATATACCTAAAACATCAGAAAGTGGAGTGGATAATGCTGTATTTCTTATATCTAGACCATCTGAAGGAAGAAATAGTGGAGATAATACAGACAAAGTAATTTTACTTTGAAAACATTTTTAAAAATTAATTTTATCAGTCTATTGTAGAAATACATATTGAGCTAACTTCTTTTGCAAGCAGTGAGGGCCTCACTTTGTTTAAAGTATCATCACACATATATATACATATATATGTGTGTGTGTGTACATGTATGATTTATTGTTTTTGAAAGTCAGTTCCTTCGACAGGGCCTCCTTACTGTGCTAACAGTAAAATTGAGGAATATCCATTCAGTATAACTGATTTATGTATTCAGTAGGAGAAATGGACTTGCCATCATTCTTTAGTTTATTATACAATTTAGTGTCTGATAGAAATGTAAGATACACATGGACTGTGTCCTTAAGTATCTCAAAGTCTAGTGTGGAAATTAAATAAATTAATAAGATAATTATAATATTGTATGAATGTTCTCAGATTGTACATATAAGATGCAATAGGAACCTAGTGGAGGGGCAGGTGCCTAGCCCCAGAGCTGGAGGGGAGGGTGAAGATCAGGAGATACTCTTTAAGGAGATGGAGAGTGAGTGGGTTTTTGAAGGGTCAGTAAAGGTTAGTCCAATGGGCATCAAGGAGAAGGGCATCCATTCCAGGTAGTTGAAGGGACGGAACAGAGAGTAGCTGAGAGAAAGTTATTTCTTTGTGAGATGAGGTGGTCAGAGATACAGATAAGTAAGTTTGTAGATGAGAAATGCCTAATAGCTTTTGTTTTCATTGAAGTATGAGGTGAACATGGTGAATTTGTCTTGGCGATATGCTGAAGTAAAGGGCTCAAGGGTGTAACGACTTGGAACAGTTACTAAGATAATGGGGAGGGTGAGTGAAGGATGATGAAGAGTAAGTAAAGTTGTTAGGATGAGGGCGCTTTCAATTTAAGACTGTGAATTTTATGTGTCATTTTCTCCAACAAAGCACAGTAAAAAGGAATAGGTGGTGGATTTTTAAAAAAATGGTTATGGGGCGCCTGGGTGGCTCAGATGGTTGGGCGTCTGCCTTCGGCTCAGGTCATGATCCCAGAGTCCTGGGATCGAGTCCCGCATCGGGCTCCCTGCTCCTTGGGAGCCTGCTTCTCCCTCTGCCTCTCTCTCGCTCTCTCTCTCTCTGTGTCTCTCATGAATAAATAAATAAAATCTTTAAAAAATAAAAAATAAAAATAAAAAAATAAAAAAAATAAAAAAATGGTTATGTGGCCAAAGGATGAATGGTGCAAGAGTTGAAGATACTCAGAAGAAAAGTCAAAAGTAGGGGGGGGGCGGAGCAAGATGGCGGAGGAGTAGGAGACCTAGGTTTCGTCTGGTCTCAGGAATTCAGCTGAATAGGGATCAAACCATTCTGAACACCTACGAACTCAACAGGAGATCGAACAGGAGAGTAACAACAACTCTCTGAACAGAGAAGCGACCACTTACTGGAAGGTAGGGCGTGCGGAGAAGTGAATCCGAGGCGATATTCGGGAGGATAGATGGCGGGGGAGGGGCCTCCGCCGGCCACTTCTGGCAAGTGCTAGAGCCGCGGAGCACAAAATCGGACCTTTTAGAAGTTGGCTCGGCGGAGGGATGTCGCTGCAGTGGCTAAGCAGGGGGTGGAATCCTCCCGGGACAGTGTGGTCTCAGGACCCTCGGGGTCACAGAGAGACCGGGGGTGCCTGAGTGCGCCAGAGCTCCCAGGTATCACAGCAGGGAAGCCGGCTGCAGAGACGGAGCAGAGGCGCGGGCTCTCAGCTCGGGGTTGCCATAAACTGTGATCGGCAGCCCAGTCGGGGCACAGCTCCCCCAGCAGGGACCCAACAAGCAGCAGATCTGGGGAGACTCCCCTTCCTTCCGAGGGAAGAGCGGTGCAGGAACGCACTGCAGGGATCTGCTGGGTTTGGAGACTCGGCACGGGGTCGGGTGCCAGAGATAGAAACGCTCGGTCACAGGCCGGGTGAGCACGGAGTGCGGCTGGAGACCGGGGACACGGGAGTGACTGCTTTTCTCTGGGGGCACACTGAGGAGCGGGGCCCCGAGTTCTCAGCTCCTCCGAGTGGAGATTGGGAGGACACCATTTCTGCCCTGGTCCTCCAAAGCTGTACGGAGAGCTTGCAGGGAACAAAAGCTCCTGAGAGCAAACCGGAGCAACTTCCTTAGCCCGGACCGACAAGGGCGGGGCAATTCCGCCTCCGGCAAAGACATTTGGAAACCACAGCAACAGGCCCCTCCCCCAGAAGATCAGCACAAACAGCCAGCAAGCCAAGACCAAGTTGATCGATCAAGGAGAATAGGAGAACTCCAGCGCTAGGGGAATACTGCACATAGATTCATGGCTTTTTTTTTTTTTTTACCATGATTCATTATTTCATCAAAGTTAATTTTTGTTGACTGTTTTTTTTTATTTTTCTTTTTCCCTTTTTCAACCAACATCTTATAAATCCCTTTTTAAAAAAAAAAACAAACATTTTTTATTTTTCATTTTTAGAGTCATATTTTATCCCTTCATAGTAGTTACCCTTATTTTTGGCATATATATATAAGTTGTTCTCTCTTTAAAATTTTGAGGTACAGTTTCTTCTAACAGATCAAAATATACCCTAAATCACTAGTGTATGGCTTTGTTCTAGTCTCCTGCCTGATCACATTCTCTCCCTTTTTCCTTTTTTTTTTTTTTTAATCTTCTTTCTTTTTTCAAACAACTTATCGTACCAAGTCCTTTTATAAAATCTTTTATAATTTTCATCTTTACAGTCATCTTCCATCCCTTCATTGTATCAACCCTTATTTTGTACATACATGTCTTTCTTCCTTTAAAATTTTAGGAGGCACTTTTTTCTAAGAGACCAAAATACGCCCAAAATCTAGTGTGTGGCACTGATCTATGCACTAGCCTGATCATATTTGATCATATTCTGCCTTTTTTGTATTGTTTTGTTTTTGTTTTTATCTTTCTTTGTCTTTTTCTTTTCTTTTTCTCTTTCTTTTTTCTTTCTTTCCCTTTCTTTTCCCCTGGTTTCAGGTCTTTTCTGATTTGTATACAGTATATTTGCTGGGGACATTGTAAACCTGTTAGCATTTTGTTCTCTCATTCATCTATTCTCCTCTGGACAAAATGACAAGAGGAAAGAAATCACCTCAGCAAAAAGAACAATAGGTAGTACCGTCAGCCAGGGACCTACTCAATACGGATATTAGTACGATGTCGGACCTAGAATTCAGAATCATGACTTTAAAGATACTAGCTGGGCTTGAAAAAAGCGTGGAAGTTATTAGAGAAACCCTTTCTGGGGAAATAAAAGAACTAAAATCTAACCAAATCGAAATCAAAAAGGCTATTGATGAGGTGCAATCAAAAATGGGGGCACTAAATGCTAGGATAAATGAGGCAGAAGAGAGAATCAGCGATATAGAAGACCAAATGATGGAAAATAAAGAGGCTGAGAAAAAGAGAGAGAAACAACTACAGGATCACGAGGGCAGAATTCGAGAGATAGGTGATAGGATAAGACGAAACAACATTAGAATAATTGGGATCCCAGAAGAAGAAGAGAGAGAGAGAGAGGGGCAGAAGGTATACTGGAGCAAATAATAGCAGAGAACTTCCCTAATGTGGGGAAGGAAACAGGCATTAAAATCCAGGAGGCACAGAGAACCCCTCTCAAAATCAATAATAATAGGTCAACACCCCGACATCTAATAGTAAAACTTACGAGTCTCAGAGACAAAGAGAAAATCCTGAAAACAGCTCGGGAGAAGAGATATGTAACCTACAATGGTAGAAACATTAGATTGGCAACAGACCTATCCACAGAGACCTGGCAGGCCAGAAAGGACTGGCAAGATATCTTCAGAGCACTAAACGAGAAAAATATGCAGCCAAGAATACTATATCCAGCTAGGCTATCATTGAAAATAGAAGGAGAGATAAAAAGCTTCCAGAACAAACAAAAACTAAAGGAATTTGCAAACACGAAACCAGCCCTCCAAGAAATATTGAGAGGGGTCCTCTAAGCAAAGAGAGAACCTAAAAGCAGCAAAGAGCAGAAACGAACACAGACAACAGACAGTTAACAGTCACCTTACAGGTAATACAATGGCACTAAATTCATACCTTTCAATAGTTACCCTGAATGTAAATGGGCTAAATGCCCCAATCAAAAGACACAGGCTATCAGATTGGATTAAAAAACAAGACCCATCCATATGCTGTCTGCAAGAGACTCATTTTAGACCCAAAGACACCCCCAGATTGAAAGTGAGGGGGTGGAAAACCATTTACCATGCTAATGGACACCAAAAGAAAGCTGGGGTGGCAATCCTTATATCAGACAAACTAGATTTTAAAACAAAGACTGTAATAAGAGATGAGGAAGGACACTATATCCTACTGAAAGGGTCTATCCAACAAGAAGATCTAACAATTGTAAATATCTATGCCCCGAACATGGGAGCAGCCAATTATATAAGGCGATTAATAACAAAAGCAAAGAAACACATTGACAACAATACAATAATAGTGGGGGACTTTAACACCCCCCTGACTGAAATGGACAGATCATCTAAGCAAAAGATCAACAAGGAAATAAAGACTTTAAATGACACACTGGACCAAATGGACTTCACAGACATATTCAGAACATTCCATCCCAAAGCAACGGAATACACATTCTTCTCTAGTGCCCATGGAACATTCTCCAGAATTGATCACATCCTAGGTCACAAATCAGGTCTCAATCGGTACCAAAAGATTGGGATCATTCCCTGCATATTTTCAGACCTCAATGCTTTGAAACTAGAACTCAACCACAAGAGGAAAGTCGGAAAGAACTCAAATACATGGAGGCTAAAGAGCATCCTACTAAAGAATGAATGGGTCAACCAAGAAATTAAAGAAGAATTAAAAAAATTCATGGAAACCAATGAAAATGAAAACACAACTGTTCAAAATCTTTGGGATACAGCAGAGGCAGTCCTGAGAGGAAAGTATATAGCAATACAAGCCTTTCTCAAGAAACAAGAAAGGTCTCAAATACACAACCTAACCCTACACCTAAAGGAGCTAGGGAAAGAACAGCAAATAAAGCCTAAACCCAGCAGGAGAAGAGAAATCATAAAGATCAGAGCAGAAATCAATGAACTAGAAACCAAAAGAACAGTAGAACAGATCAACGAAACTAGGAGCTGGTTCTTTGAAAGAATTAACAAGATTGATAAACCCCTGGCCAGACTGATCAAAAAGAAAAGAGAAATGACCCAAATCAACAAAATCATGAATGAAAGCGGAGAGATCACAACCAACAACAAAGAAATACAAACAATTATAAGAACATATTATGAGCAACTCTATGCCAGCAAATTAGATAACCTGGAAGAAATGGGTGCATTCCTAGAGATGTATCAACTACCAAAATTGAACCAGGAAGAAATAGAAAACCTGAACAGACCTATAACCACTAAGGAAATTGAAACAGTCATCAAAAATCTCCCAAGAAACAAAAGCCCAGGGCCAGATGGCTTCCCAGGGGAATTCTATCAGACATTTCAAGAAGAATTAATACCTATTCTCCTGAAACTGTTCCAAAAAATAGAAATGGAAGGGAAACTTCCAAACTCATTTTATGAGGCCAGCATTACCTTGATCCCAAAACCAGACAAAGACCCCATCAAAAAAGAGAATTACAGACCCATATCCTTGATGAACATGGATGCAAAAATTCTCACCAAAATACTAGCCCATAGGATCCAACAGTACATTAAAAGGATTATTCACCAGGACCAAGTGGGATTTATTCCTGGGCTGCAAGGCTGGTTCAACATCCGCAAATCAATCAACGTGATACAATACATTAACAAAAGAAAGAACAAGAATCATATGATCCTCTCAATAGATGCAGAAAAAGCATTTGACAAAGTACAACATCCTTTCTTGATCAAAACTCTTCAGAGTATAGGGATAGAGGGTACATACCTCAATATCATAAAAGCCATCTATGAAAAACCTACAGCGAATATCATTCTCAATGGGGAAAGGCTGAGAGCTTTGCCCCTAAGGTCAGGAACGCGGCAGGGATGTCCACTCTCACCACTGCTATTCAACATAGTATTAGAAGTCCTAGCCACAGCAATCAGACAACAAAAAGAAATCAAAGGCATCCAAATCGGCAAAGAGGAAGTCAAACTCTCACTCTTTGCAGATGATATGATACTGTATGTGGAAAACCCAAAAGACTCCACCCCAAAACTGCTAGAACTCCTAGAGGAATTCAGTAAAGTAGCAGGATATAAAATCAATGCACAGAAATCAGTGGCATTCCTATACACCAACAACAAGACAGAAGAGAGACAAATCAAGGAGTCGATCCCATTTACAATTGCACCCAAAACCATTAGATACGTAGGAATAAATCTAACCAAAGAGGCAAAGGATCTGTACTCAGAAAACTATAAAATACTCAGGAAAGAAATTGAGGAAGACACAAAGAAATGGAAAAACATTCCATGCTCATGGATTGGGAGAATCAACATTGTGAAGATGTCAATGCTACCTAGAGCAATCTACACATTCAATGCAATCCCCATCAAAATACCATCCACTTTTTACAAAGAAATGGAACAAATAATCCTAAAATTTGTATGGAACCAGAAGAGACCCAGAATAGCCAGAGGAATACTGAAAAAGAAAAGCAAAGCTGGCGGCATCACAATTCCGGACTTCCAGCTCTATTATAAAGCTGTCATCATCAAGACAGTATGGTACTGGCACAAAAACAGACACATAGATCAACGGAACAGAATAGAGAGCCCAGAAATGGACCCTCAACTCTATGGGGTCCATTTTTGACAAAGCAGGAAAGAATGTCCAATGGCAAAAAGACAGTCTCTTCAACAAATGGTGTTGGGAAAATTGGACAGCCACATGCAGAAGAATGCAACTGGACCATTTCCTTACACCACACACAAAAATAGACTCCAAATGGTTGAAAGACCTAAACGTGAGACAGGAGTCCATCCAAATCCTAAAGGAGAACACAGGTAGCAACCTTTTCGACCTTAGCCGCAGCAACTTCTTCCTAGAAACATTGCCAAAGGCACGGGAAGCCAGGGCAAAAATGAACTATTGGGATTTCATCAAGATAAAAAGCTTTTGCACAGCAAAAGAAACAGTCCCCAAAACCAAAAGACAACCGACAGAATGGGAGAAAATATTTGCAAATGACATATCAGACAAAGGGCTAGTATCCAAAATCTATAAAGAACTTATCAAACTCAACACCCAAAGAACAAATAATCCAATCAAGAAATGGGCAGAAGACATGAACAGACATTTCTCCAAAGAAGACATCCAAATGGCCAACAGGCACATGAAAAAGTGCTCAACATCGCTCGGCATCAGGGAAATCCAAATCAAAACCTCCATGAGATACCACCTCACACCCGTCAGAATGGCTAAAATTAACAAGTCAGGGAACGACAGATGTTGGCGGGGATGTGGAGAAAGGGGAACCCTCCTACAGTGTTGGTGGGAATGCAAGCTGGTGCAACCCCTCTGGAAAACAGTATGGAGGTTCCTCAAACAGTTGAAATTAGAGCTACCGTTCGATCCAGCAATTGCACTACTGGGTATTTACCACAAAGATACAAATGTAGGGACCCGAAGGGGTACGTGTACCCCAATGTTTATAGCAGCAATGTCCACCATAGCCAAACTGTGGAAAGAGCCAAGATGCCCATCGAGAGATGAATGGATAAAGAAGAAGTGGTATATATACACAATGGAATATTATGCAGCCATCAAAAGGAATGAGATCTTGCCATTTGCAACGACGTGGATGGAACTGGAGGGTGTTATGCTGAGTGAAATAAGTCAATCAGAGAAAGACATGTATCACATGACCTCACTGATATGAGGAATTCTTAATCTCAGGGAACAAACTGAGTGTTACTGGAGTGGTAGGGGGTGGGAGGGATGGGGTGGCTGGGTGATAGACATTGGGGAGGGTATGTGCTACGGTGAGCGCTGTGAATTGTGCAAGACTGTTGAATCACAGATCTGCACTTCTGAAACAAATAACGCAACATATTTTAAGAAAAAATAAAAAGAAGATAACAGGAGAGGAAGAGAAGGGGAGTATGTCAGTGGGGGAGACGAACCATGAGAGATGATGGACTCTGAAAAACAAACTGAGGGTTCTAGAGGGGAGGGGGGGTAGGGGGATGGGTTAGCCTGGTGATGGGTATTGAGGAGGGCACGTTCTGCATGGAGCACTGGGTGTTATGAACAAACAATGAATCATGGAACACTGCACCAAAAACTAATGATGTAATATATGGTGATTAACATAACAATAAAAAAATTTAAAAAAAAAAAAAGAAAAGTCAAAAGTAATTGTTCAAATTAGTCCGCTGAGTGTTCCTTTATTAGGGTGCTGCTGTTCAGTGGTGTGCTGTAGTCCTGGGTGTGGTAGGGTGGTAGGCATACCAGACCTGGGCTTGCTCGTTCCAGTCAGGGGAGCCCTTCTGCCATTGTGACAGCCAACACGCACCTGCATGCTCTCCTACTGCTCCTGTCCTGGGATGGAGAACTGCCTGCTAGACCAAGTAGTGAAGACAGCCAGCATGGGGCACTGTGTCTTAGCCAGGAGAGCATGTGTTTCTGAGTGATGGCAGATTGTCATCAGATCTGTGGCTCTGAAGAGAGGGAACCTTGGTGGAGGCAAGAAGTTACCTGTTCAGTGGCCACAACTTTACAGAATCCTTTAATATTCTAGAATTTCCAACTCTTGTGTGTATGTTAGTGAAAAGACAGAATAAATGCAGGCTGTGAGATCAGCTGCAGTAGGAGATGTGCCATGGTGATTCTAGAAATTGATAGTTACAGATGAGAATGGAATTATTGTACTAGCTATGGATGAGATCAGAAAGTTTGTAGGCTCTTCTGCCTTGTCTAATGAAAATTATTTTCTTATGTTTTAGAATAAGCAGCATTCTGGAATGGGCATAACCTTTATGAAACAATAGAAATACTGGGTGGCTCAGATGGTTAAGCAACTGCCTTCGGCTCGGGTCGTGATCCCAGAGTCCTGGGATCAAGTCCCACGTTGGGCTCCCTGCTCAGTGGGGAGTCTGCTTCTCCCTCTGACCCTCTTCCGTCTCATGCTCTCTATCTCTCATTCTCTCTCTCTCAAATAAATAAATAAATAAATAATAAAAAAAAAAGAAATACTATCCAACTTTTAATAGCAAGGCAAATTATTTTAAAGGATTTAAACTTTAATACTCTGACTTTTTTTTAAAGATTTTATTTATTTATTTGAGAGAGAGAGAGAGCACATGAGAGGAGGGAGGGTCAGAGGGAGAAGCAGACTCCCCGCTGAGCAGGGAGCCCGATGGGGGACTTGATCCTGGAACTCCAGGATGACCTGAGCCGAAGGCAGTCGCTTAACCAACTGAGCCACCCAGGCGCCCCTAATACTCTGACTTTTAAGAGTTGTTTTCATGTAATGCCTTGATTAAAATTTACATTACCATGTCTCCTCTGTGTTATAGCATAACAAAATGGCTAAAGTTGTAAAGAAGACAGAAAATAAGGATGTTGAATTCCCAAACCAAAATATTAGTAAGTACTTTTTTGGTTTAATTTTACCTTCTCTTTTAAAAAATGTATACCCTTCCTATTTCCCTTTAACTCACTGGCTTTCATTGATTTGAAAAAGAAAGATTTATAATGAATGCATTTGGCTTTATGAAAGGAACTTAGAGGTTACAAGGAAATATAATACAGTCTCTATTTCCAAGCAGATCAGTCTCTGTATCCTAATATGTGAATCTTGATTAACTTCTATACCAACTCCCGTTTTACCCTGCCAACTGCACAAAAAAGTGAAAATGCCATAATTTTTATTTTATTTAGATGACCTGCAGGATATTGTTCCAGATTCCCAGGCAGTGGAGAAAATAGATAAACCTGTGTAAGTATGAAAAAACCATCAAATAAGTTAGTATATACTAATGTTTTTATATAAATGTAATACATTTAAAAGAAAAGGCTTTTATATTCTTAGAATGTAGTATTGGCTCTCGCACTAATCAGCTCAAGTATTACTGTGATTGCACAATGGGAATAGTCTGTGTTTTTTTCATAGCCACCAACATTACTCTTTTCCAAATTGAGAGACTTAAAATGAATGAAATTTTTAAAATAATAAAGAATGTGAAGAAATTTAACCTAGTTTAAATACACAGTAGAACATGTAAGATATGTGAGATATATTTAAGTAGATATCAAATAATAGCAATAATGGAAGTTTTTAATAATAGTTTTTAATCTGATCTGTTACATAGTAAGTTTTAACTTTCATAATGACTTACCAAAATATTTTCATACTTGACTAATGAACTGCTATCAATAAACATTGACTAAACAAAAAAAAAAATCAAGGTCTCATGTCAGAGTCATAGGCTAATGTTTTGTAATACGTTAAGCAAGTTATTTTATTTTCCAGGTTACGTGGTGTTTTGGACAACATCTGTGGAAATAAAATGCCCTCCAAATGGTCCTGCTGGACTCCTGTGACAAATATTAATCTATGTAATAACCAAAGAGCAGATACTTCATCAGGTGACACATTCAATCAAGGTGAAACACCGTTTTCTCTGTATACAATAGTAGCTCAGGGAAATACTCATTTCTTGCAATGGCTGATAAATATCTTTGATTTTAACAAATTTTTGTATTACCAGTTTATTAATTTAATAAGGATTGGTTTTTTATTTTTCCACTAGATGTTACTGTGAACAAAAAACTTAGGAAACAAAAATCATCCTCTTCAATATCTGAGGATAATTCTGAAGAAACGGAAAAGGTGCAGTATAAGAAAAAAACAATGCAGCATAACAAAATAGAGAAAGCAGAGGTAGGAGTGTGCAAAAGAGACACTCAGCAACGACTAAATCATGCTAAACATTCGGAGCAGAAAAATACTGAAAATACCAAGCAAAGTGATTGGCATATTGAATCTGAAACTACTTTTAAGTCCGTTCTCCTAAATAAGACAGTTGAAGAATCTCTGATCTATAGGAAGAAATACATACTGTCAAAAGATGTGAATACTGCCATTTGTGATAAAAGACCTTCTCCTAGGAAAAATGTGAAAAGTCATAGAAAATCAGGGAAAAGATTAACATCTGAACTTAATTCCTGGGATCTGAAACAAAAAAAAATGGTGAGCTTTCAGTGTGTTTGGTTTCTGCATACCTATAATATGCCTACCTAATGGCATAAGACAGTGAAGGAAGCTTGATGGATTGCTGCAGATTTAACATTTGTGAGAGCTTGTTCTTTAATTCAAGTCTCCAGTCTGAGAGTGAGTGCCTCCCGAATCCCTCACCTCACCCTAGTCCCTGCCCCCACCCCCAAACCAGTGTGCCCACAGGTGTGTAAAGAGGTGTGGTGTGAATGCACCCTGCAGCTCCTGGTGTCCTCCTGATGGTTTTCTTCCACTCTGTCTGGCAGATGCTTTGAGCATGTATACAGAACTGTCTGTACCTCTCTTATGGCGCTTACCTTTCTCTTAATGAATGGTTATTTGTGTCTGTTTTTCTCCTTGTTATAGCCTGTTAGAGTGTAAAGACTGTGTTTATTCATCATTTGTTTTCCTGCATGGCCTAGCTCAGTTCTGCACATAGGAGCATCTGAAACCATTTCTTGGATTACTGCATTAGAGTTTGACAGGTTTTTTCAAAGAAAAGGAAAAAAGATGCAGGTGGAGTGCAGGAGACCGTCTTCTGCTGTCCTGTTGCTCATCCCCGTTGGAGCCTTTCCCTTCTCCTTCAGAGTAGTCACCTGTAGGACATCTCTAGGACAGTTTTAGCTACTCTGCACCATGCTTTAGACCAAAAGTTTACTTTTTTTAGTAGTTACTGTAAATATTTTTTTTGTCATTGCTATCAAGATGCAGATTAAGAAAACTTTTTAATTAGAATACATTCCACTGCCAATAATAGAATCTGTTTTTCACTCTTGCTTAGAAGATGCAGGTCTTATAGCCTTCTATTTTCATATATCTTCCAGAGTGGTATTAATACCTGGACATAGAGTTGATGTAAAATGTCCATGTATTGGAGCATCTCGATATGCAAATGAAATACTTAATAGATAATTTGTAATTGTTGTTTATACTTAGACATTATTTCATTCATCTTGACCATCCTTTTTATTTTGTCTTTAATCTGCAATTCACTTTCTGTGCCTGATTTGGCTACATTCTTCTTTAACCAAATCCTTTTGAGTCACTTTTTCTTATTTCTTAGTATGCTATTTTTCTTTCTAGCCTTAGCTGCTATTTAGTTCTTCAGACGCAGGGGAAGTAAGTTCTTTTTGTCTGAATGCTGAATGTTCTTCAGTTTTTATTTTAAACTGTTTCCTTTGGAATTTAGAATTACTCCCTGAGCTAGTCAGTGGTTTTTTCCTGGGATTATGAAAACTGATCATCTCTAAACTGTGCTCTGATTTTTTTAAAGTCCAACTTCCTGTTTCCAGAAGTTCTCTTCAGTCTTTCATAGTGTTGCTCCCTGTGTTATCATATGTGACTTCCTGCCATTCACAGTGTGATGACTCTCCTCTGAGGTAGTCATCTGATCCTGTTTCCTGTTCACTAGATTAACCCAGAGAAACAGAACCTCTGCAGCTCAGCGATACAGATTTCCCAAGTTGGCTCCAATTATGCTGGAAGTTCTTAAATCATACACTCGCTATTTTAGGGGAGGTTCATTTTTGCTACATTTTTTTTATTAAAATTTTTTTTATTATTCATGTGAGAGAGAGAGAGGGATATGAGCAGGGGAGAGAGGCAGAGGGAGAGGGAGAAGCAAACTCCTCGCTGAGCCAGGAGGCTGATAAGGGGCTCGATCCCAGGATCCTGAGATCATGCCCTGAGCTGAAGGCAGACACTTAACCATTTGAGCCACCCTCGTGCCCCTATTTTTGCTACATTTTTATCAGCCAAGTAAAGTAATCTCAAGAAAAGACAGTAAATAGTAACTAATGATCTACTACATATAAAAACATAAACTTAAAAATGATTAAAATAGGGCACCTGGATGGCTCAGTCTATTAAGCATCTGACTCTTGATTTCCGCTCAGGTCATGATATTAGGGTCATGAGAGCAAGCCCTGCATCAGGTTCTGTGATGGGCATGGAGCCTGCTTGAGATTTTCTCTCTCTTTCCCTCTCCCCCTGCCCCAACCCTCCCTACCCCCACTCTGACTCGCAAAAAAAAAAAAGTAAATTTTTTGTTTCTATTGTATTTTACCATAATTTAAAAAAAAATGCCTGGTTCCCAGAAAAAGGTAAAACTAATGACTAGAATCAGGAGAACTCATATCTTTAAGAGTATTGTGGGGAGTTTTCTCTTAGCCAAATTACCGAAAATTATGCAGATGATAATGGTTTGTAGTCCTTCCATTTTTAAAGTATTAGTATTTTTTACCTTTTTTTTTTTTAAGTAATCCCAACACCGAACGTGGGGCTCGAACTCATGATCCTGAGATCAAGAGTTGCACACTCCACTGACTGAGCCAGGCAGGCACCTTTAAAACAATAGTATTTTTTAGAGCAGTTTCAGGTGTACAAGTACACTGAGAGTTCCCTTATCCCCTTCACCCACACCCCAGTTTCCCCATTATTAGCATCTTACATCAGTGGGTACATGGGTTACAAATTATGAACCAGTATCAATACATTATTACTAACTAAAGTCTATAGGTTAGAATTCACTCTTTGTGTTGTGTATTCTGTATGTTTTGATAGATGTATAGCAACAGGTATTTACTATTACATTATCATACATAATAGTTTTACTGCCCTAAAATTCCCCTGTGCTCCCTACCCCCTCACACTCCTGGCAATCACTGATCTTTTTACTGTTTCCGTAGTTTTGCCTTTTCCAGAATGTCATGGAGTTGGAACTATATAGTATGTAGTCTTTTCAGATTGGCTTCTTTCACTTAGCAATAGCAATGACACTTACTCCATGTGTTTTCATGGCTTCACAGCTCATTTCTTCTTACTGCTGAATAATATTCCATGATATGTATGTACCAAGATTTGTTTAGATGTTCACCTATGGAAGGACATCTTAGCTGGTTTCTATGGTTTGACAGTTAAGACTAAAGCTTCTGTAAACTTTCATTGTGCAGGGTTTATGTGCACATAATCTTTCAGCTCATTTGGGAAAATACCAAGGATCATGATTGCTGGATCATATGGTTAGAATGTGTTTAGTTTTGTAAGAAACTTCCTGTCTTCCCAAAGTGGAAAAAATGGCTGTCCCTTTTTTGCATTCTGAGCAACAGATGAGAGAATTCCTGTTGATCTATATCCTTGCCAATATTGGGTGTTGTCAGTGTCTTGGATCTTAGCTATTGTTATATGTGCTTAGTGGCATCTCATTTTAATTTGCAATTCCCTAATGACATATGAATTTGAGCCTCCTTTTATATTTTTATTTACCATCTGAATGTCATCTTTAGTGAGTTGTCTGTTCAGATCTTTTGCTCATTTTTTAACTGGGTTCTTTGTTATTGTCAAATATTAACAGTTCTTTGTATAATTTAGATATAGGCATGCCATGTTTTATTGCACTTCATAGATACTGCATGTTTTTATGAATTGAAGGTTTGTGGCAGCCCTGTATTGGGCAGATGTATTGGTGCCATTTTTCCAACAACATCTGCTAACTTTATGTCTCTGTCACATTTTGGTAATTTTCATAATATTTCAAAGTTTTTCATTATTTTTATATTAGTTATAGTGATCTGTAATCAGTGTTCTTTGATGTTATTATTGTAATTTTTTGAGGCACCATGACCGCACCGATAGGAGGGCAAACGTAATGTGTGTTTTCTGACTGCTCCACTACCTGGCAGTTCCCACATCTCCCTTCCTCTCCTCAGGCCTCTCGGTTCCCTGAGACAGAACAATATTGAGATTAGGCCAGTTAACAACCTTACAGGGGTCTCTAAGTGTTCAAGTGAAAGGAAGAGTCACACATCTCTCAGTTTAAGTCAAAAGTTAAAAATGATTAACTTAATGAGGAAGGCATGCAGAAAGCTGATATAAGCAAAAACCTTGGCCTCTTGTGAAACAGCTTTATTCTGGAGGAAGTCTGAGTGGCCTGGATAGAAGCTCAAGCCAGCCACAAAATTCTCTTAAGCCGAAGCCCACTTAAGAGCAAGGCCCTAACTCTCTTCAGTTTTATGAAGGCTGAGAGAGGTAAAGAAGCTGCAGAAGAAAAGTCTGAAGCTAGCAGAGACTGGTTCATGTAGTTTAGGGAAAGAAGCCATCTCCATAACATAAAAATGCAAGGTGAAGCAGCGAGTTATCCAGATGATCTAGCTAAGATAATTAATGAAGGTGGCTACACTAAAGAGATTTTCAATGTAGGCAAGAGAGCCATATATGGGAAGAAGATGCCATCTAGGACTTTTATAGCTAGAGATAAGTCAGTGCCTCGCACCGGAGCTTCAAAGGACAGGCTGACTCTCTTGTTACGAGCTGATGCAGCTGGTGACTATAAGTTAGAGCCAGTGCTCACTGACCATTCTGAAAATCCTAGGGGCCTTAAGAATTATGCTAAATCTACTCTGCCTGTGCTCTATAAATGAAACAGCAAAACCTGTGTCACAGCACATCTGTTTACAACATGGTTTGCTGAATATATTTTAATCCCACTGTTGAGATCTGCTCAGAAAAAAAGATTCCTTTTTAAAATATTACTTCTGACTGACAGTGCTCCTGGTCATTCAAGAGCTTTGATGGAGATGTACAGGGAAATTAATGTTTTCATACCTCCTAACATAACATCCATTCTGCAGCCCATGGATCAAAGGGTAATTTTTACTTTCAAGTCTTACTATTTAAGAATACATATCATAAGGCTCTAGCTGCCATAGATAGTGATTCCTCTGATAGAGCTGGGCAAACTAAATTGAAAGCCTCTGGAAAGGATTCACCATTCTAGATACCATTAGGAACATTTGTGAATGGGGCACCCAGCTGACTCATTGGGTTAAGCATCCGACTCTGATTTTGGCTCAGGTCATGATCTGAGGGTCATGAGGTTGAGCCCTGTGTCGGGCTTCACGCTGGGCTTGGAGCCTTACTTAGGATTCTCTCTCCCTTCTCCCCCGCCCCCCAAAAACCTTAGTGATTCATGGAAAGAGGTCAAAATATCAACATTAGCAGGAGTTTGGAAGAGTTGATTCCAACCCTCATGGATGACTTTGATGGGTTCAAGACTTCAGTGTTGGAAGTAGCTGCAGATGTGGTGGAAACAACAGGAGAACTAGAATTAGAAGTGGAGCCTGAAGATGGGACTGAATTGCTGTGATCTCACTATAATAAGCCTTTAACGGATGAAGAAGTGCTTCTTATGGATGAACAAAGACCATGGTTTCTTGAGATGGAATCTACTCATGGTGGAGATGCTGTGAAGACTGACAACAAAGAATTTAGAATATTACATAAAGTTGATAAACATAGGCAGGGTTTGAAAGGCTTGACTTCAATTTTGAAAGAAGTTCTGCTGTGGGTAAAATGCCATCAAGCAGCATTGCATGCTACACAGAAATCACTCACAAAAGGAAGAGTCAGTCAATGGCGGCAAATTTCATTGTTGTCTTATTGTAAGAAATTGCCACAGCCACCCCAGCCTTCAACAACCACCACCCTGATCAGTCAGCAGGCATCAACACTGAGGCAAGACCCTCTACCAGAAAAAAGATTACAATTTGCTAAAACTCAGATGATTGGCATTTTTTAGCATTAAAGTATTTTTTAATTAAGGTATGTACTTTTTTTAAAAGACATAATGCTATTGTACATTTAATAGACTATAGTATAGAGTAAGCATAACTTTTATATGTGCTGGGAAACTGAGTTCATTTGACTCACTTTAATGCATTATTTGCTTTATGACTCTGTTCTAGAACCAAAACCACGGGATCTCTGCAGTATGTCTGTACAAGTCCTTTGTCAGATACGTGTTTTACAAAATTTTCTTTCTGTCTATGGCTCGTCTTTTTATTTTTGAAACAGTGGCTTTCACAGAACATAAGTTTTTAATTTTGATGACATTCTACTCAATTTTGTCTTTCATAGATTGCGCTTTTGGTGTTATACATAAAAAGGCATTGCCAAACCCAAAGTCAACCTAGATTTTCTCCTTCAAGGAGTTTTATAGTTTGCATTTTACTTTTAGGTTTATGATCCCTTTTGAGTTAATTTTTGTGAAGGGTGTAATTTCTGTGTCTAGATTTGTTTTTTGTTTTCTGTTTTTGTTTTTTAGCATGTGGATGTCCAGTTATTCCATCATCGTTTGTTGAAAAGACTGTCCTTTCTCCATTGCATTGCTTTTGCTTCTTTGTCAAAGATCGGTTGACTATATAAATGAGGGTATTCCTGGGCTTTCTGTTTGCTCTCTGTTTTGTTTTATTACTCCATTTGTCTATTTCACCAATACCACTCTATATTGATTGTTGTATCTTTATAGTAAGTCTTAAAGTATGGTAGTGTCAATCTTCCAACTTTGTTCTTCAGTACTATATTGGCTATTCTCGTTGTTTTCTCCATGTACACCGTAGAATCATTCTGTTGATATCTACAAAATAACTTGCTGAGATTTTGATTAGGATTGCATTGACTCTGTAGTTCAAGTTGGGAAGAACTGACATCTTGACAATATTAAGCTTCCTGTCAATGAATGTGGAATTTCCTTCCGTTTATTTAGTCTTTGATGTTCTTCATTAGTCATGTATAGCTCTTGTACGTGTTTTGTTAGATTTATACCTAAGTATTTCATTTTGGGGAGTACTAATGTAAATGGAATATAATTTCAAACTCTGGTTGTTCATTACTAGCTTATGAGAAAGCAGTCAACTTTTGTATATTAATCTTATATCCTTCAGCAGTGCTATCACATTTGCTTTTTAGTTCCAGGAGTATTTTTGTTAATTTTTTGAGATTTTTTTTTTCTACATAAACAATGATGTCATCTGCGAACAAAGACAGTTTCATTTCTTCCCATTCTGTATTCCATTTATTTCCTTCTCTTGTCTTACTGCATTCATAGGACTTCCCAGTTTGATGCTGAATAGAAGTGGTGAGAGCCGGCATCTTTCCCTTGTTTCTGACCTTGGTGGGAAAACATGTAGTTTTTCTCCATTAAGTATGATGTTAGATGTAATTTTGTTTTTTTGGAAGTTGTTCTTAAGCTGAAGACATTCCCTTCTGTTCCTAGTTTTCTGAGAATTGTTATCATGAAAGGGTGTTGGGTTTTCTCAAATGCTTTTCTTATATCTATTGATAAGATAATACGATTTTTCTTTAGCCTGTTGGTATGATACATTATGTTAATTGATTTTAAAATGTTGAATCAGACTTTCATACCTTGAATAAATACCATTTAGTTGTGGTATATAATTCTTTTTAAACATTATTGAATACAATTTGCTAATATTTTGTTGATTTTTTTTTATCTATGTTCATGAGAGATAGTGGTCTGTAAGGTCTATTTCCTATCTTGTATTATCTTTGATTTTGGTGTAAAGATGATACTAGCTTCATTTAATGAGTTAGGAAGTATTCCCTCTGATTCTGTCTTCTGGATGATTGTGGAAAATTGGTATAATTCTTCCTTAAGTATTTGATAGAACTCACCCGTAAACCCATCTGGGGCCTGGTGCTTGCTGTTTTAGAAGGTATTAATTAGGGACACCTAGGTGGCTCAGTCAGTTTAGCAGCTGCCTTTGGCTCAGGTCATGATCCCAGGACCCTGGGATTGAGTCCCGTGTCAGGCTCCTTGCTCAGTGGGGAGCCTGCTTCTCCCTCTGCCTGACGCTCCCCCTGCTTGTGTGCTCTCAGTCTCTCTGACAAATAAATAAAATCTTAAAAAAAAAGAAGAAGGTATTAATTATTGATTCAATTTCTTTAATAGATATAGTCCTATTCAGATGATCTATTTCTCCTTGTATGAGTTCTGGTAGATTTTACCTTTCAAGGAATTGGCCCATTTGATTTAGGTTATCAAATTTGTGGGCAAAGAGTTGTTCATAATATTCCTTTTTTTTAACCTTTTAATGTCTATAAGAGTGACAGCCTCTAGTTCATTTCTGATAGTAGTAATTTCTGTCTTTTCTCTCTCTCTTTTTCCCTTAGCTAACCTGGCTAGAGATGTATTGATTTTATTGATCTTTTCGAAGAACCAGATTGTAGTTTCCTTTAGTTTTTGATACGATTTTTTTCCCATGGAGAGAAATTTTTATTTTGTTCTCTACAGAGCACTCTGCACCATTCTGTAAACTGTTAAATCTTATCCTGTGTTGTTTAATACCTAACGAAGTCCAGACTTCCTAAATAATTTCTTACCTCCTTTATTTCTCTTTGTAGTTATATACAGAACCAGATTTTTCTTAACTGTTCCTTTATTTTCCTTTGAAGGATTACTGGTAGAGCTTTAAAGTAACTTATAAATTGTTTCAGAGAGGAAAGTCAAAAGAGAAAGGATTTACTGATGCAGCAGAATCCTTGATAAACCAAATTAATAAGAGGTATAAACCAAAGGAGTCTACAAGAAAATTCAAGGAGTCTTTGATTGACAGGTATGTTCTTAAACTTTAGACATAAATTTTTTTCTGACAGATACAACTAAATTATTTTACACCATTTTAAGAAGGTTAGTTTTGAACATGTTCAAGTTATACAATTTTCCAGTAGAAAACACCTAGTTATTTACTTTTAAAAACAGTAGCTGTTTAAATTATACAGGAAGGGAACTGACTTTGAAATTAGTCATTGTAGTAGGTGATTATTACATTTTATAAAGTATCAAAAATACCATATTGATACAGCATACCATTTTGTAAATAAATCTTTAGGATATAGACATTTTAAGATTTTTACTGAGCCTAGTGATGAGTAAAACTAAATATATTTAAATATATTGCTTAATGAAACATGATTTAAATGAGCTGAAATGAGTTACTTTTATATAGTAAATATATATTTTTTCATTGGCAGTCTTTCTGAAGGTTAGTTCTTTTCTTATTGCAAAATGTTTCTTTACAGGTTGATTGGTGGTTAGTTCATATTTAAATTAATTCTGGCCTTATGATAAGACACAAAACAATTTCTCCCGGCAGAACCATTCATTTCCAATTGCTGAGCACCTCCTACTGCATGAGTGATTCAGCTTATTAACAGTTAGTGTTGCTATTTACTACAAGTGAAGTTGCAAAAATATTTATATTTATATTTATAGCATATTGAGTGTAAACTTAGTGACCCAAATGTTTTACCTTATATAAAAAGGCTTTTATGAAGAATATTCTAATACTGAATTGCTTTTTTAATTTTGACAAAACCTTTCTTATAGTGGTTTTTCAAACAAATCTGATCTACAGCTCAGTAAGGTAGGTTTCATTTATTTAAATACACCAAATGTATAGTCAAACTCTATATGATATTTGACTGTAAACATAAAATAGAATCGCAGTATAGGGTAGAATTAGTGTTTTCAGCATGTTGATAAATGGATAAACAACCGACAAGTTTAGTGGCAACCACTCAAAATAGTCCTCTTTCTGTTCGGCTTTTCAAAAAGCAATGTTTCTTTTCCATATGTGAGTGTGATCTTTTCATTTTCTGGTACCTGATTCAGTGAATCTTTATCTTCATTTTTTTTTCCTAGTTAATCCCATCTCCTCTGACAATAAGATCCTTAAGTCTCTGTTTTTTGTTTAAAAAAATTACTATTTATTCAGGTTTAAAATACCAATTATCTTTGATTTCTTCTTCACAATTACTTTCCATTTAATTTCAAGTTTTGAGGTTCACCTTCTGTATGTTCCTCTTAAATCTCCCCTCTGCTGCCTGTGCAACTCATTTTTCCTAGTTTGAGTTCTAATTTCTCGTCCCTAGATTATTGCAATAGCTTTTATGTCATTCTTTTTGCCTCTAGTATTTCTCTTGCCGGCCTGTCATTCTCTTCAGTATGAGCTTTTTTTCTTTTTAAAGCTCCACTCAGGCCATTCTCTTGTTCCAATTCCTTCTTTGGTCCCTGTTGCTTACTAAGTGGAGACTCAGGCTGGCTTCCTGGACCCTTTGAAAAGTCCATCTTTATTTCCTAGTATTAGCTCCCTATGCATGTCTCCTTTCGCTGAAGCAGAAGAACTTGAGATTCCCTGAAGTGTCTTTCCCAAGTGTTTATTCTCTTCTTCTTCCCCTCTTCAGAAAAAAATTTGAACTGAGTCAGCATGCTCTCACACTCTTTTCTGGTCATCAAAACTTGATTCCTCCTTGCAAGTCTTGCTTCAGAGTCTGCCTTCTTTTTAAAAACTTCCAAGGTGTCCTGCCTCAAAATCCAAACGGGCAAGAATTCTGAATCTACACACCTGATTTCTTTGTACCATTTTTTGATATTTTACTCACTGTTGCAGTTCTTTTTATCTTTCATTAGCATGTGTCTGCTTAGAATCATCGCTGTATCTTATATAACACTTTCGTTCCCTTTTGTGTCCTTTTTAATATTTTGGCTTATTTTTGGTGTCTTCTGTAATACCTAACACATGCTAGCACACAATAGATGAATTGAACAGGTGTATGTAAATGCTGGTAAAAATCCTATTGGAAAGGATAATGGAGATAAGTGATCAGAGGAATAATATATTAAGGGATAAACTTTTTGAAATAATACAAAATATATAAAACAGCCAAAATATATAATAAAATTTAATATGAATAACAACTAAAATGAATAGTTTTAATATTTCCAACTTATTAGACTTCAGAGTATTTCTGTTCAGTAATCAGTCATTTAGTGATATTAATAGTGATTTTACATAAACCTTAGTCTCTCCCCAGGTTTTTGTATTTACGACTTTAAAGCAAACGAATCTGGGGAAAAAAGCATGCTTGTTTTGTGATTCTAAAATCACTAAGGTTCAGCTTGTAGGATAGCATTTACCTACGTATACGTACAGGAGTGTCAGTGCAAATAAAGATGTAATTTACAGTCCTTTCAATTATGCTCTTAGATTTTATATTTTATATTTAATCTATCTTTTATATTTAATTTTATGTTTACATTTTATATTTAATTTTATATCTTATATTTACATTTTATATTTGATTTACAGTACTTTCAGTTATGCTCTTAGTACTTAAAGTCTTCAAAATTTTTATAGGTGTGGATGTTTAATACTTTTATTCAGTTTACATTAAGGAAATGGTTACAGATGTAAAACATGAGTAGAAACAAGTAGAAAATATATGAAAATATAATTGCATATGTTTGTTTGACAACTATACTAATGTACAAGTTTGAATGTTATATAAACTTCTTTTGCATTTAGGAAAAGGTTCAGAAAAAAAGTTATAGACAACTGAAGACTACTCTTGTTAATGTTACTTCTGAATGCCCATTGTAAGTAATTTTCCATAGATCTTAGTTTGATTCATATTTGAAGAAAATTTATTATATAATGGAGTTAATATTTCTCTTCATTTTTACAGGAATGATGTTTACAATTTTAATTTGAATGGAGCTGATGAGCCTATTATAAAACTTGGAGTAAGCTAGAAATCAGTATTTTGTATTTAGTATTTATTTTGTATTCACTGTATAGTTATTACAGTGTTTTTTTTGGTTTCCATTCTCTTATAGATATGCTTTAAAATATTTTAGAATTTATTTGGCACGAACTTAGGTATATTTGGTTTCCTTTCAAATCCTTTGGACTGAAGTAGAGAAAAATGGGTAATTGGGGTATGGGGGGACTCACACTACTACATTAAGAAAATCACCTTCCTTCTTGATACAAGAAATTTTAAAATCTATTTATTTTGTTTTTATTATATTTTATAGTATTAGCTTTCTTCTTAAATATATAAAAATATTTTAGTAAAATTAATTTTATTAGATGCATCTTATGATAGGAAGTAATAGAAACCAGATTTTATGTTTATTTTTTTTAATTTTTGTTTGCCTTATTTCAACACTAAGAAGAAATTTTTAATGTTTATTCACAATATAGATCCAGGAATTTCAAGCTACAGCTACAGAAGCCTGTGTGGATAATTCAATAAAATTGTAGGTGCTTTTATTATAATTAGATGGATCAAATTAAAATAAACTTCTCAATTGTTCTTTTTCTTCAATATTTCCTCCCAATTTGAGAGTTTTTAACATATGAGAAGAATGAATAAAAATGCTACTGGCATGATTACCCCCATTATATTTCTAATATTTCAGCCTTTGCTTCTAAAATTAATATGCAGATTCTATGTACTTTTAATATTAGTTGTGTCTCTTAGATGACAAAGCTGAAAGGACTTAGTCCTTTCATCTGATCTTGTTATTTTTACAATTAACTGAGGTCAGAGAGCATAAGCAACTTGGCCAGAATTATATAGTGAATTAGTAGAACAAGGCTGAAAACCCCGGTCTGACTGTCCGGTGTATGTTACCTTAAGAGAGCAAATAATAAAGTTAATTAAAATTAATGCATATTTTTGTTTAAGGATAGGTTTAAGGAATCATGATGAACTTGAAACTTCTCTCAAAACAAAAGATAAAAGAGTAAGTTATATCCTAATTATTTTAAAAATAATTTTCCAATGCCAAAGATGATCACAGATCTAGAAAACAATTATTTGGATTTTTCCCCCTCTGTGAGATTATCCACTTGCCTGCTATGACCTTGGCATGGTCTCTGAGCTATTTGCAATCATCTAGTAAGAAAAGATATGATGGCTTTAGTTACCTTCTTTAATGACATTGGCTTATGTCCCTGTGGTCATAAGTGGTTTTAACAACAACAAATTAAGAATCTCAATCTCTGATCTGGATTTCTGAGTGACTTTCCAGGTATGTTTTATGCCTATGCCAGGTAAATTAGTATGCCAAAAAATTAAGAAGTTAGTTTTTCTGTTCCTTGGGGTTATTTTTTTTTTTTTTTGGCTTAATTTACCTTGCATAGTATATAATGAGACACATTTCTTCATCTATTACAAGGATTCTTTTTTTTTTTTTATAGACTGTAACAAATCCTAAAAAGAAAAATCTCTTTAGTGATACTGACGCAGAATACAGATGTGATGACAGTAAGACTGATGTTAGCTGGCTAAAGGAACCAAAATCAAAACCACAGCTAATAGACTATAGCAGAAATAAAAATGTGAAGAAACCTAAAAGTGGGAAATCAAGTAAGAAATCACTTTTAGAGAAATGTTGCAAATGATTTTACCATTTCAACTATATGAAATGTTTTGTTGGTTGATAAGTATATTTGTATATGTAGTTAGTATTTATACCTACATAGCCTTGTGAATAGAAAAGAAGAGCAAATACACCACAGCACTACAGTGGTTTTGTTTTTTGTTTTATTATTTTTAGTAATATGGTTATATATAAATTATTTTTTTACTGGGGTCTTAGAGACACAAAATATGATTGTCATATTTTCGGTTCATGCATACTCTCATCGTTTGTCTACTCATGGCTGTTATTCAGTTATTTAGCAATTATCGTGAATGATATATTATTAAGTATTCATGAAACCAACACTCTAAGCAAAAATCAAATCTTGCACATCCCATTTCCTGTCATACCCAACCCATATACTTTTTAGGAATTCACATAGAATTCATATAAAGATATACTGTAAAGAAAACAATTTTCTTGCAGAAATATTTTTGCCTAAATCTTCCACAGATTATCTTCCCAGCATATGGCTTCTGCTTTGTCTAGTGACCCTCTTGAAGTAGCTGGATAAGAGTTTGCGGTGTGGGTTTTCAGCTAGACCAAAAAATGACCATTTTCCGGGATTGTTTACTAAAACAAAGATTTCATATATTTCATTTTTAAAAGAAGACAACATAACTCTGAACTTTTAAATTGATATGTATTTTAAGGGAATCAACTTTTAAATTGATACATACTTTAAGGGAATCAGCTTTTTTATGTCAGCATAAGAATAACCAGTCATAACATTTGTGCTTGTGTTGGGGGGACCAGTGATGGCTTAAGACAGAAGTAAAAATAGAAATATGGAAATGAAGGTTGGCATGTGTTCGTAAATGAGGCTGAATCTTGAAAACAGAAATCAGATGAAGCCTATCCTATATATGAGGAAGAGAAGCAGCAGTATTATCACCTATAGAAGAGACAAGTCTGAAAGAGCATCACATTGCTAGTGCAGGGAGTGCAGTATTGGGGTACTTGGAACACAGATCACACTTGTGGGAAGATGCTGAAAGATGTACTGCATCTGGTGACGTGTCTGGACTTTGAAGCAGTGTGTTCTAAGCCAAGGGGAAACATAAGATTCACATGCTCTCAGGGAGTTTACAGTCGTTTGTAACAGAGAGTAGAATACTGTCATCAGTAAATACTTCTTAAAATTGAACTTGCGAGTGAATCATTTAAATGGCTGAATGACTACAAGTCAATATGTAGGGGCTGGCTTATTGCCAGGATTGGAAGCTCTTTCTCCCAGAACTTCATTGCTTCCTTGGCTTGGATAATCCCATTTCTTAGGTTTCAGAGAATATTTAGAAAGTTGATTGTGCTTGAAAGGCAAAAAAGGGAATAGAAACTAAAGCTATTCTCAGCAATATGGATGAATCTTAGAAACAATGGTGAAAAGCAGATCATAGAATGTTACCTATGAGATGATGCTATCTTATAAAGTTCACTATATTTAGGGATATATGTGAAGTAAAACTTTCTTTAAGACCAAATGAATGAGAAATAATTCAGGATAATGAAAATATTCCCTTTTGGCAGAGGGGATATTGAGCATCATAGAGAATACACATAAATAGATACATAATTTTTCATAATCCAGCTCTTAAACTGAATGTTAGATGTATATAGGTGTTCACGTTGTAACTCATGTATTCTCTTGCATGTTTAAAAAGTTTTAGGATGTAAAGGAGGAGAAAGGAAACTGGTAATTCGTATCCTACCAAACATTATAAAGTTATCAATGTCAATTTAGCCTCAAATCTCTTGTAATTTAAATTTTTGAATGAGTTTAAAGATATATTCTTGTTATGATTTTTACTTCTATGTAAAATATTCTAATAAATTTTAATTCCAGTTCTTACCTATTTGAAAACCTTATTTTCTTGAATTGCAGAAGCATCTTTAGAAAGGGGACAGCCAAGACCTAAAGTGGTAAAGCCAAGAAGCTTGTCTTCAAACATCACTCTAAAATGATTTCTCTTTTGTCATGTAAAAAAATTCATTTTTCATCTCATAATTTTATCCTTATTGTTACTTGTTTTTCCATAATTGTTGTCACCTTTGCATGCGTCCTCCTACCTTCTGCCTTTTTGGATCATGTTGGCCTGTTTTAGGTCTATTTTACTCTGTGGTTTTAGGAACTTTTCATATCTCCGCTTCTCTTTTTTCCTCTCCTTCTCTTTTTTTATGTAAGTTTAGGTAATATATACCAGGCCTCCCAGAGCTTTAATGACAGGGATAAAAAAAAAGGTATAGAGAAGATATTTGGGCAGAAAGATAAAATCCTGTCTTTTAAAAATGTTAAGAATCTTATTTATTCCTACAAATATTTTATGTATTTCTTGTCACAGTGCCAATTTTATAGAAAATAGCTTGTATTTCTTATATCTCAAATATTGACCTAATAATTCAGAAATTTTTCTCCTAAAGACACCCAACAAAAACATCACCAAAAAGGTAGAGGAGACAGTTCCAGATGGGAGAACCAGACTTCCACGAAGAGTGGCAAAAACCAAAAAAAATTATAAAGATCTTTCAAATTCAGAATCAGAGAGTGAACAAGAATTTTCACATTCGTTTAAAGAGAAATTGCTAGTAAAGGTAAATAGATACAATTCAGATTAATAATTTCTGAAAAGCCTGTGAAAATACTAAATATAGAATATATTTTTGCAGAAATGTCAAATTTGTCACATTTTAAGATTTAACCTTCTATATGAGAAATTTTATAGACTGAAAATTGATCTTTAGGCAGTATTTGTGGTACGTTGGCATTAGTGTTCCAAAACAGGCGTTTGACTCTGGGAAAATGATAACTTGAAGATAATATCTTTAAATTAGAAAAATGCTTGATTTTTCCAAAATTTTACTTCAGAAAAGTACAGACTGTCGGGAAGCTGTGAATCTTTCTCTCGAATGGACCTGCGGTTCTCCCCGTACACTGCCCACCTGTGTCCGTCCCTGGTTTCTGTCTTGTGATGTTACCGACGTACCCATAACCATCTGTGCTTTAAAGCTTTTTTAACGGGCGCCTGGGTGGCTCAGTTGGTTAAGCGACTGCCTTCGGCTCAGGTCATGATCCTGGAGTCCCGGGATCGAGTCCCGCATCGGGCTCCCCGCTCAGTGGGGAGTCTGCTTCTCCCTCTGACCCTCTTCCCTCTCGTGCTCTCTATCTCTCATTCTCTCTCTCTCTCTCTCAAATAAATAAATAAAATCTTAAAAAAAAAAAAAAAAAAAAAAAAAAAAAAAAAGCTTTTTTAACAAAGTCAAAAACAAAACAAAACAACAACAACCCAGTGCTTACAGTGGGCCAGGTGCTATGCTAACTTAACTTCTTACAATGTCTGAAGTACCAGAGGTGACTAGTACTCTGTCGACATCTCATTTTACAAATGAGAGATTGAGGCTCAGAGAGAGAAAGGTACACTGTTCTCGTTTCCCAGCATTGAACTTCCACCTCCCCTGTTCATAACCTTGCTGCCCTTTACTTGGAAGACTTTAAGGACTTTATAACGTATCTCCACATTTTCTATCACTTCTTACTTTCATTTACTATACATATAGCTGGCTAAGTCTTCCCAAGCCCCCTCTCCTCTTATCCCTCTTCAAAGAAAAACCCTGAAAATCTCCATATAGTGAAATATTCAGTGCATCAGAATACCTCTGCAAGCTCATTTCCCTAGTTCCCTGGTATATACCCAGAGCTGAAACAGATGGAGTATCCTGTGACTCCCAAACGGGACCTGTGATGTGCTCGCTTTGGCAACACATAATACCCAGTGAGACCCGTGACTCTCCACTTCCTGTGCTCTCTCCAGGGTCTCCCCTGGCCTTCGGAGGTCTTCCTTCACCGTCTGCCTTTACAACTCCGAAGCATGTCATGTACCATGAAATCCAGGAGCTCTTTCTGGTTTCCCCAAACTGAATATAATTTTCTCCTTACAGCATTTTGTTTGTATTTCTTAAGCTATTATAGTCCATATATTATATTTTCCTGTGAATTTGTCATATGTCTTCTAATATATTAGAAAGCCCTTCACTACTCATGTTGAGGCCCCTGTTATGCCTGTAAATAGTAATAGCAGATATTTAGTATTTCAGCACAATTTGTTTTATGTGTCTAAGTATAAATTATTTGTATTCAAGTATGATTTGAAAGTTATCAATACATTTAGGAGGAGAATATCCATTCCAGAAGCAAAACCATGAAGCTTTCAAAGAAACAACAGAACACCGTCTCTGCTGAAACACAAAAGGATGTATCAAAAGAATGGAAAAATTCATCTCTCCTAAAAGATGCTATAAGGGATAACAGCCTTGGCTTATCTCCTATATCCTTATCTGGGAGCCCGTCATCTATAGAAGTAATGAGATGTCAGTATCATTTTTTCTTTTAAATATTCAATAAATTTCTATTATGACTCTGAAAATACAGTTTGAAGATTAATCTTAAATATGCCCTTCAGAATTATAGGTAGTCAAAACTTCATTTTTTGAACTAGTTAATGCTGGTAACTTGGTCTTTGCGAAATAGACATCGGGACAGTGTCCCTGTGACACTCGTCTTTCATGATAGGAAGTTAAAGATCAAATGCTTCGGTATGGAAAATATTTAATGTATATTTACAAATTATAATGTGAAAGCTGAATAAACTTTTAGGTTTTTAATCCCCAAATATATTTAATAACATGAAAATAAAGATGGGGATTTCTACTTTTTTTTTTTTTTTTTTTTTACATTTCATTGACAAAAGTCTCCAAGGAATATCATGGTCATTCTGTGGACCCATAGCAGATTATCTTCATGATTTGAGGTTTACTTTTATTTAAAAATAACTGACAAAAATTTATATTCTTTGGAGCTCTGGTGTACACACACACACACACACACACACACACACACACACACACACACACACACACACACACACACACACACACACACACACACTTTTCCAGCATAGAAACTGTAAGTTTGTACTTTTTATCTTCTTCACTTCCTTTTAAGGATATTTTAAAGCATTTCCAAGTATCCATCTTTTCAGTTAAAATTCAGGATTTAAATAAGTTAACATATACTTCCTCCAAAGTAGCTATATTGTTCTTTTCTAGAATATTTTCGTAGTGCTCAGGACCACTGACATGTCAGATAACCACATACTAGAAGACAGATGCACATGCCCTTATTCGACCTGAAAACTCTTTGAGAATTCATTTATACAAAGACTTATTTTGGCTATGAATTTCCTCAGCTATATATGAAGGATGTAGATAAGATGATTTCCCAAGCCATCTCCAACCAGAAAATTCTGTGACTTTACTATTTGACTATATTGGCTATGATGTCAAAATACTCAAGATAATACTTAGGCTGATCATCACAGAGCAGCTCATACCATAGTTCTTATGATTACATTTTAAATTAAACTATATTTTTCAGAGTCTTACAAATTTGGTCTTGATTTATTAAACATTTACCTTTTTAAATATAGATTAAGATTTGAGGATTTGATTAATCATTATATTCTTAGAATTTAATCGTACTATTTCTGAAGCAGACACCAGTGATAACACCTGTCATCTGTTTTTTGTGTTTTGTGAGGCAATACAGGTACAGAGAAAAGAGAAAGGGATGTTCCTCAGGATTATGACCATGTAACAAAATCCCTATCACCTTCTCCAAAAACTTCATCACCTGAATCCTTAGGCAGTAAATACAGAGTTGGAGGTCCAAAAAAGTCGCCTAAAAACAGTGACAGAAATTTATGTGCAAGAGAAAGTTGCTCGCCAATTCCACAATCCTTCTTGTTGGTAAGAATATACATTATTTTTTTCCTTTATCAGATATATCTGAAGGGGGTAAATCATTTGCCTCTTATCTTAATCAAATATACATTGCTTATCCACCTAACATAGAGTTCTGGGTTTGGTCTGCGGGAGAAGAATAACCTACCGATAAGTAAAATAGCCTCCATGAACCTTCTAGATTAATGAGTAGCTCTACGGGAGGAAGGATGTGTGGTGTGGGAGGTACTGAGTGCTACTAGGAGTATTGGGATAGCGATGATCACCCCCACGGTGGCACCACTCACTTGTCTATACGTCCAAATCACGTAGTTCATGAAGGAGTATTAACAAATTTAATGATACATGAAAAATTATCCTTCCTCTTTTGTATATTGTTATATGTACCATTTTTTTTAAAGATTTTATTTATTTATTTGACACAGAGAGAGAGAGAGCACAAGTAGGCAGAACAGCAGGGAGAGGGAGAGGAAGAAGCATGCTCTCCGCTGAGCAGGGAGCCTGACGTGGGGCTCGATCCCAGGACCCTGGGATCATGACCTGAGCCGAAGGCAGGCGCTTAACCGCCTGAGCCACCCAGGCGCCCCTGTACCATTTTTTCTTAATATGTAGGTATGTTCACAAGGATTGTAAAAAGACATTAAAGATACAGGAGTCAATTACGGTCAGAGTGAGGGAGGGTAATAAAACTGTCATGCCTGCAAGGAATAGTTTTAAGTTGTGGGTACTTTGGTACCAGTTTTCAAACCCCACCCCACCTCCTCTCCATTTTTTTTTTTTTTGACTTGGGTTGTATAAATGGCTTAAATTAGAGAATTTTAAAGCAGTAATAAAGTTATAGAACTGACTGCCAAGATAATATAGTTTACTATAACCAGGTATAGTAGAAAGAGTTTCGAGTCAGACAGATTCGCATTTAAATCCTGGCTCCACTCTTTACTGACTGTATAACATTTTATAAGTTAATGAGTCCCCCTGCACCTCAGTTTTCTCATCTGCACAGTGGGGCCATGAAAAATTAGTCTGATTGCGCACGCATTACTACCCGACACGTAGTAAATACCCAAATACATTATTCTCTTGTTATGTACTAACCTCTGTACACAGAGATGGAATTAATGAGAGTTCAGTACACCTACAGCCACGGTCTAAAATCTCTAAACCAAACTTCTGTCTTACCATTTTGAACTGAATGTTTTTATTCCTACAGGCTTTTAAGCTCCTTCTATTCTGTTTAGCAAGTAGTCTTTACAGAGCATATTTTTCTAACAAAATCTCTCATGAAAGCACCAATGTGCCAAACAGATAAAAATAGAGCTACACTATTTAAAGCCGGAGGTCTGCACCCTAGCCTACTTGGCCTCCCTCCCCAGTAACCCCATGGCACCTTTGCAAGACTCAGTTTCTACAGACCACAGTTTGAACACCAGTTTCCTCCTAGATCATCATCCCACCAGCCTTTGTCAGTATTGCTCTACTGTCCTTGGTTTCCCTGAACCCTTTCTCCCCTCAGTATTCCATCTTGCAAATCTCAAAACCTAGATAATCCCCCGCCCACTTTCTTTTATGCTACTCGGTGCTAGTTGGAATTTTAATTGTCACATACTTATTGGCCATTTGTTTCCCATTTACTGTTGACTTTTAGATATTAGAAATTTGCTATATCAGCTTACACTCCAACACTGCTACGTGATAGTGCCCATTTCTCTACAGTTTTAACTTAAGCCTGTTTAAAAAAAATCTTTAAAAAAAAAGATGGTTCTCTTTTTGCCAATCTATAATTATAGTGAGGAACTTTATTTTTTTTAAGATTTTATTTATTCATTTGAGACACAGAGATAGAGAGCATGAGCAGGGAGAGAGGCAGGGGGAGAGGGAGAGGGAGAAGCAGACTCCCCACTGAGCAGGGAGCCTGATACGGAGCTTGATCCCAGGACTCTGGGATCATGACCTGAGCGGAAGGCAGTCGCTTAACGACTGAGCCACCCAGGCACCCCAGTGAGGAACTTTAATCTGCATTTTACTGATTAACAGCATCAGTATTTCATGTTTTTTGGCCGGTTTCTGAATTGCCTATTTTTTTTTCTAATTTTTTAATTGCATCCTCTGATTTTTCTTATAAATTTGCAGGAGTTCTTAAAATATTCTAGATACTAATTCTGTATTGGTTACATACAATGAAAACATTCTTTTTCCAGTATGTTATCTTTTCACTTAAATAAAAAACTTCCATATGACAAAAAAAAAATGATACCATAAAATTTACCAGTCTCTGTGTTCAACAAATCCCTCAGCTAGAGTGAAATAAGTCAATCAGAGAAAGACATGTATCACATGACCTCACTGATATGAGGAATTCTTAATCTCAGGAAACAAACTGAGTGTTACTGGAGTGGTTGGGGGTGGGAGGGAGGGGGTGGCTGGGTGATAGACATTGGGGAGGGTATGTGCTACGGTGAGCGCTGTGAATTGTGCAAGACTGTTGAATCACAGATCTGTACCTCTGAAACAAATAACGCAACATATTTTAAGAAAAAAGAAAAAGAAGAAGATAACAGGAGAGGAAGAAAAGGGGAGTATGTCAGAGGGGGAGACGAACCATGAGAGATGATGGACTCTGAAAAACAAACTGAGGGTTCTAGAGGGGAGGAGGGTGGGGGATGGGTTAGCCTGGTGATGGGTATTGAGGAGGGCACGTTCTGCGTGGAGCACTGGGTGTTATGCACAAACGATGAATCATGGAACACTTCACCAAAAACTAATGATGTAATATATGGTGATTAACATAACAATAAAAAAAATAAAAAAAAAACTCATAAAAAAAAATCCCTCAGCTACTCTCATATTCCTTTCTGGTAAAAATACTGGTTTTGATTCCTTTTACCTTTAAGGTTTTCAATTTTTCTAGGATTTCTCTTTGCCCTTGGGTAGTGAATTAGTGCAGCATCATGCGTGAGGTACCCTCCTGTCTCCATCGTTTGCAGTGCTCTTCTGGGCACAGCCCCGGCAAGGAGGGGGACAGCTGGGAGGCGGGCTCTCTGCCCTGAAGCCACGTCGTCAGTAGGCCCTTACAGGGTGCTTCACCACACCACACCTCTCTCATTCTTGGCCCTCTACTCATTCATGTAAATTATGCAGTTTGTCTAAGGGAATTGCCATTTTCCAATATCGATACTGAGCCTTCTTGTCCACATATTTTTCTTTCTACATTTTGGTGCTATTTCCAACAAAATTATGCCAAATCTTCCACAAAGAAAATAGATTAATTCCTGTGTTTTATGTATTTTCCTTTTTCTGTATTAAAAAGACAATTTTCTGGGTTTTTTGCTTTTGTATAGAAACACTATTGATTTTTATATCCCCAACTACCTAGACTAATTCTATCATAATTCCCCGCCTAGGGCCTCTTGGATTTTGAATATAGACAATTACTCAATGATAATTTTTGCATTTTCCATTCCAGTCCTTATACTTAAGTTTTTTATTGTTAAGGTGATGATGACCTCAGGGGCAGTGTTAACTAGATACCATACCAGTAGGCGTGCTTATTCCGTAGTTTTTGGTGGTTACTTTTATCAAATTAATGTTTTAGTTGTCTAAGGATTTTTTCCCCTTTAATTGTGAATGGGTGTTGAATTTTAGCAGCAAATGAATTATTCCCTCAAAACACACATAGTTTTGGTTTCATATTGTTGTGTTTTGGCTTTAAATAATTTTCTAATTTCCTTTGGGCTTGCATATGTCTTGTTCATTCATAGCCCAGGCATACTCCAATTAATAATCCTTCTGTGAATGGAAAAAATATAAATTCTGTGGTACTTACACAAGATACAATTACAACAGCTACTCAGATGTAAACAATATTTATAGTTCAGAAAAAAGTTGATGGAAGTTGAACTTGCAAACAACAATGAAAATCCTATACAAAGCAGTAGAGGTTTAAAGGGTAGTATAACCATCCAACTTAAACTAAGATTGTTCTTACAAGAATCAGATTACTGGCTTTTAATAACTATATTTTAATATTTTTAACTGTTGCTGAAAATCTGATGTTTAAAGTATGCAGGATGGTTTGATCATGGAAAAAAGTTGAAATTTTTTAAATGAGAAGTTGTAAGGTCTTAAATAGTGAGGATATAGCTGCTGAATATAACTGGGACTTTCTGGTTTCATTATATAGAAATTTGGTTGAGCTTTGTGCCACTGTAGCAGTCCATCAGTTCATCATCAAAAATATTGTAATAACCTGTAAAACACAGAACGGTAAGGCAAAATTTTATAGCTTGGGGAGGGCTTGACCTCCAGCTCAGTAGATAGGCTTCTGTTCCTTCTCTGCTTGGTCTGGATCTACTACCTAATAAGTAGAGGAAGGCACTGGAGTGGGCATGCATTTTCATGGAATAGGAAAATGACTCATTTGACTGGAATGGAGAAACTTGCGTACTGAAACAGGAAAACACCAGGTTAAATGAAAAGGTGTGGCTGAAATGCAGGTTGAAAGAAGAGTTTTTAGACTTTTGTATGGCTTCCCATTCCCTGACTCAAAGAAATCAAAATCCTACTAAGGAAGAATAGTTGAAAAAGCCAGCTGAAAACTATTGCTGTAATTTAGGATTGAAGTGAACAGAGGAATTTTCATTAATGTGTGGTTGTGTTAGAGATGCACAGGAAGGGATATAAACGAAACTATCTGAAAAAGGAATGGACCCCGTTTGCAATTCCCTTGCTTTAGGGTTTGAGAAAGATGGTCAAAGGCGAAGCCAAGAGCACTTACAGAATTTGTTTCCAATTGTTAATATCTGTTTTAGGGAAGTCATTCCGCATCTCCACTGTCCCTGTCTAGTGAAGGAAGAGAGCAAATATGGTGTGACATGCCTTGTGACTCTCCTCATGTGTCAGGTTTGTAGTCCTACACTGCTTTAAAAACAGTATTACTGAACTACTGTGCATCTAAAGGAATTCTAGTTGAAGTCATAAAATTTATTCAGTTTAATTAATGTCAAATGGAAAACAGAACTTAATGCACAGTTGCCTAAAAACAAATAACTGAAAGCCTTTCTTTTAATAAAAGCAAGACAATTATTAGGTATTTTTAATCAAGACTGTAGCACTATTGTTTTTTAACTGTACCTAAGGCCCTACACAGCATCTCAGTCGCAAACGAATGTACATAGAAGATAATCTAAGTAATGCTGATGAAATACAGTTGGAAGAAGAGGAGGAAGGGAGAGTATACTTGCTTCCCAAAAAACTGTCTAAAACCGAAGATAGAGATCATCACACTTACAAAGGTAGGTAGATCAGATGCCTTTGTCAAAATGCAATTATTGTGGAACATGGTTTCTTAGATCATGAATGATCCACAAAATAATCCCCTCTGTAAAGAGAATTCTGGATCAGTCTAATAAGAATGCTTTATCACAAAGTTCACTTTATGTGAAAAATATGGCAGTAAGGGTCTGTTTGTACCCATAAATCTCCTTCTATTATTGATTACCACATATAAGCTTTACTGGAATATAAATCTACTGAGAGATTGGTGTGTCATTAAATATTTGGTTATTAACATGGAAATAGTTAAAAAATAATCAGTCCAAAAATGTTCCATCCCAATGTTACCATTGTCAAGAAGATTTTTTAGAAATCAAAATATTTTTAAGTTGAAAAATAGGTCTTTTATGTCATTCTTAGATCATACATAGAATGTGAAAATAAGATTTTGTTCTCAGCTTCATGAGACTTCTAAACTGCATGAAGTTTAACTTCAGACTAAATTTGTAATAATGCATATTTTAACTTTACCTGATTGTCTTCGTTTTTTAGTGTCTGGAAGTGTATCTCCATTATCAACAAATGACTTTTCTATCCATGGGGAGAGCTGGGAAAGTGAGATCTCAGGGCTAGGGGTGATGTGCGAGAGCCTCGACACAGAATTTAGAAGGAAGTTTCATGTGAGTTACCATTCATTAAATTATGATTTATACCCAGAAATGTGCTAAGATACTAGCTTTCTCCTAGACTATCAGCTGGGTTGATCCTTTGGCAACAAAATACCCATTTGTTAACTCCCTTGGTCCTCATGGACTGGTGAAAAGTGGAATGATTTGTCTTAGGAGCCAGGTTTCTCTTCAAAAATTTGTCCGTTATCCATATTCTTTCTTTTGCTAGATTCTTTCTCTTTGTCTTATTTCCCTTTTCAATTTGTTTACCATTTGGACTCTTGGCATGATTTTTCTTTTTTTCTGAACAATTTTCATGCCTCTCTTTATGGCACAGAGAGGACTTCTAGAGAGGGTGCCATCACAGAGCATAAAGGACGCAGCCCCTCTCATTCTGTGTCACCAGGTCTGCACGCCTGCGGAGCCTTAGCTGCTGAGGCTCCAGTGAGGTGATGTTTACAAAAATACTTTCTAGAACAATTTTTAATTCACATGCCTGTGTTTAGTTCTCTTTGCCTGCTGTTAACTTTACAGAAAAAAATCTTTTATCATCAGTCCCATCTCTTCCTTGTCTTTTTCTTCTCTCTGAAACTAAGAATTTGTATATTTTATTTTAATTATCAAAGGTCAACCTAGTCTAAACAGAGAAGCCCTGATTTATATATTCTGTTGTGCATCTGGCTAGATCTAGCAAATATGTTTTCATGGAAGATGGTAATTCTGAGTGAGCGTTACTTTTAGGCTCTGTTCCTGAAGAGAATTAGAATCAGTAGCTTTTTTGTAGATAATGTAGACAGTGGTGTCTTTACAAAAACAATGATCAATTAAACCCTTAGTCAAAACCTTCTTGATGGAACCAGATGCTGCTCTGACTGAGCTAATTAACACTTGGATTTAAATCACCAAGTTTTTCATTTGTTACTTTTCTGAGTTCTTAGTCATTCACATGGTAAAGCCTTTGTTCTTAACATAGCCTGGGTTAGATTATTTTGTAAAGGGTCTTCAAGTTAAAAATTAGTATTTTTCAGATCCGCCAAAAAATGATGGATTATTTTACTAAGCAATCTTGGAAAACAGCTCAACAACATCTGAACACAATGAACCATCAGATTCAGGAGTATAGGTCTGTAATAAAAACCTCTTTTGAAATCTTCTGAATGCTATAGTTTACAAAAATAACCTCATTTTGTTTCTTTAATAGGATCAAAAAACTTGATAAGTTCCAATTCATTATCATAGAGGAGCTGGAGAATTTTGAAAAAGATTCACAGTCTTTAAAAGATTTGGAGAAGGAGTTTGTGGTTTGTGCTTTTAAAAACTTTTTTAAAGAGCTACACTCGGGAAGACTTTTTGTTCTTGAGAAAATAATTTTAGATTTCATATACACACACTTGTAGACTGAAGCTTATGATAAATACCTTTGATAATAAGGGGAAAACCCTGAGAGAGAGTGTATAATATCTAGAATATGCTTAACATATAGCCACATTGTGTATTTAAATTAGGAATATAGTAATTCTCCAAGAGTTAATTTTTGTATTTTAAAATTTAGGATTTCTGGAAGAAGACATTTCAGAAGTTCAATGCCTATCAAAAAAGTGAACAGCAGAGGTTAGTGTGATGTTCTTTATACATTTTTAATTTTTAATCTAAAAATCGAATCACTATATTATAGCAATTTAAAATAACTACAAAGGTAACTCCTTTTGTTAGGCTTCATCTTTTGAAAGCGTCACTGGACAAAAATGTCTTCTACAACACTGATTACGAAGACACTGTTTTTACATCTGAGGTACCAGCTTTTACACGTTGATATATCATCTCTCAATACCTCTTTGCTGTGAAAATTGTACAGTAAATTTCATAGATGAAATATGTATTTATAGATGTGTTCACTGAAAGAAAACATGAAAATGCTGCAAGACAGGCTCCTGAAGGAAACGGTAAGTCCACTCTCAGGTCAGGGTTTCACGTGGACCGGCCACCAGTCAATGACAATTCTGTCACGGGCTTTTCTTTCTTTTTGGATTGAGAGAGAGTTTTAGCCCAATGATTTTTAGTTGTTTAAATTAGAATAATGGAAGCAAATTTATAGTAAAATATTAATAGAGGTGATTAAAATGAGTCCCTCCTAAGGAAAAAAGGAATATCAGTTTGCAGATTTTAAAATGAGCTAAAGAATGATTTCCTTGTACTGTATCTAAGCACTTTACACTGCAGCGGACCTCTGCTGTGCCTTCTGAAGGTGTGTCAGGACAGAGCTACCCAGAAGGAATTACTGTATACTTGGACAACAGGACTCCATTTACTTAGATTTGAGGATAGAAGTAGTTGACTTTCCCGAGGTCCAGTAGGCCAGCAGCTGCATTCTGGGGGAAAGGCTCTCCTGGTGGGTGGGTGGTCCAAGTGAACGTGTCTTTGGTGTTGTCTTAGAGCTGGCAGACATTCTTCTGTATACTGTGATACATCCTGCCCACAAAGATCAGTACTAATGCACTTAATTTTAATAGAAGCTCACTATGCTGGAATAGTAGAAGATCAGGACTTTGTGGCTAAGCCACCTTAGCTTGAAGCAAACAAGCTAACTAGACTGGTGAATGAAATTCAGTCTAGAAAGAAAAAATGTCAACAATTTGGTATTTGAAAGACTGGATCTCTAAGTTGATCTAGAATATCAGTGATGATCCCTGAACTCTGTAGCTAGCTAGGAATAAATCCCAGGGGGCGGGCGGAGAGGAGTTAGATAGAAGGAGCACTGGTACGAAAGAACCTTATGAAAGGGATTGTTTTAAAAAGAAGCCCAAGTAATAGCTAGCTCTTTTTTTTTTTCCTGTTTGTTTGGTGGTTTTACAGTGATAATTTAAAATCTAAGTGTGATTTTCCCCCCCCACCGGCTATAGCAAGAAGAGGAGCTTCTTAATGTTCGCAGAGGACTGATGTCATTATTCATGGCTCATGAAAGAAATGTTCGTGTGTGATGTCTAGTTGTTACCGAGTTTTATCCACTTACTCCTTTTTGTAACAGGAAATACCAGAGTAGCCCTACAAAGAGAAAAATACACATGTCACCCAGGCAAGAGTGCTTTTGTAGGAGCCTCCAAATCCAAAGAAATGTCATCTTATGGATGAGAAAGAACTACTTTAACATGACTCCAACCTCAAGAGACTTCTTTCTCTAGAATATTACTCTTCTTTTAAAGAGAAATTTTTGGGGAACCAAACAGTAAAAGGAATTTGCTTGTTTTTGTAGTAATATTTACATTGCACAAATCTTACCAAGTTAACTATACTCATAAAACTAGTTTCTTTAATAAACTATAAACTAAAGTTTATCGTATAAAATATATATTTAAATGAATACAGTTTGTACTAAATATAAGGTATTACTAGTTCAGAATATACTATATGTAATAAAAATTTAGCCATGCTGAGAAAGGGGAGAAGGCTCGGATTTAAAATGGTTCCCTGAGTGTAAGTCAGTCAGTACTTTGAGCACATTGTGGGAGAGTGTGTTTATTCAGTTATGGCTCCAGTTATTTTATTGTCTGAACATCTTAATTCACGATAGAAGTCTTCACTCCTAAGCAGGCTGTTTTGACCAGTACTTTTTAAGCTCCTAATAGTCATTGTAATAGTATCTTGCTAAAATATAAACTATACATTTAATTGTATAATATATTAAAGTTAAAATAAATACTATGTGACTTGAATAAGTATTATAAATAGACAGTTATTTTATGAACATTGGATCAAACAAAACATCCTTCTGCCATCAGACATCTGAAGCAGGATAGTAAGCAGCCTCACTCCCTAGTGCTGGCCTGCGGAAGGGTAGCCAAGTGTGGAATACTACCAGTATTTAAGTACAGTGGTAAAAGTGGCTTTCTTAGTCTAGCCAAGCAGAGGAATTCAGGTATTGGGAGGGCAGCAGGGATTCTCTGTCAAGAGACAGTGACCGCTCTACTTGAACAGTAACTAATACTCGGGAGTTGAAAGTCCATGCTGCCCTGGGAGACGACCCCTCCTGTTTGCCTCATGTTTGGCCACGCAAGTCCCCTAAATCATGTGTCACCTGCATTCCCCTACCGCACTGTGTGTGTGTGAGACCCAGCCCAGGTCCCCACTGCCGCCTGCTCAGTAGCTGCCCCGCTGAATCTCCCTTTCCAACGTTCTTTTCACCCGACCTCCCCCTGGCAGCTTGCTTCCTGGAGTAGTCCCGGGCCATTCGCTCCGCCACTGTTCAGCTGTGCCTGTTACCTTCCTTGTCCCTCTTTCCCTCCCTACCCACTATAGATCCTCTAGTCAAAAATAATACTCTCTCCCCCCTTCTCTCCTCTCACTGAGTCTGCCAACTCACAGCCCTCATTCCACAATCTGCACACCACTGGAGAAAAGTTACAATCGGGCTTAACTTTATGACCCGCATATTTCACACGGCCACGCAGCAGTCCTGCCTCCGCCCCGTCTGACTTGGCCACATCTCCAGAGTATCACCGCATATCAGTGCCACATACTGTCCATTCCTTGTCTCTTTCCTGGCTTCCGTTTTCCCTCTTACTGCGGGGCTCATTCCTGGTCTGTCACTTTTCTTCACTCTGTACTTTCTCCTCAGGTAACTTCACATGGTCCCATGGAGTGGCCGTCTCTGTGTTGATGGCCTGCAAATGCATACAAGTTCTGACCTTTATTTGGGACGTTAGCATCGCACACAACACTGCTTTTTTGACAGTTTCTACTAAGCATCTCAAGTCTCAGAACAACCCTTGATTTCTCTCCCTCGGGACTCTTTCTCAACACCAAAGGGAGACAAAAGACCTTGTCTCTCCATCTCTCTTATCCACCCAACTGTGCAAGCCAAAACCTAGGATTCCTGGTTTCTCTCTTTCCCTTGGCCACTTAGTTGATCAAGTCCTGCAGATTTTACTGCCAAAATGTTCCCCGTATGTGTAATTTCTGTCACACCGTCACTACTATTGACAGTCAGTATTTCTCACACAGACAATTGCACCAACCTCCTAAATGGCTTTCCAGCATTTGTACTTGCCTTCTACAACCCTTTATTCACTTCACAACCAAGATATTCTTGCTAAGTCATAAATCCTAGCATGCCTCTTCCATACGTAAAACTCTCCAGTGACCACAAACTCTTAACCAGTGGGTCAAAGAAGAAGCCACAGGGAAATTTGAAAATACTTTGGGACAAATGAAAAAAACATCCTGAGACTTAACTGATAGAGCTGAGAGGGAAGTTTATAGCTGTAAATTTATATACATTAAAAATGAAGATCTCAAATCAATAAACCAACTTAAACTTTAAAAACTAGAGAAAAGAGCTAACTATACCCAAAGCCATTAGAAGGAAGGAAATAATAAAGATTGCAGTGGTGATTTAAGGAAAAAAACCAAAGTGGAATAGAAAAACAACAGAAAAATCAATAAAACCAAAAGTTGGTAAACTAGGAAACGTTGGTAGGAACTAAACACCTAAATAAGTGGAAAGACCTCTCATGGTGCTTGATTACAAGACTTACTATTGTTAGAAATGCAGTACTTGGAAGTAATTCACAGAGTTAATGCAATCCCTATCAAAATCCCAACAGCCTATTTACAGAAATAAAAAAGCTGATCCTAAAAATCAAACGGAAATGAAGGGGATCTCACATAGCAGAACAACCTCAAAAAAATAATATAGTTGGAGTACTCACACTTTCCAATTTCATACTTACTACAAAGCTGTGTTAATCAAAACTTCCTAGTGCCTCAAGAAGGAAGAGACATCTAGACCAACAGAATAGAAATGACAGTCCAGAAATAAACCTGCTCATCTATGGTCAACCGACCTTCATCAAGACTGCCAAGACCATTTGGTGGGGAAAGGAGTGGTCTTCAGCACATGGTTTGGGGCAACTTGATAGCCCCATGCAAAACAAGGTTGTGCCCTTACTTTACACCATATGTAAAAAAATAAATTGATCAAACACCTAAAAGAGCTAGAACTATAAAACTTAGAAAAAAGCATAGGAGTAAATCTTCATGACCTTGGATTTGGCAGTGGATTCTTAGATAAGACCAAAAGCACCAGCAACAGGAAAACAAAACAACAAAAAACCCAAAAGGTAAATTAGACTTTAAAAACAAGAAAACCTTTGTGCAAAGAGTACTTTCATAAAAGTGAAAAGACAACCTATAGAATGGGAGAAAATGCTTGCAAATCACATATCTGCTTAGGATCTAGTGTTCAGAACATATAAAGAATTCTTACAGCTAAGCCACAAAATGACAAATGACCCAATAAAAATAGGGGCAAAGGATTTGTATGATCAGTTCTCCAGAGAAGATGTCCAAATAGCTAACAAGCACATGAACATGCACGGAATATCATTAGTCATTTAGAAATTGCAAATCACAACCATAGCAAGATGCCGCATCACACCCACCAGAACGGCTAGAATCAAAGGACTGAAAATAAATATTGGCAAGGTGGTGCAGGACTCGGAACCCTGTGGGTTTCCAGGGGGAATAAACACTGTAGCCCCTGTGAAAACCAGTTTGGTGGCTCCTTCAAGAGTTAAATGTGGAATTATCCTGTGACTCCATAATTCCACCCTCTGGCAATACACCCACAGAACTGAAACCAGCTATTCAACAGATACGGTACAGGAATATTCGTCCACAGCAACACGAGTCCTGACAGCCAAGCATGGAAACGCCCTGAATGGGCACTAAGTGAATAAGCGCGGGTTGTGCGTCTATACCTGAGCTGTGCCTCGGCCATAAAAAGGAAGAAGTACTGATTCATGTTACAATGTGGATGAACCTGAAAAACATGCTACTGGGAAAAAAATAAACACAAAAGGTTACACTGTAGGACTGGATTTCTATGTAATACCCAGAATATGTCGATCCACAGAGACAAAGCCGGTTGGGGGTTGCCAGGGGCTCAGGGAAAGGGAAGATGAGCAGTGCCTACTTCAAAGATAGAGAGTCTCCTTTGGTTATAGGATGAACCAGCCGGAAACAGTGGTCGGCTGGCTCCGAGTGTATTAGACGCCGCTGAAGTGCGCTCTTGGCATGGTTAGCTTCCTGTTCTCGGCACTTCACCTGAATTTACTTGGAAAAAATTAATGAAAACCCACAAAACCTCTCTAGAGGTGTCCTTTGCGCTTAAAACCCAACCTTTCGATCAGGGCCTGAAAGTCCCTCCGTGAGCTGGACTTTGCCTCTTTCCCCACCCTAGCTTCCGGCTCCTCTCCTCTTCCTCGGCGGACTGCCAGCACTGTGGCTTGAACAATCCTGTTCCTGCCACGGGGGCTCTGTCCTTGGGCCTCTGTTCCCACGGGCACATGCTGTCCTCTGGGACTCACGTGCGGTCCTCGCTCACAGTCCTATCCCTCCAGAAATTTCTTTCTTCCTCCCTTCCATAAACCCCACTGCTGTAAATTCTATGAGAACAGGAACCTTGTCTGTCTGATTCACTTATGAGTGGTAACTTAGGTCACTATTTCCAGAGCCTAAAAACGTGCCTAGAGAAGTAAGCCTGCAACAGTGTGAATGAGTGAGGGAACGAATATAGCACTTCTAGGCAGGAATTTACCGAATTCAGGGAGGGCGGATATGCCTGAAACTCTCAGATCCTCAAATGCTGTACAGTTGTTGCATTTCCACCAAAACGGATAACGAAGTATTAGTCAATCAGCCACCTGCGTATCTATTATGTGTCCCATACTGTGCTTAGCTGTGGATGCAGAGATAAGAAATGAACCGTTTCCTTGTACTTAAAAGGAACTTAGCTCTCGGAAACAAAGTGAGTGTTGCTGGAGGGGGTGGGGGTGGGAGTGGAGTAACCAGGTGACGGGCATTAAGGAGGGCACTCGAGGGAATCAGCACTGAGTGTTCTATGCAACTGATGCATCACTGATCTCTACCTCTGAAGCTAATACTACACTATATGTTAATTGAATTTAAATAAATTTTTTTAAAAAGATGATTTTAGAAAGATGTGACGTGTGTATCCATGTTTTGTAAGAACAAGGAGCATGTGAATTTCAAAAAAGTAATCATAAAGAATTCTATGGATTTCCATTTTATTGGCCCCTTGGAAGAATTGTGTAGGTGTGTCAAATGTACATAATAGACTTTATTATCAAAGAAGATACAATGTTTTTGATGGTTATATTTGTGATGTTTAGTTTTGGGTTTTTTGAAAAACAGTAGGGCTCAGTCGGTTAAGCGTCTGACTCTTGATTTTGGCTCAGGTCAGGATCTGATGGTTGTGAGACTGAACCCCTCATCAGGCTCTACACTGAGTGTGGAGCCTGCTTAAGATTCTCTCCCTCTCCCTCTGCCCCTCTCCCCCCCACTCCATGCTCTCTCTAAAAACAATTCATTAAAAAAAATGAAAAACCGTAGGTCAAAAAAAGTCCATGGAAATATTCTAAAATAATATCTAGAGGAAAATAATTCAACATTTTTTCAGGAATACAGATGTTTTGAATGAGATCTATATGTTGCACTGTCTTGAATTTTAATTTAGATACTATAATTTTGGTTTATGCTGCTGTGATAGCAATAATTTTAAAAGTACAGGGAAGCTGGAGCAGTGTGGGTTGTCATACTAATGAAATGCTTGCCTTTAACATCAATAAAGCCTTTATTATTTACCTCATAAAATGTGAATTTTATGCAACTCTCCTACTGTCAGTATGAGTTTATAACGAACATTGACGTTTGGGACAGATTTGATGTCAAAAAATTTTAAGCATATTAAAAAAATGTAATTGCTTGACTTTGTTCTGTGTAATTCATTTTTAACATTTTATATATTTATTTACACTTAAGAAAAATTAGAGCAGGAGTTGGCAAATTATCTAAAAGACCATAAAAAAGTGTTTTAGGTTGTGTGGGCCAACAGGTAAATTGGAGAATATATGTAGGTACTTGCATAAACATGTAAGAACCATTCTTGGCTTGCAGGCCATTAAAAAAAAAAAAAAAAAGGCAGGCCTGGTTGGTGGGCTGTCATTTGCAAGACCCCTAGTGTAGAAGAAAACTTCTAAAGATCAGATCTCTCTCTTCTTTACTATACAATGTATTTCTCAATTTATCTCACTATTTAACAAAAATAGTGATTTAAATCAATTTTGTATTAGCAGAGCCTGTTACGTGAGTTAACTAATACAGCCAGAACTCCTTGATTTTCCTATTTCAAACATATTAAAAATAAATGAATCATTCTAGCCAAAAATTTGTATTTCTTACCGGGGTTGCAATTTAACACCATGTTGGTGTAGGCTTATCACACTTCCTCAACCAAACTGAGCTGCAAAGTGGCAACTATTCCAGAAGAACATATGGGAGAGAGAACAAATTTTGCATCATTAGTATAACCAAGCTGAAATATTTCTTAAATACTCAACTCTAGAGACGTTACTACAGAGATGTCAATGCCACCAAATTCTGACCCACGGATGCCTAGCAGATCCTCTGAGCCATAGTGGGCTGTGTGGTTTTCATTCCACACTTAATTCCACAGTGAACTGGCAGTCTACGGTGACAAAGTCTGACGACTCCAACCTCAGTGCAGGGTGTGAAGCTCATGGTTGCTGGAGCCAGCTCGGCAACCACCTGTCACTACCACCTGTTAACAGCTGACCCACTCACCGTTACTGTCCCTGGATTCCTATGTAGCTCCTGAATACATCGAAGGAAAAGTTAAGGAAAAGTTAAAGCAAGCTTGGAAGGAATCGTAAATGCTATGAAGAAACAACTGAAGTAGAATGTTGATCACAAGAACAGAGCAGGAAATAATGGCAACAAACGAAGCTAAGTTGGAATGTTAAAAACTGGAGCAAGGTGTTAGATGTTCCTGAGACCACTCTGTGCCACACCAGGAGTCACCACTGTAACCAAGAAGTTCTCCCGGTGGAAAGCAGGGGATGCACCATCCGTTTGGGGCACACACCTGTGCATTTTCAGAACATGCATCTTTGAAAAGGGGGAATAAATTGCATTTAGAAAGCAATAATGTGCATTTAAAAGCATGGTTTTTCACTTTAAGAATTATTAGTGTTTACACCATCTCCAGATTTTCTAACCATGGCTTATTGTCAAGAAAATGTGATTTTTAGAATTTCCCTATTCACCTTCTTTAAAGGGGATTTAACTGCTGAAAGACTTAAAAGTTACTTTTTATTACTCTAAACATAAAATACCATTGTTTTCATGAAGCTGTGGGAATTTGTAACTAGTAGCTTCTCCGTTGTTCATTCTAACATTGTCTAAACATGAACTAGTTGGGGCGCCTGGGTGGCTCAGATGGTTAAGCGTCTGCCTTCGGCTCAGGTCATGATCCCAGGGTCCCTGGATGGAGCCCCGCGTCGGGCTCCCTGCTCTGCGGGAAGCCTGCTTCTCCCTCTCCCACTCCCCCTGCTTGTGTTCCCTCTCTGGCTGTCTGTCAAATAAATAAAATCTTAAAAAAAAAAAAAAACATGAACTAGTGATATGTTCTTATATCATCAATACATTTACAGAGAAATTAATTTATGGTGATTCACTGTTTAAAAATATTTTCATACGTTCAGTTTGAGTCTCAACATGTTTCTTAATGAGCATCTTCTCATGTTTCTTTCACACGAAAGACTGGAAAAAATCTCTGGAAAAGAATGGGGTTTAGATTAGAAGCATGTGAGACTAATAATTTTAACAACATAATAGAATTCTACATTTCTGGATTTGAACTTGCTATTAAAGAACTTGGCTTATTTGCAACGACGTGGATGGAACTGGAGGGTGTTATGCTGAGTGAAATAAGTCAATCAGAGAAAGACATGTATCACATGACCTCACTGATATGAGGAATTCTTAATCTCAGGAAACAAACTGAGGGTTGCTGGAGTGGTGGGGGGTGGGAGGGATGGGGTGGCTGGGTGATAGACATTGGGGAGGGTATGTGCTATGGTGAGCGCTGTGAATTGTGCAAGACTGTTGAATCACAGATCTGTACTTCTGAAACAAATAACGCAACATATTTTAAGAAAAAAGAAAAAAGGTAACAGGAGAGGAAGAATGAAGGGGAGTAAGTCAGAGGGGGAGACGAACCAGGAGAGACGATGGACTCTGAAAAACAAACAGGGTTCTAGAAGGGAGGAGGTGGGGGGATGGGTTAGCCTGGTGATGGGTATTAAAGAGGGCACGTTCTGCGTGGAGCACTGGGTGTTATGCACAAACAAATAATCGTGGAACACTACATCAAGAACTAATGATGTAATGTATGGTGATTAACATAACAATAAAAAATTAAAAAAAAAAACTTGGCTTTTCACCTCTAAAATTTAGACTTGTAATTACTACGTATTTCCACAAGATGGACTTCTTGATGTTAGGGTTTAGGGATTGCTTTTATTTTTTTTAGCCATTTCAATTGTCTAAAAATTATTTAGGTAATATAATTTCAAAGTCCTTTTGACATGTTTAAAAATGTCCTTTTTACAGACTTACAATGTACTATTCCCCCTATCATGCCAGGTTAAAACTTGATACTTCTAGAAGTGATTTAATTTCCTCTCATAAAATAATCAGTTATGGTTTTTACATCTTTTAAACTCCTTAAAAACAATTTCTTTAAGGACTTCATATTCACTGTTACTTTAATAGTTAATCATAGTTTATTTTGTGGAAACGAGAACAAATGATTTGTGAAGTTAACGCATAAACACCTAATGACTCTTGGTGGTGAAGAATTGTGGTAATTCAGATGTTGTGACTGTTACTGAATGGGGAGGCAGCAGGACGGTTTTTTCTAAGTCTTCAGGCTCTTAAGTATATACACTTTCTCTTCAAATTTACAGAACATATGTAAATGTATATACAGAAGCGTGTGTATCACCCATACCATGAGATTTATAAGCTGCTTTTTAATTTTGTTCCTCCAACTAGGGTGAGGGACATTCGGGATGCCCAACAGAGCCTCCCTCAGCGCAGGGTTAGGTGTACGTAGTAGGTGCGGAGTGAACACACCTGACTCACAGTTTCAGTTGCTCTCTCGACTTCTGTAATACTGGATAAGGACGTGAAATATGGAAATACAACTTAAGGGAATAGATTTTGATTAATAAAAATACAATAGGGAAGTTAGATACTGTTGCTAAATATTTTGGTTGCAATGAAAAGGTCTTCTGGTCTTACGATATCTTAGAACCCTTAAGCCTGAACCAAACCAAACCCTCCACTGGGTCTCCTGTAACTTATTTCCATTTTGAATTGTATTTATCCATTCGTTAATGGAATTTTACTTGGGCAAAAAACCTGAAAATGTGTCCTATCTGCCAAGTTACCTCTAACCAGGGGCCCAGCTTCCAAGCAGTACTGTTCCTTTTGGCCTTGGGGGCCAGCATGGTTTCGGAAAAAAGCACCCTTTTCCCTTCTTTGTTTCGTAGTAAGTGCATTGATATTTCTATGTGAAAGAGATTGAAATCTTACTTTTACATAATTTGGGCTCACACTTAATATTCTGAACTGAGTAAAACAAAATAGGGAGCTGCTAAAATGTAGTTTAGAATAGGAAAAAAAATGAAAGTTTCCTGGAGGTTGGCCACAAATACTGGGTTATGAATAGAGTATACGTATGTATTAAGTACACAATATATAAACATACACATAAATGCTTGTAAAATTAAAGAACTGGGTTCGAGTTAGAAAAGCTTTAGATGTCATCTCATTTCATAAAGAAATTGAGGCTCAGAGAAGTGATGCAGTTCGCAGAAGCCTGCACAGCAAGGAAGTGGTAGAGTTGGAATTTTCCCACCATAACGGGGATTTCTTTTAGAGAGTCTAATTCAACCAACTGACACCACGTTCGCTAGCATCTAGGCTTGATCACAAGTCCTTCAGGACGAACTGCTGCCACAAGGGTTGAGCAGTTTCCATGGGCTCCTGACCCACTTCAGTCTTAAAAGAAGCTGAGCAGGAAAGGTCATAGAAAGCCATGAGGTAGGGTGCGCAGCGAGGAGTCACGGAGGACATGCACCTGCTCCAGGGGCTACTGGCAACCCCACCAGCGGCTAACATTTACTGGAGGTGTAGAATGTGTTGGTCACACTCATCTCCTTTAGAAGTTACAGCAATATTTTGAGAGAGATGATCTTCCTAGAGAGAAAATAAGTATCTTGGTGAATAGCGCAGAGCTGGGATTTAAGCAACAGGGTCTGCAAGCTCCTCAAGTCAGGCTCCAAGCCACGGGGCTTCCTGCCTCACCACGTACCAGGCGGGAGGGCGGGCGGACAGGCTCACCTGTGAGGATGCTTTTCCAAAGGCCAAGGAAAAATACCTTTCGGGGAACATTATTTTTTTTATTTATTTATTTTCCCCCTTTGTGCCAACATTAAGTTTTACCTTCGTGCTAGGGTAAATGTCCTCTTCGTAATCTGCACTCCATCTAAACCTTTGTCTCTTATAACAGAGTTTTCCATAATGTTTGCAAATGTGAACCTAAAAATACTCAAAGACAGCCTAATTTTCATCGTGGCAGAGTTTTCCACCAAGTTGTTGCTCATCTCTGGGTTCATTACTCAATGATACATGAAGTTAAATTAACTTGAAAAAGATAATCTGATTTTCTAAGGCACAGGTACTAACAGAATTTACAAAACAAAACACACAAAAAGTTGGAATTCTCTTTTATGTGTCTGGATCTGATGGCTCGAAAGGACTAAAACTCGACTTATTTCGCAGATCTCCGCTCTCCTCCCAACTCCAAAAAAACGTAAAACCCAGGTTCATTTCCTGCAATAAGTAGTCATTTAATTAAAGAACAAAATTAACAGGAATCAAAATGTTGCAGCTGTATTTTTTGTTAGACATTATATAAAAAAAAAGTATAATACAGTCAATAATTTTGTGGAACATGAACTTAAAGAGTTCTCAAATTAACTGTGATCAGAATAAAAATGTCTGTTCCAACAGAATCCCGAACGCCGCTGCGCCGCACGTCCTGCGTCAGAGGCCCGGAGGTGCGCCCGCGCATGCACGTCCCCCGGCCCCCGTTTCACTGCAGAACTGTAAGACCAGGTTCGAAGGCAAATGGCCGTTTTCTTCTGGGAGAGCAACTCTGGGTCTCCACTGGGCCCAACAGTTTCCACTCTGCAGACACCAGAGAGCGAAGGGCGTCCTCTGGGCTCCCCGCGTACAGGCGAGCTCAGCCCAGACTCCACCTGCCTCAGTGCGCCCGCTCCTCTCGCTGACGAGGCAGGGAGTCATGAGCCGAACTTCAGGAAAGTTCCCTGATGAATATTCAGTGTTGGTATCAAAAATTAAACACAAATTCTTCTCAGAAGAAAATCTCTATGGCCTGTGGAATCTAGGAATTATAAAAAGACAAATAGTGTAAGCTCATACGTTCCCAAGTTAAAATGGTCAAAACCTCCCACAAATGTATGTGTGGCTACTGAGAGCTGCTCCGAGAGCCAAGATGGAACACAGAAGGAGGCGCCCGCCTTGCTTCAGGCAGTGGAGGGCCTCCGAGGGCTCCCGGGCCTGCGCTGGACCGCACAAGGGATGATGGGCTGAGCTCTGCCCAACAGCCGGAAAGCTGCTGGTTAAGCTCTTGAAGTGTGCAAGGCCAAGGCTTTGCGACAACAGGAGAAGTGATGAATCGGTTAATAAAACCACCTTTCGGAAATGAGGGTTACCGTTTTGTTTTGTTTTTGTAAGTTGGTAATGCGCTTGTGGTAACGTGTAATACATTTAACAAAGTCTCGGGTGACTAAAAATCCTGTTCTTCTAAAAACTGATACTAAGTGCTAAAATGTGGTATAAAGACCTTAGGAATTATTTCCTGATGTCCAAGTTTTGGGCCAGCTCTTAAAATTCTATCATCCAAGAAAGGTATTAAAGACTTAGGAGAGAAGATGCATATCTTCAGTAAACAACTCTTACTAACGAGTAATGGGAAAGTGTATTCGCTATTTTGACATTAACACACGGAACACTATGTAACCATTCTATCCTTTTAACATGGTAAACATGAAAAATAGCTTTAAATGTTTCACTGGACAATGTTGATTTCCTAAACATTTCCGAGTGTTCTGGATAATCGAAACTAAGATGATCTATTCCTGCCCAAAGGTATGCCAGTCACGGGGACCTTAACAACTTCATAAACTGTTTACTTGCCGTCATTTCCTCCTGCTCTTACGGCCGCCTCTTCCTCCCTTAATATATTCACCCCGAAACCGTCCTGGAGGATGGAACCCCATCACACCCGGTTCTGCCCCACAGCCACGCCGACCTTACAGAGTTCGTCTCCTAGACCACCACAGGGGCCACTTGGGGACCAACCAGAAAAGGAAAGGACTCTGCTATTTTAGTTTAAGGCAGTACCCATCCTCAGGATCTCCGCTCTCTCAGTGTTTGGGGCTCCAGCGTCTCTAGGCCAAGGGGCCGTGGCAAAGGGCCGAGGAAAGAACATCCCTCCCAATAAGCAAGGGGAAGCCAGTCTTGCCCCCGCCGCCCCCGCCGGAGGCCCCGCGGCATCTGTGGACACCAGGTCCACAGCACACGTTCCCCACAACGACAACAGGACGGCTTGGTGCTGGCACATGGCCGATGTGTCCCCACCGCAACAGAGGCTCCCCGGAGCGGGGGCCCCCTTGACCTAACGCCTCGCTGCTGTCTCCACGCCTGGCATGACCCCTGGCATGCCACAGGGACTCCAGTATTTGAGTCTGGGGGAAGCATCAGCTTGTGTTAAAGATGCGAATATAAATGCAGGGAAGACAGGAACGGGTGAATGGAAGGGGCTCGGTGGCCTCCTGGCGGCACAGACGGGTGGGGCTCTGAAACGAGAGGTCTGGACACTACAGGAGGGGCGGCCGACGGGCAGGCAGGTCACGTTCACTGCGCATGAACTCCTTAAGGCCTGGACCCAGTAACACGGCTCTGCAGCCCGCCCGCCCGCCCGCCCGCGCCCCTAGGAAGCCGCGTGTTCCATCCGGCTCTCTGCAGAGACGCTGAATTTGTTCACCCAGACCCGCAGGTCTTTGTCTTTCTTTTCGTTTTTTAAAGAAACATGTGGTAAGTACCACTAAAGTCATACACACAGAAATCCGACCTTGTCAGATGCTTGCTTGATGCGTGTACTTCCATCTCGTTACTCTTGTATTCGTTGAGCTCCTTACGAATGGCTGCCTGAAATTCAAAAACAGGACGTTAAAAAATGAACACAGGAAATCAGTACCCAGGTTGTGGATGAACAGTAGTTCCTAATCTTCACTGAGTTCTGTCGTGCCGTAATCTATTTCAAAAGAAGAAGAAACGTGGTTGGGCCTAGCACAGCCTCTGACACTCGGTCGCAGTCACCCCCAGCCAGTCCCCCGCTGTGTCCCAGAGAGGCTGGTGAGGCCGCCCACAACCCCCACGGCACACACCACCACCGCCGCACCGAGCACACGCTGAGCCACCTGACGAAGGAGGAACAGCAAAATAATGCGGCAAGTTCGGCTTGGGGCGAACTCCCGCGGAATTCTGCAATGAGTTCATTTGGAAGCTGTTCTCATTTGGGCACAGGGTATGGCTCTGTGTTGTGACAAACAGCATCATAGCGCCTCAGGCCTGTCACCAGCCCGCAGGGACCCTGCGCTCCCTTGGAGGAGCCCTCCGGGGCCGGCTAAGGGCCGGGGAGAGGCTCTGAGTCAGGACGCGGGTCCACACGTATGACCCAGGACAGGCCTGCTTCTCACGGGGATATTCTGGGCCTTACAGGAAGCGATGCTGGCCAGGCGGGATTCAGAGACTCCGTCCAGGCAGAGCGAGGCTGGGGGAGGGCTCACTCAGCCCCTCCGCTTCCCCCACAGCTTCTGGGACCTGCCGCTTCCTCGCTCCCTCCCCGCGCCCCACACCAGTCCCTTCAGGCTGCTCCGGAGGCCCCCAGAGACACCGCACACCTGAGCGGTGGGGACGGAGCCAGAGCCGCCTCTGTCTACACTGCCCGTGTCACTGCAGCAGACTCTGCCTGAGCCCCGTCCTCTGCCTCTTTTCCACCAGAGTCTCTCAGCTCCCACACTCCTGACATCGGGGACTGGCTCGTCCTGGGGTGGGGCATCATGGGGCGTTCAGTGGCATCTCTGGGCTCCACCCCCCCACCCCCCATTTCTGACACCAAACATGTCTCCAGACACCGCCAAGGGCAAAACTGTCCCCTAGTTGCCAACAGCCATGAGCCCGGATCAACTCTGTGAAGCCGACATCGGGGCAAAGCACAGCCACAATTTGAACATCTGCTGGCACCCCCCCCACCCCGGCCCCGGGTCCAGGAACAAACTCGCTGGCCCGCCGTGGTCTGCCCTCGCGTGGTACGCCCCCCCAGCCCCGCCCGCCGCCCAGCATGGTGGCGCCGTCTGTACCTTGTCGGCCGCGGACAGTCGCGTCCAGGGTTTGTCTGCCCGTCTGTCATAGTCCTGAGCTTTGGCCACTTCCACATAATCGCTGAATCGGATCAGAATCTTCCTGTCTCGCAGTTCATCCACCGTGGGTCTCTGATTCAGCTGAAATCAGAGATGGCCCGTGAGCCGCCCACGGCCACACCAGCGTCCTCGAGGACTCAGGCAGACAGCACGTGTCTACAGGGACGCGGGACACTCGGGAACTGGGAGACACATGGCCAACACCAACAATCGCCCACAGGCAGAACTGAATTCCAGCCCCCGGCACATTCTGTGCCGGCGGCCCAGGCTCGGGGGAAGCTCGCTGAGGAAACTCGGGGGACGCGTTTGATGGCAGCAAACACTTGCTCCGACTCCCCTTAGACACGCCCAAGTCAAAGGTCCAGAGAGAGAGGATGCTGCCCGGAGCAGCACCCCGAGGTCAGCCTCAGGAAGGACGCCTGTTCACCTCCGGCGGGGGGAGGTCCCCTGCCCGTCCTTGCTCCGGAGCACGGAGAGCGGGCCGGCTCGCGGGGCTGTGACCTAGGCTGGCTGCGGCCGGTCCCACCTTCACCCCGCGGGTCCCACACCAAACCCTGGAGGCCAAGAAAACTTCTGCCACTGGAGCTTCTGGACAAGCTGAAGGTACCAAGGAGCCTGAAAGGTAAGTGAACGCTGACACCCAGGGATGCTCTTCCTACGCTCTGTGTGAAGATCTCAGGTACACGCAGGTGATGCCCAGTCACCGTCTGGCTCCCTGGGGATCCGTGGAAATGTCATCGGGCCTCACCTGCCGCACAAGCTGCTTCCCCCCGACCCGGGGCGCGGAGGGCGACACCAGGAAGGGCAGCGGTGCCACCTTCCCAGCGTCTGGGGAGCGAATTCGCTGCCATCCAGGAAGACATCACTGAGCGACACAGTGAGGCCCTGTGTCACCTGCCCTCCCCTCACCAGTGCACCTGTCACCTGTCCCTCAAGATCCAGGGATAAGACACTGAAATCATAGTACCTTTCTTGTCAATCTTTGCTTGATTTCTCTTCTTTCTTCCTGCTCTGTCTGATCATTCCTTTCTGTGAAAGATTAAAACAGAAAGAAAAAAAGAAAGAAAAACAGGTTGAGACTCTCCTCCTTTTGGCGGCTGAGGCAGGCTATCAGGGACACCCCATGTCACGGCTGGTCTTCCTCCACTTGGCCGGCCACACTCAGACCGTTCTCACTGCCATACAGAGACGCTGGCACCAAGAGAAGCTTCGCCCACGTTCCAGCCCTTCTCCTCGGCTTTCTCCGTGCTGGACTCAGCACAAAAACTCAGCTGCGCAAATTTATTTGCAGGAGAAACAAGAAGCAGCCCTCCCTCCCTCCCTCTGCCCCAACCAAATATCTACCCTCTGTCTGTATATTTACATCCAGGAGTATAGATGACTCGCACAAATACTTTCAGCAGGGTAAGTAAACGTGCACATCCGTGACTACTAATACGTACCACATACGAATATCATATATGAATATTAATAAACTGTCACTGCTTTTTTTTTCCCTTCTGCTCACTAGGTATACATACAGACTTTCAGCCAACCAACATACATAAGGAACACCCTTCTCCAGACTCTGGGCAACATATGCTTGCCTGGAATTCATACTTTCAGGGCATATTTCACATCTAAAGATACCATGCACCCAGCTGACTCTCCCCTGCAGGAGCGAGCTCACTCAGATGGCATAGCCTTTTAAGGGAGCCTCAGTGCTTCACTAAACTCGGCTTCGCCGCTGAGTTGTGACTATTAACATTCAAGCTGTGTTCATACCTACACGCGGGAGCTAAAAATAGAGAAGTCAGAGCCGTGGTGTAAAATGCAGGCTTTGCCCTGAGGTACAAGATAACGGATGTTCTATTTCTGGCGCTCCGGTTGCTAAATAAAGCCTCAGGTCCCAGGCTGTAGGAAGCTCCATTCCTGGGAAGGGAGGCTCATCTGCTGGCACAGACTCCTAGAAACACGGCTGGCTCGAGAAAGGGGGGCCCTGCTGCTTGCACTTCACATAATCTCACATCATCCGCCTTGACTTACAACATTCCACACATTTGTGCATTTGGGGGATTGGGTTCACGGGTGTTAGATATAGGGTACTCTTCAGTAACTTTTTTTAAAACGAAGACTTATCTTGCATTTGAATGTTTTAGAAAAGGAAATGAAGCCCTTTTATGTTCTTGGTTCCTAATCTAAGTGATAAAGCAGGAGAAACCACACGAGGAAGCTCTCTACAGAAAGTTGATGAGACAATCAAGAAAAAATTGTGGAAGTACCAATATAAGGCCGACCATAAGGGATTTCAGTGATGACATGACGCTAATTCTGCGGATTTCTTAAAAAATAGGCCCTGGACAAAGGCCAAGGGCCGCCTCCATGTGAAAAGGGTAAAACAAAACCAGATCTTTGTCTTTAATGACCAACAGTGTCATTACCAAGGTCACATGAGTGCCGCAGGTGCTTTGGAGAGGTGGCCAGCAGGGGCCCCTCTGGAGCAGGTGCTCTGTTGGGAGCCAACCCCCCCAAAAGTCCTTCCCCAAAGCTTGAGCCCACGGCTTCTCTCTGAGCAACACCTAGTGATGGGTTTGTGGACCTTCGATTCCCAGACCCAAAAAACGCTGTGCCTTATACAAACTAAGGGATCCACGACCACAGCCTCCCTACCCAGATGTTCTAGAAACAGAGCCAGCAGCTTGGAAGCCACGTTCGAGTCTTCTGTAAACCATCAGAGATGCACTGTTGCTTCTAATGCAGGGGTTAGAACACAGCCCGTAGAGCTGGGCAACCTTTGGCTCTAACTCCTTGCCAAGATTCATGTCAAAAAGCTGTATTACTCCTTTAGTTAGCTTCCTTACCAGGCCAATGGGGAGTGCGGTGCCACACCACACCAATTCAGCGCAGGTGCATAAGCAAGCCCTGAGTACCGTGGCTGGCACAGCGTGGGTCTAACGTGGGAGCATCGGGTTTGGGGTCGTCACCTGCAAAGGGGCCACTGTCTTATCCACAGATGACCCCCAAGCCGAGTTCCGAGTGTCCGTCAGACCTGATCGCAGTGAGTTGTGAGCCCACACTTGCAGATGAGCAGATACAATGTGACAACATTCTAAGGATTGATTATAGGCAGAAAATGCCCTAGAGCAGGAGGGCTTGAAGCCTGTGTCAGGGGCCTGTGATGATGCTGTTCTACGCTGGACCACACACGGCTACTCTATTCTCAGCTCCACAGAACAGAACAAAACAATCGTCCACTGAGAACTAGCAAGGAAATTCGCAGACACTCCCACTTGGGGCACTTGAGATGCTCCTGAGCGGACGCACCTGACTGGCTCAAGAGTGTGGAAGGGACCGCCGTGGCCTGTGCGGAGGAAACCCACTCTCCCCTTCTGTTCCCTGCACATGAGTGCATCAGTCCCAGTTAACCACTCTGCACCTCCACTCACCAAGCACTGGTGCTATTTTTAAGGCTCCGACGTTTATTTGCAAAGACTAATACAATTGGAGGTGCTTACTGGTGTGGGGACGTGGCATCCCCAGGAGCGGGGCCGAGATCCATGCGGAGCCGAGCCTGCTCACGGGGAAGCCCCGCCGCCCGCTGGGGCAGCAGACCCCTCTGCTCCAGCCCGCCCACCATCTCCTGGGCTGTGGTTTTGGGGGCATCTGTGAGGTCATTGCTTTATAAATGAGTGGTGGAATTTTTAAACATTCAAATACTTGGTGACTGAAATAGCTTGACTCTTCTGCCTCCTGGATCAAGCAGGTAGAGTCCACGAAAGGTTCTCTTTAAATCCTCAGAGGAGACCAAGTTCACACAACACAGAAGAGGAGGGGGGAGCCTCTGTCCTGGAGCCAGATCTTGCGTGCCCCGCCTGCCCCACCCAGCCTGGGGCAGGTCAGGAGCCCTCGCCCCTGGGTCCCAGCCAGGCCTCGTCGGGGGGCAGGCTCAGGTCTCACCAGACATCAAGACGAGCATCTTAAGTCTGACATCAAATACACGGAATCCCTTCCCTAAGGGTGAATTATGTCCCACCGTCCAAAATGGAGGGGCCCCGCTCACGCGGGGCGTGGGGTGGGGGGGAGGACAGGTAGCAGCCAGGACCAGCAGGGGGCTCTGCCACCCACAGGCTTTCTGGCATAGCGTCTGCTGGGGCGCTGCCCTAACTTCGGGAAGAGCTCACAGAATAAAAAAACCAAACTCAGAGAATATCTGCAGTGTTCATCACGTAAAGAGGAAAAAGAATGAAAATGCTTTAAAAATCCAGGCTCTTCGAGGACACCTTTTGTAGAAAATGTTTTGAAAACTAAAGTCTGCTGGCCGGACAGAGAACTCTCCGAGAAACACTTTTCAAGGGGTTTTACCACCCCCCAAACCATCCATGGCGTCCTCTGCACCGGGGAGGTTGTTTGAGGGCACTGTGACCACACACCTGCTGGGGGAAACCCAGGCCACATGGAGCCAGATGGACAGTCCTGCAATGGCACAGATGTGAGCCCCGGGGCAGGTTTCCCGGGGTTTCCAGGTCCCTGGAGCGGCTGGCTTCGCCTTGCCTAGCTGTGGCACCCCAGGGCTACGTGCTCCTGCCCTCGGGTTTCTGACATTGTCCACACCTTGCCTGTGGTCCCTGTGCCCATCAGGACCCCCCTCCCGAACTGCCAGGGAAACCTGCTCCAAACCCAGAATGCAAAGAGGATACTGAGCCATTTCCCCTAGATCTACAGGGCTAATTAAATAACCCGAAAATAGGGATATCTTTATGCCGCAAGGAGAGCTCTCTCTCTCTCTCTCTCTCTCTCTCTAATTGTAAAAGGGGAGATTTCCAAGCACATCAACTTCAGGGCTTGCTTCTGCAGCCAGACTTCACAGGGCTCGGGGAGCACCCAGACCGCAAAGCAGGCTGTGCAGGGAGAACCCGCCCCCCAGCCTCCACACCGGAGCCAGGGGTCCCCAGCTACTCACGTTTCAAGATGTTTCTTCTCTCCAGTTCCTCCACGGCCGGTCTTTGGCTCAGCCGTCTGCGGAAAAACACTAGAATTACATTTTGCACCATGCTGGCTGCAGATTCCGCCTGGTCTCTGCCAGGGGCAGAGGTGGCCGGAGCACCCCCGAAGATCGCGTCCCCAAAAGCTGGAGGAGGGGAGGGGACCCCTGGCCACGGCTTCTCGCTGGCCAATCCAGTAAGATCCTGCACAGGACGGAGGTCGCCCTCTGTCACGGAGTTCCTGGGGCGGACCCCTTGCCACCTCGGGATGTGCAGCTCATTTCCAGACCTGCCGATAGCAGCCCCCCAGCGGGACGCCCCCCAGGCCGAGCTCCGCCACTGCCGCCCGCCGCTGGGGCGGCACCTGTCCCGCTCCTGTCCCAAGCAGCCTCGCCGGCAGCCCTCGGCAGGGGGAGTGACAGGGAGCGCCGCCTCCCAGCCAAGCGGAGCCAGCCGCAGAGGGAGGGGCGCCCCCACCCGTCCCCCCTCCCCCCCCCGCCCCTGCCCGCCCCCACCCCACCCGCGCCGTCCCGGCAGAGGACCAGGCTTTCCAGCCGGGTTTTGAGTTGAAGGAGTCGGAGGATCCAGCCAAAAACAAATACATAAAATAAAGAAAAGGCTTGTCAGGAGAGAGAGGCATAATTAGCCAAATTTAGTGCCAAGTGCTCATTATTCTTGTAACTCTGGTACTGTTGTCCTTGGGTCAGAGCCAGGACGTCCCACTTCCGGCCCCGTTACCCCCCCCCCCCCCAGAGACAACAAGGCTGAGCCTGTGAACGCCCAGAATCTGGGGCCACCACACGTTGCCCCAAAGAGGATGCAGCCTCCAGAAACATTTGTCTCCTCTTCACAGTCCCTGTCCCAGCACAAAGCCGAGGGCGTCCCCAGGGCTCCCCTGCCCCTCCCTCCGCCGAGCGCACCACGGTCGCGGGCTTTGTGCGCCCCTGGCTCTGTGGGCGGCTGCTTCCACGGCTCGTCTTGATGTCTGGTGAGACCTGAGCCTGCCCCGCGACGAGGCCTGGCTGGGACCCAGGGGCGAGGGCTCCTGACCTGCCCCGGGCCGGGTGGGGCAGGCGGGGCACGCAAGATCTGGCTCCAGGACAGAGGCTCCCTCACCCTCACCGAAAGAGCCCCGATGCCCCTCACACGCTCCCTCAGCAAAGGACCAGGGAGGCGGTCCCACGCCTCTGGACGCAGCGCTGAACCAGCTCCCGCTGCCCTGGAAAGCTCAGAGTCTAAGGACGAAGGTAGACAAACCGTAAAAAAATGAACAAAACCATTCCAGGGGGTGTAACGCCACAGAGGAAATAGGACAAGGCATGTGACGAGTGAGCAACCAGGCGGGGGCAGGGGCGGGAGGTTTCGGGGAGACCCCTTTCCTCTGAGACCCTCACGAAGGGGAGGCCAGCCACGGGAAGATCACACCTGTCTAGCCGCAGTGCCCCTAACTGCTCACACACGGGGCCTGAAGATGGCGGGGGGGGGGGGTAGTGATCATGGCAGGTTTCGTGGAAGAGGGAACTTTGGGCAGAGTTGTGGAGAATCTATAGGGGGCAGAGCCTGGTGACAGGCGACACCTGAGGACTGAGGCCACAGATTTCCTCAAACCTGGAGAGTATCCCGAATCCCCACCGGCAATGCCTCCCCACCCCCGAGCCTCTTCTTGCTGGAGGCCTGTCTTCTCTTCCAAAATGAGAACCCATCACAGACTTCCCCAGAAGTGTGAGAACTGAATGAGGTAATGCACCGAGTGTCTGTGAATGCTAGCTTGGCACAGGGTAAGCTCTCAAAAATCATCTCAAGAAAACCCAACCTGTCAGCTGCCAACTGGCCACGGATCGAGTGCCCAGAAAGGCCCGTCACCCAATTCCTGCATCTCTGAAAAGCATGGACAGCTCACCACCAGGATCTATGCCACTGGGCCACGTGAAGGTGGGCCGGGCCCTGCCCCGCACCGCGGGGTCCTCCCAGATGCCACCGGGCTAACAGCACAGCTGGCCTCCAGACCACCTCCGACCCGGCTAGAATGGGCAGTCCTCTGGGTGGACGCAGCCCGGTCAGGGACACCGCTACGAGCAGAGCGCAGGCACCGTCACTCACTGACCCTCCCCGCAGAGACAGCCCGGGCTGGAGCAGAGGACCTGAGCCGCTCTGTGTGGTTCTTTCCAGGAGAGAGGATCCCAATCACCGGGGATGGGGGAGGAGGGGGCCCCAAGGGCAGTGCTGCGTGTCCAGAGTTCCAGTCTAGACTCACCCCTACCCAGGAGGCCACCCAGTACACAGGATCCCACTTCATGAGACTGTGAATTTCTGCCTTGGGTTCGCCCGACCTTCCTTCATCACGTTCTGGGAGCCCCTACTCATGACACGAGGAGCCCTGGGGACAGGGTGGTGAGATGTGGGACCCAGTCCTGTGCCGGGGCCTGCAGGCTCTCCTGGGGTACAGAGACTCACTCTGTTATCACGCAGCACAAGGACAAAGCCTAGGGTAGGTGGGCTGACATGGACAGGGCCGGCTCCCTGGAAGATGCTCCTGGAGTTGAGATCCAACAGATAAGTGGGGATTGCTAAGCGAGGAGGTGAAGGAAGAGCAAGTGCAAAGGTCCTGAGATCAGGAAGAATTCTGCAAGTGCTCTTTAGACTGAATGGAGGTGTGTGAGCATCTCTGGGGCAGGAGAGCTGGGTGGGGGCACAACCTGGAGTCCGGTGAGGAGTCTGGATTCGTTCCAGGAGTCTGAGAAGGCATACGATGGTTTGAAGCAGGAAAGGGTGGGGCAGGGTTGAGGGGGTGCCAAGGTCAAGTGTGCCTTGGGAAGCCCTCTCTGGACCCCTCCAGGCTGCTGTCCAAGAAAGGACAGGGCAGAACCCACCACAAGGAGACACCAGCCTTCCCAGGGCCAGGACCCCCGTCAGATAGGAAGGACGGGTGCTCCGGACCCGCGAGCGGCCAAGGGCTCTGTGAAATGTTCACGGCACCAGAAAGGTACTGGCTCTGGAGTAAGAACAATGCAAACTCCAAGGTAGTACCCATTAGACTAAATATATAAACCACAACATTCTGTCCACTTGCTGCCTGGAACTTGGCTCAGCTCTCTGTGTGGGCTGAGGCTTCCAGAAGCAGGAGTGACAACGACCCCACTTACTGTCAGAGGCAGACAGCGATGAGACCATGAAGGCCCATAGAGGCAAATGTGACCAGGTCTTACCGCCCAGGAAGACCCCGGGGCCTGGCGCCTGTGACCACACACAGTGAGACCAGGCGGCAAATGAGAGCACAGAGACCCCTCTCCCTATGCGGCCCCGAGGCAGGGGATGCTGCTGGAGCATCTTCACTTTCCTCGGTGGCAAGGGGCTCTCAGAAGGACCTGCAGACACAGCCCCAGGGTGGCTGGGCTGGGGGGCTGGGGGGGTCGGGGGGGCCTTGGCCTCAGGGAGGGCGTGGGTGCGCTCCAGCCCCCAAGGGTTCCCAAGCTCCTCCTGGAGGCTCCTCCTTCTCGCGATTCAGAAACGCACCCCAGCGAGCGAGGAGTGAGGGGCAGGTGCCGCTGGGGAAGATACGTTCTATTTCTGACTCTTCCCACGGAGAAAGCTGGAGTGTGGCGGCTAATTACAGCGCCACGGGGGGTGGGGGCGGCAGGAAAAGGAGTGTCAGGGTAGAGAGAGGCCCCTGCCCGCCTCCTGGCCCGGTCCCCACCTGTGCACACAGGAGACCTAGGGAGGCCGTGGGGGCTCGAATGGGAGGCGAAGGTCTGGAGCACCCAGCGAGGGCAAGGTGAGGGGTGTGGTACCCCACGGGACAGCGTATGCACACGTGGGTCCCCATGAGGGCCCTGTCACCAGCTCGTGCCCCTGGTCCCACGGGGCCCTCCCGCCTCTCCACTGAACAGACACCCCACACCCGACCCTGTGCTGCGAACACGGGAAACAACAGAGGATGGAGGAGACGAAGAGCGGAGGGTGTGTGGCCAGCCAGGATGCCTGCGAGGGCCGCAGGAGAGAAAGGATGCAGTCGCACCGTCCACGAGGCTCTGGCTCTGCACAGGGTGGTCATGTTTCCATCCCGTCCCCACCAGCACCGAGGGCCACTGCACAGGCACAGGGCCTGAAGTCGGGCCTCAGCTCTGCCACCTGCCAATGCCCTCCCGGACCTGAGCCTCGGGTCCCCAGCAGTCACCTGCCCCAGTGACCCCTCGGGGTTCTGAGGGGTGAGGGCACTAAAGACAAGGAGCTGGCACACAAACAGGGGACACTATTGTTACTGATACCCACAGTGCTCACCCGGTGTGCTGAGGCCAGTTCTCTTCCAGCCTCAAACGAGGGAGCTGCAGTCTCTAACCTGTTGGCAGCCTCTGTGCCGGCCAGGATCCCCAGGAAACACTCCTCCATCAGACACTCATTCATACTCCCTGCATCAGACACACACAGGCCTCCGTCAGACATTCATTCCCTCCTCCATCAGACACTCATTCATACCTTCCTCCATCAGACGTACTCCCTCCCTTCCCCATCAGACACTCACAGGCCTTCCTCCATCAGAGACTCGTTCACCCCCTCCTCCATCAGACACTCATTCATCTCTCTCTCCATCAGACACACACAGGCCTCCCTCCACCAGACACTCGCTCATCCCCTCCTCCATCAGACACACATTCATACTTCCCTCCATCAGACACACACAGGCCTCCCTCCACCAGACACTCGCTCATCCCCTCCTCCATCAGACACACATTCATACTTCCCTCCATCAGACACACACAGGCCTCCCTCCACCAGACACTCGCTCATCCCCTCCTCCATCAGACACACATTCATACTTCCCTCCATCAGACACTCACCCCTCTTCCCTTAGACACTCACTCACCCCATCCCTCCTCCAACAGACACACACAGGCCTCCCTCCATCAGACACTCACCCCTCTTCCCTTAGACACTCACCCATCCCTCCTCCATCAGACACACACGGGCTTTCCTCCATCAGACACTCATTCACCCCCTCCTCCATCACTCATTCATACCTTCCTCCAACAGACACACTCCCTCCCTCCCCCATTAGACACTCACAGGCCTTCCTCCGTCAGAGACCCATCTATCACTCACCCCCCTCCTCCATCAGACACTCACTCACCCCCCTCCTCCACCAGACCCTTGGTGCCAGGCTCACACCAGCACAGGCACAGGGTGGTGACTGAGGCCCAACCATCTGCCACCTACAAGGAGGTGACCCGGCTGCACCATCACACAGCGCCCACCCCGTCCTACTGCCCAGTGACCGTGGGCTCCAGCAGCTACCCTGGGCCAGTGGTGCAGGGACCCGGTGCTCACCAGGGTTGGGGGGTTCCCTACACTTCCCCGCCCCCTGCAGCCAGGCAGGGCTATGCGGATGGTTCGGAGCAGTGACTGGGAGCAGGAGAGCTGCTGGGTCTGGACTGAGCCTTGGAAGTGGCGTGGGAGCTTCTGCGGGCTCCCCTCCCCTCCGCAGGCGCCTGGGCCTCACCCCAGACGGCAGAGCCTCCAACCTGAGAGGCCCAGGCCCGCCTCCATGTGAGGCCAGCTGCCCTGGAGGCTCGCCCTGACCATGATGGACTCTGCATGGGAGGAGTACACCTGTGCTGCGTGGGACCACTGAGGCTGGGGCTGTCACCACAGCGCCGTCTGACCTCGGGAGGCACAGCTCGGGCCACAGCTGGCCGTGACCCTGGCTTTGGCCCCAGGGCACCATGCCATATGGGCCAGGCCTGGCCTCCCACCTCTGCCTGCAGCCTGGACCAGCCCAGAGCCTTCTCCAGCATGGGGCCAGGCCCAGGGAGCCCTGCAAGGCCAGGTGGACCGAAGGTGTAGGTGCTCCTCTGCCCCACACCATCGGGGTCGGGGCACCAGACCTTGACACCAGACCCATCAATGCTCCACACTCCAAATACAGCAGGCAGGCGCATTTTTGGCTCACAGGATACTTCAAGAAACAAGAACATGAAGGAACATATCGATTGGGAGTTTCACTTTCAAATACCTGTTTCCTGACTTTCCCGGGACATACAGAAGAACTGGCTACTTGGGAGCACACCCCTGACCTCCAGGGATGGCGTGGGGCAGAGTGGGCACCCTGGTGCCCGGCAGCCCCTGCGGCTCACCTCCTTCCAGGCCCGGTCAGCGGTCCTGCCCAGGCCTTGGCCAGACCCCAAGACCAGGGCCCCAGAGCTATCCAAGGACAAGAAGCCATGATGTGGGCTAGACCCTGCTCCGCGGCTGGAGGGGAGGCTGGCGGGGAGGCGGGGCAGGAACCTGCGTGTGGGCAGTGCCACCGAGAACAAGAGACACCTGCACACCCACCCCCGGCCCGCGCTTGGGGGCTCTGAGCACGGACCCCACCCACCCCCGGCCCGCGCTTGGGGGGCTCTGAGCACGGACCCCACCCACCCCCGGCCCGCGCTTGGGGGGCTCTGAGCATGGACCCCCACCCCCCCCCCACCGGCCCACACTCCAGGGGGTCTGAGCACGGACCCCACCCCCCACCCCTGGCCCGCACTCTGGGGGCTCTGAGCATGGACCCCACCCACCCCCGGCCTGCGCTTGGGGGCTCTGAGCACGGACCCCACCCCCCACCCCCCACCCCCGGCCCGCACTCTGGGGGCTCTGAGCACAGACCCCACCCCCCACCCCCACCCCGGGCCCGCACTCTGGGGGCTCTGAGCACAGACCCCACCCCCCACCCCCCACCCCCGGCCCGCACTCTGGGGGCTCTGAGCACGGACCCCACCCACCCCTGGCCCGCGCTTGGGGGGTCTGAGCACGGACCCCACCCCCCACCCCCCACCCCCGGCCCGCACTCTGGGGGCTCTGAGCACAGACCCCACCCCCCACCCCCGGCCCGCACTCTGGGGGCTCTGAGCACGGACCCCACCCCCCACTCCCGGCCCGCACTCTGGGGGCTCTGAGCACGGACCCCACCCACCCCCGGCCCGCACTCCAGGGGGCCTGAGCACGGACCCCACCCACCCCCGGCCAGCACTCTGGGGGCTCTGAGCACGGACCCCACCCCCCACCCCCCACCCCCCCCCCCCGGCCCGCACTCCAGGGGGCCTGAGCACGGACCCCACCCACCCCCGGCCCGTGCTTGGGGGGGGTCTGAGCACGGACCCCACCCCCCACCCCCGGCCCGCACTCCAGGGCGTCTGAGCATGGACCCCACCCCCCACCCCCCGCCAGCACTCCGGGGGCTCTGAGCACGGACCCCACCCCCAGCCTGCTGCTGCTGAGGGGTGCGTGTTGGGGTCTGGGGAAGTGTCCGACTGGTACCCCTCTCTCCAGAACCATGAGGCCCCAGGCTTCCATGAGCCCTGTGAACCCCAACTCTGTGATGTGCTCCTGTGCTCGCCACCTATCATTTGCCAGGGAAACTGAGTCACAGGAGTCGAACTCCAGCTCACCCTGACCCCCATACAAGGGCCACCTTCCCCACGCTCGCTGTTCGTCCTCTTTGACCTGCACCCGCTCCGCGGGTCGGGCTGTCCCGTCCACAGACAGCAAGGCTCAGCGCGGCCCTCTGGCTCACACCGCCCTGCCTGTCCCCATGGCCCCGTTCTCACCCGCGGGACTTGCCCAGCCCGCCCTCTGCCTCAGACCCTATCACCCACCGATGAGCACCCTCTGCCAGATACACCGCAGAACCCCCAAACAGGTCCTCACAAACAGTTCACAAAACCCCAGAGAAGCCTCTGGAACCACGCTCTGTGGGCTGAGCCTTCCCGCCCTTCACTGGCCCAATTCCCTGGGGGAAACGGCTCCTTTTTCTGCAGAGCGCAGAGCACCCGGGGAAGGGCCCTGCTGGGACTCAGCGACCGGCCCCGCACGCCTCACAGCAGGACCCCGCGCCCCCCCTCACGTGCCCTGTCCCCGGGCGGCTTGTGTCGGGGGACCAGCCGCACACTCCGCCTGCTGCTGCACTTCCGGCCCCGTCCAGCTTGCCCTCGCGTGCCCTGGCTCCCCACGCCCCCTGTGGCCTTGGGCCCCCACTCGCCACACCTGCTGTGCCTTCACCAGGCTTTCCGAGAAACCCCCCACCCTGGTACATCCGACCCGATTCACTTGCCTAGAGAAGGCCTTTCGGGGTGCAGCAGCCGCTGCAAGGTGAAGGGCGAGCACCTCGGCCCAGGTCCCTCTAGACCTTCAGTCCTGACCCCGCCACCCTCCAGCTCTGTGACATGGGCAACCCCCTGGGCCTTCTGAGAGGCACTTTTCTCCCCTGAAAACGGGAGGACGACCACCCACCTCTCGGGGTTGCTGCTAATGAAGTGAACCGGCCCAGACGCCCGAGCCCAGGGCCCGGCACACGGCAGGCCCAGGGCTGTGGCAGTTCCCAAACTGTCCCCACACGGCGCTCAGGGTGCAGGGAATTGGGGGTGCAAAGGGACAGTAGGCCTGGCTCGGGGGGGATGTGGTTCAGAAGCAGCATGCCCCAGCCTCAGGCTTGGCCCCACTTCGTACCGGAGCCCCAAACCCCACTCCGTCCATGGCTGAGGTTCGAACGCCACTGACGTCACCCCGCAGTGTCAAGCAAGAACTGAGAACCGAGTCCTTCCAAGGAGGCAGAGTGCCTTTCTGGAAAGGGAAGCCTCAGCTGCCGAGCAGACAGCTTCACACCCACGGGCCGCCGGGCTATTCTGGGAGCTCCTTCCCGGGAACGCCGCGCCTGCCGCTCCACCAGCCTGGAACCACCAAGGCGTGCTGGCATCCCTGCCCGGGACGGATTCCCCCGGCGGGGCGGCGTCTCTGCAGTCATTCCGCGGGGATTCCTCCCGCCACACACAGGCCCGTGCCGCGCGCTGACTTTGGGTAGCTCCCCCGGGGCGCTGTCGGGGCAGCAGACCCACAGGGGCTCGTGGGCCAGCCTGAGAAAGAGGGTCAGGGGGGCGAGGCCACTCGAAGGGGTGACCCAAGAACCAGGCCACAGAAAGCAGGGACAGGCTACGGGCTCTGAGGGGGTAGAGCCTTCCACGATGGGGAAGAGTAGCTCCCCCAAACCAGAGCCCCGTGTCCTTACAGTCATCCCACGTTGGTACTGTCCTGTGCTGTGGGGTCTGCGCCCAGCCCGAGGCCACGGCATCCATGGTTAAAGGAGGCGGGGCACGGGGGGGGGGGGGGCGGGAGAAGAGGTGGGGAGGAGGCAAGGTAGCAGGACTGTGCCAGGGACGGGAGCCCGAGGCCCGGTTCTGACCCAGCAGTGCACAGCCTGAGGTTAGCTGCCGTCCAAGCCCAGCAAGGCCACCCCCACGCCCCCTCCTGCTGCCCACCCCTGGGGAGACGGGGGCAGTGCGCGCACACCCAGAACAAGGCAGGCAGCTGGCCTGTTAGGGACCCAAGTCTCCCAGGGGTGGGGCCTTCATCCACCTGGCCCCTTTCCTGCCCCTGACTTCCCACGGCCATGGCCCCTGCCCCAGCGCCTCCTGCAGGGCTGGCCGCTCAGCCGGGGGTCCTGGGACGTGCTGAATCTCCCGGGGGCACCGGCAGCCGCTGTGGTAAGCGGGTGGAGCCCAAAGCCACCATCCCCCCAGATCCCACTGAAGTAACAACACAATCACAGGTCACTGTGTCACGCGCAGAACGGCGGAGGGCCAAACGGAGGGAAATTCAGGGTTGGCCAGAGTGTAAACCAACGGTCCTCCACCCCCCTTCGGTTGGACGTCAGCGCCATCCACCAGGATCATAGATGCCCATATCCTTTGACCCAACGATTCCAGCTCTAGGTGGGCAGTTTCTGAAGTGCTCTTATGGGCGCCGATGCGTTACAGCAAAATGCAGGGCAGAGGCTTTACGCCCATTTAGGGGCTGGGCAAAGAAAGCAGTTGGCCAGCAACAGAACTCTGTGCAGACATGAAAAGGACAGGGTGCATCTACGCTGGCCTTTATTGGAAGGCTCGTCCAACTGGACTCTGGGAAGAACAGGCAGAAAAGTGAAGACAGAAAATGCAAAATCATGTTGTGGTTAAGAATCTGGGCTCCGAACCCGGCTCGGCTGGGATTCTAACTGCTCCACAAATCAGCTATGGGATCTCCAACATGCTCGCGAACTTCTCACTGCCTTTTGCTCAGTGAGAAGTGTCCACCTGGCAAGGCAACGGTCCCCAGGTGTTCCTTCAATCCCTTATCCAGGTGCCACAGTGGAGGTATTTTGTAGATGTGAATACAGTCCACAATCAGGTGACTGTATGGAAAGGAGACTGTCCTGGATGCTCAGGGTGGGCCTGGTCTAATCACCTGAAAGGCTTTGAGAGCTGGGCTCAGGCTCTCTGGTGAAGAAGGAATTCCGCCTGTCGACAGTGGCCTCTGCCCATGTCAGAGGGTCTCAGCCTTTCCCGATGGCCCATGTCATGGATGCCAGACCTGCCTAGCCAGCCCCACAGTCACCCATGCCCACACCTTGCAATAAATCCCTTATTTGTCTCCTAGTGGGTCTGTTTCCCTGGTGTCCGACCGACACTACCTCCTTGCCCATAAATGAGGATGGCAATACTATGGGAGAAGCTCTCTCCTGTGTCCCCACTCACCGACTCCGGATGCACCAATGCTCCCAATCCTGCAAGGCCAGAGCCCAGTGAACGTGCTCAGCCTGCAGCGGATGCTCCCCAGCCTGTTCTCAACAGTGAACTCTGCGCCCATCGGGAACTGCTCCCTTTGTTCCCAAACCTATGTGTACCAGGTGTACTTATTTTTGTGATTAGCTAATTTAATTAAGTTTTATGCACACTGATTAAATGCCTTAATACGGGTGTGAAAGGAAAATTCTGTGAGAACAGGGTTGAAGGCTTGGAGTCAGGAAAGTGAAGATGCTAAAAATAGTGCTGTTGGCCTAGTGTGGGGGAGGGAGCAAAAACGATGGGAGGGAATCGAAAACTCTGGGAGGAGGCTGCACTTAGATCCTTCCAAGCGCCTCCCAAATGCTCACTCCCCTTCAAAGAAACCGACACTAGAAACCGTACTGGAGGCACCCCACCTCTGTGTCACGAAGAACACTCCAGTGTACGTCCTCCCTCAGCGGAATGTTCTCCATTCTCACCTGTGTGACTCAGGCTAAAGGAGCATTTAGAGCGAGAACAGATCGTGTTTATAATTTCAGCTTTTAACCGTCTTTCTGATGCATTGCCGGTGTCTCGCCCTGTCCTGTCTCCCCGTGGGCCTGGGAGCCATGGGCAGGGGCTGTGGACACGGGCCCAACCTAGACGACGCAACACCAAGGCAGATGGGAACCAAAGCTCCACTTGAAACCCTCCTCCACCAGACTCCACCCCAGAGGATTTCTACGGGACACGCAACCCCATCAAATGCACTCAGGAGCACCTGGACCTCACAGCCCGGGGGGAGCGGGGAGGGAGGGCAGGCGTCAGGGACTGGGGTGGGGCGCAGGACCTGGGCAGCAGCACCCCTGTACCTGGCATGCGGGGAGCATGTCCCGTGTCCCACCACCCCGTGCTGCATGTCCCTGCACCTCTTACACACTCGCGTAGCTAGCCCCCCTCCCACCCGCCCCGCCCCTCGTCCAGAAGGCACTGCCTCCATCCTTCCCCATTCCCCGGAGCTCGGAGCAGAGGTGGTGCACAGTTGCTCAGGAAGTGTGTCCTTGAACTGAGAGGCCATCAGAGTGGATAATCACTGAGGAAGGGACAAGAGCATCTGTCCACGTCACCCCAGCTTCCTGCCACCTCCCGGCGCTGGACCGTACGTGCGGCACTCCCCTGAGCCCACGGGGGCTCCACGGAGACTCCGCGGGCCAGATTGCTTTAGAAGCTGCTGCTACCTAAGATGGAATGTTTCCATTCCCTCGTCCATCTGTTTGCTCATTCCTTCCCTCTCTCTTCATTCTATCTACACGACAAAATTAACTTGAGCACCCATAATAGCACAGACTGCTAGTTTCCTGCCTGATCTCTAGTCTCCCTTCCCATGCAGCACCAGAAAGCTGATTCTGCTCAGGGCAGCCTCTTTCCTAGCCAAACCTGGCCACGTGGAGGGGTTCTGACCAAAGATATGCCGAGGAGCCTCTGGGAAGAGCCGATTCAGCTGGGATGTATGTACCTTTGGGACTTAAACGTGATGTCTGGTGCTCCTGCAGCCATCTTAGACCATGGAGGATAAATGCCAGTGTGAGCATAACTGAACAGGAAGACAGAAGGAACCTGGGCTCTCAGTGACTTTGGAATAGTCACGGCAGACCCAACAGTCTGCAACTATTCCACGAAGCAGAGTGGCTCTAGGCCCGGTGTTCAGAGCCAGCCTACCTGGGTCAGATCTCAACTAAGTGGCACCCTACTTGTGTGACTTTGAACGTCTACCTAACTTCTCTGAGCCACTGTCCCCTTAGCTATAAAATACAACAAACATAGTACTTACATCTTGGGCTTCAGCGAATGCAGGCCAAGCAGAGTCCACAACACATAACACAAGTTTAAAAAACGTTACACGCTACCGTGTCACTGACAACTACAGCCACAACTCACATGAGTTAAGCCCCGATTGCAGGTAGAGCGGGGCCAGGTGCATTCAGTCCCTGCAAATGCCAAGCAGGCAGGAACTACATACCCATTCCCTAGGCTCAGGTGGGTAAAGTGATGTGCCCTGCTGAGTCTCCAAGTCCCAGCCAGGGGACCTTTAAACCACCAGACCACGTGCTCCCCTGCTTTGGGATTCATGTTCTATTGGTACTGAAGGGAGTTGATGTCATTTTGCATTTTCTTACAAAACATGCTGTACTTCCTTGACAGACTTCCAAGCAACCAGGGAAAACAAAGAGCAGCTGACCCTGGGGCCGGCTCAAGGCTCCAGCCTCCCTGCACAGTGACACAAACAAGGGAGCCTGAGTCCCACACACTGGTGCTTCCTGAAAACTATGAGCTCCACCCAAAGACCAAGATTTACATTTATGTTCTCCAAAAATTAGATTTGTCAAACTTTTCCTGATTTGGAAGCTCTATCTTCTGTTGCTTAGCTACCTCCATCTAAAAGCAGAATGTACAAGATCTACACCTTAGATGCTGCTCTGACCGGACCCCTTTGGCCTTGCCTGCTGCCCAGGCCTTGCGGGACCTCGGAGCACCCTCCCTCTGGGGCAGAGGTCACGTCTTACGCTCCCCACAACACCCCACAGGGCCTGCTCACAGCCCTGCCTCTAGCGTTCCTTTTGCAGTTTTGCAATCAGTCCTAGAGAGCGCCCTCATAGATGGGGGCATTCCTGACTTTGGAGGCTGTGTAATATTGGAGGCCGGCCCCTCACCACGGCAGTGGTGCAAGGAGGTGCTGCCAAGCTGACAGCCGAGAGGGTTTGGCAGGATAAAGTAGACCTGCCCTCCCGGCATCTTGAGCTTTCTAAACAGAAAGAGAAGCAAATGGGCGCCTGGGTGGCTCAGTTGGTTAAGCGACTGCCTTCGGCTCAGGTCATGATCCTGGAGTCCCGGGATCGAGTCCTGCATCGGGCTCCCTGCTCAGCAGGGAGTCTGCTTCTCCCTCTGACCCTCCCCTCTCTCATGTGCTCTCTCTCTTTCTATCAAATAAATAAAATCTTTAAAAAAAAGAGAGAGAGAGAGAAGCAAAGCCCCAGGAACATGCCCAAGACCCCTGGGAGCACTGAGAAGCGCGTCAGGGAAATCTGCTTCCCCCAAAGTGGAAGAAAGGCAGAGAGACTGCTAAGCAGCAGGGTCTGTGATGCCCGTCCTCCCACACAATGCCCCCCATCTCTGCAGATCTGGCTCCAGGGGAGGCCCCTGACCGGGCTGTGGGTGTGGGTTTCAGCCCCCTAGAAGATGGATGGAACCCAGGGACATCAAGGGGCTGAGGCCAGTGTCCCCTAAGTGCTTCCTGTGCATGAGACTGGGCGTGTTAGCGACCCTGCCGAAGGCGACCATGATGAAGGTGGTGACAGAATGAGGACGGGTAACAGAGTGATGAAGACCCTGAGGAAGATGCTCAAGGTCTGATGAAGGTGACGGTGAAGAAGATGGAGATGCTAACACGTGCTGACGTTCGGGACCAGCCTGTACACACCGTCGCCCCCGATCCTTGTGGCAATAACGCGAACACATGCGGTGCCCGTGGGGCCCCCGCCTGGCCCAGGGATCCGTATCGGGGAAGGGCTGTTTCTGGTGGGAATAGAAACGTTCTAGAACTGGCGGTGGGGGCCCACAATGGTACAAACACACAGAAAGCTGTGAACCGCGCACTTTGAAAGGTGAGCTAACCAGTACAGACACTGTAGCTCAATGAACTGTTAAGACAGAAAAGACAACTCCCTATCCCTGTGGGAATCCTTACAGGGGCTTCCTCCCTGCCAGGCAGCTCTAGGCATCTCCTGTGTCCTGTCATAGGGCCTCCATTCTGCAGCCCCGCAGGATGGACTCTTCTGGGAGCACTCCCATTTTACGGAGGAGGAAAGGGAGGTGCAGGCCAGGAAGGTGTCCGCCCGTGGTCATGCAGCTGGAAACCAGGACCCGGATGGCAGCCGAGGCCTTCTGGACAGAGCTCAGCCACAGGGAAATGCCGTCCGTGATCGGGGTGAGCAGGGGTCCTACCCCAGCTCTCAGAGCGCCACTGCACCCTGGCCAGAGGAAGAGGAAGGTTCCACGGGCATTGCACAGAGCACTGGCGACTACCCTCTGGGCCTTGACGCTTCTGCTGCCCACAGCCGGATTAGATCCTGGTGCGTTATTTCTCTACGGCAACTCTATAGTCGAAAACCCCCTACGCTCAGCACAAGCAAGAAGGAGCTTCTCAGAAAACAAGCACGCAAGGGATTTTATATCATAGGTGCAAAGAGGTGGCCCCAGGCCAAATATGGCCCACAAATGTGTTTTATGGGGTCTACACGTTGTTTTTTAAAATGTGAATAGGCTGCCAACATTTAACCGAAGGAAAATTCACATAAACATCCCCAGTTTCTCTTGAAAGATCCCACCACACTGGTCCTGCATTCCAGAGGTGACATCCACACTTTGCTGGATAGCAGCTGCCCCCTTCAGCAAGGACACGGACTCCCCACCTGCCACAGATCCTGCCCGGCCCTTGTCCCTTTGGAACACGAGGGCTGGGATTTCTCTGTGGAGTGAGCTGTGGAGACACAGTCCGACTTCCCCTCTGGAGAATCAGATGGTGAGTCTTTGTCACTGCAGTAAAACTCTACTCTTCCTCCTGAAAATGCTCAGGGAGCTTTCGGAGCAGCCCTGTCATCTGCCGGCCTTCCGGGGATGGTGTGGGGGAGCGTGGGGGACTCCCACCCCAGGGCCCGAGGACCTGCAGCCCAGGTGAAGCCCAGTCTGGTCAGCTGGTCTGGGGGCAGCCCTGCAGCAGGAGATGCCCTGCAGCAGACCCTGGCGAGGGCACGCCCTGGGACAGAAGCACACTCCAAAATTAGGAATGCCCAGTGTGGCTCTGAAGATGCACATGACTCACAGATATGCTTCTGAATGTGTTGGTTACACATCAAACTGGTGAATGGAATCATTGCTTAAAGATATCCAAAGACCCCACTATGTAAAGGACGTCATTCATTCAATACATATTTACTTTGTGGAATCGAATTCTTACTGAATTGCAGCCTACCCACTCTGTGGGGTCCACCTTGATGTCCATCCATCCAACCATCCATCTACCCACCCACCTAACTACACCACCACTTAACCGTCCATCCTTCTATCCATCTGTCTGTCCACCCACCCATCCACATAACTATGTGTCCCTCCACAGCCCTCAGCTAAGCCCTCCAGCTACCCGTCCATTCAACAGTTGCTGGCTGGGAGCCTGTTTTGTACCAGGCGGTAGGGCAGGCACTGGGGTTAAAGCATCAAAGAAACAGGGTCCTTCCCTTCTCTGCCTCGGGGGAGAATCATACGAGCAAATCAGTGGTCTTGAACCAGGGATGGCCCATGGCGCATTTCAGGGTGCTGTCATGGGGCTAAGGCCGTGGGTGCTGAGGACTCGGATCGGAGCTGAGCCGGGCAGGCTCAAGCTCATGTCCTCACACAGCTACTCCCTGGCTACGAACAACTCTGAGCCTCAGTTTCCTCACAGGCAAAATGGAGATGGTGAGATCTATCACCTAGGGCTTAGCTACCATGACATCATGAGGTCCTGAGCCCAGACAAGCAGTGGCTACACAGGTAAAATTCTAGTAATGTTTGCATGTCCAGGATGCATAAAGCTTGCCTCCGATTCTTAAATCCGTGACCTTAAAGGTTAATAATCATGGACATGACGCTGCATTTTGCAAATTTGGGATTCACAGTGAAAAAGAAAGCCCATTATGGCTCCAAATGTATGTTCCCCACATAGCTGTGCTTCTTTTTGCTGAAGATGCCCAGCTGCTAAGTTTTTTTGTTCGTTGTTTTTTATTTTTGTTTATTTTTGGTTTTTTTTGTTTTTTGCTCAAGACTGATCTTGGGCACAATGAGTTCTTTATGAATTTACTCATCCACCTTATTCCCTCCACTTTCTAAAAACTCCTTTGGAAACTGACCCATTGGCAGCTTCCGACACTGAGCCAATGAATGTGATCTGATGCATCAGGGAGCTGAGCTCAGCCTCTCAGGGTCCTTGCCGAGGGGTGAAGCTGGTGCTGGCAGAGTATTCTGCCACCAAGGGGGGTCCTCAGCCTGAGACCTCTCCTGACTGAGTCCTAGGCCAGCTGCTCAGACTCCACCTCTGATGGATCAGGAGAGCTCACGCCCAGCCCTCCTCGGCATCTGAGGAAGAGCATAGCCTTCCCCATTGCCCATTTCATCCAAACAGAAACACTCAGCTCCTAATATGCCCGACCCCAAATCCCAAACTATTCAGCAAGGGCCAAGAGCTCAAGCCCTGCAGGCTTTCAAAACAGAGAAAAGTGGATTCCAAGTCCCCTGTATCTTGCTTTGCTTGCATTTAGTGCTGCCCCATTTCCAGGAGATCAAAAGGCTTGCTCTGTCCCTGGAGGTCAGGGAGAAACTGCTGGCCACGCGCTCGCTCTCTGTGAAAGCAGCGTGAAGTCAGAGGGAAGATACCTGGTAGGAAATGAACCGACAGTAACGAGAAACACACGATCCTATGAAATACCATGCCGGTCCCTCAGTGTCCTCAATCCTGAGCTGGTGCTGCTCTTGACCACAACCAATCAGTTCCAGGCTGCCAGCAGAGGCTCCCCACGGGGTCTCCCCGACCTCCTGCCGGCTCCCCGCGCGGTCTACACACCCCTTCTGCAAGCTCACCTGCACTTATGGATTAACCACTGCTAAACATGCCAGGGACCTGGACGTGCCAGGGGTCCCACCAAGGCTGTCCAGACCTGGACAAAGAACCTCCCTCACGCCTCTCCCTTCCTCCTGCTTGGGTCCCCTCCCTGGGGGGCAGAGCATCCAGATCCATCCTGGTGGGCGAGCACCTCAGGCCCTCACCCTCTCCCCCAGTTCTGCTCCTCCCCTCCCGTGCTCTCAAGTCCACACCCCTCCACCCCATGGCCCATGTGACGGTGTCCACCTCCTTGGCCAGCAGCACCTGCAGGACCAGCGTCCACCCGCCCAGCCTGCTCCCTGCACTCGACCCCCCATGTGTCGGCAGAGCGGTCTTCCTCAGATGCCTCTCACCCCACTGCGCTCCTGCTTGTGACCCCTCAGGGGTGGCTTGCCGCCTCTTGCAAAGACCCGACGACCTCTGTTCACTGCTTAGCACCAACTTACTGAGCACCTACTGAATGCATCAGGGACACATTAGTGACCAGATAGGCAGGATCCCAGTGTCCTGCGGAGGGGGCGGGGGGGAGGGAGACGGACCGGGAAGAGACAAAGAGGCAATTTCAGACAGCAGGGTGATGAGGAAAACAATAGGGTGATGTGACTGGAGAGTCAGGGAGAGTAAGGGGGAGGGGTGGTCATGGCAGGTCCCTCCGGGGAGGTGACCCCTGAGCTGAGCCAGGGACAAGCAGATGCAATTACCTGCGGATGGGGAGCATGGAAGGCCCACCCCTGGCCCCGCTGGGCCCTCTGGTCCCGGGCCCACCACGGCCCTCCACAGGAACACCATGTCCCCACAGCCACACTGGCTCTGGACTTGGTGCTTGTTAGCCGAGAGAGGGGCGGGGGGAGGGGGGTGGTCCTCTCAGCCTGGAACACCCTTGTGCTCCTGCCCGCAGGTTGACGGACGCCTACGGAGCCATCAAAATCGTGCTCCGAGCCACCCACTCTCAGATGCCCGTCCCCCATCCCTGCCTCCCTCCTGCCCAATCCCCTCTCCCTCCTAGACGCTGCAGCTCCGTGGTGGGGGCCCACGCCTGTCTTTGTGCATCTCAGAACAAGACTTTTCATTCCTGCCCCCCGGACCTGGACGTTTCTGTACTTGGGGGTGAGCACTCTGCTGCGTCCACGGGCATTTGGAACTGCTGGAAAAACCAGTCCTGCCAGCACGCACGGTGGGGGCTGCAACCTGGGCCTGCGAGTGATGTTCTAAGGGCTGATGCTGTGACAGGTGCTCGGAGTCCCCAGCCACACGGGACCGAGAGCAGAGTCCCAGGGCTGCCGCCGCTGAAGCAGGCAGACTCAGTCCGGCTGAGGGGACGCTGGCTGCTGCATTAACAGGACACGTACTGGAGGCTTCAGCAGCAGGTCGGCAGCTTTCTACACCGTGTGCAAGATGGGGGCAGGACACCCTGGCATCGGGTGGGGAGGCCCAGTGGTTGGGGGCAGGGGCTCTGGAATTTACTGTCCAACGCTCACTAACTGTGAGACTCGGGGACACCACGTTGCCTCTCTGGGCCTAGTTTCCTCATCTGCAGAGCAAAGACAACACTCCCGGCCCAGGACTTCGGTCAGGCCAGAAAAGCAATCGGCTCAGCAACCCACCAGCAGCCAGGGGCCAAGATCCTACTGTTGCCGTTATTACCAGGAAATGGAGTCACAGACACGTGTGTGGAAGTGAGACTCGGGGGCCATGCAGGTTCAGGCACAACCCCGCTGTGGAACAAAGGCCCCGCTTACCCCGGCCGGCCTCGCAGCCTGAACTGCTGCTCACTGAGCATGTGCTGTCCCAGGCCCTAAAACAGAGCCGCCTCACCTCCCACAACTGCAGGATGGAGATGCCTGGCGCTCGGCTGGCACGCTAGGTCCCGTGCGCCAGGGGGCGAGGCACAGGCACCACGGGGCAGCTGTGCAGCAGAGTCTGCACCCACGGCGACGCCTTGCCCCCACGAGGCTGGAAATCACAGCAGGTGTGCCGGCAAAGGTGAAGTGGGAAGACAGTAGCCAGGCTCTCGGGCACATGTGCTGCGGGCATCCTGAGTCCCTGTCACCTGCGCAGATGCTGGGGGCAAGCACGGTTAGGGCCCCCAGGCGGTAGGGGGAGAAGACTGGGGGTTGATGACCTCCCCGGGGCTGCACAGCGTGGTCTGGCTGCGGTCAGCCTGACTCTGGGCACCCTACTCCGGGGCCGGGCTGGATCCGGACCCCCATACAGCAGTGGGTCACATGCATCAAGTCATTAACATTTGCTCCGATCGGGGATCTCGGTGCCGACCTCGTTGTCTTGATGGGAAGGATGGGCCAGGACAGTGTCTCCCACAGAAGCAGCCCGCGTGCCATCTGAACGGTGGGAATGCCCGTCTCTCTGCACGGTCCTGAAGGCAAAGAGGCCGGAAGACTTGGAGGGTCGACAGATGCCTCGTCTGCTCCACAGCGGCCCCAGCACCACCACCCAACCCCAGCAAAGCAGAACCTGCTGACGGCAGAATCATCGTGTTTCCTTGGGACCCAAAGTTAACCGTCACAGCATTCTTCTCCTCTGTCTTTCATCAGAAACTCCCAGAAGTGGAATGTTCAGTGAAAATGCACTCCACACCGGCTGCTCACTGAGTCCCAAGCCACGCGGCTGCCACAGAGGAAAACGCGTGTGAGCCGCCACCTCACCGGGGCTGCGCAGGATTCTGCGGCTCCTTACTATTACTTAGGTCAGTACAAACGTTAGAGAGTCATATTTTAAAGTAGTATTCTTTGAAAGTTTTGCTGTCATTTTAATTGGGGATGAAAAGTTCTTTGTTGTTAGGAATTTCCGCATCTGCAGTTCCTAATGAAGCTCAGAGCTTCCCGTGGGTTTGCTTACCACCTTGGCTCCCTTCTCGCGAGCCACATGCGCTTCAGGCTTGCTCACCCGCGCACCTGCTGGGGTCCACCTGTGTTCCCTGACAAGTGGCCTCACCCCCGAGTGACGGGGACGCCGTCTAATTCAAGGTGGTTTTCCTCCTCCTGCTCTTCTTGCTTTCCTTCTCCTCCTGTTTCTGGAAACGCAGCTCATGACAATAATCCATAAAAAGGAAAACACGGATGTGTGAAAACGAGCCCTGTAGTTTTACTTTAAAAGTACAGATCTTGAGGGAAACTCCCAGTCTCTTGACTGTGGGAGGGAAGAGCCAAGATAGCAGATGCATCTGCTCCTTTGAGACGAGACATTACTAAAAACCAACATTTGAATTCTGTGTCACACTACGGAAACCCTTCTGACAGGATGCTAACGTGGCATAATCTCATATTTGCTAAGAGGGCCTCCCTAAAAAAATATGTATTTTTACTTACTTTTTACAGTAAAATCTAGAAATAATTTTGGAATCATGTATAGAAAAATATATGCCATAGAGATAAAATGAAGAGTTGAGGAAATCCAGGCAAAGGGCACACAAGGGAAGGTCAAACATGGACCCACACCTCAAATGATAAAACAGCTTTGCCACAGGTAGCTGCACACTTGGCTCTGAGCGTCCTGGTGGCCAAAGCAAAAAGGGAAACACAATTAATTACAAATTGTACATTCTCTCTCTCTCTAAGTAGGTTCCACACCCAGCATGAAGCCCAACATGGGGCTTGAACTCACAAGCCCAAGATCAAGACCTGAGCTGAGATCAAGAGTTGGACGCTTAACTGAGCCCCCAGATGCCCCTAAAGTGTGCATTCTCCTTAAGATACTAACGGGCAGCTGTCATGCAGAACGCAGTTTATTGGGATCCTGAAGCCTCAGAGAACAGTCTTCCCAGGGTCCCGAGGAAGAGACACAGTGCATCTCAGGGCAGCTGGGACACTTGAGGAAGAAGCGCCCTGTTAAAATAGAGATCCCTACTCAGGAGATCTGGAGCAGGGTCCAGGAATCTGTATTTTCACAAAGCTCCCTAGTGATCCAGATGCACAGTCAGAGATGGGCACTGGTGTAACCAGAAGACCAGTTAGCCACCCACGTTTCCTGCTGTGCACCCATGGGCAAGTGACTGCACTGTTCTGAGCCAATTTTCCTCATCTGAAAAATAGGACCATTGATACTAGCTACCCCAGAGAGCCCTTGTGAGCCTTCAAGGGGAGAATATTCAAGAAGCACTCCACAGGAGGCTGGTACGGAAAAGACTCTGAATAAACGTTAGCAACGACCATTATATGACCGTCTTGCAGGATGCCTGTGGGACTGGAGCCGAGTCACTCAGGATGAGCTGGGTTCCCACCCTGCAGGGTGGGGGGAATGGAGCAATACTTCTTCAATTGGCAAATATCTATCAATGCCCGGCTGCTGTGAGGAACCCCCACACCCCCCCGCCCCCAGGCAATGAAGCTTCACCCCCGCCCAAAGGAATGGCTTCGTTTCCAGCAATGAAAAATCATTTATTTTTCTGGTTAGCCCACAAAAAAGAAAGGTTTCTGTATTTTTGAAATTCTGTATCCACAGAACGGAGACCCTGCAAGGGACTCTCACCACCCTGAGGCTTCAGTGGACAGAAGGTACCAAAGCTGGTACTCAGGTCTAGGCAACCCCACGATAAAGCAGGTGCCAATCTCCATCCCTCAAAGCATCCAGCTTCTTCCTTCAAATTTTGCGGATTTCGAGGCGACCATGGTGGGTGGGGGCAGTTGCACATTTTTTTTTTCCCCTGGGAACCTTTGTTTCCATGGAGGCTGAGTGGTGGCAAACTGTTCTGGATAGAGCTGAACAAAATGTACAAAGAGACAAGCTCGAGGATCATTTAACTCCCGTGTTAACATGCTAAGTACCAACGCCCAAAGGACAGTACTGAGCCTTCATCAGCTTCTCAGGACGTGGCCCCGGAGTGGAGGGCCCCCCACGGGACAGTTAATAGAAAGTACGTGCATCACCCAGGCCCCTCTGTCCCAGGCAGATTATACAGCAGCCACAAATCACATTGAGAATGAGAACAGCAATCACATTGGCATTAACAACGATGCTGATGCTACTGTGCGACCTGCAGGTGAGTGTACAGGGGATGCTTGCAGAATCCTCCTGTGCAGGTGACCACTAACCCAGGGGGGCCCCTAGCCAAGCGCCTACCAGCAGCAGGTCCATCCCCCTGAGCGCCTCCCGCCAGGAACATGCTTTCTGTTCTTGCAAGGACTAACCAGGGGGAAGGCGCTGCCCTGTCTCCATCTTACAACCAGGAGGAGACTCAGAGATGGCAGGCTTTTCCCAGTTCCCACCACCGTGACGGGGAGGCTGGGATCGAGCCTGCCTGCCACATTTCCCCAGAGCCTGTGTATGGCTGAGGGGCCCTTCCTGGACATCATGAACCCCGCACTACTCCACGGGGCGGGGGGACACTGCATCATCTCTGTCCCCCCACCCGGACAGGGACAGGAAATACTCTGTGCCCAGGGGCCGGACGTGTTGGCTGGAAGCCCCCGGATGCCCCCTGAGAGAAGTAAGCCAGACCACGATGAGAAAACACAAGACCCTGAGATAAAGGAGGCAGAACTCTCCCAGAACGCTTCCCCTGGGCCTGGGGGTGGGGGGGTTCCAGGAGACACACCTGGAACCGTGGGACCCCGAGCAAGTCACTGAACCTCTCCTAAAGGCTTAGTGTGCTCATCTGTAAAATGGAGATAAAAAGGGGGGAAATCGGAGGGGGAGACGAACCATGAGAGCCGATGGGCTCTGAGAAACAAACTGAGGGTTCTAGAGGGGAGGGGGGTGGGGGGATGGGTTAGCCTGGTGATGGGTATTAAAGAGGGCACGTTCTGCGTGGAGCACTGGGTGTTATGCACAAACAATGAATCACGGAACACTACATTAAAAAGTAATGCTGTAATGTCTGGTGACCAACAAAATAAAATTAAAAAAAATAATCGGAGGGAAAAAAAAAGGAATACCTATTTTACCCAGTTCCTGCAAGGATTAAATTAAATGAAGGAAAACAAGCAGAACTTACTGCACGGGGTCGGCCCTGACAAATGAAACCTCCCAGGCATCCTTAATTGCCACGCCCTCTATATGGTGCACAAGTCCGTGCCTTTGGGCATGATTTCCAGAACACACCTACTGTGTGAAATGCAGGCGCTGTGGGTCCCTAACGTGCTGCCTGCCTCCAGGTGGACACGTTTCAGAGGTGCGCTGCCCTCCTGTAGGGAGGGAGGCCTGTGACTTCACAGAGTCCCCAGACCCAGTGCACGGAGCCAGGGACTGTGACTGCTTCACCAATAGCCCTGGGAGTGCCCCAAAGATAAAGTCTTCAAGGTCTAGAAATTAAGGAAAATAAATCAAAACAAAAACAGCCAGCACACTGGAGGGGGACCAGTGGATGGCGTGCTGCCATGGCAACCAGGGCTGAATTATTGAGAAAGTGTTAGCAGAAGACCCTGGAAGGAGGCAAAACAAAGACAAAGGGATCCAATTAAACCGTTTCTGCGGGGAAACAAGTAGCTGACCTTCCGGGACGCAACTTCTCAACTGCCACTCTCTGGAACCCCAGAACTAGACCCGCTTTTCTGTTTTCACACCTGGTGATGAATGCCCAAGGAGCTGCTCTTGTCCAAGATCTAAAATTAATTACAGACTCAGCAAGTAATGGGCGAAACCCAGTCCAGGGTGTGTGTTCGGGGTGCCTCTCCAAGCCCTCCAGAGCGGTTCCTGGCCCCCACCGACAGGGGTGGGGGGGCTCCCTGGACTTCTCTTACTCCAGGCATCCTCGTGATAATTTTGTCCTGTGTTTGAACTACATATACATCACCGTTCACTACTTTTCTCTTTTTTTTAATAAAGATATTTTTTTATTTGAGAGAGAGAACAAGCACGAGCGGGCAGGAGGGGCAGAGGGAGAGGGAGAAGCTGACTCCCCGCAGAGCAGGGAGCCCGATGCGGGGCTCGATCCCAGGACCCTGAGACCATGGCCTGAGCCGAAGGCAGACGCTTAACGACTGAGCCACCCAGGCGCCCCACTATTTTTCTCTTTAAATCAATTCACTTAATACTCTATTTTGAAAGAGAACTTGGTTTACCAAATAGAAAACCATTAGCAGTTGGCAGAGCTAAAAGTCAGCCAAAAAATAATACGGTTGCTTCTGGGTAGGGAAGGATTTTTTTGAACATGACACAAACAGCATGAAACATAAAGTATATTAGAGGTCGGCAAACTATGCCCTGTGGGCCACTGCCTACATTTGTAAATAAAGTTTTATTGGCACGCAGCCAGGCGCACTCACGCCACACGGCCTACTTGCTGCGTTAGTGCTGTGATAGACTTGTGTTGCTACAACAGATGCTGTCGGGTCCACGAAGCCGAAAATATTCACTCTCTGGCCCTTCACAGAGAAACCTGTGGATGCTCGAAGCACGATTAGTAATCCAATGACCTTCCGGCACACAGGAAAGTGTGAACAAAATGAAAATACGAGCCCCCAAATTGAGAAAGGAATGGAAACCACAATTTCCAAAGTACACTCCTAAAATTACTAAGACAAAGAAGGCAGCAGGTTAAGTACGTGAAAAGAAAAAGAAACCAAGTAGCTGATAAACACTGAGAAAATGTTCAATCTCACTAGAAATAAGACAACACCAAACCTCCTGTGAGCGCACATCCCATCAACAAGACCAGCAACAACGTACACCAAGCTTGACTAATGAGCATGTTCTCTTGGCCACAGTGACTGGCTCAGGGACGAGCATGTGACCCAAACTTGTCCAACCAGCCCCCTCTATCCCCTTGGTCAAGGTGATCGCTTCAGGAATGGGCTCCTGTATAGATGTAAGCCTGGAGCTTCGGGGGTTAGGACGTCCGAGTGAAAGAGCCAGAGAATGAAGTCACACAGAGCACAAGAGAGTCAAGAAACAGAAACAGACCAACTCCTGTCAATGCCATGCAAGCATCTGGATCCAGCCCTGCCTGTAGCACACCCAGATGCTGCAAGCCCCACAGGGCAGACAGTGCCTCTGTATTGTTTGCTATGACACCCTAGCACCCTGCACGGTGTCTGGCACATCATGGTTATTCAGCAGGTAGCTGCTGAGGCACGACTGCATGAGTACGAAGCAGTTTGCAAAGAAATGGAGGCAGAGAGAGGATCAAGACAGGTCGTTCCATCATGACTCCAGCGTGTGGCAGGAGGCTCTATTCATGGCACTCCCCTCTTCCCGTGGCTTCTCACGTGAGCCTTAGAATACCCCGGTGAAGAGACAGGAAACCTCCTTTATCATAAAAACAATATGTAAGTAGAACATGGGGCTCATGCTTCAGCAGCAACACTGACAGGAGACTGAAGGCTCGGTCCCTCGGGGGTCTACAGACCTGGAAGCTCTTGTCACAGCCCCCTGAACAGTGCTGTAGTTTGGGAAGCACAGACTGTCCCGTTCTTCACGTGACATGCTGGAACTGGAGCCCCGCGAGAGACGTGGTCCACCCGTGCTCAGTAGCTGCTGGGACTATACCATGAGGGCCGGATCCCCGCAGCCTATGATCCACCGTGGGGTCCGGGAGCCTCACCTGCCTATGCAGGCTGTCAGGGCCACACCAAAGCATTAGCCATCCAAGTCCCCCCAAGGTGGTAACACCATACCCCCAACCTCATCCCAGGATGTGGAGACCGTCCCCACCACCTCCCTGGTCCTCAGTCTAATATTCCTCCCACTACACCAGTAACTCACCGGGGGGGGGGGGGTGGTGCATGAACTTCCCCTACCCACTGTGGGTGAGGTCTGGGCACGTGGGTCTGGGTGGACACCCCACAGCCCCCCGGAACACCTCCAGCACAGCTGAGGCCAGAGCGATGCCAGGAGTGGCACTGCCCACGTGGCCATGCACGTGGCCGTCCCAGCACCCAGGAAGAAAAGGCCTCCTGGCTGCACACACTGGAGCAAAGATGCCCCGCCTCCTCTTCTAGAGCTGCACCTTGTGCTGTGGCATTAAAGGCTCTGATGTGTCCCGTGGCAAAGAGACCATTCTCGTAACGGTTCCCAATGCCTGCCGGTCTTTAGGAAACGCTGGTCCACACCCCCCTCTCCGGAGGGCCTCTGGGAGACCACGCCCCACAGCAGGCGCTGACCCTGGTCTGGGGCTCCGTGTCCTGACCCTGTCCCCTCCCCTGCCCTGGGGCATCCATGCCTGTGCCCAGGCCTCCTCTCCTCTCCGTGATAGCTGAACCCCTCAGGGATCCATGCATCTGTTTCCCTCCCCCCTCCCTCCTGCGTGTGTTTCTTGAGCATCTTCCCTGGACCAAGCACTGGAGTGGGCGTCAGCCACACGGGAAGGGGTCTGAGGCCGCTGCTGTTCTCCAGGAACTCCCGAGCTGACGAGAGTGACCTCCATGGCCCGGGCCTGTATCTCTAGCAACTGCCACCGTGCCCACCCCTCACGAGTAAATTAAGTCCTTGTTGATTGACCAGATGAAGTGATAAATGCTTGACGGGTATCACAATCTCACTGCAATCAGGCTAATATGGTCCAACACTGGGAGGTTCCCTCACCACACATTATCAGGCAATTGGTTAAAATGTTCTGGTCTCAGGTTTGGATGGGGCTCATGGATCTGCATTATAAGAAGCTTCCCACGGGGTTCCTGAGCCCCAGGTCAGCACCAAGCACCCTCCGCCACACAGCTTTGAGCCGATGCAGGAAGAGGACCCGGCTCCCAGAGGTCAGCAGCCCAGCCTCGAGCACCTGCCACATGACAGGGGCTCTGCAACATGCCTTCCTTATGCGATCTCCCTGAAACAGACAATGACCTTGGAAGGTCAGCACTCCATTTTACAGATGAAAAAAACAAGACCCGGGGGAGGGGGGTAAGGTCACCTAGCGCATCAGTAGAGAGAATTCAAATGCAGGTCTGCATGATTCCAAGTCCTTAAGACACTGGCTTGGCATCCCAGAGGCCTGCAGTAACGTGTGCCATGCTGAACCCACCCCTCCCCCTGCCATGGGCCTGGCAGCTGGTCTCATCCCCATTTTACAGGCGAGAAAACCGAGGTGCAGAGACTCACAGCACCCACCATCTGGGCTTCACCCATGCATGCTCCTTGGCCTCCACCCTGAAAACACTCAGTAAAGGATTTCAGTAGAAGGTGGGTACACTGGGGTCCATGCTTCTCAGCACAGAGCAGAAACAAGGGTTGGTCCACTTGAACACAGAGCCCTGGGCCTCAGGCAGAGGAAGGACTTCCTGGAGAAGAAGTCCAAGGTGACCTTCAGATCAGTGCATGTTGACCAGGACGGATTCTGTCCCCCAGGGGCCACTCAACAATGACTGGAGACATTGCAGCTTGTCACAGCTGGGCGGGTGGGGGGCAAGAGGAGTATCTTTTGGGTGGAAGCCAGTTTGCTGCGGAATGTCCCACCAAGACCCCACAGAGTTATCTGGCCTCAAATGTCAAGAGTGCCGGGGTTGGGAGATCCTGCTTGAGACCTTCGTTACTGCACATGTGGCCCACAGACCGGCAGGAACGGCATCCCCGGGAGCTTGTCTAACACGCAGACCCTCAGGCCTCGCTGCAGATCTGCTTCATCAGAATCTGCATTTTCCCATGGTCGCTGCAGGTGACCTGGGTGCAGGGGAAAGTGAGAAGTGTGGGTCAAAGGCAAATCAAGGGTGGGGCCCAGGGACAGCTGGTGTAGCTCATCATCATCAGATTGTCTCTTCCTACTCTGCAGGACCAGCTTTGGGGTTTAAAGAGGGAATGGGTGGGCTAGAGGGGATCCAGGACACCGTTCCTTCAGCCCAGCCTAGCCGATACGCCACAGGTGCCCAAGGTCGGGGAGATGGCAACATGTGGGCGGCTGAGTGCAGCACTGGGTGCCTGAAAGCCCATTAATATTTCCTCTCCAACACCCACATACAAATCTTGGGGCTACGATTTGGCCCGTCTCTTTGGGAGGATTGGAAGAAGCAGAGGCCTAGCCTGCTGGAAGAGCCTGACTCCCAACAAAGCCCTTTAGTCCAAGCTCAGCTCTGGGCTGGCTTCGTGGCGGGGGACGCCGGTGAGAGCTGGGAAGCCCAGTGTGCTCTGGGTTCTGGACCCCCGTGACCTCAGTTCCTGGAAAGCAACCTAGAGTCAGCCAGCACTTGAAACCGCCACATTGTCCCCGTCTCTCCCCCTCCTTACAAAGCATCCTTTCGCAGGTCACATAACGATCCCAACAGACCTCAGCCGCAGAGACCCACAGCTGCATGCTGCACTGGTCCGCAGCCCAAGGCACCTCCAGCCGGCCAGCCCTGGGGACCGCCAAGGGGAGCCTGGGAGCAGAAGGTGCTCACTCACGGCTCTGGGACACAGCCAGGTGGCAGATGGGCCCAACTCAGTGCACACACTGTGCCCCCAGTATAGATTTACAGATTTCTTGAACAACTTAGAGGATCTGGCAATACTGACTGCAGTTCTTGCAGGAAAATGATCAGGTGGGACCCTTCTCTATGCCCTGGACACCGACAGAGCACGTCCTCCCCACTCTGCCACTGTCTCTCCCCACAGTGACCCCCTTCACTCCTGCAGGCGCCCGCCTGGATGCTGTAGACCAGAGCTTCTCCACTGGGGGGGGGGGGGCAGGGGATGTGCTCCCCTCCCTGGGGGCATTTGGAAACGTGTGGGGACAGTTCTGATTGTCACAGGAGGATGTCACGTGTAGAGACCCAGCTTGCTGCTCAGTACCCGAGGGTGCACGGGACAGCCCCCACGACAAAGCACTGTCCTGTCCCCCGTGCGGAAAGTGGCGAGGTGAGAAGCCACCGTCAGAGCCCCGTGAGGGCACCCTGAGACAGCGCGGTCCCGGGAAGGCAGGGCCTCCGAGGGGCTCGGGCTGCCCAGTGGGACACAGCCTCCGCTTGTGGGGACGCGCCACTACTCACTTGGAGAGTTTCATCTCAATCTGCTGCCGGATTTCCTGTCTCTCTTCATCAGTCCTCCTGGGGAAAATATTCCTGTCTTCCAATTCCTGCTTGCTGGGCCGATTCCTCAGCTTCACCGCCAAGAGCTCCTTCTTGCATTTCCTTGGCAGTGTTCCTGAGCGCCAAAGAGGGGGAGAGAAGGGGAGAAAACACGTGTTAGTCAACCGCTGGCTGGCTGATCTAGCCACCCACCTGTTGGAGGGAGGCTTCAGCATCAGAGCCGTGGGGGTGCCTTTGTCAGCTTGGCGAGCCCTCCAGCGGGAACATGGGCAACACTGGGACAAAGGGCTGTCACCACCCATGGGCCACACCCTCCACGCGTGAGCGATCGGCCACACATCCCAGGCCTCCAGGGACCGTCCTGGTCACAACACCTGTTGCCCCGGGGTGATTATTAGTGGCACCCAGGTTTTCTTCTGAGTGTGGACCATGACTTATAGTTTACTCCCCACATGGCAGCCCCTCCTCTCCCCCTTCCCCACATGGTCCACACTCCCTACTGACCACTACCCTCTGGCCACGTGGGTCTTCTTTGAGTCCCTAGAACATCCCACCTCAGGGCCTCCACTGCCAGTCTGCCCTCCGCCTGCCACCCTGCTCTGCTGGACCATCCACGGCCGGCCCTGTCGCCACAGCAAGCCTTGAACCTTCCTGAAGAGGCCCAATGGGGCTCCAAACACCAGCACACCACACAGTTAATCCCCCCCCGTATCTCATCTCTTCCCCGTCAGTTACTTTATTCCGGCTCCTGCTCGAGACCAAGTTCAACGGCAGTCTGCCCTCCCGGGCCCCAGATCCGTGCTGATGCAGCATGTTCCCAGTGAATACTGTTGAATGAAGGAATGGGGAGGCTGACTCAGGGTCTCCAGGCTGAGGCTGATCTTTATTTCCACACATGTCTAGGATCAGCTGAGTGGAATCAGGGTGCGAGTAAGATCTCAGAGAATGGAATGTCTAAATTAAAAGAAGTGGGGTTTGGCAGTGTTCACGAGCAGAGAAGGATCATTCATTAGTGGGCTATTCGGAAATGGAGGTGTTCTGATTCGTTGAGCTTTCTGAATGAGACTCCCCACCTGCCCTGGAGAGTAACTGCGAAGTACAACGCAGGGTGTGTGGTTTTGTAGCTCTGTTGGGACACAGGTTTCAATTATGGGGCTCAAACCATCATCCACCCGTGGGTGGAAGGAAAGGTTATTTCTCAAAAAAAAAAAAAAATGGCTCCTGAAGACAGCCAATGTCCAGTGTCAAAGATGGGACACAAAGTGAGAAATGAGTCTAATAACGTGATAGTTTAACAGAAATTTGGGATAAAGTGAGACACAAAAATTGGGGCTCAGCTGAGATTTGAATTTCTAATATGAGCTTGTTTGCTATGTGTTTTATAGAGACAGAGAAAAATAGTGACTCCACAAACCATTTCAGCAAGGGCTCCAGCCTGAATTTATTTTAATAGCATTATAAATGACTAGAGCCCTATATTTATAGGGTCATAAAAAGCCTGAAGGAGTCACATGCATTTCCCATTAGTCTTTACTGTGTGTTCTGGGAGAAATCGAAAGCTATGGTGGCATTCATGAGTTAAGGGAGTCTCGAAGGTCTCGGGACAAATCCTTCGTGAATGTCAAGGGTCTAATACATGGCAAGGAGGGATTGCCATTTTCGGAGAACCAGAATGTGCTCAACCATGAAAGAGCCCTAAATGCGGTTTAATCTTTTTAGCTTTTGATAACGAAAGTCTTTTAAGCCCATTGCAAATGTCTTGGGTTTCTTATTATAAACTTTAATCATATTTGTTCTTCACTGAGAAAAAGCTCCCCTCATCAGAGATTTCCAGATGTAAATGAGAATTCGCTCTGCACCGGGAACAAGCGGTTCTCCCAGCCTCCCAGGCAGAGCCTGCGCACACAGTAGGGCCAGCACAAAAACTTAGGGGACCACTTCAGGTCTTCTCCAGAGTGTCAGCATGTTACTAGGTTTTGTTACTGAAAAGTCAAAAAAGGAAATTTCCAGACAAATAGCTTAAAATGAGCCTTTTCATAAATTTGCCCGGCACGTGCACCTGACCATCAGCATCAGTGTGACTGAGCACGCGTCCCAGAGCGCAGGCGCTAACACAGAGCAGGAGGTGAAGCTGGGAAACAGCGGCTGTGAGACCTTTCTGTCCAGACTGTGGGAAGCAAGCCAGCTTCCCTCCCCAGGTGCCCCGGGGCACACCTATGTTCCCGTGTTCTGACCCAGAAATCCCACTTCCGGGATTTCTCCCAAAACAAGTGGCACGAGCACATAAAAACACATAGAAAGGTATTCACCCAGCATCATTGATGAAAGTAAGAAATTACACACAACCAAAAAAGCCAAGAAAACACCTGTCAGATTACAGTGCATCGTACCACTGGACCGTGGCAAGCCCATCAAAAATGGTGGTGTGTAAGCTACTGAGTGCCAGAAAGACATTCACGGGATGCTTGTAACGTTTTGTAACAGCAGCTTGCACGAAAGTATGTATGTCATCTATAGAAATATATTTGTGTATGTGTAGGTGTCTAATTTTGCAAATATATTACAAATTGGCACAGAAATGTCAGGAATTGATCATTTTATGTATTCATTTGCTCTTCTGTATTATATTTTTTTATCACATAGTTCCCTTATACGAAAATAGATAATTATTTAAAGAGAAAGAACAATGCTGAGTGACATCAGCAACACGCTGGAAAATTCTCTCCTCCGTAAAAGCAACAAGACAACTGGCAAAAATGTTCAGGATCCACTTTTTCGGGACTCTGTAAACGCAACACAGGGAACATTTATCCAAGGAAAAGAGGCTGACTCTCTGTAAGGAAGTTTCACTCTGTCCGACACCAGACTCCTCCTCCTCCAGCCCTGCGGCAGCCTTGAACTCCAAGAGTTTGCATTCTCCTCGAAGACCAGCCTCCCAGCAGTCCCTGGAGGGCACAGCCAGGCCTGGTTCCCCAGGAACTGCCATCCTCTGACCCGTGTGCGGGCTCCCCAGATGCCCCCACGTGCAAGGCTGGCCACGCCGGATCCGATCAGAGCTCACGCAGCCCAAAATGTCTTTCCCTGGGTGCATTTGTTGAAAACTCTATTGTCTTTCCAAGGCCAAGACTCTCATGGACCTTCAGACCAGTGCTGCTCAATAGCCTATGGAGTTCTGTATTGGCAAAGCCAATAAAAAAAAAAAAATCAACGTATAGACCAAAATATTAAGTAAATTAAAAGTGAAAGCCTGATGTTGCCACATCCAGTCCAACACCAGCAAACGCTGGGGGCACCTTTCCAATGCACGCAGCTGACAGGCAGGGCATGGGAGGTAGATGGGGTGATGCTGCTACCTCTCCCCAGGTACCAGAGTGGCGCCGGGACAGCCACGGAGGAGCAGAACGAGGGCTCCAGCTCAGCCAGCAGGAGGCAGCCTTGCACACGCCTGCTCACTGATGCCCCAGCCCGTGTGGCACCCCCAACATCCCCCAGGCCCCTGTCCCGTCAGCTCCCATTACCCACCCCAGCAGAGCAAAGGAGGCTCTTGGAGAACTTCAGGCCGTCAGTCACTCCTTTTTTTTGTGAGAGGCTCCCTTGTCTTTCCCCACAAGCCCCCGCACCGGTCTGGTGTCCTCCCGCCTCGACGGCTGCACCTCAGTCTTCTTCACTGGTTCCTTGTCATCTCCCCAGCTCTGCATGTTGGGGTACCCTGGGACTCAATCCTCAGACTCCTCTGTCCACACCTGCTTCTCACATGACTGCCTCTGTCCCATGAGAAACTCCATCCCCACTATTAATGGCTCGGGATTTCCCCAAGCAGCCACACCTTCTTCTCTCCTGTACTCCAGACTTGCTTACCTACTGCCTTCAGGATGTCCCCACCTGGGTCCCTACCTGGCATCTCAAACGTAGCATGTTCACAACCAAGCACCTGCTCTCCCGCTGAAGCCCAGCCTGGCTGAGCGGCATTCACGGATCTGCTCAGGGCAGCCAGGCACCGGCCATGCTGCGTCTACTCCACACCCGGCACCGAAGTGAGGGCCGTGTGGTGTGTGTGGCTGAGCCTGCTCAGGCGAGGGAGGGAAAGGGGCAAATAAGCACCTATAATGACCAGAAACACAGGACGTGTGCCTTCTACGTGTGCATGCTCACAGCATATCCGAACTACCTGTTTGCCCAGCTCTTTCCCTGTGGTCGTGGCATGAGCTAGAGACATTTTCACTCACAGAGAAAAACAAATCTGCCAGGCTCATCCATGGAGAGGACTGTCCCTTGTTCAATGTTTCCCATACACAAGTTCAGAAAGCGCCTGCTGACTTGCATAGCGCCAGAGAATAAGCCACAGAGGAAAGGGGCATGAGGTAGAGCTCAGGAAAGGCTTCCTAGAGGAAGCGGGATCTGAGCTGGGGCCTGAAAGCGGCTCCCCACCCCACCCGGGGACATGTGGTCCCAGAAGCTAGGTTCACTCCATTGGAGGAATGTGCCAGGGAGATCTGCCTTAGCCTCCGAAGTAAAAGTGACGGCATGGACTTCTGCTTCTGGCCAAGACGGAAAATGGAGACTGGCTCTTCCTCCCAAAAAGAAAACAAAAAAAAGTCAAGCTACACGAAACGATGGTGAAGGTGCTGGAAAGCACAAAGATCCTGGTGGGACAGGAACCAGGTAAAGGGAGCCCTACGGATGCCCCACTTCTGCCCCCCCCCCAGTCTCTGGGCCGGGGACGGAGTTGGGGGGAGGGAGGAACTGGGAGGAGCCTGGAAGGTGAAGGAGGAGACCAAGGACCCCTGAGTCTGCCGCATGGAACTGGGGGGCAGGAGGCCAACCAGATGCAGAACCGAAGATCTGGATTTTATCAGAGGCTGGATTTAAACCTAAGTAAGAATTGCACTCAGTGCAAATAGTCTGAATACCCTCCTTAAAGGCAGAAATGCTCAGAATGGATAACAAAGCAGGACCAAACTAGATGCTGCCTACAGAACATACATGTTGAATGCACAGTCTTAAACAGCCTAGAAGTAGCAGGGGAATGATGCAGCGCTCTAAGCCCGACCACAGGAAGGCTGAAGGGGCATGTGAACAGAAGACACAGTTGGTTTCCCAGCCAAGAACCCCATCAGGGATAAAGGAACGATCTGAGTGATAAAGGGGCAACTTCATCATGAGGATGGAACAATGCTAAGTATTTGCGAACCTGGCAAGAGATTCAAAACCATAAAGCTAACCTGACAGAGAGTAGAAAGGATAAATCTAAAGGGAGAGTTGAAGGTTTCGAGACTGCTGTAAGTAACTGTAAGAACAAGTGAAGGAAGCGTGCAAGGATGTGGAAGACACGGACACCACCATCAAGCAGCTGGATCTGACTGGCGTTTAGACTGGTGTTTATAAAATCCCCGCACAGGAGATCCCACTGCTTTCTCAAGCGTATGTGTGGCGGCTGCCAAGATAACCACGGGCTGGGTTATAGTCCAGTCTTGACCGATTTAAAAGCACTCCAATCCTATAAGACACGCTCTCCGATCAGAGTGAAATGAAACTGGGCACTGGTAACAAAAAGATCTCCAGAAAAGTACCCAAATCTTTGGAAACTACATTAAAAAAAACTTTGGAATAACCCTCAGTTCCAAGAAGAAATCAAAAGGGAAATTAGAAAATATTTTGAAGTAAATAAAAACAGAACATATCAAAATGGTGGTGGGGGAGATTTTAAAGGCTTTAATGCCTGTCTTAGAAAAGAAGAAAGCCTGGGGCGCCTGGGTGGCTCAGTTGGTTAAGCGACTGCCTTCGGCTCAGGTCATGATCCTGGAGTCCAGGGATCAAGTCCCACATCGGGCTCCCTGCTCAGCGGGGAGTCGGCTTCTCCCTCTGACCCTCTTCCCTCTCGTGTGCGCGCACGCTCTCTCTCTCATTCTGTCTCAAAAAAATAAAAATCTTTATAAAAAAAAAAAAAAAGAAAAGAAGAAAGCCTTCAAACCAATGACCCCAGGTTCCATCTTAAGAAACTAGAGAAAGAAGAGCAAATTAAACCCACGGAAGTAGAAGGAATCATAAAGATCAGAAGAGAAAGTGAAATCAAAAACAGAAGCAAAATGAAAAAAAAACAATTGAAACCAAAAGCTGGTTCTTTGAGAAGAGCAATAACATTGATAAAACTCTAGGCAGACTTATCACGGGAGAAAGAGAAAGGGGGGGAGGGAAGGGGAGGGAGATGCAGGGAGGGCACGGGAGGGGGAAGGGAAGGAGAGGGAGGGGGGAGAAAATACCAACATCAGGAAATAAGACAGGTGATCTCTCCATCTGATTCTATGCAAACTACCAAGGCTCACTCAAGAAGAAATATAAAACCAGAATAGACTTTTATCTATTAAAGAAATTGAATTTGTAGTTAAAAACCTTCCCCCAGGGGCGCCTGGATGGCTCAGTCAGTTAAGCATCTGCCTTTGGCTCAGGTCATGATCCCGGGGTCCTGGGATCGAGCCCCGCGTCGGGCTCCCTGCTCAGTGGAAAGCCTGCTTCTCCCTCTCCCTCTGCACCTTTGCTCCTGCTCTCTCTCTCAGATATATCTTAAAAAAAAAAAAAAACAAAACAAAAAAAAAACTTCCCCCATAGAAAAAAAACCCCTACAGGCCCAGATGGATGCATTGATGATGAAACATGTAGTAAATAATACCGATTCTATTTTTTTTATTTTTTTATTGTTATGTTAATCACCATACATTACATCATTAGTTTTTGATGTAGTGTTCCATGATTCATTGTTTGTGCATAACACCCAGTGCTCCATGCAGAATGTGCCCTCCTTAATACCCATCACCAGGCTAACCCATCCCCCTCCCCCCTCCCCTCTAGAACCCTCAGTTTGTTTTTCAGAGTCCATCGTCTCTCATGGTTCGTCTCCCCCTCTGACTTACTCCCCTTCATTCTTCCCTCCTGCTATCTTCTTCTTTTTTTTTTTCTTAAAATATGTTGCGTTGTTTCAGATCTGTGATTCAACAGTCTTGTACAATTCACAGCACTCACCATAGCACATACCCTCCCCAATGTCTATCACCCAGCCACCCCATCCCTCCCACCCCCCACCACTCCAGCAACCCTCAGTTTGTTCCTGAGATTAAGAATTCCTCATATCAGTGAGGTCATATGATACATGTCTTTCTCTGATTGACTTATTTCGCTCAGCATAACACCCTCCAGTTCCATCCACGTCGTTGCAAATGGCAAGATCTCATTCCTTTTGATGGCTGCATAATATTCCATTGTGTATATATACCACCTCTTCTTTATCCATTCATCTGTCGATGGACATCTTGGCTCTTTCCACAGTTTGGCTATCGTGGACATTGCTGCTATAAACATTGGGGTGCACGTACCCCTTCGGGGCCCTACATTTGTATCTTTGGGAATAATACCGATTCTATACAAATAATTTCAGAAGGTTGAAAGAAGCATGATAACTTTAAAGCCCATCCTACGAAGCTAGGATGGAGTGATGTTAAAACCAGAAAAGATATTTGAATCAAAGAAAGACTTAAAGACTGCCACACCTCAACAACACTGATATAAAGTCATAAACAATTTTAGCAAATCAAATCCGAGAATTTATAAAAATGAGAATACACCATGACCAACTGGGAGATAACCATAGGGTTATCTCAGTAGACTCCCCTGTACCTACGGGGAGCTTGCCCAGTCAGAGCTGGAAGGGGCCCACCAGGCTCCCCCCGCCCAACCCAGGGAATGCCCTGGAGGGATGACGAGGCTCAGGGAGACCAGAGCTGTCCCAGTCACAGCTGAGCACAGAGCCAGCAGGCTGCCTTCTGGCTGTGACAAGTAAACAAGGACATTCACTTGCTCAGCTACAAAAACATGTCCTTGTCGCAGTTTCAGCTTAAAGCAGTATTAGGAGGGAAAATATCCCCTTTCCCGCCCACTTCTCAGCTCCAGAAGAAACCACTACTATGTTTTAGATTTACTTCCAGATCTGCTTCTATACAATTAACAACTTACCCGCACGTCACTCGTACGTTTTATGAAAGTGGGATCACGGCGTACAGGGCACCCTGCCTATGTGGTCCCACTCACATATCTGGCTCTGGTCCAGATCAGGGTGAATCAACCCAGCTCCTGCCCTTTAAGGGCCACCAATGATCCAAGACTGTGATGGTCACATAGCCCGTCGCTTGCTGATCCAGACCCCCAGGGATGGACACCCACGTGTCCATTTTTGCTCTTTCCCCAAAGCTACAGCCTCGTCCCTGGGACAGGAGACTCCTGAGCCACAGTGGGGCCAGTTTCACCTCCGACAGGTGCTCCTTTCCCCACCCTGCCCTGCTTTTCTGACCCTCCTGGGAAGGAGGAGGAAATGTAAATGGGGCTGTAGATAAGTAAGAACATATGGCTGAGAAGCTCTGCAGTTAAAGATAAACTCGCCATGAGATAGCTTTTTCTCAATCGGTGGCACTTTGGAATTTATCCTAAGGACGGAATTACAGAGATGCACAAGTCTTTGCTCCGAGGATGCACCCCGTCACGTTGCTAACATGGCCCGGACTGACCATCCCAGCTCCCCCGGGGGCTCCGGCCACAGGAACTGAGGCTGGGAGGCTTTGGCGGAAGAGAAGCAGCAAGCTGGGCTGGGTGCCAGGAGAGAGAGAGGCCCCCGCGTGCGCCAGGGCCCGGCTGGTGCACGAGCCCACGTGAGAGAGGCCCTCCAGCCTGTCTTGGCACAAGCAGTGACAGGGTGGGGCCGTTTTTCATCGGCAGTGACGCTGTTTTAGCTATTACACACTTTATCCGTAGAATTTGTATTCAGTGCTCTTTTATAGTTTTTTTCTCTGCTAAGATTCTCCATCTGGTCATTCATCCCATCCTTTAAGACCCTGAACGTACAACTGCAGGTCTATCTGGCTTTGAATGCAGTCTGGGTGGGGTCCCCCTGCCCCCCTGACCTCCAGCACCCCGGCCCAGGCCTCCCTCCCCCAGGTGACCAGGGCTGAGCCTCGTGGAGCCCTGCCTGCTCAGGGCACACTCCGGCCCCTGGCTCGCTCAGTCTCCCCGCCAGGGTCCGGGGACCCCCTTCACACGGCTCATCTGTTCCAACTGCCTGCCCTACAAATTCCAGCTGCTTCGACAGCCCAGAACACCCCCTACATCTCCTCGTCCCAGTGAGACCACCTCCCTGCCCCACCCACCCAGGCAGATGCCCAGGAGGAAAGCCGGACAAGCTGCATGGGGCTCACCCCGTGGGTCCCCTGTCTAACGGGGGTGACGGTCCTGCCTGCGGTCCAGTGCCCCCAGACAGTGGCTCCCACACCCAGGCCAGGTCTGTAGCTGCCCAGGCCCGAAGCAGCAGGGCTGGACCCCTTCTAAAAGCAACAGGGGCATTCATAAATGCTGCCACTGGACTCCCAGAGCCTCAGAGGCAAGGACTTGCTCCTACCCATCTCTCTCCCCAATGCAGGACGCAGGGAGGGGCTTGCATTTCCTGAATGAACAGAGGAGTTCTGGGAAGACAGGGAGGGGAGGAGGCAACTGCCGGAGCTTGAATTCCTAGAAACACGGCATGGACACGATGGAGAACGGAGACCCAGGAAGGCGGGTGGGTTTCCCACTCGAGGGGACAGCACTGGCTTCGGCTCTTACAGAGCTAGGGGCAGTCAGGGCATCTACAAGGGTACGAGCAAGGACAGGACCCCTGGGGCTTCTGTGCCGTGGAGCCCTACAGCCAGGGAGGAAGGCCGGCCACTCCCGGGGAGAGGCTGTGGGGACGGTGCGTGCCGATGAGCCAGGAGAGCCAGGAGCTGGTGGGACATCCAAGTTATAGGGGCAGGCCAGGGACAGGAACCGAGAGCAGGGAGCCAAAGAAGGCAAGGAGCAAGCCGGGCGGGGAGGCGGCAGGGCCATGGAGAGCGAGTTTGAAGGTCACTGAGCCACGGGGACCACAAACAGAGGAGAGACTGCCAGGGTGCCCAGCCCCTGCCATGGGGCTGCAGGGAAGGGGGTCACGTGGCTCTTGCCCATGGGGCCCCCGAATTCCTACAGTCGGCTGTTCCTTAAGATTACTGCTCTTCTGCATCTAAGAAACCACGCTGTGGACCCACCTGCCTTCTAAAAGGATTCCAACCTCCTTTTCCCCATCCATCTTGTTCAAAAGGAGGCGGCAGGCCCAGCCCTTCATAAGAATTCTCAACCTGACGGGGGAATCCAGAGGCCGGCATCCTGGGCTGACAACCCTCCCCAGGAAGAACACATTTTTCGGCGTGTATTTCAAACGTGAGCTGGGACAGCAAATCTAAGCGAGTGATTCTGTGGATCCCCCGTTTTCACGTCCCCAGGGCTCTCGGAAGCCTGGCTTCTGGAAGAAGCAGGGTGCTCTGCCCCATCTAGCAGCTGCGCTCACGTGGGAGTCGGGGCAGGAGTCGGGGCCTGTGTCCAGGGCCACCATCAGCTGGCCACACAACCCCAACCAGCCACGTAATCTCCTGGGCTTCAATTTGTCGCTGGTGAGATGGGCTAACAGCCGAGGTCACATCACCTCTGTCATCACTGAGGACCTACTAGGTGCCGGCACGCGGTTGAGAATGGTACAGAAACGGGGCATGGGAGGAGTCTGCGACCACTCAGCTGCCACACACACACACGGACACACGGACACTGTGTCAGCAGAATCAAAGCCCTCAGAGGTGTCCACTTCCTGACCCCAGAAACTACGAATGTGTGACCCTGGATTAGCCAGGGGCGGCCAACATCATCAACGGGGTGAAAGATGGTGGCAGGAGAGCCAGTGTCAGAGGGACGTGAGGAAGTCTCCGCCGGCCACTGCCAGCTTTGAAGGTGGGGCCGCGAGCACAGGGCACGGGCAGCAGGAGCTGGGAAAAGCAAGGAAGCGGTGCCCCCTGGAGTCTTCAGAAGGTGCAGAGCCAGCTGGCGGCTTTAGTGTGGCCCAGAGCGACCCTCAGGAGTGTAAGCTAATGACGTGTCTTACTAAAACCAAGTCTGGCAATTTGTTACCGCAGCAAGAGGACAAAACAAGTCCCCGAAACTCATCCCTGACCAGTACCCTCTCCGTCTTTATGCGGCTCCATCCTGGCCCCAGCGGGCCTTGGGTTCTCCAACTGTCCAAGGGAGGAGACCACATCCTTCTGAGGGGAAACTGAGGCTCTCAGAGAAGGGGGAGCCCAGGGCCCCTCCCCCTGCAGCGGATGAGCCCCCGCTGGGGGAGGAACTGGGGTGGGGGCACAGGGGGCACAGGGAAAACAGTGCGTCACCTTCACCACCACAGGGGAAGGATATTCAGATCTCTGAAACAAACGGCCTCTGAGACTCAGAGGCTACGTGAGGCTTGATGACCCGCGTGAACGAACAGAAATGTCATGTGTCGCTTGGGTCTCGCTGGAAGTAGGGGATGAAGAGGGAAGGTGGAAAACAAGACCAAGTAGCCCTGAGGATCACCCAGGTACACAGGCTCACCTGTCTCCCCCAGACGTCCCCTGGCTTCACTCACCATGCATGCAGGAGGCGCTCAATAAATGCTCCTGAGGGACTGTGGGGTCCCTGGTCGATCATGAGCCGGTCAGGGCTCCCCTCATGAGCTCACAGTGCAGGGAACCCCTTCCTCTCCCCTGAATTCTCTCTGAGCCGGTGGCCCCACCAACCCCGCTCCTGCCCACTTCTCCTCTCTGACTCAGCCTCCCCCCGGCCCCAGTGCTATAGACTGAGGGGTGTCCCCCGAAAACTCATGGCCCGATGCCCTACCCCGATCTGGGCCTGTATCAGGAGATGGGGCCTCTGGAGGGGATTAAAGTTGAGGTTGTAAGGGCGGGGCCCTGACCCGATCACACAGGGGTCCTGAGAGGAGAGGAGAGGAGAGAGACCCCGAAGTTGCCAGGCCTCCCCTCGTGCTCACAGGAGGACACGGTGAGAAGGTGGCTGTCTGCAGCCAGGAAGAGGGCCCTCAGCACAGACCACCTCTAAGACCTCCCACCTCCAGAGCCGTGACACGAGAAACGCCTGGTCTCCCAGCCGCCCCGTCGCTGGCATCCTGTTCCGGGGCCCATGCCGGCTGGTAGCCCCAGTCAGCCCCACCTTTCCCCGCACCCAGCCAGGGCCCTCCTCACAGCCCCCATCTTCCTCCCCCTTGCCCACATGCCGCCCCAGCCCAGGCACCTCCCTGAAGCAGGCGGGTCAGGACCAATGGGTCCACGGTCTCGATGTACTTCCTGCGGGGGCGTTGGAGCGGGTGGTGTGCATCAGGGCGTCCCAGAGCATGCAGCTGGCCTGCGCGCCAAGGCTTTATGATGTGGAAATCCACACGTTCTCAGCTGTGCACATCCTGGGACTCCTCCCTCAATCCTGAAATTGCCTCTCAGGGGGGCCTTCCTCCCCACGTGTGTGGGTTGCCTGCAGGCTGGGCATTCACAGCAGTGTGTGTTTGCTCGTGAATGACGGGGGCACACTCACATCCACAGAGCTAGAGAGGCCTGGGTTCACAGTGGCACATTCCTAACCCCTCTTCGCCTTGATCTCAAGATGGGACAATAGTAGTCCCTGCGCCCCATCAGGCTGCCATGGGGGTCAGGGGTGGACTGCACGAGAAGAGCCTGGGAGAACCCTGGCAAGAAGTAACGGCTCAAAGATACAGTTCGGCTGCTGTAGGTCATCACGGGTCTGGGAGTCCGCCCCCCGCCCCCCAGTGACTGCACTGTGTCCAGCAAGAACCACCCAGACCCGAGACTCCGCCACACAAGGCCACCAGGTTGTCCCCAAGCCTGCCCTGGAGCATCTTGCCTCCCAGTGACCATCTGCAGCACCACCTGGCGTCCGCGGAGGGAATGGCGGGGGTGCCAGGCCGGGCTTCCAGCAGAGGCAGGGAGCAGGTGATCTGTGAATGCGTGCCGTGGGGAGGACAGGTGAGCCCTAACTCAGGACAGGTGACTTCACAGGACTCCTTGCAAGAAGGTTTTCAATACACGCTCTGCCACATCTGAAATGGGATTCTATTAACATAGTACATTTTAGCTTTTGCTTTTCACAATGTGTCCCCCGGGAAAGGGTCCCGGAGCCTGCAGAGAGGGTCACCTCTTCTTCCAGCTCAGGCAGTGCAGGAAGTGCTCAGCCGCACCTCTGCGCACACCTACGTCCACATCCGTCCAGCCCGGTGTCCTGGGATTCCTCGCCCTGACATGGGCCTCTTTGGACTCCTTGCCTTTACGCTGAAAGGCAGCTTTCCAACGTTAGCAGGGAGCTCCTCGGATAGTCTAGTTTGTCCTTAGAATCCTCAGCCCAGAGCTAGGACATACAGTACTTCTTGAATAAACAATAAGGCATATTTAGAAGCTTTAAAAAAATTCTAGTTCTTATACTATTTTACACCAAGGATAAACTCTGGACCCAGGGCGTCAGAGTCACCCCCACCCCACCTGCGGGCTCTGACACGCTGACTCCCAGGATTCTGTAGGTCAGGCTGTGGCAGGAGATGTTAATACTTATATAGTGGCCATTCCATGTCCTCCCTCCTCCGTTACTCTTTCTGTGTACATTTTGTGATGTTTGCAGCATATTTGAATGGTACCACTCATGCAGTGTACAAATATCCGGATTGTACTTTTTCCCCTGGCTACTGGGGTGCACCATCAGAAAACTGTCTGAGCTTCTCTCTAGATCATTGGCGCTAAATCTGGTCACAGTCCCCCTGAGAGTCGTTTGCTAGGTCCCCCGTCCTCAGGGTAAAGTCTAGCCCCTGTCACCACCTGAGGAACCCACCACAGGAGTTCTGTCTCAGTTCAACGTATCATTTGGATTCACAAGACTATCACCGCCCCGATGTCTCCCTCATCTGCTCAGCACAAATGGCAGCCAAGGAGTTCAATGGGTGGGTCCCAGAAGCAGCTCACATGGCTCCCCAGAACCGCCCCCAGAGCCCCCCAGGTGAGGCGGCTCAGGTGGGAGGATCAGGCAGGGCTGGGAGCCGCCCCACAGCTGCTCAGGGGAATCACTTCATCCTAGGACAGCTCCCCGGGCTGAGTTGCCAGGTTCCCCTCAAGCCTCACTACACTTGGGAACTCAAGGGTTTATTGCTTATTTATTGTCTTTTCAAAACAGGTATGATTTGATGATCAGAGTCATTTTTTCACCATTAGCAATACTGGCTGGTGACGCCATGGCTGGTATTCCTAGTCTTGTCAGGTTACTTGGGAACCCGGAAAGCGATAGAGAATAAGACCCTCACATTAACCCTTGCTCCATTAACAAAAACCCTCCCGCACACACACGCCAGGCCCCACACAGCCCATGCCAGCTTCCTAAGTGCACCTTCTGTCCTGTCTGAGACTTCACCCACCCAGCAAACTCTCCTTCGTCCTCCAAACCCCCGCTGAAGCCTCCTGTGCCCTCCCCATCACGTCCACCCACCACCCACCCCGCTCCCAGCCTGTCTGCCCCCTACTGCAGGCTGTCAAGCTCTTATCACCTGTTCCGTGTAGTCCTCAAGGAAGGACAGTGCCTTCCCAAAAGTGGCGATGGTCTATTTGTGAATGATAAAAGTAAGACAGGCTCATTCTGAAAGGCCAAGCAGCATAGACAGGTGGAAATTTTAACAACTATCTTAAACCGCCTGCAACCCCTTCCTCTCCCTGCCCCTCCCATTCCCAGGAACGGATGCATGAAGGCGCTGGGGGAAATGGGTGCTTCCTGCTCTGCCTGGGAAGGGGATGTCAACACGGCCCCCCCACAGTGCTTTCCCCAAGGGTCAAGTGCAAAAGGCACATACATACCAACCTGGCATTTACTTCCAGGACTTTCTCCTAGGGATGCATTCACAACATTGCCTGAAGTGGGGAACAGACTGGCCAGACGTGATGTCCCACGCCCGAGGACAATGATCCAGATGCACACAGAATTCTGTTTCTTGCCCGCACATGCACACGCGCACACACACACACGCCCTCTCTGTGTGGCCTGTGTGCCTGTGGGAGACGCCCTCGCCCCCGGCCCTCTCTAGGACCACCTGCAACTCTGGGGGACCTCCTGGAAGAGGCTCTGCCCTCACACGCAGACACATCTCTCTCTGTTAGCCCTGTATGCGCACAAATAGCTGACTCTTTCCTAAGCAGATTTGGAAAGAAACAAACAGTAAAAACTACACTAGTTCTTGTTATCCTTAACTTTGTAACGAGCACAAAGTAAATGTACATCTCTAAAAGTCCCTCATAAGCATCACGATCAGCACTCTAACACTCCTGAAGAGGACACTGCTTTGTACTCGTTACAAAGTTAACAAGTACAGTACCATAGGTTTTACTGTTTCTCCCCTAAATAGAATCAAAAAGAAATAACCGTGGGGAAAGAGTGAGCACCTGCATCACTTTGAACAGCACCTCAGCTCTCACTCCCCGTCTTCTAGAACCTGAGCTGGACGCCACAAAAGACACACAGTGGGCGTGTTTCCTGCAGGGGCCTGGGGCTCGGGCTAGAAGACCCCCATTGAGGTCCCAGCCCGGGGCAAAGAGGAGTGCACTCATTTGTGCTTGGACCTTTGGCGTTCCTGTTTCACCTTGAAGATGATTAATACGCGTATACACCGGTTTTCTATTTCTGACTTTCATCAGCAGCTTTGACTAAAATGTAATTGGTTGGTCCTGATCATACTGGGTAAGAAAATGTCTGCTTCCTCATTTATTCTTTCTTCCTTATAATATAGAATATGGTTGTGTGTGCATATTTACATAGTTAACAAAAACAACCATTTTCAAGTTCTATCACCTCCCGATACACCTTGGATGCACTTCATGCTCAAGCCGGAACATTTGGTCGAATGCCTGTGCCCACTGCAGACACGGGATAAAACCTGACTGGTCCCCGACTGATGCCCACTCGGAGCGTTTCCAACTTTCCTGTCACAATTATTACACGTGAACATCCAGAGGCATCAGCGCTTCTCCACCAAAGGCAGCTACTCTCCTCTGGGGACATTTGGTAATGTCTGCAGGCATTTTTGGATGTCACGATGGGGGGTGGGCTGCTCCTGGCGCTGAGGGTGGGAAGGCCAGGGATGCCGCTACAGTGCACAGGGTACCGCCACCCACAGCAGGGACGCCCCGGCCCCAAATGTGACAAGTACCAAGGTGGAGAAACCCTGGTGCATATAAACCTTTGTGCATGAGTGCTAGGAGAGCCACGGGAGAAATTCCTGGGAGCAAAGTTGCTGGAAGAGAGAGCACAAGCATGGACAATTCCAACAGCTCTTTAGGGGGGTCCCACCCCTCTGCCGTGACCCCAAAGCACACGCAAATGCGGACTTCCCTCCCTGGGTCTCTGCCCACTGTCTTGTGCTGCTTTGGAGTCCGAGGTACCCGGGCTGCATGCAGTCCACCCCCGGCCACCTTGGGCTTCTCTTTTGACCTTGACTGTCCCCACAGAATAGCCTTTGGGGTCAGCATGCCTCACCGATCACTGCCACCAGCCGGTGCTGAGCACAGCTGGGGAATAGTTACCCCTGGGCCACTCTTCCTACGCTCATGGACAATCTGATAAGCGCTCACTGCTGACGGTCAGCAGCTCGTCGCCCCCGGAGCGGAACACAACCAGATGTGCATGTGGGGTTCAGCGAACACCCAACAGCCCTGCAAGTACTATTAGGGCATGGAGCAAAGTGCACAAGTTACTCCCTGTACTGGTTACATCTCAAGCAAAAGCCGGTGGGCTGTGCATCCCTCCACCTCCTCCTCAGAGGCCCTGTCCGCTGCCACCACGCTTAGGGCAGGTGTGGTGCCTCAGAGGCAACTGCTAGGTGTCAGGGACATTACGTGAGGGCATACAGGATGCCTGCAGTTACAAGGTGCATGGGCATCAGGATCTGGGGGCTCTGACAAACATGATTTCACATTTTCACATGAAGGGGAGTGATGAGAACACAGACGATGGCAGCCACCGCGTGAGCCCTGCAGGTGGTCACAGGTGATGCCTCGTCAGTCCCCTGGCAACCTGACCAGGCAGGCCCAACTGTCACCAGGTGTTACAACAGGGAAGCTAAGACCTGGGAGTCCTCCCTCCCAGTCAGGGACAGGTGGTTCACAGCAGGTGCCACCAGAGGCCTTCTCAAGGCGTTCTTCCCCAGTGCAAAGGGCCCCTGAGCCTGTCCTGCCAAATAGGGCACCCAGCAATTGTTGATTCTCCATGTCCTTGTTCTATCCTAAAGCCATGTCCAAGGACACAAATGTATGGATTACATTTCCCAACAGAGGACATACCTGTTTGGCCACAGGGACGCTGACACTCTGGTTAAACTAACGAATTGGCTGAGGGAATAAGGAACAAATCAGCTACAGAATATCAATAGAACTGGAGGCGAAACTCCTTCAGATCCCGGGCATGGTGGCACTCGGGCTCTCCCCTGTTCTTGCCCACTTGTCAGTGATGGCGATGATGATGGTTATTAGTGCAACACCACTCGGAGCACAGGGAGTCAGGACTCCGCCGGGTGAACTGTCCCTTTTAACCACCAGGATAACCCTCTTATCACTCCCATTTTACAGATGGTGTATCTGAGGCCCAGAGAGGTTAAGGGAGTCATCCAAGGTCACCGAGCTAGAAGGGATACATCCTGGCAGGTAGAGAGACTGCAACTGCTACAAAGTCTCTCTGTGCACGCAGTAAATCCAGAGAGGAAGGTGCATCTGAATGCACAGCCAGCCCTTAACCACGAAATTCCTGATGCTCCAGACTGAGTATGTAGGATGGTGCTAGGAGGTGCTTAGGTCATGAGAATGGAGCCCCTGTGATGGGATTCGAGCCCTTCTTAAACAGACTCAAGACATCTTGTTCCTCCCTCTGTCCCTCCACCACTGAGGACACAGCAAGGAAATGGCCACCTGCTAACCAGGAAGGGGGCCCTCACTAGACCCTACATCTGCTGGCACCTTGACCTTGGCCCTGCCAGCCTCCAGAACTGTGAGGAATAAATGTCTGTTGTTTAGGCCATGGAGTCTATGGTATCTCGTCACAGCAGCCCAAACAGAATCACACACCCGACGTGGGGAGAGCGGGGGCACCTGCTCCATCCCAACATGAATGCCCTGGCTCTGCAGGTTCACCGTGGTGAATACCCAGGGCAGAGACTGTCGGCACGAAGGGACAAGTGGCCCAGGTTGCTGAGGATGCTTTGGGACAGGTGCTCTCCCACACTGGTAACTCCTTCTCCTGCAGCACTGCTTGCTGTGAAGCCCATCTGTCCTTTGCTGTCCGCCCCCACCCCCTGCCCCGGTCATCCAGCAATCTCCCAAGCACCTGCTATGTGCCATCCACTGGGCCAGTGCAGGGACAGTGGACAAATGAGACAGATGTGGCCCTGAGTTCAAGATAGGAGAAAAGAGGAAAAACAAATTTCTTGACAGATTTTAAGTTTGAATCTTGGGGTGGCAACAGCATAAAAACTGTTCCTTATAAAATTCACCTCTGAGTGAGCAAAATGTGCTTTCCAGGTTGGCATACAAGGAACCTGGAAGTCACCACCCTGTTCTAACACCAAGTAAAAAGCTGAACAGACTCAAAATTGCCACCGCTTCTTGGATCTGAAAGAGAAGGACGACACAGGGCCAACCACCGCCCCGAAGAATGGAGACGGACAGGTGAACACTGAGTCACGGGTTCCAGAGCAGCGACTCGCGGACAGAAGCCTCCACGGGAACCAGCGCCGGGGCGGGAAAACCTGAATGGTAATTGAGGACTTGCTGGAGGCTCAGGTGGACAAGTCTGAGAGTTAGAAACTATAGTCAAAGTCACAGGGGCCCCCCACTGTACGGGGGGTTTTACCACCAGGAGCCCGACCAGGTTCCCACAGTGAACGTCAGAAAAAGAATCCCCTTCTGCTTCCCTCCAGCCGGGGAAAGGGGAAGAAGCGATCTGAAATACCCCAGAACCTTCTGTTCTCCTTATCAAGGTCTCCCTCTGGGGAAACTAGTTCACCAGAGCCTAACCCACTGGGGTATCATCAGAACTACATGATCTGGCAGAAGGGAGACACCCGACTCCAGCCCACAACAGCCCTCCGGTCCCACCTGAGGTGGAAAATAAAACCGAGAAACACTTGCGAGGTTCACAGTCCAGAGACATGACTCACGGACACAGTGAGACCCGGTCACAGGCTACAGAACACGCCCCCTCCTCACACCTCCCCTCCGCGTTACCAAAGCCCTGTTTACAGCAACTCCTTTTCCCCGAGGCGTCAAGTCCAGCTAACAGGAAAACATTACAAGGCATCCCAAAAGGAAAAATCAACCAGGTATGGCAGGGATGTTGGAATCATCAGCAATTTAAAACAACCCTGATTAACATGCTAAGGGCACTAATGGATAAAGTAGACAGCACACAAGACCAGGTGAGCAGCATGAGCAGAGAGATGGAAATTCTATGAAAGAAGAACACAGAATGCTAGAGATAAAAATCTGTAACAGAAACAAAGAATGCCTTTGATGGGATTATTAGTAGAATGGACACAGTTAAGGAAAGAATCTCCAAGCCTGAGGACATCTCAATAGAAACTTTAAAAACCAAAAAGCAGAGAAAAAAAAAAACTTAAAACAGAATATCCAAGGATTGACTGACAATTATAAAAGAAGTAGCATTCACATAATTGGCATACCAGAAGGAGAAGAACGAGGAAGGAACAGAAGAAATCTTTAAAATAATGTCAGAGAATTTCTTCAAATTAATGTCAAACATCAAACCACAGATCCAGGAATCCCAGAGAATACCAAGCAGGGTATATGCCGAAAAGAAACAAAACAAAACAAAAACTATGCTTTGGCATAACATCTTCAAACCACAGAAAGTCAAAAATAAAGAAAAAACATTCTGTAAGAAGCCAGAAGTAAAAACATAGACAGAAGAATGACAAAAAGATTTCTACCCAGCTTCTCCTCAGAAACCATGCAAGAGGAGAGTGAAATGAAATATTTAAAGTGTTTAGATAAAAAACCCACCAACCTAGAATTTTATAGAAAGTGATAAATCATCCTTCAAAAGTGAAGGAGAAGCAAAGACTTAGTAAGACAAACAAAAATCAAGGGGATTTGTTGCCAATAGATCTGTCTTGCATGAGATGTTAAAAGAAGTTTTTTAGGGAAGGAAAACAGTGCAGACCAGAACCTTGGATCTGCATAAAGAAAGGGAGGCCATCAAGAGGAAATAGGTAAAGGTGACAGAAAAACTCTTATTTTTCTTATTCTTAATTTATCTAATAGTTTATTCAAAATAATAATAACTATGTATTCAATCACATATACTTATGTATATATCAAACATACTATATGTTTATGCTTATGTACATACCTCATATGTATATATGTGCTTTTATGTAAGTGAAAGGAGGTTCAAAAATGATACAAAAGACAGAGGAAGGAATCAGGATGATCTTGTTACTATAAGGCACTCATGCTACCTGTGAAGTGGTCTAGCGTTATTTAAAAATGGAGTTGGATTATATGTATATTATATAAAACACATAAACTCAAGGACAACCACGAAGAAAAAGTATAACTGCTACGTAAAGAAAGGAGAGAAAATGAAATTATACAAAGTTCTGAGTTAAAACCACAAAAGGTAGGGATTGCTGCGAAGATGGCAGAGTAGGAGGACCCTAAACTCACCTCATTCGTGGATACAACTAGATAATATTCACATCAGTGTAAAGAACCCAGAAAATTCTAAGACTGGCAGAACAAACTCCTCCACTAGATGTAAAGAAGGCCCAGAGTAGGGAGAGAAACAGACTATCACAGCAGCGAGCCTGCACAGGGAAGGTGGTGATTTCCCTATAACCTCTGGCTCTGAAAACCAGAGGGCTGAATTTTTTGAGTTCTTACAACCAGTGGGTCTTAAAACCTGGAATTTTAAACATCATGAGGCAGGAGAAAACTGAGTCCCAGCCCTTAAAGGGACAGGACATCAAACAGTCCATGGAGATAGAGCATAGAAGCCTCCTGGGGCATATCAGAGGGAGTGTTATTTACTCATCTCAGAGCATGTTCTAGAGGGACAGAGATTGCAGGGAGACTCCTCCAGCAGCAAAGGAGCTGGCAGGAGCCGCCTCTCTCCCCTGCCCCACAGCATAAGAACACTGCCAGCTGTGGGAACCAGCACAGCACCAATACTCACTTCCTCACTTGCTTATCCATGCCCTCTCCCTGCCATGCTTCAGTGGATCCACCCCTCCCCCCCCCGGCCAAGCGTGCCTCAGCCACAGTGCTGCCGGTCCCCTCCTCCAGAAGACCAACGCAAACCTTGCTAACACTGCATCTCACCCTGCTTGCTTTGTGGATCCACATCCTCCCATATGCTCTTGGCCAGAGACCATCCAAAATGATGCCACAAGCCTGGCAGTGCCTAGGCAGCCCTGACAGGGACCAGTACCACTCCAAATAGACTCCTGCCCCAAGGAGAGGGAAAGATAATCACACACACCAGTCACACTGCAGACTCCCAACAGTGGGCTTGGGGTAGACATCTGGTCTGACTACAGGCCCTGACCACCAACAAAAGCATCTCAGGGGATGACATAGGGAAAGCACCCTGCAGTTTGGTACTACTGCATCTCTGGCAAATTCCTGGTCTGACTCAACGCAAGCCCAAGGAGGCCCCAGACTGGCCCACTAATACCACAGGTACCAAACACTGCCCACAACAAGCCAAGAGAGTGACTGCAAATGACTGGACTGAAGGAAAAAGTGGCTCAGCCACAATAGCAGGGTGCAATGCAACACACATAGGAGACACCACTGAGGTATTAGGTTCTGGTGAACAGGGGACACTGCATTGCAGGGCACTATAGGACCTCTTCTTCATAAGGCCACTATGCTCAAGAGCAGTAGACAAAGCAGAATTTCATAAAAGGGAGTTAGAAAAATGAGGACACAAAGGAATACATCCCAAATGAAAGAACAGGACAAAACCACAACAAAGAGACCAAACGAAATGGATGTATTATCTCTGGATAGAAAATTTTAAGTAATGATCATAAAGACACTCCCTAAACCTGAGAAAAGAGTGGAAGATCTCAGTGAGACCCTTAACAAAGAGATAAAAAAGAACCAATCAGAGATGAACACAAAAAATGAAATTAAAAATACACTAGATGGAATAAATAGCAGGCTAAGGGAAGCAGAAGAACAAATCAGCAGCGTGGAAGACAGAGTAATCGAAAATAATCAAATTTAGCAGGTGAGAGAGAAAAAATTTTTGCAAAATGAGAAAAGACTCAGGGAACTCAGTGACACTATCAAACATAGTAACATTCATATTATAGAGATCCCTGAAGAAGAGAGAAAAGTGAGCAGAAAATTTATTTGAAGAAATAACAGCTGAAAACTTACATAATCTGGGGAAGGAAACAGATATCCAAATCCAGGAGGCACAAAGATCCTCCAACAAAATCAACCCAAGAAGGACCACATCAAGACACACAGTAATGAAAATGACAAAAAGTAGAGATAGAGAATTTCAAAACAGCAAAAGAAGACAGTTACATACAGGGGGAAACCCCATAAGGCTAACAGCTGATTTTTCAGTAGAAACTTTGCAGGCCAGAATGGAATTGCATGCTATATTAAAAATGCTGAAAGGGAAAAATCTGCAGCCAAGAATATCCAGCAAGGCTATCATTCAGAATAAGGAGGAGAGATAAAGAGTTTCCCAGGTGAACAAAGGTTAAAGGAATTTGTCACTGCTAAACCAGGCCAACAAGAAAAGTTAAAGGGGACGCTGAGTGGAAAGGAAAGACCGTAAGTAAAGTAGGAAGCACAAAAGCAGTAAAAACGTCTGTAAAAATGAGTCAAGGGACTCAAGGGACAAAATAAAAGGATGTAAAGTATGACACCATATACTTAAGACATGGCAGGAAAAGGAGTAAAGAATGGATTTCAAGTTAAGTGATGTTCAACTTAATATAGTCTGCTATATGCAGAAGAGGTTATATACAAACTTAATGGTAACCACAAATCAAAAACAATAGATATGCAAGCAATGAAGAGAAATGAATCCAAGTACATCACTAAAGAAAGCCAAATAATCATAAGAAAGGAGAGCAAGAAAAGAAAGGAAGAGAGAGGAACTATAAAAACAGCCATAAAACAAGTAACAAAATGGAAATACATACTATCAATAATTACATTGAATATAAGTGGACTAAATGCTCCAATCAGAAGACCTAGCGTGACAGAATGGATTAAAAAAAAAAAAAACATCTATATGTTGCCTACAAGAAACTCATTTCAGACCTAAACACATCTGCAGATTGAAAGTGAAGGGATGCAGAGACATTTATCATGCAGGATGTGATAAGAAAGCTGGGGTAGCAATACTTTTATCAGAGAAAATAGACTTTAAAACAAAGACTGTAACAAGAGACGAAGAAAAACTCTATATAACCATAAAGGGGACAATCCAACAAGAAGATAGGACAATTGTAAATATTTATGCACCCAACATAGGAGCACCCCAATATATAAAACAGCCAACAACAAATATAAAGGACCTAATTGATAATACAGTAATAATAGGGGGCTTTAACACCCCACTTACATCAATGGACAGAGCATCCAAATGGAAAATCAACAAGGAAACAATGACTTTGAATGACACACTGGACCATATAGATTTAACAGATATATTCAGAACATTCCATGCTAAAACAGCAGAAAACACATTCTTTTCAAGTTCACATGGGACATTTTCCAGAATAGATCACATATTAGGGCCACAAAACAAGTCTCAACAAACAAAAAGATCAAAGTCATACCATGCATCTTTTCTGACCACAATGCTATGAAACTAGAAGTCAATCAGAAGAGAAAGTCTGGAAAGAGCTAAAATACATCAAAGTTAAATAACATGCTACTAAAGAATGACTGGGTTAACTAGGAAATAAAAGAAGAATTTAAAAAGGACATGGAAACAAATCAAAATGAAAACACAACAATCCAAAATCTTTGGGATGCAGCGAAGTTCTAAGAGGGAAGTTTACAGCAATACAAGTGTACCTCAAGAAGAAAAATCTCAAACAACCTAAGTTTACAACACATAAATGAGCTAGAAAAAGAACAAAACCCAAAACCAATAGAAGGAAGGAAATAAAAAAGATTAGAGCCGAAATAAATGACACAGAAACTAAAAGAAAAAACAAAAAAATGAAAAAACAAAAAACAATAGAATTGATCGATGAAACCAGGAGCTGGTTCTTTGAAAAGATTGACAAAATTGCTAAGCCTTTAGCCAGACTCATAAAAAAAAAAAAGAGGACTCAGAAATGACAGGAGAAATAACTGGTAACGCAGAAATACAAAGGACAATGAAAAATTTTACACCAACAATTGGACAGCCTAGAAGAAATGGATAAATTCCTAGAAACATATAACCTACTAAAACTGAATCAGAAAGAAATAGAAAATTTGAACGGATTACCAGCAAGGACATTGAATCAGTAATCAAAACACTCCCGAAAAACAAAAGTTTGGAACCAGATGGTCTCATAGGTGAATTCTACCATACATTTAAAGAAGAGTTAATACACATTCTTCTCAAACTACTCCAGAAAATAGAAGTGGAGGAAAGCTTCCAAATTCTTCCTAGGAGACCAGCATTACCGTGATACCAAAACCAGATAAAGACACTACAAAAAGAGTACAGGCCAATATCACTGATGAATATAGATGCAAAAATCCTCAACAAAATATCAGCTAACCGAATCCAACAATACATTAAAAAAATCATTCACTATTTGAAAAAGCACAAATCCATTCATGATTAAAACAAAAACAAAAACAAAAACCCTCAACAGGGGTGCCTGGGTGGCTCAGTCAGTTAAGTGTCCAACTCTTGATTCTGGCTTGGGGTCGTGAGATTGAGCCCCACATTGGGATCCACACTCAGCACAGAGTCTGTCCCTCTCCCTCTGCTCTTCCCACCACTCATGTGCTCTCTCTCAAATAAGTAAATAAATCTCAAAAAAAAAAAAACCACTAAACCCTCAACAAAGTTTAGAGGGAACACACCCCAACATAATAAAGGCCTTAAACAAAAAACCCACAGTGAACACTCTATGGAGAGAAACTGAGCGCTTTTCCCCTAAGGTCAGGAAGAAGACAGGGATGTCCACTCTCACCATTTTATTCAACGTAGGACTGTAAGTCCTAGCCACAGCAATCAGACAACAAAAAGAAACAAAAGGCATCCAAATAGGTAAGGAAGAAGTACAACTGTCAGTATTTGCAGATGACATGATACTGTATAGAGAAAACTCTAAAGACTCCATAAAAAACTACTGGAACTGAAAATGAATTCATTAAGGTCAGAGAATATAAAATCAATGTACAGGAATCTGTTGCAATTCTATACACTAACAATAATGTAGGGGCGCCTGGGTGGCTCAGTCATTAAGCATCTGCCTTCGGCTCAGGTCATGATCCCAGGGTCCTGGGATCAAGCCATGCATCGGGCTCCCTGCTCCGCAGGAAGCCTGCTTCTCCCTCTCCCACTCCCCCAGCTTGTGCTCCCTCTCTCACTGTGCCTCTGTCAAATAAATAAATAAAATCTTTAAAAAAAAAATCATGTAGCAGAAAGAGAAATTTAAAAAAAACACAATACCATTTACAATTACACCAAAGATAATACCTAGGAATAAACCTAACCAAGGAGGTGAAAGCCCTGTATACCAAAAACTAAAAATCACTGATGAAAGAAATTGAAGATGACAAAAATAAATGGAAAGACATTCCATGCTCACAGATTGGAAGAACAAATATTGTTAAAATGTCCATACTACCCAAAGCAATCTACAGAGTTACTGTAATCCCTATCAAAATACCAACAGCATTTTTCACAGAACCAGAACTGTCCTAAAGTTTGTATGGAACCACAAAAGACGCCGAATAGCCAAAGCAATCTTGAAAAAGAAAAATGAAGCTGGATGCGTCACAATTCCAGATTTCAAGATATATTACAAAGAGGTGGTAATCAAAACAGTATGGAACTCGTACAGAAATAGACACACAAACCAGTGGAACAGAAAAGAAAACCCAGAAATAAACCCACAATTATATGGTCAATCTTTGACAAAGGAGGCAAGAATATACAATGAGAAAAAAAGAGTCCCTTCAACAAATGGTGTTGGGAAAACTGAACAGCTACATGCAAAAGACTGGAACTGGACCACTTTCTTACACCATACACAAAATAAACTCAAAATGAATTAGGGACCTAAATGTGAGACCTAAAAGCATAAAAATCCTAGAAGAGAGCACAGGCACTAATTTCTCTGACATCAGCCATACCAACGTTTTTCTAGATAGGTCTCCTGAGGCAAGGGAAACAAAAGCAAAAATAAACTTTTAGGACTATGTCAAAATAAAAAGCTTCTGCACAGCAAAGGGAACAACCAATAAAAAGTAAAAGCATACTGAATAGGAGAAAATATTTGCAAATGACATACCTTATAAAAGATTAGTATCTAAAATATATACTTATACAACCCAACACCAAGAAAGCAATCCAATTAAAAAATAAATAGAAGACACAGACATTTTTTTCTAAAAAAGACATAAAGATGGCCAACAGACACATGAAAAGATGCTCAACATCACTCATCAACAGGGAAATGCAAATCAAAACCACTAGATTTCACCTCACACCTGTCAGAATGGCTAAAATCAAAAAACATAATTGTTGGTGAAGATGTGGAGAAAAAGGAACCCTTGTGCACTGTTGGTGGGAATGCAAACTGTTGCAGCCACTGTGGAAAACCCTATGGAAGGTCCTCAAAAAATTAAAAATGGAGCTACCATATGATCCAGTAATCGCACTACAGAGTATTTACCCGAAGAATACAAAAATACTATATTTGAAAGGATACATGCATCCTCATGTTACTGCACCATTATTTACAATAACCAAACTATGGAAGCAGGTCATGTCCAGCAACAGATGAATAAAGAAGAAGTGTTGTACACATACAATATATATTATTCAGCCATAAAAAAGAATGAAATCTTTCTTACCATCTGCAACAAAATAGATGGAGCTAGGAGGTATAACGTTAAGTGAAATAAGTCAGAAAAAGACAAATACCATATGATTTCACTTATGTGTGGAATTTAAGAAACAAAATAAATGAACAAAGGAAAGAAAAGAGACAAAGCAAGAAACAGACTTTTAACTATAGAGAACAAACCGATGGTTACCAGGAGGGAGGTGGATGGGGATGTGGGTTAAACAGGTGATGGAGATTAAGGAGTGCATTTGTGGTGATGAGAACCCGGTGATGTCTGGAAGTGCTGAATCTCTATACTGTATACCTGAAACTAATATAACACTATATATTAACTATATTGGAATTAAAAGGATACAAAAAAATAAAACCACAAATGGTAGAATAGAAGAACAAAGAATAAGGGCAATAAATAGAAAACAGTAACAAATATGGTAGATATTAATCCAACTATATCAATGGCCTAAATACACCAATTAAAAGGCAGAGATTGTCAGAGTGGATCAAAAAATAAGACTCAACTCTATGTTGTCTAGAGAAACTACTTTAGATATAAAGACACAGAGATTAAGAGTAAATGGATGGAGAGAAATATACCATGATAACACGAATCAAAAGAAAATAGGAATAACTACATTAATTTTAGAAGAGCAGATTTCAAAGCAAGGAAGGTTGTCAGGGATAAGGAAGGGCATTCCATATGATAAAGGGGCCGATTCTCAAAGAATGCATAACAGTTCTTAACAAGTGTGCACCTAACAACAGCACGTCAAACTATTTGACAAAAACAGAACTGCAAGGAGGGGTAGATTAACACACTATCATAACTGAGACTCCAACACCCTTATCTGAGAAGCGGGCAGATCCAGGAATGGAAAATCAGTAAGGACTTGGTTGAACCCCACAGCACTGACGACCAACTGGGTATAACTGACACCCATAGACTACTTCATCCAGCAAGAGCAGAATACACATTGTTCTCAAGGTCACATGGAACATTTACCAAAATACACCACATTCTGGGCCATAAAACAAACCCTCACAAATTTAAAAGAATACAAATCATATAATGTCTGCTCTCAGAAAACAATGCAGTTAAACCAGTAAGCAGTAACAGAATGGCAACTGGAAAATCCCAATATATATGGAGGTTAAATAACACACTTCTAAACAATACATGAGTCAAAAAAGAGATCTCAGCAAAAATTTTAAAATATTTTGAACTAAATGAAAATGAAAACACAACTTATAAAAATTTCTGGAATATGGTAAAAGAGCTTAGAGGGAAACTTATAGCATTGAATGCATGGATTAGAAAAGATCTAAAATCAGTAATCCAAATTTCTACCTTAGGAAACTAGAAAAAGAACAAATTAAATCCAGAGTAAGAATAAGGAGGGAAATAAGGGAGCAGAAATCTGTGATATTCAAAATATCAATAGAGAAAAATCAATGAAACCAAAAGCTGGTTCCTTGAAAAGATCAATAAAAGTGATTAGCCTCCAGCCAAGATAACTAAGAAAAAAAAGAGGCCACAGATTACTAATATCAGAAATGAAAGAAAGAACATCATTACAGATCCCATGGACGTTAAAAGAATAAAGAAATACTACGAATCACTCCATTCCCACAAATTGCATGACCTGGAGGAAATGGACCAATTCCTTGAAAGATACAATCTGTCCAAAATCACAAGAATAAACAGATGATCTGAACAGGCCTATATCTATTAAATAAATTGAATCAATAATTAATAACCTTACAAACAGAAAGCACTAGGCTAAGATGAGTTTACTGGTGAAATCTGTTGAAATTTTAAGGAAATTATACCAATTCTGTGCAATCTCTTTCAGAGGACAGAAGCTGAGGATAGGATGCTAACTCATTCTGAGGCCAGCATTACCCTAATAAAACCAGACAAAGACATTACAGGAAGAAAAAACACTACAGACCAATGAACACAGATGCAAAAATCCTCAATAATATATTAGGAACAATTATTTAAGCTGTTAAATAAGTTTTAGGGGCGCCTGGGTGGCTCAGTTGGTTAAGCGTCTGACCTTTGATCTCAGTTCAGGTCTTGATCTCAGGGGTCATGAGTTCAAGCCCATGCTGGGTGTGGAGCCTACTTAAAAAAAAAAAAAAAAGTTTAAAAATGCTAAATTGTTAAATTGTAAATGTTTATGCTAAATTTAAATGAAACACAAAAATTCTAAATTAAGTAAATTTTAATTAGCAAATTAGCTAGACCTGGACAGTCACATGTTAAAAAAAATAAATCTTGACACAGACTATATAACCTTCACAGAATAGGTCACACACCTAAATGTAAAATTCCAAGCTATAAAACTCTTAGAGGATAACATGAGAAAACCTAAGTGAGGTTGAGTATGGTGATGTCCTTTTTGAAACATTGCCCAAAGCACAATCCACGACAAAAATAATAAGCTAGACTCCATTAGAAACTTCTGCTCTGTGAAAGACGATGTCAAGAAAATAAGACCGGACACAGATTGGGAGAAATATGTGCAAAAGTTACATCTGATAAAGGACTGTGATCCAAAATATAAAGAGCTCTTAAAAGAAGAGCTAAGAAAATAGATAACCTGATGAGTCCAAAACCTTGACACCCCACCAAAGATACACAGGCAGCAAGTGAGCATATAGAGAGATGCTCCACATGATAGGTCTTCAGGGAAATGCAAATTAGAACAGTGAGATAGCACCCTACAGCTCCGAGAAAGGCCAAAATCCAGAGCACTGACGACACGAGACGCTGGCGAGGATGTGGAGCAGCAAGAGTTCGTTCATGCCGCCGGGAAGCAAAATGGCGCAGCCACTTTAGAAGACAGCTTGATGGTTTCTTACAAATCTAGACATAGTCTGACCATACCAATCTGGCAATCTCACTCCTTGGTATTTACCCAAAGGAGGTGAAAATCATGTCCACATGAAAAACTGCACATGGGTTTTTATAGCAGCTTTATTCATAATCGCCAACACTTGGAAGGAACTAAGATGTCCTTCAGTAGGGGATGGATAAACCATGGTCCATCCAGACAATGCAATATTACTCAGCACTAAAAAGACATGAGCTATCAAGCCGTGAAGACATGGAGGAAAACTTAACTGCACATTACTAAGTGAAAGAAGCCCATCTGAAAAGGATACACACTATATGACTCCAACTATAGGACATTCTTGAAAAGTAAAACTACAGACAATAAAAAGATCAGTGGTTGTGGGGATGGGAGGAATGAACAGGGGGAGCACGGAGGATTTTTGGAGCGGCGAATGAATGCTATGATCAACACAAGTCATTGTACATTTGTCTAAACACACAGAAGGCACAACATCAAGAGTGAACCCTTCGGGGGATAAGGGGTCAGTGTAGGTTTATCATTTGTAACAAAGGCATCACTCTGGTGAGTGATGCTGGTATCAGGGAGGCTAGGCAGGTGTAGGGCTGGGGATGCACATGGAAGTCTCTGTAACTTTCTCTAATTTTCCTGTGAGAACCTACAACTGCTTTTAAAAAATTAAATCTTAGGGAGCCTGGGTGGCTCAGTTGGTTAAGCGACTGCTTTCGGCCCAGGTCATGATCCTGGAGTCCCGGGATCGAGTCCCACATCGGGCTCCCTGCTCGGCGGGGAGCCTGCTTCTCCCTCTGACCCTCTTCCCTCTCGTGCTCTCTATCTCTCATTCTCTTTCTCTCAAATAAATAAAATCTTTAAAAAAAAATTAAATCTTAAAAATTCACCTTTGAGGAGCCTGAGAACGTTCTTGGTGTCCTGTTTTTACCCAGCACTGACTGCACGTAACTGTGCATGCTGCAGGCTGGCACAAAACATCACACGTGGTCTGTCACACATCTTGCTGTGTTGACCAAGACATTTTATTTGCTCTGCACAGAAATCCAACTGTCAGACTCAGAGTACAACAGATACATTTCTCACTACAACTAGTCAGGTAGGACAGCCTTCCAGCTGATTCACAAGGTAACCTGCCTTGGATGAGGCCACCACCAGCTCTTAGAAATGAAATTCTAACGATGCATAGGATGCCACCTCATCAGAGAATCCAGGGTGACACATCTTTGGACTGTTCACATGGCACAGGCCAATGCCCGCAAAACCTCTTGAACCCAAGAGAAGCAAATAGCTGATCCTTGCCGCCATCATCCCACCAGGCAAAGAATACGTTCATGGGCCTTTCCCACTGAAGTAACAGTCCTTCCAAAAGTAACACTTCTAGACTTTTTCTAGAACCAAAATAGAATTTTTTCCTCCAAGTGATTTATCTGAGAGGTTCTTAACTTGGAGAGAATCACGAACACATAGGAGAATGTGTAAAAGCAAGGAAACCACTTTCCACACTGGATTTCCATGCTTTGGGAACCCCGTATCAGGCACGTGGGAGGAGCACCCAGAGGCTCAATTTGTAGAAGACTGGAATCTCCAGATATTCCTGATGGTGTGTGCAACAAGCCCAGCCCACAGCAGGATGTTCTTAGGGTTGAACGTGAGGCCTCGATCATGAACCCAGAACACTGGTGTGCACGGGGGAGGGGACCGAGGCGAGGATGCTCCGCTCAGGGTTTGCAAGTGCAGCACATTCCCAGGCAGCTTGGCCGTGAGCCTGCGCACGTTAGCAACAGTGTTTCTAGGAGTTCTACCTTCCCTGCTCCCATTAGACCACAGTGGCTCAGTGAGGAGCATGTTATGCCATCGGGAGTGGCTGGAGAAGGTGGAATGGTGGCCGCAAAAGAAACGTGTACCCTGTATCTGTGAATGTGACCTTATTTGGAAAAAAGATGCAATTTGTCTTCCTAGATGTAATTAAGGATGTCAAAATGAGGAGAGTCATCCAAGATTATCCAGATGGGCCCTAAATCCAATGACTAGTGTCCCTGTAAGAAAAGGAGAGGGCATGTCTATGGCCATAGCACCCTGGACATGCTCTAGCTCGCCTGATCGTGGTAGCCAAGTGGGATGGGGCGTGGTTAGTACTTGGATGGGATGAGGGAGAGGGCCCAGGGAGCAGAGGAGAAAGGGATGTGACCACGGAGACAGAGACTGGGGGAAGCAGCCGCCAAGCCCAGGAGAGCCTGGAGCCGCCAGCAGCCGAAGAGGCAGACAAGATCCACCCCTAGAGCTGGAGGGAGCATGGTCCAGGGGGGTAGAGGCCAGAGGTGCCGCTAAACACCCTCCAAGGCACAGGGCAGCCCTCCCCCCAGAGAATCACCCAGCATCACTGGTGCTGAGCCTGGGGGCACCTGCACCAGCCTGGCATCCTCGTTTTCACCCGCCGTTCTCAGACATGTCCCGCATGACCCCATCCCTCAGAGGCTGACAGGTGTTCAAGGAAGAGAATTCTGGGGCTGGGTAAGCTTGGGAAAGTCCACAGGCTGCAGGCTCCTCTGACACATCCAGAGTCCCTCGGCCAACGGCTGGCTCCAAGTTTCTGTCTCAGTGATCAAAGTCAGCCTCTTCCCCACGCACAGAACACTGGTGCTCCTCACACGCTATGGCACCCACCCCTAGAAATGCCTCGCTGGCCGGGGTGGAAAAGGCTCAGAAGTATGCAAGGGGACAAGAAGGCTGACAGCCAGAGCTGCTAAGCCTGAGCTCCGTCCACCTGGTCACGGTGGCTGATGCTCACATCCCTTCAGGACAAGCCAGGACCAAGGTCAACGTCAGCCCCTTCCCCATTTGCCACCCGACACCCAAGGAAGAAGCAGCTTGCCTGGCTGGGTCCCTGGTGCCTCCACCCAGAGTCCTCTGCCCACGGTGGTGCCAGCATGAGACTGAGCCCCCGGCACGGCGCCGGCACTCAGCACAGCCTGCACCCTCCCCGGGCTCGCTTGGCCTGGCCTGCACCTCCTCTCCCTTCACCACGGGCCCTGCGATGCTCTAACTCCCTGAGCCTGAGTCCTCGAGGTAGGACGGAACGGTTACTCTGACCTTCAGAGCAGGCTGTGAGGACAGGCCTGGAGCTGGGCTTCCGACGGCCTTGGGCACATGCGTTCCCACACAAGCAGGCACTGCGCCAGGGATGGCCGCCGGCTCCTTCTCGCCCTCCCTTCACCTCATCTAGCTTTCCTGGCGGCAATTTCTGCTCTATTTTCCAAACGCTGGACCTCCGAGTACCAGCTGTACAACTTTCTGCCGTGTCTTCCTAAGCAGCGACGCTCTCAAAGTTACTCACGGAGCCTCTTTTATGTGTTTTCAAAAACACACGGAAATCAACATGCAGTTACCAAAATAAAACGGGCTCACTCAGCATCTCCTAGTCCCGGCCCAGGGCCCGTCTGCGGGCGCCCCTGCTCATCCTCAGAGGTGCAGGCCCCCGCCCCAGCCGGGGGGAGCACCGCCTCCACCGGGGCCCCGCACCCCGCACCCCGCGGGCTCCGGCCTCCCCTCACCAGAGATGATGGAGTCGTTCAGCGCCTCTTCATCCTGATACACCAGCAGGTCGTCCTTGAGCTCCGAATTCACGATCAAGTTCTCCTTGTTCTCCTCAGACCCCTTGGCGGCAGCGCGCTTGCTCTCCGCGACCCCGTCAAAGCTCCAGGCCTCCTCCCTCTCCTTGCCCCGCTCCACGCTGGACGTTCTCGACAGGCGGACGTCCACCCGCTTCTTGGGGGACGCTTTACTGTCCCTTCCTTGAAAACTGAAGCAGAAGACAGTTTGGGTTACGCGCGGTCCGCTTCCCCGCAGGACCCAGCAAAACCGGCCTGGGGGCTTGTGAGGATGCTGCAAAGGCGGTCCCCAACTGCGTGCGGCGCCCAGCTTCTGTCCTGAACGCGCAGGACGAGCAGCCGCAGACGGCGCATGCGCGGTCCCGAGGCGCGGAGGCATGCGCGTGGGAAGCCGGCCACGCTGCGCACGGCACGGGTGCGGCTCCGGCACTCCCCGGGAACCGGGAAGGGCACTGCGCTCGCAGGGCTTCCGCCAAGCCCTACGTGCGCCCCGTCAGCGGGCTGCTTTGCCCTCCATCGATCACTTCTCTTTCTCTATGGCCACGTGAGGTCAAAGATAAAAGAGTAAGCTTCAGGAACAGGCTTTGTCCTCCTGCTAATGGAAACTCAAAGTCTTCAGGGCCTGGGACAGCGTGACAGCTACTTCTCTTCCACGGGCGCTCGGTCCCCCGGGGAGAAAGGCAGGGGCTTTGGGGCCAGGCTCCCACCCGTGAACGTCCTCTCCCAGAATGGGGCAGCCAAGACCAGAGCCCGGTGCGAAGTAAAAAAGTGGGGCTCTTGTCCAAAAATTAACAATTTCAGGACAGTGACAGCAATGCACGGAGCCCAGTCCGGGGGCCCCGTGACTACACAGGGTACACCACAAGGCTGATGGGGATTCGGGCACACAGGTCTCCTTACCGGCAGGGAGAGGGCCTCACCTGTCCTGGCGATGCTTGGTGGCCAGTGCCCTGTGCAGCTCCTCAATGACACGGCTGGGGGGCAGCGGCCGGTGGACAGTGGTGAGATGTGGGGACCCCGTGGGCGTGGAAAGCTGTCCTCGGAGGGGAGGGTCAGCACTCTTCCCGCCAGGGCCCTGGAAGAGCGCAGGCTGGCCTGGAGCGTGAGAGGGACCAACGAGAATGTAAGTCTCTGGGAGCCGGGAGGAAGGACTCTGCAGAAAGACAGAAGCCCGAGAGCAGAGGACACAGCCCCCTGGCCGGGGGACCCTCACACCCTGTTCCAGACGTTGTGCCAGGTCCCCTGCGCCCAGAGCCAGAGACAGGGCTCACCTCTGTCCAGCTCCATCCACGGGCCCTCCAGCCTCCAACCCCGGGAGCTGAGCTCTATAGGCTCCCTGCAAGGTCTCAGGCACAGAACGCCCTCCTTCCTGACGCTCTGCTACAGATTTGGCTTCCCGAAGCCACACTTCCTATCGTGGAAACAAGCACAATCCCCCCAGCTCTGCAGGGTCTGCAGGGGTTACTCAGCCTGGACCACCATGGTCCCTGCTTCTCCACATCTCCTCCAACCCTCTCCCTGTACCTCACCGAGTGGGAGCTTTTGGGAAAGCGAGCCTCTCCCCTTCTCCTCGGCACAGCATCTGGGCTCTTGGCCCGGGCCCTGTAGGCTGCCCTGCTCGGTTCTCTGGCTTCATCTCCTCCATTATCCCCACCAAGCTCTCTTGGCTCTAGAACAGGAGGATCTTTCCAATCCTTGAGGGAACCACACTCTGCTCTGAGCCTTTGCACAGGCTGTTCCCTTTGCCTGCAATGCTTTTCCCCTCCCCTGTCTGTACCAATCTCACTTCATCAGGGAGACCTTCTGTGAATCCCCACCCTTGTGCAGAGCCCACCATACCTGCCCGTAGGACTCAAGGCAACCCTGAACACCCCTTTCCTCCCACTTGGAATGAATTACTTCATCAGGTCCGCTCTTCTCACCTGACTGTGCACCTCTGGGCAAGGCCTATGCCTGCTGTATCCCCGGGCCTGGCACTTGATGCGTGTGCAACAGGCATCCATTTACATGAAATGAGTCTGAAGACTCAGAAGAGATTTGCTCAAGTCCATCCTAAAAAGGTGAGGCTTCCCTCCCTAACAGATACTTCCTGAGTGTTCACTCCAAGTCCTGCACGGCGTCAGGTGCTCAGGGAGGCAGAAAGCATGAGTTTTTCATTACACAGATCTGGCCTCCAGGCTCCATCTGCTACTTACCAGCTGGAAGACCCCCATAGGCAAGTCCCCTGAACTCTTGAAGTCTCAGCCTTCTTATCTGTAAAGTGGGCCAAGAGCTCCCTGACAGGGCCAGCAGGAGCCCAGCTGCTGGGGTGGGGCCTGGCACCTGTAACATGTCGCTCCCAAACATGTCTCCGCAGAGGCAGCCTCCAGGCTCCCCCAATTTGTTTGACTGGGTACAAATAAATCAACTCCCTTTTTAGCCTCAACAGGGAGAGAGAGACACACACAGATCTAAACCACTCCCTCAAAGACAAAGCCTTTCTGATGTAATCCTAGAATGTGGACAGTGTCAATAAAAAACAAACAACAACAACAGCAACAAACCACATATGCACAACTAGAAGAAAAACTAAGTCCCATTGAAACAGGTGATTTCTTTCTTCACAAGCACCTGCTTCTGTGAGCATAGCCAGATAACACCAAACAGCCCAGGCCTTGCCCTCGATGGGCCTCGAGGCTGGCCGGATGAAACCAGGAGAGGAAAAGCAGACAGAAAGCCAACACAAGAATTTTAGGGAGAGCTGAGCCAGGCAGGTGGGCTGAGCACACCTGAGATGGGGAGCAGGTGGGCTGGGCTACGGAGCTCAGGCGAGGCTTCTCAGCAGAAGGGCCATCTGATCTGACACCCAAGGGATGAGACGGTACCAGCCATATGCAGGGCAGAGCAGACGAGGGCTCCATCCCGAGTGTGGCCCCCAGAACCATTCCAGTTCTCTACACTCTGCCAGCTCCACCCCTGCTAGGGCAGCCCCTGCTCATCATGGGGATCACCTCCCGAGCACGTGATGCTCTGTCATTGCCTGGAATCCTCCCTCTACACTTGCTAGGAAGGCCCCACCAGCCCAGGGAAAGGGAGGTGACATGGCTTTGCCTGGGCTCACTCAGCCTGGACTCTAAGTGCTTCCCACATGCCGCTCCACCAAGCACTTGCCCTGGCCCGCCTCGTCCAGCCTGGCCCGCCTCGTCCAGCCTGCCTAGGGCACCTCTTACCGCTCCCGTGTCTCAGGTGAGCAACCAGGCTCCAAAGCCAACTCCAAGTTATGCCTCCAGGGTGTGGCAGGGGCCGGGATTGGAACACCTTTAAGGGTAGTTGGCAGAGGCCGCAGGACCCCCTTACAGAGGGACAACTGTCCCCCAGCCGGGCAGGGGAAGCTTTGCCCTGAGGGGGTTAACTCACATGGGTCCTGGGTCCAGGCAGGTGAGACACAGGTGAGTCAATGAGCCTCATGCAGTTCATACAAACAGGGGGCGAGGGTTCCAGCAAACACAAAAGCACCAGCTCACCTTAATGGGCTGGTGGGACTCAGGGGGCTGCCAGATAGGAAGACTTCAAGAGGAGCCAAAAATTTGGATTACAGGTAAAAGTTACATGTTTGACACATGTTAATATTTAACACACATATTTGAATGTTTAAAATGTTGGCAACCCATTAAAACAAATTAAACACCATTCAGACCCAGCAAGGCAAGTCTGTGAGTGGGCCTGGGGGCAGGGGAGACGAGTCCCTGACCTCTGGTGGAGGCTGGGGGCACCGTCGAGACAAGAAAGAGCCCCGTGGGGACTCCGCTTGTGCATGCTGTCCAGCTGGGTCCCAGTTAAGCCCAGGTAAGGGGACTTTGTCCTCTGCTGCCACCTAGCGCTCACATGCTAAAGCAAACATTTCCCCCAAAAGAGAAGGAAAAAGAGGGAGAATGGAGAAAATGAAGACAAAGGTACCAAAATGGGGTCTCAGCTGTTAAAAAGAGATCCAGACCAAAACCACCCTCCCGTGCTCTCCCTGTTCCTAATCCAGTCCCCAGATTAGTCCCCCATACTGGGGGTTCTGGAGCTCCTGGGAAGGGGAGGGCGGAAGTCAGAGGCACCGAATATGAGGCCCTCGGGACCCAGAATTTCGGCTGTGAGAACAGGCAGAGGAGTCACAGTAGGGGAACGCGTGCAGCCTGAGGCCTGATCCGTCCCAAGCACAGGGGAGGCAGGACATCTCGGGGCTTACTGAGTTACCCAGGGACCAGAACAAATTATGCGTGAGCCAGAAGAAAACGTGGTGGAGGCTGCCTGATCAGATGGATTTCCAATTGTTTCAGGTCCCCGTGGATGGAGAAGAAAATCATCATAAGAACAGTAACAAGATGCAGGACAGTTTGATTCTGCTCAAAACTTTATCTGTGCAGCCCTCTCACTGACACACTGCAGGCTTGGACTCCTTCCCAGAAATGTAGAAACAGGCAGGCCGGGCTCAGAACACGCATCTGCTCCTTCAATCGCAGCCACACACACTCGCTGAGCACCTGCTATACGCCAGGTGGGGACTTAGGCTGGTGTCTGGGATCTGGTGGGGTCCGGCGGGGTCCTAGCCTGCTGTCACCAAGTCCCACCAACTGGGTAGCTCAGAACAACAGGACTTCATTCTCTCATAGCTGTTGAGGCCAGAAGTCTGAAACCCAGGTGTCAGCAGGGCTGGAGCCTTCTGAGGGCTGACAGAGAAACATGCCAGGCCTCCCTCCAGCTCCTGGTGGCCGCTGGTGACCCCTGGCACCCTGGCTTGCAGACAGGCCACTCCAATCTGTCTCCACCTCCGCATCATCTTCTGTGTCCTTTTGGGTCTCTTGTAAGGACATTCTCATTGGATTTAGGGCCCACACGAAGGCAGGATGATTTCATCTTGTTCCTGATGTAATTATGTCTGCAAAGACCCTTTGCCAAAGAAGGCCACGTTCTGAGGTTCCGGGTAGATGTGAATTTTGAGGGGACACGGTTCAACCCACTGGGCAAGGTGAAGTGATGTGGCAAATACCAGAAGGCAAGACGCATGTTGCTATGGGGTTGGGGTTGGGGACAGCTCCCCTCAAGGAGGGACAGAGATGCCCAGGCACTGACCGGGTGAAGCAAGGGGAAGAATATTGGAGCAGGAAGAGCAGTGGGAGGGTCACAAGCCTCAAGCCCAGAACTTGGGTCGAGTGTCATTAGCTATGGGACTTGGGACACGATGCTTGGAGCCCCCGAGCCTCTGTCTCTTTAACTGTGAATCGGGCACACATCCCCCCACCCCCACCCCAGAGAGACTGGCCCGCACATTAGGAACACGTGGTGTGTACTTGGGCCTCCTTGTGGCCCAGCAAGAGGGACGGAGCAGTATGGCGGGTGGAGGTCAAAGCTGCTCAGGTCTGCCGTCCACATCCTCTCCATGCCCGCTGCCCTCAGAGGCCACAGGCGAGGATTTACATTTCAGAACAGTCACCGTTAAGAACGTAATGGCCTGCTTCCCCCCAAGACTAGCCATGTCTCCTGTTGCTACCCGTGATGGGACAAGAAATGCCCAAACTCCAAAGGTGAATGTCCCGACTTCCTGGGATTATTCAGCCAGTGTGGCCACAGCTACGGAACTGGATGCTTTTGGGGGCCTCCCCCCAGCCGAGCTCCCCTCTCTGATCACCACCCTATAGGCCAGAATTTATCTCTGGCTCTGCCTTGCAGGATGGAGCTCACTGGGGAGACGTGGTGAAACAGAGATGAGCAGAGACTGTGAAAGTGAGAGGTGGGGACAGAGTGGGGAAGGAAGGGGAGAGGGAGAAAGAGTAGGAAACAGAAAGACACCTGAACATCCAGACATATAGACAGACAGACAAAATCCTCATCCTGGGGGCTGGCTGCATCTTCTGCATTCAGGTTCTAGAAGACACTTTTGACTCCTGCCAACAGACTGCTCCATTTGCTCGAGGGAGCCCGAGGGTTCTGCTCCTGACAACCAGAGCTCCCTGCTAAGAACTGCTCTCCTGTCTCCCGTTTTGCTCCCCTGGACCTGCCCAGAACCCTGACCACAAAAGCAAAGGGTGAGAACCAGCCTGCGGTGGGCACCCCACCAGGATGAAGGTTTGCATGAATGAATGGAAGGATGTATACATGAGGACCCACCTGTGACGTTTTTCGTGGTTTTGGAGCCTGCCTTGGGCGGTGGGGTGGGCAACAGCGGGGGGCTGGGGAGCTGGCCCACGGATCTCTCCAGGGGTCTGGGAGGACTGTCCAGGGAGTCAGACCCAGCTAAGGCTTGAGAGGGTTCATCGGTGGTCGGCGGGAGGTTGCCAGCGGCGTCTGCTTCTTCACCTCTGGATGTGGACGGCATCTTGGCTGGTTCAAAGGCAAAACAGAGCATTCACAAGCCATTCTTCCTCTGGCTGGGGTGGATGGGAGCAAGGACAGTTAAGGCAGCTTGGGCTGGGTAGGATTGTGAATAGGAACAGGGTACAGAGGGGACGTTTCAAATACAGACCTGACTTCTTGTGAGTTCAGAGGTCAATGGAACTGTCAGAAGTAGACAGGGGGAGGGGGGGAAGTAGGGGAGGATGGGGAGGAACGGGAGGGGAGGAGGGGAGAGGGAGGAAGGAATTTCAAGAGCACAGATAATGCTGTCCCTTTTCCCACTCAATAGGTGGTGCCAAAGTTCCTGCTCCCGCCTGACCTGGGGATGGTGGCCATCACAGGTTTTGTAATGAGACCTGCCCAGGCTCCCATCAGCCCCTGCACCAGGATCCTGGTAAATTACTAAAACCCTGGTGCCTCCATTTACCCACATGTGACATCTGACAAACACCAACAGTCCCTCATGGGATTGCTGCAAGGTTTAAATGGGAAGTAACAAAAAGATGAGTAACTCAGCAGCTGTTGACTTTACAGGTCTGGTTTTCCACAGCCCTGGCCCCTGACATGGAGGTCCCCGCAGGCGGTACGGGCGGCAGGGAGGCCCAGCTTTGCGGAAGGGTCAGCCTGCCCAGAGACCCGTGCCCGTCCCCTCTCCTCCCTGCTGCTCCCTGAGCACCATCCCTGAGCCTGTCTACCCCTCGGCCTTCTCCCAGGCCGTGGACACTCCCTTTTCACCTCTCCCTTCATCCGGCTCAAGTTCTACTGAGCGTCACTGCACCACCTACCCCACTGACACCCCCAAGTACTCTGCCTCAATTCCTTTCCATTTAGCTCCCTGGTGAGACCTCCGCCCCCCCCCCCAGTTCCCAGCCCGTGAGTGCTGCAGGAAAAGATGATGGAGGAACCCCGGTGTCTGCCCCCTCAGGACTGCCACAGTCGGGCTCAGCTCTGCCTCAGACTCTTGCCTCCAGCTCCTCACCTCCATCCTCCCAGGGGGCCTCACCACCAGGGGAAACTGAGGCATTCAGACAGGGGTGGGGGCACTCTTCTTGGATGCCTGACTCAAACACAACGGTCCCTGAAACCCCAGATCCTGATACAGGATCCCCATGCCCACCCGGGATCCCAGCACTCCCTGCCTTCTCAGAGCATGCCCCAGGTGCCCAGCACGGTACCTGCTATACATCTCATTTTTTAAGACCAGCTGCGGAGGAAGATACAAACACTCATCAGGAACAGCTTGGTAGAGCTGGTCCTAAAGTCACAGTGTGGGTGGGATTCATCCATCAGGAAGGGTTCTGGAGGGGCCTGATGGGCGGGGCACTGTCCGTGGTGCTGAAAGCACGGTGCCAGCCCCATCCCTGCCCTTCAAGAACTTCCAAAGAAACTTCAGAAGTGGACACTGCACATTCCACGGATGCCATGTTATTACCATTTCTGTTCTTTTACTATCCATGGCTGACTCCACGGCTGGGACACTCTCGTGGCACAACATGGACAGGCCAGTTCCTCCCGCTGGGCCCTGGAGTTCTGGACAAAGTGAGCAGTGTATGACCTAGACTCCACAGGTTCCCTTGGCTGTGCTGCCAAGGGAAAGGCTAACAGGGAGACTGAGCAGCCCAGGTCAGGGTCCCCACACCTGCATTGGCCAGGGCAGGTCCACTTGATCTGTCTCAGCTGTCCTCTCAACACGTTCCTCTTCAGCTTCCAGACACCTGTTCCCTGGTTCCCTCCAGTGACACTGGCCACACTTGCCCAGCCTCTCACCAGCTCCACGTGGGCTGCCTAAGACCCAGCCCTCAGTCCACGGCTCCAACTCTCCCATCCAGTCCTCTGGCTTCAGAATCAATCCCATCTTTCTGTCAACCCTTGACCTTCCCTCCAAGCTCCAGACTCGTACATTATCAGCCACTGTGACATCTCCATCTGGAGGTCAGAAAGGCAAAATGAAACATTCCCAAACCCATCTCTTGATTTCCCAGGGGAAAGCCCTCCCCAGTCTTCTCCTCCCTCACTCTCACCCATCCATCATCCAACCACCCATCTTGCAAACGTCCTGGCACAATTAGGGGTCCAGGCCGCCTTCCAGGAGCCACAGACAAGTCACTAAACCAGACAGATCCTTCACCAGGCTTCCTACACAGCTCACCAGCTTTGCAGCCACACTGGATACCCGGTACCTTGCCCTTTGTATATAATTCATGGATAAATCCTGTGTGATGTACTTCCAAAATATTTCCCAGCCATGTCCACTTTTCCTCCCTGTGCAAGCTTCCAAGGCCTTTGCCTGGACCACAACAATGGCCTCCAGGCTCCGTCCCTCCCTGTCACACCCCCACCCCAAATCCATTCTCAAAACCAGGGGTTAGGAAACTTTTTCTATAAAGGGTTTTGCAGGGCAGAGTGTCTCTGTTGGTGCAGAGTCCAGAAGGCTGGCCAATTCAAACAGCAAAACTCCCCTGTGTCCAAAGCGGATATGTGCCACCCACAGAACTTTCTGAGATGCTGGACAGATTTCCTCCCTGTCCATTTCAGCAGGCCACCAGCCATGTGTGGCCAACGAGCAACTGACAAGTGGCCAGTGTGACTGGAAAGCTGAATTTTTATTTCATTTAGTTTTAATTAATTTAAGCAGCCATGCTGCTAATGAGTACCAAGCTAAACAGGGCAGCTGCAGACTTCTGGGAGGGAGTCAATGGTCACAGCCCATACCCCCTCAATCAGAGAGAGACTGCAGGGTAAGCTTCTAACAGTTCCATGGAAATCCTCTCTCCCCACCAGCCCAAGGTGGAATGCAGGTCCCCCACCTCTGCCCTCGCCCCAGGGCCTAACACACCAGCAGATCTCACTAAAATCCCCTCGAACACCTTCCCACAAAACTCATCCAAGTTCATCACACATGAACCCCTATATGTCCCTGACCTGTCTGGGCCTCCACAGGCTGGGAAAGAGGTACTCCAGCATCTTTTTCAGCCTACATCTCCCTCTACAGCTCATGTGAGTGTGTAGCTACCATTATAGTTTGGAATCTTGTTGAAATTAGAACATTAACATCCGGGGCGCCTGGGTGGCTCAGTAGTTAAGCATCTGCCTTCGGCTCGGGTCATGGTCCCAGGGTCCTGGGATGGAGCCCAGCATCGGGCTCCCTGCTCGGCAGGAAGCTTGCTTCTCCCTCTCCCGCTCCCCCTGCTTATGTTCCCTCTCTGTCTCTCTGTCAAATAAATAAATATCTGTCAAATAAATGTCTGTCAAATAAATAAATAAAATCTTAAAAAAAAAGAACATTAACATCCATTAAAGTCTTAAGTGCTAGATCAGAAAAAAAAATGGAGAACACAATGTCAGTTTTCCAAGTTCCCCGCATTTGGGATCCTCCCTCGGTGAGGAGGGGAGGGGGGCAGGGGTGCTGTTCATGCACTCCCCTGACCAGCAGAGGTCACTTCTCACCAACTGAACTCTCAGCCAAGACTCCTGTGTCATCCTACAAACCTCAGCGTAGGGCTCAGTAGATGAACAGAAGTGACTGAAGCTGAGCCAAGTTTGTACATCCATGACTTACTTGCACATTTTACGAAACATTCCACTGACATGCTTCTGTGTGGCCCCCACGTACTCCCTTGGGCAGGGGCTGATAAACGTTTTGTTTATGTCCAGGGACAGAGAGTCAATATTTTAGGCTTGGCAGGACAAGAGGTAAACCCAAGAATATTATGTAAATGTTTCTGTAACAAGAGAAAAAGCTCTCCCTGCCCTTTAGCCTGGGAAGTGCTGCCCAGGTGGTAGGTATGCTTTGAGCCCATTTATCACCCGCTGGATACATTCCAAGACCAGGAGTGACCAGTGCTACAAGAGAGTCCTGGTGGGCTGGGGGACAGCTACTGTGTCCAGTTTCGCTGCACCCCAGTGACACCTGGCATGTCCTCGGTCTCAGGTTGGACAGCTAGCCATGGGCTCGGCAACTGGCGGAGTCCCAGGCGGAGATGGGACGAGCCCCGATTCTGAGCAGTGGGGAAGGGTGGCCACCGGTCAGGGAGGGGCAGTCTCCGCTTGGACTGGGTTTACAGTCCCGGCACCCTCGAACGTGCCATGCAGACACAGGTGGCAGCCAGATCTGACCTAAAGCCTGCAGTTTGCCATCCCCTCCTCTACTTCAGAAACAACCCGCATTCCGGAGCATTCTAGAAGCAGAGTGAAGGGGTATCCCCTGCTTGACGCTGTTTTGGGCTATAGAATATTATGGTTAAAAACATGTTTGGGATCAAACTCCAACTTGCTGCTTCTGGGATCTGTGGTCTTGAATAAGCAACAGCCTCTCTAGGCCTCTGCTTTCTCAGCTTAAAATAAAAAATTGGGCTGTTAATACAATGAACATAGTACATGCTTTCTGAATGCCACTTTCCTTTAATTAGCACACTCATGGGAATGAACGCCAGAGCCAGCCCCTGCCCAGCAACAAACACTGAACAGCCACTGGTCCCGTTCAAACCCAAAACAACAGATCTTTCCAGGCTTCTCAGGGAATGCTGTGTTGCTGGTGTAGCACCATCCCAATAAAACCAAGAAAAACAAAATCACCCCAAATACAAGGGTCCAAAGTCAACCCAAACCACCAAACTCAAACTGAGGGTCAAAGAAAACAATGGTCAGAATCTTTGACAGCATTTTCTTCCTAAGATATTTGTGATGTTTGGATAGAACTCCCGCCGCTCCCCTCCAAACGCACACAGCAGTTGTGGGCACGTGGAAGCCGCAGACCCAATTTGGGTGTTCCCACCTGGCCACGGAGCTGTCTCTCTGAAGCTGGGAGCTTCTTGACACACATATGGTCCCTCCCTCTCCCCCAGCATAGTCTGCAGAAGTCCACTATTTAAAAGAAAGCAGCTAACCCTCCAGGACACAGTGAACACCACAGCAGACGTCCACAGGGTGTGCCCGAGGACACAAGGTCATCCCATTCTGGGCCCCCGGACATTTCCAAGAATTTCCTGGGGCCAAGAAGAGAGCCCAGCACAGTAGCTGCCTAGAATCCAGCTTTCTCTGTTAGGCATTACTAACAGCACAGAGGGACGGGCCGGCCCACAAGCAGGTGGCTCCATCGGGTGCTGACGTGCAGGGTGTGGGGGCAAGAATGACAGAACAGCGTTCGATCACAGCTGGTCACCCCGAGCTCCGCATCGGGCCCTGCAGACCTGGGACCCCATCGTGCTTTAACTACAGCAGCCCCCCTCCATCTTTAGGGGATACATTCCAAGACCGCCATGGATGCCTGGAACCATGGAGAACGCTGAACCTGACAGGTCTTGGGTCTTTTCCTCTAGATGCCCGCCTAAGACACATGCAATTCATAGATTTGGCCCAGGAAGAGATTAACAGTAACTTGTAGAACAGAACAATGATAACCACATCCTGTAATAAAGGTTCTGTGAATGTGGTCGCGCTCTCAGAAGATCTTACTGGACTGTATTCACCCTTCTTGTAATGGGCGAGGATATGAGCCTATGTGAGATGTAGTGAGGGGAGGGGCACAGGCCTGGGGCTGACCACTAGGTTACTGTCCACCTACTGACCGCACATCAGGAGGAGACGCATCTGCTTCCACACAGCGGCTGACGGGGGGGGGGGGGGGGACTGAAACCACAGAAAGCGAGGCCACGGATGGGGGTGGGGGCCACTGCATTCACCACATAAGGATGAAGCCCAAAGCAGGTCACCCCCGTGGCAGCACAGAGGTGGCTCCGCAGACCAGATTCCTGACCTTCACAGAAGGGGCCGGGCAAGGGCGGACAGGTGAGGCCATGTGGGGGGCAGCCAGTGGCCATGGCTCTGAGGGAACACCAGCTCGGGGGGGAAAGGGGGATGACACGTTGATGGCTGGAAAGAAGCTGGCTGCACACGAAGATTTAGGTGAAATCTCCTCATTTTTAAATGTTGACTTGCAATTTTTTTTAAGCAGGGAGTTTAAAGTCTGTTAGATTTTAATGTGCTCCCTCCCCAAGGGGTTTTGCTCAAGCCCAGGTTTCTCCAACAGAGACCTGGGCCCCAGGGGTGGCCAGTGTTCCTGGGGCAGAACTCCAGGCCTACAGGGCTGCCAGAGACCCTGGTGGTGGCCTTCCCCTGCCCGCCCCCCCCCCCTGCCCCGCTCAGTAGCAAAACGCAGGTGGACTCACATCCCCAAACAAGCATGCTGACAGAGGCAGGAGTCTGGGGCATCTGCAGGCAGCTGAATCCTGCGTGTTACATGCCTTTGTCCCCAAGAGAGGCTTTTACTGCGAAGACGGAGTACTTGGGGTGTGTCAGGACGGAGTTAGGGGATTCCTGGGGATTCCATAATTTTAGCAACTCTGAGAGGTGGGGGTGGCATTATCCTCATTTATGGTTGACAACACAAGCTCAGAGAGATTGAGTGACTTAACCACTGTCACACAGCTTAGTTGAGCATTCAGCCGTGTCTCAAACCTGGGTTGGCCTGCTATCAAACACATTGCCTGAATTCCCTAACTCCATACCTTGGGTTAAATGAGCTAGCATATGTGTAGTGCTTAGAATGGAACCCTGCACACAACCTGTCTCCGTTAGAGATTTCAGACTGTTCTCCGTGTTCCTGGCCTTTGTTTGCTGTGTTTTCTTCTACGTGAACAAGTTTTTCATTTAAACTTGTTTATTAGGAGAACAGCCCTTCACTACCCTCCATGAGAAACCCGTTCCCCTTGTGCTAAGGAGAACAAACACCACCGTTAAAAAGTTTTCTAGTGAGTCGCCACATGCCACCTACGTGAACTCTTCTACCCTAGGGACACAGGACCCCACTGAGGGCAGGGATGCGGAGTGCAGCTCGAGGAGGACATTGTCACGGCCCCACATGGACCAGGCCTGGTGGTCTGGCTCACTCCCCAGGCCTGCTGCCCCTCGCACAGGGCGCATCCACGGCCGCCCCCCCCCCGGGGGGTTCTAGCGGGGCCTTCAGCTCCTCTTTCTCCATCTCACCCTGGCTCTGGCCACACATACAAACCGTTCATCCCATGGAAGTCCTATGGTCTGCCCTGCTCCCTGGCTAACCACAGCCCACCGAAACCCAGCCTGCGGGCTGCTTCTGCCAGTATGGTTTGTGGGCACATAGCCACGTGCTTTTGTTTGCACATCTTCTGTGGCTGCTCCCAGGCTACACGGAGGAGGGACATGGTTTCATCAGGAACCTTCTGACAGAAAGGCAACCATAGTTAAGTGGTCCTGTGCAGAAGCAGCTTGTGGACCCTGATTTCAGTCTTTGCAAAAGTTCTTCCCCTATCGGGGAAGCTCTTTCCCTCCCTCTCTGCCTGGCCAATGCTATTCATCCCTGGGCTGCCCCAGCTCCCAGGCTCAGGGAGGAGCCCCATGTGCATGCCCACCATCATGGACTTCGCTGAAGAGGTTCGGCAGGTTTGCTCACCTCCTCCCATCACTCTGGGGGACGAGACCCAGACATGTTTGCCATTATGACCCCCCGACCAATAGTACATCCTGCCCAGGAGAAAATCCTTAATACAAACCTGTGGTCTCCATAAACCAACTCTGCTCTCAGGAATTCTACCCCTCCACCAAGCATGCAAAGAAAGAGAGCACCTGAGGTTGGGGAGTGGGGAGGCAAGGGCAACAGGTATAGTCCTCCAAGCTGAGCAGGCAGAAGGAACCAGCTACGGAGAAGTGCCCAGCACCAGCGGCGAGCCCTGCAGAGCGGGAGGCTCCGTGGCCAAGGGCAGGGCTCGCCTGCAAGGACCCCAGGTGGAAACACACCAACTACCACCCTGACGGAGTCTGGTGTCTGGGGACACCGGGACTGTCCCAAGGGTCACAACCCTTCAGACCCCAAACTCCTACCACATCCCCACGCTGGGGTGAAACCGGAGAAGCGCAGCCACCCCCAGGATGGGCAAAGCAGACCTCTCGGCAGGGGCCTGCCGACCCTGGAGGGGTTTCACTGGCCAGGGCCGCTGGTAAAACACGGAGCCATGAGTCTTGTTGGCAGAAGGAGGCCGCAGAGACCAGATGCCTACCTGGCTCTGAAGCCAAAGAACCCGGCGGGCCCGTGCACAAGGCCTGGACTTCCAGCCTCCCACACGTGTGGAGACCGCCCAGCTTCAGTCCCCACACTGTGCCTGACATATTTTTGGCTGGCTACTTTACGAGGGAAAATGCTTCCAGCTTGACAGTGAGGTCCCCCTGAATATTTCTATAAAAACGCTGCTAATGGGTCCGAAAAAGAGGGGGTAGATATTTCAAAGCACCCAGGGACTCCTTTGATGGATTCATGTCTTCCTTTTCTCCCCACCTTTTTCCTCAGCCAGCACCTGTCCTGGTCTAGTCAATTAAAACCACCACCACGAACCCCACCGTCCCCAGTGATAACCCAGTGCAGCTCCTCCTGCCTTCGAACAACCCTGAATACGAAGGACTGCTGTTCCCATTTCCCAGAGGCTGGAAATGAGGCTTTGAGCAGCACACCCAGCATGCCCCACGGAGACGCGGTGAGGAGAGCCCGGCACGCAAGGAGCGAGGCATTCGGCAGCCCGGCCAGCACCCCGAGGCTCCAGGTGCCGTGTGGCAGGCACGGAGGCCAGGCTCCATGGAGGAGGGAGCCCTCTGCTGAGGATTTAGGCCACTGGGAAGGTCCCTCTCCCTCGTCCTGCCCCACAGTCTTGGGCTCAACTAAGATGCTCCCACTGGACACTGGCTCCCTTGGAGAGCATTTTCCCGCTCAGAGGTTCCCAGCAGCAAGCAACCGCATCCCAGGAAGAATGTATATGGGGAGGCCACCTGTGAATGTCTTCAAGCACCGACACCTCTGGGCTGTGCCAGGCTTGGGAAGAACAGTAGAGAAAAATGCTCTGGCAAATGTTGAAACCCAACCACAGGGCCGAGCACGGCAGGGCCTGGAGCCCAGAATGCTACCCAGGGGGCCACCCAGGCCAACGGCTGTCCTGACAGCAGCTCAGCCCTGCATGGTCTATGGCCAGTACCTGCGTCTTCAGAATAGGAGTCCGAGGACACCGGCTCGTCCAGGGAAGACTGGTCTGGCCCAGTGGCCAGAGGGCTTCCGGGCAGGGCTTCTTGTGAAGTCAGCGTCTCCTGCTTGGGGGTGGAGGGCTCGCTCTGTGCGGCCCGGGGCCCTCCATCAGGGCTGCAGGCTTTGCTTTCAGCATCTGCAAGGAAAGCCAGCCGTCAGCCGAGCCCACATCTCCCTTCCTACATGCTTTCACTCGTGTAAGGGGCCTTCCTGGGAAGCGAGCCACCCCAGGCCCCGGCATGGTACCCCCATGTCTCTTCCCCACACCTCCCGGGACTCCCTCTCCACATCCAGGCTTCCTAAGGAGGCCCAGGCACTGTCACGCCCCCAGTCCCCTGGTCTGTCCACTGCCTGCCTGTGGGAGACTGGCCAAAGCCTCCACCCACATCGGTACCCCCGTTCCCATGCTGGCCTCCGCCCTCTGGCTTGCTTTGGCCAATGGGGCCATGAAGCAGCAATGCCTTCAAAAGTGCCCGCACGCTCCCACAATCGAGCCGCCGCCTGTCCTCGCTGCCGGGACGCGCCAGGCCAGCAGGCTGGGGATGGAGCTGCTCCCGTCCGGCCAGCAGAGGCCAGCCCCAGATGGGCCCACACATGCCGACGGCTGTCTGCCCCGAGGTGCTGTAGGTGTTATGGAACATTCTCGTGGCTACAGGTAACCAATCCGCTCCCGCGCCCACCATTCCACCATTGGTCCCCTGGCACGCAAACCGTTCTCCACCGCCCACGGTGTGCCTGGGCCTGCATCCACCCCCGGGAGAAGGCGAGGAATAAGAAGAGTCAATCCCTGCCCCCAGCTGGCTCAAGCTCTGAGGCACTGCAAGCCAAGGACTGAGGGGGCTCAGAGCAGGGAGTCCCTGGGTGTAGACAGGTGGCCTTCTCCGAAGAAATGACCCCAGGCTCCCAGCAGGGCTGAGAGGAGGACTCAGTGCCTCCCCTTGCTTGGGGCTCAGTTGCTGGAAACTTTGAGGGTCTGGCCTATGATGGATTGATCATCTCCAGCGTCCTATTTTACCGAAGAGGGGCTTGGTGCTCAGGGGCATAACTGGTCCCGTCCCATGGCCACCAGATGGCAGGTCTGGACTTGGAGACACAGACAGCTGATAACAATCACCACTTCCAAGATGCAGAGCACAGACCAGCACGTGGAACACCCCCACGCCCCACTCAGATGCCACATCCCGTGCACAAGGCCACCCTGCACAGAGCAGCATCGTAGGGTCACCAGCCTGGCTCAGGACCACTGCCTCCCATCACTGTGGGGCATGGGGGGTTGATCTCAGAGTTCCCTTCACCCAGGCCAGTCTCAAGCCCCACCTGCTGCCCTCCGGTCCTCCAGCAACGTCCCTTTCACCCCAGAAGTGGACTGGTTGGACGAGAAGTAGAAGGTCAACCTCCCCATGGGCCCCATCCCACGGCAGACCTCTCTGGCGTCCACTTCCTCACCTCGGAGACGGGGAGAATGGCATCACTACGCGCTTCATGGCACCCATGTGGCAATTAAATGTGTTTATCTACACAACACGCCAAGCAGAAAGGAGGCCATGTGCTTGCAATCATCCTTACTACTACTGATGAACTCTGACGAGCAGGACAGACGGCCCGGCCCCTTGGCTGGGCGCAGGTGCCCAGGTGAAAGCCACAGGCTTCCTCGGCGGAGCCCTCACCGCACCCAGGACGTGGGCCCAGCCCACGGCGCGTGACCCCACAGGGATGGAAGTGGTCACCATGGCCCAGCACGCCCCCCAGGGCCACAGCCCTCTCCCCAGGAAGGGCAGAAAGGTCAGCCAGGCTGGAAGTCTGGAGATCTGGGGCTCGGAAGAGCTCATCTCTGCAGCCGTGTCCCCTGACCAGAGGGTCCTGAGGAGGGTTCAGCAACCTTTCCCAAAAAAGAAACAGAAGGCCAGTATTTTAGACTTTGTGGGCCACATGCCATCTGGCCCATACTGCATAGTCTTTTTTGTAAAAAAAAAAGACTTTAAAGTTTAATAACCATTACTCAGCCCAAGGGCCTTCCAAAAACTGGTCCTGGGCCAGGAACAACCTGCAGACTTGCATTATGGTTCGTCAACGAACCCCGACCCAGGAAAAGACCCAGACGCCAGCCAGGAGAACACACCCAGTGGGTACAATGAAAGGTCACAAAGCTCAAGCTCAAAACCGTACTTCCTCCCACCTTTGCTCAGGACTGCTTTACACGTCCTCCCTGTATGGCTGGGATGGGCTCTGCCACCAGCTTACTTGGTCCTTGGCAACAGAGGACAGAGGACAGCCAGCCCCACCAGAGACACGGCACAGGTACCCCGCAAGCACCGTGTCAGATGAATGCACACCTTCACCAGGTGAGACTGCAACCCACTGTTTACAGAGGCGGACTCCGAATCTTAGAAAGGAGAGGCCATTTGCTGCCAGTGATGGACAACCCCCCCATCATCATCACCAACAATACAGTGGTCAGAACACTGAACCTGGAGGGCCCAATGGTCTGCAGCCTGCCACCGGCTCGGCAGAGGCTCCACCAGACAGGCCGTCGGAGCATCCTCCACCCGCGTCCCAGCTCAGTGCACCTGTAGGACTCTTCTGGACCATGCTCAGAGCCCCCGTTCACAATCATGTTCAATGAAAAGTTACAGTTCCCAAAATAGCGCTGGTGGCAGGGCGGTTGCTAAGGAACGCTGGCTGGGGCGGGGGGAGCTGTGGGTGGCTGTCCCCTGTGCCTCACTGTTCAGCCAGCCCTCCCTCCAGGCCGATCTCCATCGGATGCCCATCCTCCCTGAGGGCTGTGGGGGGAGCACACAGCGGAGCACCTAGGTTACACGGAGCAGCCGCGGTGACCGGGAACATGCCGCAGACACGCACACACTGCCCCTGGCATGCCTGCCACACAGAAGCCACACGCACTTGATTTGTCACTCTCCACCCCCCACCCCCTCCAGGAAGGAAACCTCGTGCCTCTCAGGTCAGCAAACACAACACCAGGGGGACAGCGATCTCTTCTATCCCATGGTAGTGGACGAAATTCCTTCAGTTAAGAGAACGCCAGGCAGACACCTTCGGGAAGATGGAGGAATGCGCAGGCTCCTTACTTGCTGCCTTTGGGTGAGGACGGAGTGGAGGGGCCGGTGGGGCACTGCCTTGCCCCCACCTGTCACTGCTGGATCAGAGGAGTGTGACCAAAGCAGGGAAGACAGAGTGGGGGAGGGGTCACCTCCTCCCGCCCCACCCACACCTGGTCCAGGTCCCATGTCTCTTAATAGCACCCACAGGTCCTTCCCAGGTTCCGGCAGATGACCAAACTTCCCAGAACAAGAAGAGGGGTGGGTCAGGCTAGTTCATAAAATGCTTGGGTTCATAGGATCACAAAACAACACCCCCAGAGAGGGACATAGGCTTGCCGCCCCCCCCCCCCCCCGGGACTCTCTCCTGCCGGCCAAGCCCCGGAGCCAGCTCGCACCGTCATGCTGCTCAGCTTTGTGGGCAAACTCCCAGGTGACAGACATGGGTGGGGGGGGGGGCGGCAAGCATGCGTGTGGGTTTGTCCTGGCCAAGGAAGCTCAAGTGTGAGGTCGGGGGCAGCTCTGCAGGGTCTGTGCCCGAGCCCGTGGGGGCCTCTCTGGGCCCCACGGTCACGGTCACCCACACCCCCCAGCCAGGTGCCTACTGGGCGTGAAGTCCTGGGGACAGCCCTGCGCACAGGCTCGGTAGCACGGCCGGCCGCAGGAGGTGCTCCGGCTGCAGACACGTGCCTGGCTGAGAACAGGTGGTGGCAGACCAGGAGTCCATTCAAACCCAGGAGGGACTCACCCCTGCACCTGCACCAGACAAAGGCCATGGGAGGGGAGGGGAGGGGGCTCACAGCTCAGCTCCCAACCCAGAGCCAGGAGGGGGCTCCACACCCCCACCAAGGATTCCTAGCAATGAGCAGGAACGCTGGTTCACCCAACACCAGGATGAATGAGGGGACGCACATGGCCTGGCTGGGGCTGGCCTTCACCCCCAGCGGGAAAAGGCATTTTCTAAGCAAGTGCATGGCAAAACACCAGTGCGGGGCGGCCTTTACCCCAGGGGCCTGCTGCCAAACACCATCTTAGATCCCGTTGTCCCTGCACACTCAGGGGAGGGCACACAGGCAGGAAAGAGTTCCACAGAACAAGAGCACGTCCCCCTCCTCTCCCTGACCCCAGACCCCTTCCCAGAAGCACCCTACTACCCTGCTGCTAACACGTCACCCTCAGCAACTCCCCCGGCAGGCTCGCTGCAGACCCACTCAGCCCACACCCCTGCACTGCCCTGGGCTTGTCACCCAGCAGCTTCTGGGGGGTGCAGGGAAGATACCAGGCTCTGTCGGACCCGGGGCCCCCTCCCCCTTTTCAGTAACCCTGCACCTCTCCCACCTTCTCCCCTTCCTCCGTGGGGCTCTGCTTACGCTGCTCCTCCCGGCTGGAAGATGCGCACCACCTCCCCGCACTCTCTGCTTCTCAACTTTGATGTCACCAAAGCTGGAGGCAGCTGGGGAGGTTTATAAAGCACAGGTGCCTGGGTCCCGCCCCCAGAGTGTTTAATTGACACGCTCCCCAGGTGATGCCAGTGTGCAGCAGGCTCTGAGAACCAGCCTGTTCTCCTTTGCCCTGGGGCCCCACTGAGACATCACGCCCTACCCCTGCCCAGGCCGGGACCCCATGTCTCGTTGTCCGGATGCTCAGCTCCGCTGTGACTTTCTGTTGATCTGTGGGATTATCTACTATGGCATCAGTCTGTGAGCGCATTTCCAACTCTTGGGGAAGGATGCTGTTTGTTGGACCCACCTGGTTCCCGGCTCATAATCACTCAGCAAGACAGAGTGTGATCTAACGTGGGGGTTGGCAAATGACACGCTGGGAGCCAAAGGCAGACACCGCCTGCTCCGTGTGGCCCGTCAGTCCATCAGACAATGTCTTTAACAAAGGCTCAGAGTTGAGGAAAAGCAGAGCCCCCCTTCCATTCTGCACCCACCCCTTTATTCTTCCGACAGGAATCAAATCCACACCTCTGTTCCCTCTTCATTCACCAGCGATGGTAATGTCTGTAAGGGTGATAAACAGGCCTTTAATGTTGTTCTCATCTTCCCCGCCCCTCCCCAAGGTCCAAAGGAAGGTTTGTTGGCAACATATTCAAAATGCAGAGTTTGGAGCTGCGTTTTCCCATCCCGACTAAAACAGTCCGAATTTCCATCAGCAATGACACTCCCCGAAACCTGAGGGTCAGACTTTCAAGACCAGAGCACCACAGCACCAGGGACCAAGCGCCCCATTCACACGCAAAGTTCCATCACCCAGAGTAAGCACTTTCGTGCCTGGTTTCCCAGGAACACGGCATCATCGAAGCCCTTCCCCCTGCAGCTGAAGACAAGGAAGGAGAGCAGAGACCACCATGGGTTTGAGAGAGGCCAGAGGCAGAGCCTGTTACACATCGGGGTACCCCGGCTTCCCTAGTCCTGAGACCTGGGCCAAACCACACAAGCACTGGACACGGAGACAGGAGTTCCACAGGCTCGCACAGCCTTGGGGAATTGACGCCACGAGGCCAGGCCCCCCAGTCGGGAGGCAAGAGCGTGGTTGGGCTGTGGAGAGAGCTCCCGGCCGCGGCGAGGTCCGCCGACACCGGAGTCTCCGGAAGGACGAAGCACGGAAGGTGTGCATCAGGACCCGCGTCTGTGCCTCGTCGTCACCGAGAGCACAAGACCAGGGAGGGAGCTCCAGAACTTTGTGAATGAACGGCGAGCGGTAACAGCCAGTGTCAGCCATGGGCAGACACCCCCGTGGTGAGACCTCCAGAGCAGAGTGTGGACAGCGGCTGGGCCCTGGGATGCATGACCCCGGAGTGGCCCCTCCTGGACCCTCACGTTCCTCATCTGCAGAGTGGGGTCAGCACGGCCGGGGGGCTGGGGGTGCAGGGAAGGGGTGAGGCGGGTCAGCGCCCAGAATACCATCAATACTTCCCAAGGGGTGACAGGGTACTGGGCCGCGTGAGTCAAAATAACCTGCCCGAATTGGGGGTCATGGCCAACAAGGAGGCCAACACCACCAGCTCGGGGGACGCAGGACAGAGCGCCAGCCCGCCCCGTCACCTGACAGGTGACTGCTCTCAGCTCCATGCCCTGTGCACAGGTGGCCCGGAACCTCAGGATGGGCCAACGGGGAACAGCCACTGACGAGGCCTCCTTGGGCCCAGCCCCTGCATCTGGACATTGGGCGCCCCCGATCACTGCTCCGCCCTCAACGGGCCTCCGGGCCCCACTTACCCCGCTCCATCATCTCCAGCAGACCCTTCTTGATGAGCTCCTCCCGACCTTGCCTGCCGGCCATCTTCTTCTCCAGCGCTGCACAACACAAACATGCTGGTGAGTCAAGGGCACCACGGCCTGCCTGCACGCCCTGCTTACAACAGGGGCCTGCGGGGTTGGGGGCCATGGTGGGGAGGCGGGGGCTTGTCCAGGAATCCCAAGCTTTCCTACCATGGGGTCTGCCGAGCGTTGCACAGACGCACACCGAAGGAAGCCCATTCGGCGGACTACTTAAGGCAATAATTTCTGTGATTCATCTGAAAAGCGACGCCTCGGATAACCTTCCCTTCCCTAAGCTGACTTCCTGTCCATTCCTACCCTTTGCCAAATGCTCCTTAATGTCCCCACCTAGGACCACATCTTCTCTCTGCCCCCAACACCCTGGGGCACTTCTCTGCGGGTCCTGTTCTCTTTAGCTCACTACATCCTGATGGCTCTTGGGGTCTGTCCACAGAATGGTCCTCTGTGTCACTGCCCCACCAGAGGTGCCTCCGATAAAAACCCCAGCTTCAAGCTTTCAAAGAAGTCACCGAACAGAGAGGGAGGGGCCAGCCTCCCCCACCCCAGACCCCACGGTTCCAGTTCTCCTCAAATCCTCCTCAGAACAGCCTTCCCGCTGGGCAGCTCGCCCCAGACTCGAAGCAGGGGCCTCACTCTGCTGGACAGCTTCTTTTCTTTATCTGTCCAGAAAACAATTTGCCTATACTAGAACTCGGTTTCCAAATACCACCCCATGCAATACCTTGGACCCCATTACAAACATGTAATGGCAATGAAGTTATGTATTTAAAAATATTTACTGAGCACCTACTATGTGCCAAGTGCTGGGTACGCACTGGGGAGTCCCTGGGGAGCAGAACCAACTCATCCCCTCTCCCTCCAGAGCTCTAGGGGCCTCTGGGCGGGGAGCAGGCAGTGATAACGGGGCTGTTCTAATGATGAGAACTAATAAAGCCTTTACTGAGCACCTACTTGTAGCAGGCATGGGGGAGAAAGAAAGGTACGGCCTCTGATCATGGGCATCTACAAATGGGCAAGTGGAATGACCCAGAACCTGAGGGCGTCTGGGAAACCGGCTGTGCTGGAATGTCAGGGCTGGCTTCCCTGCGGGTGTTCACACCAAGAGCAGAGCATGAACAGGGAAAACCCAAACATCAGGAAGAAGACATTTTCAGGCAAAGGGAACATAATGTCCTTTCTTAGTCCAACTTCCAGGAGCCGGAAGCATGCAAGAAACGGAGAAACTGAACCCTGACTTGGGGAGGTGTATGTAGAGAGGCCGTCGTCCGGTCTAACAGATGGGGGTGAGCAGAACCGGGGTGGAGGTCTGAAGAACCGAGGGACCCCATGGTCCGGCCAGCCTGGGGTGATGCTCACACACAGGACGGCACCTGCCCTGACTCCTGAGCCTCCCAATGACCCAAAGAGGCAGCTGCGAGGGTCTGCTGTCCCCATCTCAGGGGACTGCTCCCCCAAGCAGGTGCCGGCTCGGGGCCCCCTTCCCAGACCGCAGCGACGGGGAGTCATCCTCGCCATGCAGCCCATGCTCACCCTTCCTGAGCCACTGTTGGCTTTGTTTGTCTCTTTAAATCACCTTTAGATTTACTTCCTCATGCTAACCAACAATGCCTGTGAAATCGGGGATCGATATACTGAAATAAATAACATCCCACACTTTGGGGGGAAGAATGGTTTAGTATAAATAAACGAAAGGCAGTCCTGTTCCTCAGATTTCCAAATGCCTGATAAAGGGCCCCCCCCCCAGGTGGGGCTCCCACAGGTATTAACCTGCAGACTTCAGTGCACCTGTAGGGACCCCCAGCATCCTGATGAACTTACAGGTCACTCCCCTGTAGCACGGTGCTGAGGGGGCCTGGGGTGTGGAGTCCCGCAGATGCACAGCTCCACATTCCAATTCTACGAACCAGAGCACATCAGGGGCTCCCGAGGTCACAGAGGTCACCGTGCCCCGGCCCCCTGTGCCTTCCCCAACTCAGTGCCTTTGCATTCCCTCTGCTACGATGCTGTTCCCTGATTTTCTCAAGGGCCCAGTTACATCTGGGCTCAACAGTGTTCCTCACCTGAAACTTCTCAGATCATCCAGCCCAAAGTGAGACCCAGCTCCTCACGCCTCCTCCCCAGCACCTGCTCAGCTCCTCTGCGGCCCTGCCAGAGCCGTGATGTCTCCCGGGCTTGTGCACACGCTCCCTGGCCTGTCGCCCCCATCCCCACTGGGCAGAATGCTCTAAGTGCGCAGGGCCCGCGCCCCCCATCTACTCTGTGTGGGGCACACAGCAGGTGCTCAGGATTCCTGCAGTGACACTGATCTGCTTTCATTCTCCACATGGAGGACTGGTCAATCAGCTTCTTGGGGGGTTAAGAAATCATTCCTAAAACATATAACAAGTGTGACTGGAGGGCCTGCTGCTGTTAGCAGCCCCTTCCCCCCGCCCCCATCGGCTCTGTCTCTGCAGTCTGCAGGGCTCTGAGGCTGCACAGGAGACCGGGGCCCCGGGGACCACTAGGGAGAGCAGCCTGAGATCAGCACTTCCCAGGCTGGTCCCCAAGGCCTAGACTGATTCCACGTGCACGGCTCCCTCACTAATGGTCTCCAGCCGTAGCTAACAGTATACCGCTCAGCAGTGTGGCCCAGGGGGAGCTGAGATGTGGTCTCCCCTGGGGTTTGCTTCTCGGAGCACCGACCTCCTTCCCCTTCACCAAGGACACCCTGTCATCCGGAGCCAGACTGGAGCCAGGCTGCCAGGGCTCACACCCCAGCTCTGGGGCCTGCTGGCTGCTCAAACCTGGGCCTGGCTTCCCCTACACCAAGCCTGCTGCCCCTCCCCAAGATGGGCAGGGTCCCAGGAAGAGCGCTAGCCCATGGGTTGGCCCTGAGTGTTCACTTGGTCACTACTTGCCATCACGGCCAGCAATGGTGTTGTCACTTCATCTGTCGTCCAGGGTCCCGGCCATAGTTCCTGGTGTGGATGCGAGGGGGTAGGGGCAACGGTACAACCTGTCGCAACCCAACCTCCCACAGAGCTGGGACTGGCAGGGTGTAAGGATGCAGCCCGAGGTGAGTGAGGGAAGGAAGCTTCTGGGTCCTCTGGTGGGAGGGCGTTGGGGTGGGAGGGCCTGATAACCAGCCTCTGCAGGAAGAGCTTAGGAGCTGGAGACGGCTGGCTCTGGTTTCCAGTAAGAGGGGAAGCCTCCAGGAATCCAGGCCAAGATGAGGGCCCGGACCCTCCCAGTCACACGCAGGTGGCTCCTGGGGAGGGCAGGCCCTGGCGTTCTCAGTGTGGTCAGCAAGAACAGCTTGGCCCAAGCCAGCCTCCCCGCCCCGGCCTGCAGGGACTCTGAGACTACATCAGCAAGGTCCCGGTGACTTGTGTCCCGTGGGTCTGGGCGGTGAATGGGTTGCAGGTGTGCCTGGTGCTGATCTGCCCCAGCCAGAAGAAGGCTGAGCAGCTCCTGCCGTCAGGGCCCACAGAGCTCAGCTGGCCCTCCAGTGGGGGCTGGGGAGACAACATCAGCATGGAGAAGCACGGTGACCGGGGCACCAGCTCCCTCACCCCCATGCTCACCGGACGTCGTCTGCTTCAGTTTTTCGTTTTTCTTCTTCCTCCATTTCCAGGGTTTGAAGATCCTGCCCAGGGTGGCCAGTTTGCTATTCCTCCTCACCGGGGGAGTTCGGATCCCTGAGACCAGATATTCGGAGCGCGCTGGGGGGGCTTGGTCCATCTCATCTGGGAGGGGAACATTGAGGAAGGGCTCACGTGATCACCAATCCTACATGACTCCATGGCCGGGGGGTTGCTGAGGTGCCTCCGCTCCCCCAAGGGGCCACCAGTGACTCTCCAAAGCCTGGGGCTCATTCCCATGGGCAAGTGCCCACAGGTAGTATGTACCAGCACCTGAGTTCATGTGCTCGCTTCTATGGAAACCCTCCCCGCCAGAACCCTTCTATGGCCTACTGGAAGCCCTCCCCCAACTTTGCATTTGGCCACAGCAATCTGAAGACTTCTCAAATTCCCCATGAAATCTCTCCCACCCCAGGACCTTTGCCCAAGCTATGCCCTTCGCCTGTGCTGTTCTCCTCGGCTTCTTTGCCCTGGAAACTTCAGCCACTAGGCTAAATTTGACTTTCTCTGCAAGTCTCCACCTTCTCCTGTCCCAGACAAGGTTCAGAGCCTTGCCCTCTGCTCCTGAAGCTACCTGTACAGGTATCAAGGAGCAGCAATGGTCCCTGGGTGCCTGCCCTCTAGCTCAGCTGTCAGCTCTCTGTCTCGGACCTCAGCACAGGCTTGGCCATGCTCCTCGCTGAAGAGCCATGGAAGGAGTCCGTCCATGAATGGTCCAAGGAAAGTAGCTCTCCTTTGGATCCTTTGTTCAGAAAACTAGGCCATTTTTGCACTCTGTGGGACACACACAGATGGACATCCAAGGACACTCAAGGTGCTGTTTGTCACACACAGGAGACTGGTATCATCGACAGGCCACTGGCTAAGTCACTGATCATCCCTCCCCTCTGTGACCTGTGTACAGACATGGAAGGAAATAAAGCAGATAGGCAACTTGGCCAAGATCGATTGCTAGGTCAAGAAAATCACGCACAATCACACAGCATATGCCAGCAACGTGCGTAAGGGGGTCATGTCCCTGCGCATGCTCTTAAGCGCAGAGAACACATCTGTGGGGCCCTCAAGCCACGGGGGACACGCGCTACTGGGGAGCCTGGGTGAGAGGAAGACATGAGCTTCACCACTGGCCCTTCAGGAGTTTATGATGTGTTCATGTTTAAAGAAAGAAGATTTGTTAGAATAGAAAACAATGCAATGGACAAGACCGAGAAATCAGAGAGCCACGTGAGAGGGACAAGTGTTGCTTCCACGGCTCACCAGGACCCCCATCCGCTGAGTGAAACTCAGACCAGAGCTCAGGCCAGTGCCGGGAGGATGGAGAAATAAGCTTCAGTTGACCCAAACCCCTCCTGGGACAGGGAAGGGACCTTTCTTCTGGCAATGATGAGGCTCCAAGTGCCCTAGTTTTAATCTCTCCATAGCCCTTGGGCGCATGTTCACAGACCCACCAGTGCTCCCAAGCATGGTTGCTGGCACACGTGCCCAACCTTGGCCAGGGCCCTCCATGCACACATGTACACACATGCTGCACAGCACACACTTAGCTCCACACCCAGTGGGTTAATTCACCTCACTGCTACCCACAGGCAGGGCGGGGAGCCCGAGTTTATACAGAGCTGAAAGGCCCCAGAGGGACACGAAGATGCTGGCAGAGCAGGGCTGGAGTGAGGGGATCTCAGGAGGGTTTTCAGCAGAAGGAGGCCACCAGAGGGGCCAGGCCCTGCGATGGGCTGGTTGCCGTCAAATCTAGCTCAGTGCCCCACGTGATGGGCGCCCCAGGGACATGCAGCCCTGGCGAGGAGCAGCCAGGAGATCCTCAGGGTCTGACACTTGTCAGTAGCCCAGGGCTCATGGCAAGCCCCAGCCCCTCTGAGCCTCGGTTTCCACATCTGTAAAATAAAGATAATGGTCATCCCTGATGCGTAGTGTTGAAAGAAAGATCCAGGGTGACCACAGGGTGGCCGCGGAGACTGGACTCTTAGGTAAACACATTTAATACTAGTTCATTGACAGTATGTTACAATACATGTAAAATAATATTATCTACGTTTTAAGGCTCTATAGACCCTCTGGTTAACATACCATGCTAGCATGGTGTCTCCTGTAGAAATTTCCATGGTGACTTATATTATACAAGGAACATAAGAATTATGATGGAGTGAAAGTCAGTCCCTGCTTGTCTGGGTCAGGTACTATCTTACTTCACCCTCACAGTACATCTATGAGATACAGACTGATCATATCCACCTGATAGGTGAGCACACTGAGGATCAGAGCCGTGAGCCATCTTGTTGATTCACAGAGCGAGGAAATGCTGGAGGTCGGGCATGACCTTGAGCAGCCTGACTCCAGAGACCCCCCCCTTGTATCTTCTAGGGTGACTGTAAATTTGTGTCCAGAGCAGGACACAAATGTGTGAGACACCAACAAAAGGCATAAACCAGGACCGCCCCAGCCAACCCGGGTGTGTGGTCACTCTCTCTAGCTGTTATTGTTAACTGTAGAGCAGAGACTATGTCCACAGCGGTCAACAGAGCAACCCCGTGTGGAAGAACAAGCCTAGGGGGTGTCTTGTTTGAGAAAGCAGCTTAGTTGAGCTTGTTTTCATCTGTGTCCGCAGCACCCGGCCCCCAGCGGGGGCCCAGAAAGCGAGGGCTCGGGAGGGATGTGCGGGTCATGGACCCCTCCCGCCACCGTCTATCTCCCCAGCTCCACGCCCCAGGCGCAGGATGCAGACGGATCCTTCTCTTCCCAGACGCAGTTTATTCTGTGTTATTACCCTCTCCTTCCCTTCCCACCCACGGACACCAGATGGAGCAGAACTGCTAGAGCCACATGGCCCCAGAAGGCTGCTGTCCAAGGCATTTTGGCACAAGGGGGAGAGAACTGGCCAGGTCCCCCTAAGCCTCTAGGCTGGTTTAAAGATGAAGGTGAAGATCCCCAGAGATGTGCAGGGGGATAATGGACCATTGTCATCACTTGGTTTATAACCCACAAAAGATGGGTGGCAGTTACCAGAAACACAGGGCCCACAAGATAAGCGTCTGCAGAAATCCAGAGGAAGGGGAGTCTGGACAGGACCACAGCGTCAAGGGCTTAGAGACACCACACGGACACCAGAGGAGGGCACACACATGGTTCTGAGCTTCCCAGCAGCCAAAGCAAAAGGGGGCAGCACACAGAATAAACCACAAATTAGACCCCAAATCCCACCCCGTTGGCTACCCACACCACGGTGACCCCGGTCCAGGCCACCAGCGGCTCCCCCCAGATGCCTCACAGGTGTTCTAACCGGGCCTCCCCATGGTACCCCCACCCCCTTTACAAACACAGCTCTGGTCACGTCACTTTTCTGCACATTCCCTGCCCTTTCCCTTCTCCCACAGCACAAAGTGCTGGTTGATTGCCAAGCCCGGACAGCTCCCCAGATCGGCATCCCGCGCCCACCCGCTGTGCAGTAACATTTCGGGCACGCCATGGAAGCCAGTACGGTGTGGCTGTGCAGAATGCAGGTGCTACGGCCAGGCATCTGGGCTCACATCCTGGCTCTGTCACTCACAGATCGGGGCAGACGTGCTGACCCCATCTCCTCCCTGCACCCTCGCGCCTGCCGTGGCCTTGCTGGGGAAGTGAGGGCACGGGACTTCCCACGTCCTTGCCTGGGGCTCGGCCATGTGGCTCCCTGAAGTGGTGGAAGGTGGGCAGAGGGGACAGCTATCCCCCTCCTCCCCAGCCCCTTCCCCCTCCCCACCATCACTACCATCTTTATTTGAATGCCTTGACTCCCTGCTCCCCCCACCCCACCTCTGCCCCTGTTGGCTGGAGCAGGTACAGGGTCCTCACAAACAGCCTGGAGCACAGAAGGGGCTGTACCCAGTGGCTTGAACTTGACCCAAAATTCAGCAGGAGCCACTGAGGGACCTTCACCTCCATTTACCAAATATTCAACACACTGGCCCAGGACAGACACCTTCACCTGAGCAACTCCTCGGGGGGCCTGCTGTCTCCAGGGGAGCAAAGCCCAGGTGGCAACAGGCTCCGGGGACTGCACCCGGGAGGAGCTGCCCTCTCCTCTCCCCCCCCCCCCGCCACCTCCCCCAGCGGGCCTCAGGTACAGGGCCTGGCCCAAGGACAGGAATTTCAGAAGAGACGCTGTAGCATCCAGTGAAGGATTCTTTACCAGAACCTCCAGGGCAGAGACGACGTGAATGTGTTGCTGACTATGTGCGTGGCGGTCCATGTGAGCAAGAGGTGGGTGTGCGTCCGCCCGGGCACGGTGTGGCCCCACTCACTCAAGAGTACGCAGGAGGGGCTGGGGCCCAGCGTTCTGGGCGGGCACGTCCCCGTACGTGTGTGTCCGCAGAGGGTGTGTGTCCGCAGAGGGAAGGCGGGGCTGGGTGGACGGGCCTGCAACCCTCTGTCTCCAGCCCGTGAAGTCAGCCGGTGTCTCTGGGGCTCGGGAGGAACCTACTCCCCGCGCTGGGAGGCTCCAGGAGGTGCAAACACATTAGCGGATCCCTCTAGCCTCGGAACAACACAGTGGTGCTATTCCAGAGCCACCTCTGCCACCTGCGAAGCATTAGCAGTTAATTAATGAAAAATGTTTCCCCACATCTGCGTGAGGAAGTAAAACATGCCGCCACAGGGCAGGCGGGGGCCTCCCGGGGTTTTCGAAGGATGGATGGGGCAGGAGGCCAGCCCGGCTGACAGCAGACAGCTAGAGCTGAAGGGGCAGGCCCCAGCCCTCTCCTGGTCCCCTCAGGGCCACATTGTCCCCTGGAGCCCGACGCTGCCCACCTCCCCCCACCAGTGGAGCCCACAGACCTGCGGCCCGGCGCTGTTCTAGAACAAGGCAGGGAAGGACACCAACGCCCCCGTGACGGAGCTCACTGGGCTACCGGGCTAATTCTCACACCTGACCCGGGGCCAGCTCCTCTCTTCATGACACCCATCCATCCTGGCTCTGATGGCTCTAGGATATCATCCTGGGGCCTTCTGTTGATGGTGGTCATCTGTCTTTCCCACCGGAACCCACGAAGCTCTGTGAGAACAGGATCTGTGGCTGTCTTGCTCACCGCGAGCCCCTGCCCGTCTCTACTGGTGCCTGGCTCCCAGCCGGTTATTAAATAAACCCATTTGGCCTGTGTAGCTGGGGTGTGGCGCCCCCGCGGCCGGAGCCTGGACCTGGCCCCCATCCGTCTGACTCCAAAGTCCACTCCTCAGTGAGCTGGGGCATTCCTGCTTCCTCATCTTCTATCCACGGACCTCCTGTCTCTCTCTTCCTGCCCTTGGCCTTTCCCCAAAACACGGTGGGGGGCAAGCCCCACCCGCTGATTCCTGGGTGCTGCCCGCCATGTGGCTGGCCTCGTGGGGAAGGCAGGCGCCCTCCGCATCAGACACTACAAACACCACTTCGGGCTCGTTTCCCCCACTCATTTGCAGGCTCGTTCGTCAGGTATGGGCTGTGGCCTGCCGGGGGCCAGGGCTGCTGGGCGGGAAGCCGACCTGCTCACGGAGCAGGAGGAAGACACAAAGATAGAAGCAAGGAGGGAACTTCAGAATATGGAATGACTTATGTCAGAGGCAAACCAGAACGGACCAACACAGCAGGGCCTCTGTTTCCTTAGTGAGCCTTCCTTGCCCAAAAGAATCCATCTCCCGATACTCAGTGACCACCTTCTGAGAAAAGCACCTGCCAGATGTGAGGCAGAACAAAGAGGTGCTGGACCCCCCCTGCCCTGGTAGGGCTGCTGACCACAAAGAAAACCAAGATGCCTGGAATCACCAGGAAGAGCCAAGTCAGGAGATGATGATACCTGCAGAGGACGCAATACTTCCTGCCTGGGGGGGCGGCAGTGGGGGGCAATGAGAACTCAGAGGGTCACTGGGGGGGCAGGTAATACTTGATTTGGGCCTTGGAGTTGAATAAAGGGTGCAAATCCATCAACATGCGACAGGACGTGGTGTCTGGGCAATGGGAATTAAGGCAGGGAAACATGATCTGATGTCCCCAGTCTCTGAGGTTCAGAAGAAGGCCAGTAAAATCCCCACATAGGAAACTGAGATCCACATAGAGATGCCAACTTTCTACGGTGCCAGTTAACAACCAACACATACACACAAGCACACGCGTGCACGCAAATATACCTACCCAAGACTACCGTCTATCATCACCACCACTGACTATACATACTAGGAAGAATATAATCTCAAAGTAAGAAAGACATCTTCTAGTTAGAAGTATATTGATAAGAGAAAAAGTAGCAATGCTGTGTCGTCCTTGGTGCTCCTCACTGACCAGCGTGGGTCTGTGCACTTGAATCTGGGAGCCCTCAGCGGGAGCTCGGGGTTTCTGGAATGGGAGTGAGAGCGGAGGCTGGGGCCTGGCCAAGAAGAGCCTCGTGGGGCTGAGATGGAAGCCCTGAGGGCGGGCAGGCGCTGAGGACCAGCGCTGTGGAAAGGCCTCGAGAGTGTGGTGTGGATGGCCGGAGCCAAGAACCTGGGCTGCAGGCAGGGGGGCCTTCAGAGAGGGGACAGGCAGGGGGAGGGCGGCGAGGGCCGGCACAGAAAGGAGGGAAGGGGGGCCCCTGGGTGGCTCCGTCGTTAAGCGTCTGCCTTCGGCTCGGGTCATGATCCCAGGGTCCTGGGATCGAGCCCCGCATCGGGCTCCCCGCTCCGCGGGAGGCCTGCTTCTCCCTCTCCCACTCCCCCTGCTTGTGTTCCTGCTCTCGCTGTCTCTGTCTCTGTCAAAAAAATAAATAAAATCTTTAAAAAAAAAAAGAGAGAGAGAGAGAGAGAGAAAAGAGGGAAGGACCCAGAGATGTTGCTGAGACAGAGTCCTCATTCAAGCCGGGAGACCCTTCAACATGGGACGTGAAGACACAGGGAAGAATCGGGAAAACCTAGATCGGCCACAGCAGTACCTCTGGGGTACTTGCTGTGCTGTCCTGAGCCCCTACCATGAACGAGCTCATTCCATTCCTATCAAGCCCCTAGAAGGCAGGTCACTATTTTCATAACCCCCATCACAAGGAGTCAAACAGAGGCAGAGAGATGGGAAATAATTTTCCCAGGTCACGCAGCGAAGGTGAGAGTACGCCCGGAAGTCAGGACATCCACTGCAAAGGCCCTCATCCTAAGCCCTGCAACAGACCACGCGGAGCAGAGGATGACGTCACCGTTATCGGGGATATGGGCTTCGGGATGAAAGCCGCCTGGAGCAGAGAGCATCGTCAGGGCAACGCAGAGCCAAGTCATGGCGTTCAGCATCAAAAGACCCCTGGCTTGTGTCCAGCCTGCAAAAGGTGTGGCTTGACATCTGTCTACAAGGAGGTGCTGGGTATTTTAAGTGACCCATCACCAGGATGGGTCTGAACCTCCAAAACCAAATTTTCAAAATGGACTTCAAGTCTCCCGGATGTGAAAGTTCTTTTGGTTTGACGTCTCCACTCCTCCTGGAAAATTCTCAAGTGACAACTGAAGAGCAGGACACATGGGGTGTAGTGATCAGTACAGGCAGAACCAGGACCACACCCGAACACCGTCCCGGAAGGAGGGAGGCACTCCACGTCATCACGGCTGGGGATGGTGGCGGGGACTGGCCGCTGGGGTGGGCAGGGGGCCGGTAGGGATGCAGTAAGAAGGGTGAGTTTATTCAAAAGGGGAGAAGAACTTCCAAGGGCTGATGGCTCTCTTCCCAGAACCTCTGCAGGCTTTTCCTACTGCTCTGCCAGCCTGCCCATCAGAAGCTGCAACCGATCACAGCCCCTGGGTGGAACACCGCAGCCTCCCCGGTACAGAGGCCCCGGGCCTCCACAGCAGGCTTCCACTCCTCCCTGGGCGCCCAGCACGACGCCTGCCATGTGGAGTAAGTGGACGAAGGAGAGAGTGAATTAATGCATGGATGAGAGAGCTGGCTCCTGCAGCAGGAAAACGGAAGTGGGATCAGAATGCAGGTCACTGTCACCTCCGTGCCCCTGGACAGTGGGGGATAATGACGATTCCGAAGCCACGTCCAGGCTTTGCGCTGCCTCACCCCTTCTCCCAGCTGCCACCACAAGCAGCCCTTGACGCAGATGGCATCTCCTTGCTGGGCCCTGCTCGTCAGTCGAGGGGCTAAGAAACCCAAGAGCCTGGCCGGCTGAGTTTCAGAGTGAAGAGCGGCCCCCAGAATATCATGAATTGAATGGATGCTTAATTGTAGAAGAACGCAGTTTAAATGCCTGAGGGGAGCTGCCAAATTCTTTAGCACCTCTGTTCCAAGCAAACAACCCCAGGGGGAGAGGGACTACCTTTCCAGCTCCATTTTACATTTAGAAAGAGGAGGCTGGGGGCGGGACCCGTGCAGGAAGTCACACAGCTGGTAAGTGGCAGGACTGACAAGGGAGCCCAGCGGGGCATTACACCAGTGTTCCCCAACGTACGTTCCATGGGACCCTAGCACGGGAGATGCTCCGTGGATGAAGGCACGGGGGAAAACACCGTGCACACTAAAAGTCCGCCACGTGCTTTCACCACATACTATCACAGCAAACAAAGGCTCTGAGAAGTCCTGCAGTCAGCAACACTCTATTCAGCTGTTCAGCTAACCTTTCCTACACAGATGGATCAGGCCTGTCTATGCCTTGCTGCCCAGACAGCCACAACCCCACGCAGGCTGGAGCAACAATGCATTTGGAGCAGGAGACGTGAGATTAAGCAGTCTAAATGTACTCCTGCTAAGAAGTGTTCATGACAATTTATTTTTGGAATATAAAATCTTGTTCCCAATACCTGTATTGCAAAGATAATGGGGATTCTCTAAGACCTTCGCAGAAGTTGGGCCTCGAAGCTTCCCACGTCCCTGAGCGTCCTCCAGCTGCCCCAAGTCCCTCCACAGCAACAAAGCAAATACAAAGACCAGACAATGAGCACCGTCTATACCCCAACACGAGTGAAGAAATCACGGCATCACTCAAGTGGCTTCTTTCTTCCTCACGTATATTGTGGAAAAACCAGCACATCTGATGAGAAAGCCCATCTGTTTAGCATCAACCCCATAATTCTGCCAAGGGTCGCTGGCGTCTGCCAGGCATATGGCCAGTTCTCCAAGTGAAAATCAGCTCAAATCTGTAAAAATCAAGTGGGTCTGAAACGGCTGTGTGGAGTTTGGAACTAGCAATTAAAGCATGAGGAGGATGGGATCAGGGAGGGAGAAAGGGCGGATCGGGGCAAAGCACCTTTGCCGTCACCAACTCTGGCAGTTGCTGGTATTGGGCTTAGCGGGAGGGTCTGTACTTGCATGTCAGCAAACGCTTACAGAAATTGTTTAGCAAGAAGCCCACAGATTCTGCAAAGACTAAAGGCTGCTTTTAGAGGCAGCCCCCTAAAGATCCTCTTCAACAGAGGAGAGAACAACGAGCGTTTCAGAGGGAGGCAAACCGTCAAACAACGCTCCGGGAGACACCAGCATCACACTGTGAATCCAGACAAATAATACCATCCACATCGTCAAAGCCCAAGTTCCAGCCCAGACTTTCCAAACCGCAGTGTAAGATGAGGTTCTTGTATGCCAGTCAAAGCTTATGGACAAATGTTAATTCTTTAAAATATGCATGCGTTAGCATTTTTCCGAGGAATTAAACACGTTTAAATGCTGGGAAGATTCTGAGCCAATAGATTTGTATTTTGAAAATGTGTCCCACATTCATCTTGCTGAGGTCAGGGTGGGCAAATGTTCTCTGTAAAGGTCCCGAGAGAGCGTATACATCTCTGGTGTCGTGGGCCATACAATCTCTGTTGTGACTGCCCGTCACTGCATGAAAGCAGATGCAGGTGACACCTAAGTTAATAGGCCCAGATATATTTTAGTGAAACTTTATTTATAAAAACCAGTGGAAGGTGGATTTGCTCTGTGGGCCATAGTTTGCCGACTCCTGCCTTAAGCAGTCCCTTTGGAAATGTCTTCAGGGAAAAGGCACCACTGGACGCTCGGAGAAGAAAAAGGGTGAGAAGGAATGGTTTTGGCTCAGGATCCCTAACCTTCGCTCTCACTCCTGACTCCCGAGGTCCAGGCCGGCATCACTCTCCACCTCCAACTCTGCAGCCTCCGCTAAGTCTGCCCCCTAACCAGACAGGCTCTGCGTCACTTCCCTGCTTAAGGTCACAGTGGCCTCTAGGATGACACACAAGACCCCAACAGCGACCCCAGATTCTAGTGTCTGCTTTCTTAAGCTTACCTCGCACCACGCCCCCTGCCTCACCCCACTGATTGCTGGCTCTCCTCGGCTTCGCCCTGCTCAAGCTCTCCCAACATAAGGCTGCCCCATGCCAATCCCTCTGGAGGCAACACTTTTCCCTGATGAACTCCTACTCACTCCTCACGGTCCCATCCTCCATACCCCCCTGTTAGGCTTCCTGTCACGTTTTTCACCATAGACTTCAGTACAGTTTAGAATTAGCTGTTGATTTGCCTGTTCATTAGTGGAATGTCCATCTTGGCTATCTGACCAGAAGAGCAGGGACCAAGTGTGTCCCGTGTAACTGACTCCCCAGGCCCTAAAACAGCGCAGGAGGGCCCAGCAAGGGCTCCGCAAGTGTTTGAGGAGCAGGAGGAAAGGAAAAGCAGACTGCTCTGTGCTCGAGTTCATGGTCCCTCCCCGTGGGGAACGCGTGCAGGCGCATCTGAAGTTTACAATCCGACAGAACAAGACACGTTTCTCAGGATTTGCCAACCTGGGCTCCTTCCTGAATTTGCTGACTTTTTAGCCACACTACGTTTTTGCCTGGCGCTGCCTCCTTCTGCCACCTCCGTGGTTGACTTGTGGCTGCCCCTGAGAGCAGAGGCCACTATGCCGAGAACCTGCAGTGTCCCTGCTTTTGTTGTCACCGTGGCTCCTAGCTTCGCCACAGGCCCCGTCCTGGCCCGGCTTCCCCCAGCGGCCGCTGTCACAGAAGCCACTGCAAGGTGGACACAGCCGGCCCCGCCCCACGGCCGGGCCCACCCACAGCCGGGCCCCGCCCACGGCCGGCCCCGCCCCACAGCCGGGCCCCGCCCACGGCCGGCCCCGCCCCACAGCCGGGCCCCGCCCACGGCCGGCCCCGCCCCACAGCCGGGCCCCGCCCACGGCCGGCCCCGCCCCACGCCGGCTCCAGAGAGCTCAGGAAGGGATCAGGGAAGGCACGGATGCATGGACGGGGTACCAGAACAGAGGCACTCTGTGGGCGAGGCGAGGGTTGGTCTCCAACTCAGGTGAGGTTCCTGCCAACGTGAGGACACCTGATGCGACTCTCACACACCCAGCGGGAGGTGAACGAGCTAGCATCAATATGAAAGAAAAGCACTCCTCCACTGTATGGACGCACCACGCTTTGTGTCTCCTTCATCAGCGCTGCTACGAATATTCGCGGACACGTTTTCGCTGGAAGACCTATTTCCAATTCTTCTGGGTGGACACCTGGGAGGGCGATTGCTGGGTCTTAGTTCTATGTTTAACCATATTTGAGCAAAGCTAGACTGTCCCCCACGTGGCTGCACCATGTTACACGCCCAGCAGGAACGACGCACTGACGCGCGCCACGACGTGGATGAACATCCAGAACGGGATGCCGACACAGAAGACGTGTCCACGGGTACGAAATGGCCAGAATAGGTAAACACCGATCAGTGGTCACCAGGGCTGGGGGAACGGAGACGGGGTGATTGCTGATGGGCAGGGTTCCTGTTTAGGTGATGAGAACGTTCTGGAATTAGAGGTTGCACAACCATATCAATGTACTGCATGCCACAGAAATGTACCCTTTAAAATAGTTAAAATGTTAAATTTAGGGGGCACCTGGTTGGCACAGTTGGTTAAGCATCTGACTCTTGGTTTCAGCTCAGCCTATGATCTCAGGGTCCTGGGATCAGGCTCTATGCTCAGCAGAGTCTGCTTGAGATTCTCTCGCCCTCTCCCCTGCCCGTTTGTTCTCTCTTTCTTTCTAAAATAAATAAATAAATCTTTTTTAAAAATTATAAAATATTCAGTTTAGATATTTTAAATGTTAAATTAAGGTCATTTTTACCTCTATTAAAACAAAAAGCATGTCCTGACCCAGTGGAGCTCTCTGTCATGTCACAAAGCCAGGGTCAGACTAATAAAACTGACCAAAAAGAACACTGGCTTCTAGGTAGGAAACGTAGAGCAAACAGCCTGCATTTTTCCATTCACCTGCATCTTGAGTGTGGCGTGACCTGGTGCTGAGGAAAGCTGGGTCCCAGAGAATAAATCATGCAATTATTCTAGCCCCAGCAGGTCTGCACCAAGGCGAGCAGCCTCCCTATGTACTTAACACCAGCTTGCTTCCCTGCCCGGGCTCCGCCTGCAGGCATGTCCACCCAGCCCTTCGCTGAATCAGGACTCTGGGGTCCAGAAGAAAGCCAGTTGGGATGCCGAACGATAACCCACACATACATCAGGACTGTGATTCATGTAGATCTGAAAGAGCCATATAAGCATAAAGTCTCATGCAAACTTTGCAATTACCCTAAATTAAAAATGTGTTAAGGATCACAAATTTCAAAGCATTCTGGCTGGGCTCACGCGATTGCCATGTGGAGGCACCACTTCGGCTGACAGAAACATGCTCCTGTGTCAGAGCCCACCAGAAATTGTGCAGCAGCCCTGTTCTTCAGGGCCTGAGCAGGCAGATGTGGGCAGGACACTGGACGTGAACTGACTCTGGGGCAAACTCCCAGGGTGGTCCTGACACCACGACTGCAGGTCCTCCTGGCTTCCCTGTGAAAGAGGGGGCAGTGCTAGGCATGGACACAGCCTGGCTGGCCTGAGCCGGTGACTTTACACAAGTAAAGCCCAGCCCCCTTGCCTCCATTAGAGACAAACTCTGGGGAGCTGCTCAGACCCCAAGTCCCCTGTAGGGTCAGTGCAGCTGCCTGAGCTCCACCCGAGACCATGCCCCCTCGGCCCCTTCCTCTTCCCTATTTCTGTTTCTCCTGAGACCACTTTCTTACGAGTTACTCGCTCTCAGACCCACATCCTAGAGTCTCCTTGCAATAAACCCAAACTAAGACTACCATCCACTCTGTGCCAGGTGCTAGGGTGACATTGATAAGCAAAACTAGACATGGTACCTGCCCTCACTGTACTCACAGTCTACCTGGGCTCACGGCCTACCTGGGGTCACGGCCTACCTGGGCTCATGGCCTACCTGGGCTCATGGTCTACCTGGGCTCACAGCCTACCTCGGCTCACGGCCTACCTGGGCTCCCAGTCTACCTGGGCCCACAGCCTACCTGGGCTCCCAGGCTATCTGGGGTCACAGCCTCTCTAGGCTCATAGACACACATGCATCAATCAAAGAATTGAATTTATAACTGTACTGTTACAACCTAGGTAAGTGTTTTGAGGGAGAGAAGTATCTCAGGGCAGGGAATGGGGGATGGGACAAATGTCCTAGAAGGAATCTGACTGAAGCTCAGATGAGAATGAGTTGGGGTGAGCCCTTTCCATTCAGAAAAACAAAGTATGAGGGGCGCCAAGGTGGCTCAGTCGGTTGAGCATCTGCCTTTGGCTCAGGTCATGATCCCAGGGTCCTGGGATCAAGTCACACATCAGGCTCCCTGCTCAGCGGGGAGTCTGCTTCTCCCGCACCCTCTGCCCTCCCCCTGCTCATGCTCTCTCTGTCTCTCTCTCTTTCGCGCATGTGTGCTCTCTCTCAAATAAAGAAATAAAATCTTAAAAAATAGAAGAGAAAAATGCAGTGTGTGAAGCCACCTGGAAAGAGGCAGCTTAGGATATTCAGTCACACCTTTCTCCAAAACATCTTCACTGCCCATTGATCTTGCATGTCCATCAGGAGCCATGTGCCAAAGAGACAAGTAGAACCTAGAAGGGCAAAGTGGCCCAGAATCACATAACACCGGGTGACGGCCCCGGACGTAAACATCGGGCTTCACATCTTACCAGGTGAAGATTTCTACACATCTCTGCTGCTCACCCACCCCCAAGACCAGACCAGAGTGTGACAAAGTGCACGCCTTGTCTAGCTGCTTTTGCAAACTCCACATATATTGTGGACCCCAAAATGTTCCCAGTTCTCCCCACTCAAATGCCTTTTAAAAAGTCATTATTCTCAAACTCCCTTTATAAACATCAAATGTTGAAAGGTCTTTGGTCACAGTTCCCAGCCTAACGAGTGAATCCCCACATGGAAGTTTAAATGCACTGTCGAAACTGAGTCCAGGGGGACTGCTCGGGTCTTGGCCTCAGAAATCATTTCTTTCCGGGCGCCTGGGTGGCTCAGTTGGTTAAGCGACTGCCTTCGGCTCAGGTCATGATCCTGGAGTCCCGGAATCGAGTCCCACATCGGGCTCCCTGCTCGGCAGGGAGTCTGCTTCTCCCTCTGACCCTCTTCCCTCTCATGTGCTCTCTCTCTCTCTCATTCTTTCTCTCAAATAAATAAATAAAATCTTTAAAAATCGGGTCTTGGCCTCAGAAATCATTTCTTTCCTCATCCATTAAGTAAATGAAGTGAAGCCTGAGATGCTCATCCTCCCAGTGGGTTGAAATGAACATGGGGAGGGAGAGAATGCAAGGACCCTGCTCCTGAAGGCGTCCTCACCCACAGGAGCAGAGAACATTGGATGCACTGTTTCACACGCAGCTGGGAGCTGGGGGCACTGTTCCCAGGTGCCTGGTTTGTAAATCGCCAGGGAACTGCTCAGGGCAAGTGTGACAGAGTGTGTCAGAGGTGTCCAGGGACAATCACAAGCGTGGGTGAGGATGTGAGAAATGGCAACCCTCAACACACGGCAGATGGAATGGAAGGTGGGGCAGCTGCTGTGGAAAATAGTCTGGCAGGTTCTTGACCAGTTACCCAGAGTCACCCTCTGACAATTCCACTCCCAGGTATTTATCCTAAAGAACTGAAAATATATGTCCACACAAAGACCTGTCCATGAATAGTTATAGGGGCATTACTCACCATTGCCAGAAAGTGGGAAAGAACAATCCAAACGTCCACCAACTGAGGAACAGATAAATAAAATATGGTCTGTCCATACAATGGTCAGTCATATAAAGGAATGAAGGATGGACACCTGCTCCACACGGATGAACTTCGGAATCATACTAAGTCACAGAAGACCACATATAGTATGATTCCGTTTATACAAATATGGTGATGGTGGCACATGCCTGGGAACATCAAACCACTAAATCATATACTCTACGTGGGTCACTTGTATGGCATGTGGATTATAGCTCAATAAAATTTACAAAAAATAAAAACACACATGCGGGGCTGGCCCGCATCCTCTCTCACCTCCATCTCTGAGCTGGTTGAGAGCCGTGGGGGTCTTTCCCAACTGCCCTGGATGGTAGTGTCTCTCACGACGGGTGGAACCCGGACCCAGGACTGCTGCCCACAGCTGTGGTCCTCGCCGCTCCCTGGTCAGGAGCAAGTGTGAGCACGTGCCAACATTGTCCAAAGCCGCCCGAGTTCCTCGTCCCACCGCAGACTCTCTCAGGTCGCCTAACCAGCTTCTGTAGCAAGAGCTCACTCCCTCCACCCACCCCAATTTCCATACTTGCTGTTCTACAATCCACTGGCTGCACAAAAGCAGAGTGATGGTCAAAATTACAAATCAGGCCCTGCCATACCCTGCTTAAACTCTCTAGTGGCTTCTCCCCCATTTGGGATCAAACCCAAACTCCTTGAAGACTCTCTGGCTTCCCTTGGAACCTTTTCCACCCCCTTCCCCCAGTTCTGGCCACAGTGACCATACTCTGCATTCCTTGAGCATGCCCAGTTGGTTGCTGCCTCAGGGCCTTTGCACCAGCTGTCCCCTCTGCCTGGAACGCATTCCCCCGAACATTGCCACATTGCTGACTCCTCATCCCCAAATCTCAACTGCACCAAGGTGCCCTCCCTCCCCATCCACCTTCCTACACCTTTCACAGCTTACTCTGAGAACTTCCCTTTGTTTCACTTCCTTTGGGGCACATGTTGCTCTCTGATGCTGTGTTATATATTTACCTGTTTGCTTTTCCATTGGAATACAAGCTCCTGGAGCGTTAAGGACTCTTTCTGTCCAGCATTATACACCAAGGGCAGTAGGGACTCCAGAAATTTCTGTTGGGCACCAGTCACCCCCTGCTCCAAGTCAGCTGCTCTCAGGAGAGGAGCCCAGGAGGCCCCCAGGGCCCTCCCCATGGCATCTGGTCTTGCCTACTCTTGACCTCATCACTGATCACCCAACCAGACTTCGTGATTCCTGAGGTCTCTCTTCTTCTGCTTCAAGAACTCTACACATGCCTTCCTTTAGAGAACCTTTTTGCCCCGCACCTTCAGCTGGCCAACTCCTACTCTGGATCACAGCTTAAACTTCGCTTCCTCCCCAGATAAATCCCTTTGTGCACCGCTCTGTGCACCCAGCCTCTCTATCACCGCCGCCTTCCATCGTGTCTCACAGAGCATTGCTGGAAGCCTCCACCAAGCACAGAGCCACGTGGGTCCTGCTCACCACTACCAATCAGGGCAGACCCCTGCACAAAGTCAGTCCCCAGGAAAGGGCTCTGGGGTGAGAAGTGGCCCCCGCAGGCCCGGCCTGCACAGCTTGGGGCAGCAGCTGCCAAGCTTGGGTGCCACCCATGGCCAGACAGACCACTGTGGATGCAAGCTCTTGTGAACTGCCCGACTGTGGACCAGTCACTTGGCCTCTCGGGGCCTCAGAGTCCTGACATCTGTGCAGTGAGGATAATGCCGGCCCCCTCCGCACACGGGGCACGGCGTGGTGTCCGGCACATGGCAAGTCTTCACAACCACTGGCGCCCCCCCACCTGCTTCGACATCGGTCTTTCTAGGCCCCTTGGGTGGCCTTGCCATATCACGGTTGCTGGCACACAGTAGACACTCAATGCATATCTGTCGAATGCCTGAGGACACCACAGAGATCCTGGGCAAAGCCACAGTTTTCCAGTGAATCACAAAAAAAAAATGACACTTTGATTAAGTCTTTACTTTTCAGCCATATGTCCTCAGGGGCCTGACAGAGACGCCACTGCCAAGTCACGCTCCACGGCCGTCCCCTCAGTAAGCAAGGGGATGGCAATGGAGAGACCTTATGTAACAGGTCATGGCCTCCACCTATTTCAGTCTCTACCTGCCTGTCCACACGAGCCTGTGGCCTCCTCGTGGCTGCTGGTAATGTTTACTGATGTGCGTGTGTCCACAACACAGGCCTGCAGGAGCCAGCAAGCCGCTGTGTGGGGTGGGGGCCACTGTGTGGGGCTTACCCAAAGAAATGGGGAGCTTTCTGGCCAGGTGTGTTGGCCTCCTGGGAGAAGCTGTTTGGTCCTGGACACGGGGCCCTCCAAGGGTAACATGGTGGTGATGCCCCTTCCTCACTTTAGAAGCTGTCAGCACCAAGCACTTTCTTCGGTGCTCGTCACCCGCCTCCCGTGAAACACCAGAGGCCACAGGGACACAGAGAAAGTGAGAGCAGGGCCTGCTTTCAAGGAGCTTACCACAGTCTCATTCGGCAACCTGGAAAGAGCCAGAGCCTCAGAGCTGGGAGACGTGGGTTGGCTGCACGCTCGCTGGCCCCGTGGCCATGGTCAGGCCACAGGCCTCTGCTGGTCCCTCAGGGGCCCTCACCACGCCGGTCATGCCCATGACAGAACCCAAAACTGGGAAAGGAATCAGCCACTAAAACCCAGGCTTCGGCAAGCCAAAACTAACTCCCCAGCACTGTGTAAGCTCCCCCCAGAAGGGAGACTTGGTGGGCACTGCACATGAGATTCGACCATTTCTCTGGGAAAGGTGACCAGGCTCTTCCTGTTGTGGCCCTCAGGCTCAAAGGACAAAATCCAGTTCAAGCCCCCACAGAATCTGGCAAACCTGGAATCACCTCAGAAAGGAGAATAAAAGGCAGGGAATTCCCTTTATAGATAGGCCACAAACAAGAAAAAGTGAGTTTCAGCCTGAGCGCAGCCGGTCGGCCCCACAGCCCCCAGGGGAGCCCCATCATTCACTGATTCATCTGCATCACCGAGGGCTACAAACTGATTTATTGAGGGAAAAAAAAGCCTCATGTAACTGTATACTTTGACACATTAAATTTTCATGAGATCTTCTTTTTTCTTCTCAAGGTAAGGAAGGAACCTCGAGATGACATTCCTGTCCCTTGGGCACGTGGAGGGCTTTCTGGTGACCGCGGGCCACGCGCAGGCCAACCGCTAGGCCCCACCCATGAGCAGCTGCTCGCAACACATGACAAAAATACGCTGAAATATGTTGACATCCTTCTTAAAATACAGAGCCATGCAAAGTGCTGCTCGGCATATTCCTCAACGTTCAATTTAATTTACTGTATTAGCTTGAACCATTCAAAACTACCGATATTCAGCTGTCACTGCCTTACAAAAATGGCAGTTTTATATACAGATCGACCTAATGTAAGTTACTAGATCTCGTTCTATAATGAAATAAACAGAGGTACGAATATGACTGGGGTTGTCCAAGGAGCTTTTTTCCTATATCATCAATAGGGGCCAGACCAAAGTTTGAGGAACGAGGCTTTTATTCTGCTGTAAATGGTCACCCTGTTCCTCTGTCTCAGGCACTGGCACGTGAGGAGTGAGTGTCCGTGGCCCGGGCAGGTGGCACCGCAGACCCTGGGGCAGGGTCCTGCTGGAGCTTGGCCACAAGCACAGCACCCATACTTCCCGCCACTGGGAACACTGGGGTGGGCAGCAAGAAGCCCCTTGCCCTGGGGTCATCCAGAGCCACGCAGGGACCAGGAGAGGAACCAGGTGGGCTTGGACATCACTCACGGAGCAGGAGAGAGCATGTGGCCGGGAGAGTGTGCACCCATAAGGACACAAGTACCCCCTGGCAGGCCTTGGGGAAGCCGTTTCCGATCTTCCAAGTGAGAAACTCTTGGGAAGGAAGACAGAAAAGGGAAAATCTTTGCTCTCTGCCACCTCCCTGCTAGGCTGCCCCAGCCACCTGGCTTCTAAGAACATGGGAGGACATGGCAAACCCGGGTTTCTTACCACCTGGGATCTCTTTCCCAAACCAAACCTCAGAGGGACATCCACAACCCTGGATGGCAGAGCTCTTCCAGGACACGAGGCCACTGCACAGAGGACGTGACTCCACCCACCACTGTACTAAAAGAAGATGGATGATACACGCATACATTCAAAGAGCTTCCTCTCAGAGACCCGGGGGCCCTGAACCTTTGCAGTTTTCCTTAGGCTTTAGACTTACAGAAGGTACTATTCTGAAGGAATACTCAGAAACACACCTTTCCAACAAAATTCTTTTTGTTACCCACGTCATTTTCTTCCTCAGCGATCTCGAACGAGGGACAGAGCCATACACTGTGGCTCACATCAGCCTGAGCTTCCGGGTGTGAGTCAGCTCCGCCGCGTGGTGCGTGCACGATGGGGCAGGTGACTTCACCTGACTAGCGCCCCGGGCTCTAGGACACGTGCAATGACACCATCTCCCTTGCAGGGCTCTTGTGACAATTACAGGAGACAAAGCACTCACGATAGCACCCCGAATGGGAATGAAAAGCTAACTGGCGTGATAAATTCTGGGGACTGTGTCCATGTCAGTATCCCCTATTTCTGACGCTGCCTGCAGATCTACAATGATCCCAGCACAGATTTTAAATAGTTAGCCGCTGTTTTCATTATTAGGATTGTTAATCCTGCTGAAAAGGATGCGGTGAATAAACACGCAAGGGTTCCTTCAATTTTTCATGAAAACAAAAAATAGCTGTCTCTATGTACTGTTGGTGATAGAAACAGAATGAGCGTAGGAACAAAGTAACTTCTGAAATAATCTCACTGTGATGACTGTTTCTGTCTTCCTCTGTGAGGGAAGCAAACTTCAATTACCCTCCCTTCATTCATTTACGCCACCGGTACTGGCAAAGCAGTGCGTGCTGGGCACGGGGACGCATGGTGGAAGCAAGCTGGATTTGGTCTTAATCTGCATTTCTGCATTTGTTTTTTTTTTGTTTTTGGCTTTTTTCATGTTTTTTTCCCCCTACTAACGTCTTCCCAGAGTCCTTTAGAAACGAAGGTAAGAAGTGCACATTTATTGAGCACCTAGCATGTGCGTGGCCTTGCAGGGGGCCCAAGGACTTCACTGTTGAGCAGGATGAATAGAGCTCATGTCCCTAGGAAGCACCACAATGTGGTGAGAACAAGTACCATTAAAACAACAATAATCCCACGATTAAACTGCAAGTTTGTAAAGTGCTAGGCAGGAAGAGAATGGGGCTCTGAGCCTGTGGCCTCAAGAACTTCATTTAGCCTGAGTGGCCATATTACCGTCTTTTATTTTCTGTATTCTGATGCTCTGACATCTAGAGCTTTGCTGAACCTGGAGGGACTGCCCTCCCCACACTAGCAAAATCTTAGAGACAGCAAATAACTTGCCCACAAGCATGGTTGGCAAATACAAACCAAGAAACCTGAAGCCACACCCCAGTGTGCTTCCCTACGGGGTCCCATGCTCTGGGCCACTATCCACTTGCCCGAACACCCCAGGGCCAGGTCCCAGACAAGGGGCAGCGGCCCCCATGCCCCAGAACTCACTGGAATTATCCAAACTAGCCAAACCCAAGCCTGCTTCCTCTGCCTCACCTGTTGCTTCTCTGGGACACCACAGTGAAGGCTCCTGTGCACATCTTCCCCTCGCTCCCTGGGGCTCCTGACCCACCCCAGGGCTTCCCTCCTGTTGGCGTGGGTGTGCCCTTCTCTTGGGAACGGTGACAAACTCTCTTTCCAATGGCAACTGTTGGCCTTATTACACCTCCAAGTCTCCATTTATCTACTACATTTAGAACCGCAACCAGCCAAGCCCTCACTGAAGAAATGACCTTTCAGAATGCACAGGGCTCGCAGAGCAGGAAGTGTCCCCGAGGCCCGTGGCACACAGCACACCCAGAGCCTGGAGACACGGGAGGAGGTCCTTGAGCAGGACCAAGAAGCCAGAGAAGGGGTCAGGGCCAGCACAGGCCGGGGCCGGGGGGAACGAGGGGTCCTAAGGGCAGGGACACACACTCTCACCCTGGCGTTGAAAGCACTCCTTTGTCCTGAAGGTAAACTCCCTGGCACGCGGCCTCTAGGTTTGGCTCCTACGGGGCCCTTAATGCCCAGCAGAGGCTGGTGCCCTCAGACATTCAGGAGATTTTTGCTGAATGAATGAATCTTCCCACTAAGGGGAAATATGGACAAGCCTCTCTGCTTCTACTTGTTTTGGTTTTGCTTAGTTTGCAACCATCTGAGAAGGATGTCACCTTTTCTAAATCTTTAAGTATCTGCTAGAGCAACAGTCAGCTTGACAGCAAGTCCCTCTGAGCAATCTGGAGGAAGAAATAACATCAGCCTTGCAGAGAATGAAGGAAGAGGGAACCCATTTTATGAGGCCAGCACAACCTTCACACACAGAACCAGAAAAGGGTGCGGCTAGGAGCGGGGCAGGCAGGACAATCTCTCTCATGAACATCCCTACAGACATCCTTCACAAAGGCTGGCAAGTCAGACACACAGGTACGCAGGGAGACAAAGTATCACACATCTGCCCGGCTCATTCTAGAAAAAATCATACTGCTTTTCCCCTGGATTCGTTCAACATCCAAAAACCAGTCAGTGGAAATCTCACCATATTAACCAAATACCGGGGAAAGGTCATATGATCACTTTGATAAATACGAAAATAGCACTTGATAAAACTCCACATCCATTCATAATTAAGAACTGTTAACAAATTAGAAATAGGAGGGAACTTCCTTGATCTCGTAAAGAACAGATACAAAATATCTCCTGCAAACTCATACTTACTGATGAAACATTGAAAGCTTTCCCTCTGAGATCGGGAATGAGACAAAAAATGTCCTTGTCGAAAACTGCACTAGAGATATTAACCAGTGTGGCAGGAACAAAAAGTTTAAGTATGGGATTGGAAGAAATGAAGCTATCTTTTTTTTTTCTAGAGTAATGTTTTTAGAAAATCCAACAGAGTCTCTAAAATTAGAATAAGTTAATTTAGCAAGGTTATTACATAGAAGGTTCCTTTTCAAAAATAAATTATATTTCTATATGCCAGAACCAAAGATTTAGAAAATGATATTTAAATAATGAGATCATTTAAAAGTCATCAAAAAAATATAAAATACCCCAGAATAAATCTAGTGAAAGATGTGCAAGAGACCTCCACAGAGAAAGCATTCCTGAGAGAAAAGGGAAATAACCTAAATATAATGTGAGATACACCATGTTCACAGACTGAAAGACTGAACGTTTTAAGGATTTCATTTCTTCCCAAATTGATTCAGAGGGTCAGTGGAACCCCAATCAAAATCACAACAGTTTGTGTGTGTGTGTGTGTGTGTGTGTGTGTGAGAGAGAGAGAGAGAGAGAGAGAGGGAGGGAGAATTAATTCAAAATTTCATAATTTTTAAATGATAACTTTTAGGGAGAGAGAGAGCATGGGGGGAGGAGCAGGAGCATGAGAGATAATCTCAAGCAGACTCCCCACTGATTGTGGATCCCCATGCAGGGCTCAATCCCACGACCCTGAGATCACGACCTGAGCTGAAATCAAGAGTCAGATGCTCAAACTGACTGAGCCACCCAGGTGCCCCCAAAATTTCATAATTTTATACAGAAATGCATAGGACCAAGAATGGCTGAGGCAATCTTGAATAAATAAAAGTAGTTAAGATTTACACTATCAAAATATCCTGACTGATTGTAAATCCACAATAACTATGACAATGTGCTGTTGGTACGAGGACAAAGAGGAGAATGGTGTAAACAGACCCACATCCACGTGGTGAGTGACTCAGAGCTACATACAGTATGCAGTAGGAAAAGGGTGGGCCTCTCAAAAATGTTGCTGAATCAATGGGATACCCAAACAGAAACATTGACTCTTGATCCCTCCCTCACACCAAATCAAAGTCAGTTCTGATTCTAAACATCACAGATAAAACACTAACACTTCTAGAAGAAAACATAGAAGAAAATCTTAATGGTTTGGGGATAAGCAAATATTCCTAAGAATGGAGAGTCCAAATTATAGAAGAATTTTTAAAACTTTTCATTCAAAATCCATATAAAACAAAGTCAAATGAGCTCTGGAATATATTCACAAGAAACGACAAAGGGTAAAATATTTTAATATACAAAGACCTCTTTAAAATCAACAACAAAAAAACACAAAAGCCACCCCTTGGAAAATGTACAGAAAACTTAAGTAGTCTTTCAAAAAAAAAAATAAGTAAACAGTAAAAAAATGAGAAGAAAACCCAGTTTTACCAGTTATTCCAAAGAAGCCAGTTAAATAATGTTTCCATTTTTACCAAATTGGTAGTTGAGTTTTTAAAAACCAACTCATCAGGGTTTGCAAAGATTTGGAAAGACAAGCATACGGTACAAATGGGAGTATAAATTAACGCCACCTTTCTGAGAAGCACTTTGGCAATGTGTGTCAAAGGCTTTAAAGTAGTTTATATACCTTGGACATAATTATATTTCTAAAGAAATAATCGGAGATACACATAAGTAAACAGTCTAAATAGTCCAATAGCTATATTTAAAATCAGGACACATAATTAGATCTACACTATGGTATCAGTATTATATTTTCTGTGTGTACATTTGCATTAAAAAAGATGAATGGAATATATACAAATATTTGCAGTGATTAACTGGCTCATAGGATTGCAGGTGATTTTCATGTTATTTGTAAATATTCTATAATAAGCATGTAACACTCTCAGATGCAGACAAACATTGCTCTTTTCGAAGTCTTCCTGAAGTTGTAGCACTTGACCCAGACCTTGAGGGTGGGGAAGAGCTTGCAGGGGATGGGAAAGCTGTGTTGCAGGGAGGACAGATGCGGGCTTGGGGGTTGAGGGGGAGCCATGGTGAGAGACGTGGGAGAGGAAGGATGGGCGCACAGACCCCAGAGGGACTTGGATGCTGAGCTAAGGGCTGATGAGCATGAAGATGATGGAACCGGAAATAAGGAAGTCACTGATGGAACCACAGGTTAAACTTGCAGCGCTGAAGGCTGTGTTGCAAGGGGCCAGGTGTTTCCAGGAACCACACAAGAATTGAAAAAGAATAAAAAAGCCTAATTGGAGACTGGGGGAGTCGAGAGTGTGTGTCTGCCTAAAAGGGTGGCTGGCAAACCCAGCTGTTACTGTGTCCATGATGCCCTGTGGATAGTGCTTTGAGCCCTCAAGTGTCTCCCACTGTCTCCCAAAGAACAAACCAGTCTCCACAAGTCAGGACCTAGTCATGATCCAAGGAGGACCATTACCATCTGGTGTCTCACAGATCCCATCCCTCCTGAGGTCCACTTAGACCGTGGGAGCATCCAGCCTGGGACCAAAACGGGGGGAACGCAGTGAACAAATGGGGCTGCTTCCATCTTTGCCATTCTTGTCCACAATACCCGAACAAATAGGATTCTCTGTGCTTCTATTGACTCAGGTGGTAAACCAGGGAGGATTTAAAGAAATCTTTCCAAAAACCAATCGGGAAAAGTAAAGAGAAAAAATATCACCGAACCAGAAAGACTTGATCACCAAACTAGACTCTGCCACTTACCAACGCCTTCCCTGAAACCCCACTGATTCTCCCCCCAAACGGGGACAGAGCTCAGCAGGTTCTGCAAAGCACCAGACCAGACTGGTGATAGAAGTGACAGGATCCCATAAAAGACCATGTCGCCGTGACTATGAGTAACCTGCACTAACCTGCACTTCAGAGATGCCGAGGACGGCTTTACGTAATCACAAAGGCACGGGAACCCTGACTCAGGGGACCTGAACCTGAGTCAGCCTCCATGCACCAGTGTCCCACTCACACCAACTTCCCCATCCCACCCAGAACCTCCACTGGCTTCTAAATGCATCAGTGACAAAGGGGATGCACAAGGCATGAAACATCCAGTTGCCTATTAAGACATGTTAAGGATAATTCTAAGTCTCAAGTAGATGCTCTCAGATTAGAAGCCACCAAATTCCCCCCAAGATGAAGGCAATATAACCAATATATATGGGAAAAGGCCCACCCAGATAATGAAGTCCAGCAGCACTGAACGAGAATCCAGAAATTCAAAGGTCTGCAAGATGGGGGAAAGCCCTCTGCTTCATTAACACAAACACCAACACAGAAGGCTTTGAGCGACAAGGACGCCTCTCCTGTCTCCCACCGTCCCACCTTCTGTCCCGGTCCCAGGAGACCCTGCCTTGTACATTTGTTTCCCTCTTACTAAGTTTGGAAATTCAAATTGTCCTGCCAAATTTTCTCCGCCCCCCCCACCCCTTCTCCACATTGATGAGGGAGAGCTTTCAAAGCCAGTCTCCTCCCCAGCGGTCTCTAGAATCCCTTTGTATTTGAGTCTTGATTTGAGGGGATTCATTTCTTTAGGTAGTGCATTAGATGTGAACCCAGAAATGTCCTATGGCATAATGTCATAGCACCAAGTGGCACCTGGCTGATAGAATATGGTTGTTCTCATTATTAATCATTTTGTATCTTGCCATGGGTTGTCTAATAAAGCTCTTGTATCCTTTCGTGAAAAAAAAATTTTTCATTCAAAATCCATATAAAACATATATGGAGTGTATCCTGGCAGCGAGAGCAGCCAGGGACGAGGTATGAAAGGAGGAGATCTCACTGGGCCCCGGCTGGCCCACCCCTCGTTAAAATCCCGAATGGACTTACGTGGTGTCTAGTAAATCCTTTAATAGACAAAAGTGTTCAGCAAAGGGACCGCGGCTATGGCTCTTTTGTGGGCATCTGAAAACCTCAGAGCACCCCAAATCAGACTCACAGGGAGGGCACATCTCAAACAGAATTGTAGGTGTGGTTGTTGGCAGATGAGGCCAAATAGAACCCAACAGATAAGCTTTGAGAGGCTTGTCTTGCCCAAACTCTCACCAGATAAAAGCAGCTACTGTGTGCTGCTGAATAAACGATCCTTGGACCTCACCCGCCAGGCTGAGAAAGCTGCTCACACCTCAGGAGCACCTTGTCTTCCAACATCTTCTCTTGACACAACCCACCAAGAACATAAGAAAAGAGGGTGTCCTAAGGGGTGGAGCTGGGGGGGGGCGCCGGTGGTTAAGAACTGTGCCCTGGGAGCTTGTCCTGAGGGCCAAACTGGATGTTTTATGGGCCATGTTTCCTGCCTCTATGGTCATGGAGACGCGTGTTGAGGTAGAGCCTCGGTCAAGCTGGGTCCCAGAGAACTTGCGTAAGCAGCGGCCCTTTGCTGTCCCACAGTCCGCATGTATAATCCGAGAAGAATACACATGACGGTTGTGAGTCCCTCAGATGTTTGGGGAGTGAGAGCAGCTAATCCTGACTAATGCTTCTCTCTCTCACCCTGTGCAGCCCCTTGTGCCCCAACGAGAATCAGCCCCAGGACGTTTTATGAAACTGCTGAGATTAACGTCTGTTTTCCCAAGTAAGGATTGCTGAACCTTGAGAATATGAGCCTGGGGCTCTAAAGAGCTATTTGCTACATCTTGGGGAGAGCCTGCCAGGGAGGAAGCCAGACCAGGTGGGGGCTAGAGCAGACCTGACAGAGAAGATTCCTGCCCACGAAGGACACAGCCGCCTGACCCACACGCTGGCTGGTGTTTCTCGTTTCTCACGGACACCACTCCAAGTCAGACCTGTTCCCTCCGCCCCCCTGAGACTCTGCATCTCCTCGGGAAGACAAGCATAAGATGCTTTAAGAGAAGCCCTGAGGAAAAGGGGCGAGGTGGGGAGCTGAGAAGTGGTGGGTGTTTTCAGCCCAGGAGACAAAGCTGAGTGGCTCCCCAGCCAGCGAACCAGGAGCCTGGGCCACCGGGAGCCAGGCTGCGGACTGTTCCCCTTCTGTCGGTCGGGCTTGGCTCTCAAACCAAAGGGCCCTTGGTTGTTCTGGCCCTTCACGCCTGTGTGTGACCGTGTGTGTTCACATTCTAAGCAAAATCACAAGATCGGAACAAGCAAAGCAGAACAAACATTTCTTTTCCCAATTAACAGCTCTGGGGGAAATGGCTCCATTATGTTTGCAGGCCCACGCGGAACGTCCATTAGCACTAATGGGATCCAGGCAGGAGCCCGAGGAGCACTGACTTCTGGGAGCCAGAAACGCCTGGTCTCTGCTCTGGGAGGGTGAGGATGATCATCCTTTGGGCCCAGCCCCCTGGGTGGGGTCAGAGTGCCCTTCGTCACTATTCCCATGTTTGCAAGAGCCTCAGGAAAGGCTATCCGTACCACCCGAGAGGCACAGGAGGAGTGTGCATCAGAAACGTGCCGTGGTGTGGGAAGTTCTCTGTGCCCCATCCTCATGTTTTAATGAAAAGTCCCAGACCTCACTTGGCTTCCGAGGGGACTTGTCAGCATCACACGGATTCTTCCCATTTCCTGGGACATAAACCACAGTCTGAACTCGCAAGTGAACAGCACTGTCCTTCGTGGGCATCCGAATGCTGCAGGCTGGCTCTTCCCGCCGCCTGACTGTTTGGTGGGGGCCCAGACCCCGATCACAAACGGACCTGTTTGGCATCCTAAATTCTCTCGTGGCACCCCTGTTACTCCCCTGACACCTGCCGGCTAGATGTGCAGAGTGCTCACTATCTACCCGGCCTCATCAGTGGACAAGACCCAAGGGCCCCTGCCTCCACGGAGAAAGGAAAGTGCCCCTCATGGGAACAGGGACCAGGGAGAATGGCTTAGTGAGAAGGTCCAGGAAGACTCCCTGAAGGAAGTGGTTCGGAACGCACAGCAGTGAGCAGGATGGGGGAAGGGGAGAAAGGTCCTTATCCTGGCAGCGAGAGCAGCAAGGGAAGAGGTATGAAAGGAGGAGATCTCACCACGTCAGTGGGACCCTGGGTCAGGAGCTGGTACAGGGACAAGGAGCACAGCATCCTGAAAATGCAGCAGGGGTGACAAGGATGGGCACAGCTGTCGGAAGGCTGCGGTCCAGCCCTGCGTGGCCACTTACCAACCAAGTGCTGATCTTTACTTATTTATTCTAGGATCACTGCCTGCAGGAGGAAAAGGCAGTTTAAAGCGGGCCAGAGGGCCGTTCTGCACAGAAGACAGAGCAGAAGCTGTGTCCGCATGAGCAACATCCCAAGCCGGGCCATTTGCATGAGCGCCATCCCGAGCCGGCCGTGGACATTTACAGGACTGGACGCACGCCCTCCTTCTGGTGCTGGCCCTGTAGGCAGCTGGCGGATCACATCTACACTCAGAGGACTGAGCCCAACCACCTGGAAAGCTATTTTAAATACTAAGAGTTTCTTAGGTAACTCATTACAAACGGAACGGATCCAAATCACTATTTTTTCCCTAATTAGTCAGCAATAATGACCCAGATAATTTAATACAGAACTAACAATCCCATTTGCAATAACTGATATATAGCATTGAACACACAGACCCAAAATTCCTAACACACTGTTGAACTCCTTGGGAAGAAGCGAGAAAATTTAAACAGAATTCTTTTTAAAAAGTCCCAAAGAGGGGAGAGATGTACCGGGTTCTTGAACAGGATGATTCAATTTGGCAAAGATGTGAATTCTCCAAAACTCCAAAATATAATGAGGTAGGTCTCATACTAAAAAATATACTGAATATATTTTAATTAATATGTAATTATAATTAATATATAACATAGAAATGTAATGAGAGAGGCTGGATATTAAAATACATAACCAGGGCGCCTGGGTGGCTCAGTTGGTTAAGCGACTGCCTTCGGCTCAGGTCATGATCCCGGGGTCCCGGGACCGAGGCCCGCATCAGGCTCCCTGCTCGGTGAGGAGCCTGCTTCTCCCTCTGACCTTCTCCCCTCTCATGGACTCTCTCTCATTCTCGCTCTCTCAAATAAATAAATCTTTAAAAAAAAAAATACATAACCATATTTATTAAAAGGACAGACTCAGGTAAATAAAAGAAAGTTAAAAGTCCAGAAGAAGAACTTAGTATAAATAAAAGTGGGTATGTTATAAAACATGCATTTCATATCAGTGGCAATAATGGACAGTTCGAAGGATGGAGCTGGGTCTCTGACCTAACTCAGAAGGTCAGGGCCTCCCACCTCTTGCTAAATGTATTTTCTATGAGCTGAAGGTCAAATATAAAGAAAAGGAACCTAGAAAAGAACCAGAAAAAATAGTAGGTATAGCCACTGCCCTGACCTGGCGGGGGGAACGACCTTCTTAGGTATGAAAGCAGCTAACAAAACCACGAAGAAAAAAACACTAGCAGATTTGACCTAATAATTTTCAAAACTTCTGAACACGAAAACACATCACTGAAAACAAGAAAAACAACAATACCACCACAGCAGAAAACTACTCCCTGGAGCAAATATTTTTAACAAACACAACAGGAACCCACCTGGCCCATTAGAGTGCCCAGCCACTTTTCATGGGGCATACCCTGAGGAGCCACTTTATGCCTTGCTGAGGAGAGTGAAGCTTGGCTCCTTCTCTCTGGCGAGTTACTTAGCAAAAACACGTAAAAGCCTTAAAAAGTGTTCAGGCCCTCCAACCCAAGAATTCCACTTCTGAAGATGGACTGTAAGGAAATGAATGAAGGTGGTCCTGAAGACTGTGGCAGGAGGGGGTTTCCAACATGATTTTCATACAATGAGATGGCATTGCACTATTAAACATCGTGTTTTCAAGGAAATCTTAAAAATAAGGAATTGCTGGTATTTTAAATGAGAAACAAGCAGGATACAAAACTAAATACAGGGAACTACCCAAATTTGGTTTGAAAGATATGACGCATATATACTTAACTTGATTTCATTCAGTAATTGGCCTTGAGCTTCTCAGGGGTAGACAGACACTCTGGAGAATGACAAGAGAGACAAGGGGCCTGCCTCGTTGGTGTTTACACTCTGATCTGGAAGCTCTCTCTCTCTCACACACACATACACATGCGCGCGCGCACACACACACACACACACACACACACACACACAGGAAATATACCAAAATGTCAATGATATCTGGTGGAACTTGGGTAATAATTTTCTTTCTTACACTTACCTGAAAATCTTTCCATCATGCACATGTCATACTTTCATAATTAGAAATGAGACTTTGGGTAAAATTCTCACAACTTCCTACCTAGGACACAATCCTTCCCCCATAAAAAGATGCAAGCACCTCACTGGCGTGTATGTAAAGCTATATTCTCCCAGCGCTGGCTGAGCATCATCTCAACTTCTTTCTCTGAAAATAATTTCCTTTGTTACAATCAAGAATGGGCAAGGAGAAAGACTATGAGACAATGATTTGCCTACTATATTTGAAAAATCTAAATGACCTTTCAAAAGACTTCGGCTTAAAATAAATGCATGACTCAGGAACAAGTGATCCCCAATGACTAAACGTCCTCACAAAAAATACCTTCAAACCATCCCCAACTGTAGATATTCCCCCCCCCAAAAAAAGACCATTCATGCTCATCAGTACCTACAAGAAAATGGAAATTTTGTCAGAAAGTTTCAGGACCTGTTCAAAACGCACATATTTATGGCACCTATCAGCATGCCAGGAATGAAGACGGGCAGAATCAACATAAAAATCTTCCAAAGGCTACATGGATGGGAAGGAAAAGGCAAGAAGTCTCATTTTAAGAAGGATCGCTTTGAAATTGATTCTTGCAACGTGTTTGTGTAGAATGATACACCACTGCGGAGGGGGATGTGGGCCAAACTCCAGCAGAAGCCGCATGCAAACGTGTCATGGTCCCCCCAACAGCTCCCTGAGACAGGACCCACACCCCTGAAGATGGACTGGCCCATCCCCTCCTTAATGGATGAACTCCACCAGTGCAGAGGTGAGGCAACCAACTTGGGGAGCATGGGAGCAGTCAGACCCATCCATATCATTCACCCATCCATTCTAGGGCTGGGAGATGGGGCCGGGGGGGAGTCAGATGGGTCCCCTCCCTCTGCGGGGAGACAGGTAACAGACAAGCTAACAGATGGGACCATTTCAGGCAGTGAAAAGTATAATAAAGGAAATCAAAACAGGAGCCTGTGAGGGATTCTGTTCTGAAATTTTCGGAAGGGGTCCGGGAGGGCTTCTCAGAGGAGGTGTCATGGGAGCCACTTGGACCCACCAGGCTGATGGCTGGCCTAAGAGCCTTCAGGACAGGGAGAAGACGAAGCGTGAGGTGCTGGTGTGGGTCCCAGCGTGGCACTGGGAAAGCTGGCCGGCTGCAGAGCGGAGGAAGGGGGGGACCCAGAAGGGGATGAAGCCGTACAGGGCAGTGAGGGCAGCAGGGCCCAGGACCCTTAGGCCTCAGGTTGTGAGGAGCACCTGGGTGGTGTTCCAGGTGCAGTGGGACTCACAGGTAAAATCTAACCTTTTTTTTATTACTATTAGTTTCAGAGGTAGAATTTAGTGATTCATCAGTTGCATATGAAAACATTTTTTAAAAAATGATTGTGCCAATAATAGGAAGCGAACTAGAGGCCCCTCCCCCTCAGTAGGGAAATGGACAAACAGTGGCATCTCCAGACAATGGACTGTTCAAGGACAAAGAGAAAGGAGCTATCAAGACCTGAGGGGGCACGGGTGTCAGCAGCCAGTCTGAGCTGTGTGCACACAGTACGGTCCCACCCAGGCGACCTCCTTCCTGCAAGAGGAAGAGCGGGGGAAGGGGGGGCTGAGGGGGAAGGGAGGTGCTGAGAAAGGGAGGGAGCGAGGGGCAGGCGGAGACCAGCGCATTTTCAGGGCAGTGAAGCTACTCTGTCCGATGCTATAATGGTGGATACATCACACATGACACATCACAGAACGCCCAACACCAAGAGTGAGCGCCAATGTGCACGATGGACTTCTGTTCGTAATAATGTACCGGTATCGGCCCATCATGTAACAAAAAGTACCGCACTATTGCAAGGGGTCCAAACACGGGAGAAACGTAGGGGAGAGAAAGTATATAGGAACTCTGCTTTCCCGGCGAGGTTTCTATAACCCTAAAACTGCTCTAAAAAATAAAATCTAAGAAGGAGAGTTGCTGATGTAATGTTCCTATAACCCACCTGTGACTGTCCTGTCTTTCCCATCCTCCTGGACCCTACCTACTAACTAGACCCTCAGAGCGACTGATGCCCCCAGAGCCTGGCGGGCAGGTGGCATGTGGAGGCAGCTGCCAGGCACAGGACAACCGGTCATAGGAGGGTGTCGCTTTCTTAGACGTCTGGTTCCCTGGTTCTGCCACCTACTTAGTCTCTCAGAACTTCTGTTTTTCATCTGTAAAACCAAACTAAAACTATGACCACCCAGACTCGTAGGGGTGCCCTGAGGGGTAAATGAGATGCCCGGGCACAGCACTGAGCCGGGTGCCTGGCACATGATGAGATTTTACGAAATGCAAGCAGGAAAATGAAAAAGCCAGGATAGCTCATCATCCAAGTTTGTTATTGTGTGGATCAGATGGTGAGACTGCTTCATACCTGACTTGAAAATTCCTGTTATAAAAAAGTATAAAGCACAGAGAACGGATCCGTGGCCTGCCACATACCCATCCCCTACTTCCACAGCACAGATGCATGGAGATCTCCTCTTACACAGCCCCTGCCCCCTGGCCCCCTGCAGATTGTGAAGCCAACACAAGGCATCATACATTTCAACTGTAACTGTGGCTTGAATTTAAACCAGAAACGACCTCTATTTTTAAACACTCTTCTTGACACAACTTTTAGAATGTCCGATCCACCTGGCTTGGTAAGGGTCAAGAAACAGAGTCCCTGCCAATTTCTGTGTGATGATGATATGTTGGTGGTGATGATGATGATGGTGTTGATGATGGTGATGATGATAGTGGTGGTGGTGGTGATGATGATAGTGTTGATGATGATGGTGGTGATGATGATGGTGTTGATGATGATGATGGTGGTGATGATGATGGTGGTGGTGATGACGATGGTGATGATGATGAGGGTGGTGATGATGATGGTGGTGGTGATGATGATGGTGGTGGTGGTGATGATGATGATGATGGTGTTGATGATGATGGTGGTGGTGATGATGATGATGGTGGTGGTGGTGATGATGATGGTGGTGGTGATGATGATGACAGTGTGCACCTTCTCCTGCTGCTTCATTTTTTCTTACCATACACATGCATTTTCTATTCAAATATTTTTAAAATAAATGTAAAGAGGAATGAGAAAGAAAGAAAACAATTTTCCAGATCGGGCACAAGACCCAGTGCCCACGGGGATTTAAAATGAATCATACACATAGGAGGCCAGAGTCAAGAAAACTAAGAGCAGAAAAAGGAATGCCAGGGCTTCACAGGTCACAGGGGCATGTGGAGGGTCAGCATGTTCCTCGGAATCAGTGGCTTCTGCTTTTGAAGCTGCTGCTTCAGGATATGTGTCCTGTAGCTCTTGGCCCTGAATCTAGAGGACGCCACATTGGATGCAGCCCAAGATTTAACAGAAGGACATGGGGCCATCTCCCGGCAAACCACACCCCCGCCCCACGCCTGCTGGCAGATAAAGACAGTGGCTCACGGCTTGGCGTGTCCGTCCGTTCCTGACTTGTATGTGATATTTCCCTGCTCTTTCTCTTCTTAAAAATAAGAAGCGACATCCCTTTCCAGTTAATACTCAAGCAATTTGCTGATGTTTTTAGAGCTCAGACATGACCTTGGACTTATTTTGGCCTTGGGAATTTTGGATCAGCAGGAACACGGGAACATCTGGGACAAATCGTGTTTCTGAATGTACATCCCAGGCACTGCTGGTCTGCTCTCCACATTCTGTGGCTTACATGACCCAGAGAGTGGCAATTTGAGTTCTTATCAAACGGAGAGAAAAAAAATCATCCGAGAGGAACACGATTAGAGGATTTATTTCCGTGCCAATGCTAGTGAAAGAACTAGCACCACAGACAGTTCTGGGGACCGTATACGTGATAAGCAATTAATAAGTGTCTGCTGAAAACATTCTCTAGGAGAAAATGACCTTACAAAAGTAAGGCAAATCAACCTTGAATTTAAAATACCACTCTTCAGCCCTCTCCTCAAAACTCCTCCTGAAATAAATCTCTTTCTTTTAAAATTGTTTCTTTAACTTCTCTGAATAATTTAAAAAAAAATTTAAAACACAGGGAGGGGCGCCCGGGTGGCTCAGTCGGTTAAGTGTCTGGCTCTTGATCTCAGCTCCCAGGTCTTGATCTCAGGGTTGTGAGCTCGAGCCCCACACTGGGCTCTGTGCTGGGTGTGGAGCCTCTTTAAAAATAAACTTTAAAATAAGTAAAAAATAATAAATAAAAGCACAGAGAATAATATATTAAACACATAGAACTGGTAGTTGTTAGTGCTGTTGTTTGGTGTGTATGTGCGATGACATATATGTATAATATTCACAGTGAGGCTCCCCGGGTAAAGCTGAAATTCTCCTTTACTCCTTTCACGGCCAGAAGGAATGATCGGAATGGACTCGGTTCGTGCCTTTTCAGCTCAGTACTTCAAGGGCTAGTGCACACTTGCTTGCACACGTGTTTGCTCACACACGCTCTCTCCTTCTCTCTCCCAGCGGCCTTCCCACACATATTTATAATGTATGATATTGTTTATATGGGGGGTAGGTTTACAAACAAGATAGCACACTGTACATTTCTTGCAACTTGATTTTGTCATAGAAATTTAGTCCATTGCTTTTAACTACTGCCCATCGTCCCAGGTAAGAACACACTAGTTCTGATCCCCCAGGCCCCTCACATAAGGTTATTTGGGTTGTTTTTAGTTACTTATTATTACCCACAAGGCCCTCATTGTAGGTACCCCCCTTGGCCTCCTTGCCCACATCTCCTTGCCTAGAAATAGATACGGGGCAGGGGGTGCAGGGGGAGCACATTTCCAATTTCCCTTGATTCTGCCAAACTGCCACTCCAAAATGGCCACACCAACCCATACCTGAAATGCACAAGAGCTCTTTCCCCACATTTTTGCCAAGCTTGACACTGTCAAAGATTTCCATTGTTTGGCCAATCCCTTGGGTGAAAAATGTCCCAAGCTTTCTTTTCTCTCCTGTCTTCTCCTAATTTTCTCTGTTCCTTTCTTGGCCAGTGCACCGCCTAAAGCATTGAGCACAATGACCATTTCCTTGGTCCTCGTGGGTAACTAAGCAATCACCGCCATCTGAGGCCGGGGAACGGTGTGTGACTTGCCAACACTCCCATGGTTAAGAAATGGCAGTGAGTCTCCAGCCGAGGCTCCTGTGGACCCATTAACCACTGCTTGATATTTGTTAGGGGCCTGTGTGTGCAAAGATGCGGACAGAGAAGTAGGTCTGCGCCACCGTGAAAAACAAGTACCCTCTTCCTATTTCTATAAAGCCATGACATGAATCTGTGACACATCTGAACTGACTGTTGTGCAGTCATTAGTAAAACAGGATGCCATCACACACTGAGAAGAAAGGAGGTAAGGAAGCTGCCCATGCCTACCACCTTTGTGGAAGGCTCTAGAGAAGGCTCCTGGGCTCTTGTCCACCCCTGGGACAACTCACCTCAATGCTCTGAGCCTCAGCTTCATAGCCTATTATGTGGGGCCATACGGCTCCCCCAGGGCCCTGCTGAGAACTGGTGCTCATGAGCGATCTTCATCACACCACCGGGAACTATTACCAGCCCTCTCCCTTCTCTGCCCAAATGTCTGGATGAAGCCTATCACACTCGGTCCCGCTCCCAGACCCGTCTCTGGATTACAGCTGATAGATTCAGCGTCCATCCACTTGTCCAACCAGAGACCAACCAGCAGGAGAGCTCAACACCTTCCAGTGTCCCAGTGTTGACTCAGGTTAAAGCAAGAATGAGGTGGGAGGAAGTTCAGTAGCCTCTAAGTCTCCCCAAAGCAGACCTGGGTATCCCGAGAGGCTGCTCTGGGTCCCGTCAAGCCGAAGGGGCCCAATGCCGGCCAGCCCCTCTTCCAGGCCATTGGCATTCTTTGTGGGCGTGGCTGAGCCAGGGTGGGGGCACCTCCTTAGTATTCGCCAAGTCGCTCCAGCCTTCTGGGCAAAGCAGGCTGGAATACAAATGCCCCGCGTCTGAATACACAAACTCTGCTTAGGTGTGGAGAGCACCCCAACAAAGTGAGGGTAGAAAACAGCCTGAGGCAGACGCCAGCATGCTTGGCCGCTTAGGAAAAATGGGCAAGTCCCACCCACGTCTAAAGGAGGCAGCTCAGGCCATGACTCCAATCCCACACCCATTGTTGCCACCCTCCCGAGGCTCTTGGGAACGCCCTGAGAGAGGCTGGCTACCCACGGCCTGCTGCTAATTGATGCCGTGTTTACAGTCGTAGAGGGAGCATCATCGGACTGTTTGTAATTTATAGCCAGCCACTGTCGATCGGAACACTTTGGAAATCCGTAAGTGCTCTCTGCTTTGACCTCCATTTAATTTTATTTTGTGCTAGTACCAAAGAACATAAAGCATTTTTTCTCTACATGTGACCTTCCAAGTACAGGTTTCTCTCGCTATTGAAAATAGAACATTCCTATGAAACCTTTCATAAGCCAAAATAACAAAGCAAAGAAGCAATCACCATGAATTTATATGGAAAAATTTTTTTAGCATGCCCGGTCCCCAAAAATAACCTCTCTTGGGCTTTTCTGATACCTGAGGGCACATCTTCGTAAGAGATGCACAAAACACATCGAGATAAAGCACGGATGCCCACAGACACGGTTCAGACTGGGGCAGCTGGAGGCTGAGAGGCTGCGTGTGGCTCCAGGGGAAGGAGCTGGGGGGTGCCACCCTCACTGCCCGGGGCCCGCTGCCTCTGCGACAGCTCACTGAATGTGTCTACAAAAATACTCTTTGGCTTTCTTCTGGTCAGTGGTTAGCAAAAACGGGTACTAACTAGGTCTTTCATAAAAGCGAAGTGGTCTGGGGTGTCTGGGTGGCTCAGTTAGTTAAGCGTGTGCCTTTGGCTGAGGTCATGATCTCAGGGTCCTGGGATCGAGCCCCACATCGGGCTCCCTGCTCCGAGGGGAGCTTGCTTCTCCCTCTCCCTCGGCTGCCACCCCTGCTTGTGCGCTCTGTCTCTCTGTCAAACAAATAAATAAAAAAATCTTAAAAAAAAAAAAAAAAAAGCAAAGTGGCCTAAGACCAGCTCTTGGAAGGCAGGGGATACCTGTAGCCTAGTACACCATCTGTTGTAGTGCCAAGTAAATGAAACATATCTGAAAGTGCAAAGCAGACGGTTATGGAGCTCAGCTGAGTGCATTAGCTCATTTAACCCTCCCTGAGGCAGAGCAAAATAAGCACCCTCTATGAGGTAGATACTGGTAAATCCTCATTACTGAGTTTAAGAGGTAAAATGAAAAATGCCTGACCCCCCAAATCCTCATTCAACAAGATATTCATGTGAAAATGTTCACAGAAATAATGTGGGGTGAAAAACACAGAATACAGTGAAACTAATATAACACTATAGGCTAACTCCACTGGAATTAAAATTTAAAAACTTAATAAAAAAATCACAGGATACAGCATAAGCAGTATTTTGTTTATGGAACCTCTATTTGCACACATGAATAGGGGAAAACACTGTAATGAGCTCGACTAAGACACCAACAGCATTCACCTCTGGGTAGTGGGATTATGTCTGGTGCAGCTTGTATTTTCACATAAGAGCGGCAGGGAGTTGTGGGCAGTGGGTGCCGACATCAGCAGAATCCATCATTGCCTATCTTCCTACTCCACGAGGTCACAGAGACCCACGACAGAATCATGACCACACCGGCAGTCCAGGCCTCCAGCAAGGGACAGTCAAGATCATCATGGGCACTCGGCCAGATGCTATTTCTAGGCGGATGCTAACTCAGAGCAAGCACAAGCAAGGGCACCTTGGAACCCAGCCACGTGTGACCTTCTGGATTCTCACCTACTTCTGTTTATTGTGATTCTGGTCCCGTGGTCCTGCTGGGGCAACGCTTGCCAGGCTCGGTTTCCACCGCTCGCTCCCTTGCTTGGGTACTTGTGAGATTTTTCCCACAAATTCAATGGAGCCACCCAACCCCTCTAACAGAACTTGCTTCCGACATTAAAACAAAGAAGTGGCGTTGGCTACACTGTAGCTTTGCTCACAACACTAACAGCAAAACACGAGATGAAAGCTGAATTCCTTACCATCCTTTCCTCTAAAATCAACCCAGCAGAAGGCGGCACTTTCACATAAAAGAGCAAATTTAAATCAAAGGCAGAACCCTGGGTCACCTGCGGATGGAGCTCCTCCACGGCAGCGGGAAAGGCCAGCTTTGGTTCGTCACCAACACTCACTCAGCGTTGCCTCGATAAAATCACCATGTTCCCTCTAGCAAGTGAGAGCTACACCAAAGGCAGGAAGCATCCCCCCGGGGTTCGAACCCTGCAGCCCCCGTATGTCTAAAATCCTGCTAATGTTATCAGAGATTCAGGAGACATACAGTAGATAAGCTAAAATTTAAACGAAAAAAAAATAAACAAGAAACCAGAAAAAAAAACAGAAAGAGGAGTAAGGTATGAGGGAAACGAGATTTCTCTCTTATTAAGAAACATAATACAGTGATAATTAAAAACAATGCGGTTTTGTTACAAGAATAGACAGATGTCAATGAGACAAAATGAAAAGTCCAAACATAGACCTCAAATCAAATGGGAATTTAAAATATCTCTAAAGAATGAAAATGAAAATCAGAGGAAAATGGGATTACTCAGTACGTGGAGTTAAGACAATCGGTAGCAAATGGGAATAAAAGTAGGTTGGCTCCGTCCCTCACACTTTACACGAAAATAAATTCCGGCTTTATCAGAGCTTAAAATACACAAAAAATGAAAGCATAAGAAGAGTAAAACATTTACAAAATCATCTCAGGGTGGGGAAGGCCTTTCTAACTATGATATGAAACCCAGATGCCATAAACAAAAGAACATCTTAATAAATTCACCTACATAAAAACGAGAATGTGTGTATGACAAAAATCACTATAAGCAGTCAAAAGACTAGCCTCAAACCAAGGAAAAGTACTTGCAACTCATTTCTCAGGCAAAGAGCTGAATTCCCCTAATAGACGAGCCTTCAGAAATAGAGAGAAAAAGCAAACAAACAAATGATAGAGAAGTGAGCAGAGCACAAGTGTCCCTGTGGACACCCAGGGGAGGGTCCCCACTGCAGGCGAGGCCACGGTGCCCCCGATTTGTTCTGCCACCTCCTGAACAGGGACCCCACAGTGGAAGGCTCGCCTCTCTTGACAGCATCCAACCCAGAGCGGGTCCTCGCTTCCTGCGTTCCTTCTAGAATCACCCAGCTCATGCCCCAAACCCTACAAGCAGCGCCCCCCAGCCTTTCTCACGGGGAGGCTGCCAAGGCCCCCGAGTGGCATGTCCTCCCACGCCGCAGCAAGTTCAATAGAACTCACTTTATTTGACTGCAGGAGTGTTGCTGGTGGCCTCTGGCTCATCTTTGGCAGTATGACCGACAGCAAATAATTCATTAAATAGTGATCGCTAGTAGTAGTCGTGGGTACAGCAGAGACCCTTCTACAATACAATAGGTAGGGGCTCTGGCGACAGTGAACTGAAGAGGGTCCCTTTTTCTGAGGACCCTGGATCTGAAACCACTCCCAACATGACGCTTCAGCAACGCAACAGAGAAAGGTTTACTAGGAGGACAATGAGGAGAGAGAAGACATTTCCTGCTCGAACCTCAGACTTCTCTGTGTGGCGCTTGGCCTCCGCACAACACTCGAGGTCCGTATCTGTTCTGCACGTGTGATGGTACCCTGGACAGGCACCTGCTAAAGACCTGGCACGTGGCGGCACGAAGTAGGTGCGCTTGGCTTTCATGGAGCCAACAGTCCAGTGGGTGAGAGAACCAGACAGAACCCCAATTCACCCACGAAGAGTAGGTTCTGGGTGTCCCAAAGGACCAAGAAGACGTGACGGATCCTGGTGAAGAAGCAGTTCTTGGACTGGGATGGGAAAGGGGAGAGGACTTAGCCAGGCAAAGTCCCAGGTCTGCATGTGTTGTGGTGCAGGTTATAGCACGTGTCAAGGTCCTGAGGCCGGAAGGACTGCCATGCTGTCATGAGGCCAGAAGGGCAGGGAGGGGCCAGACAGGCATGGGGAATGGGGAGGAGCCTGGGTGTTTTTAATCTTGTAAGTCATGGGCAGCCCCTGAGGAATTCTGAGCAAGATGGAAACATAGAAGAGGGGGCTGGAAATACTGCCATAATGAGATCTGAGGTTTAAAAAGATCATTCCAATTACCCAGCAGAAACCCAATTAGATGGGCCTATCAGAGGAAGTAGGGTGTGGGTCAGGATGCAGCTGCCTCCCCCAGACGAGAGACAAGGAGGCCTGGACCCTGGTGGTAGCTGGAGGTGACGAGAAGCAGGTGGATTTGAGCGGCACTCAGGGGAGAGTCTGCTGGCTGCGGGGCTATTGGTGGTGATGTGGGCTGAGGAGGGAAATGGGCGAGGCAGGTTTCTGGCTTCAGCAGCCGGGTGGAAAGGAGTGTCTTTCCCTGGGGACCCCGCAAAAGGATGAGGGGTTGCAGCTTGGGGCCCCTTCTGAGCCTCGGTTTCCCTCCACATCAAGTAACAAGGCTGGATTAACTGGAGGGGTCTTATTTCACCAGCCAGGTGTGGACTCCAACCAATCCACACAGCACGCCAACCAGAAGAGAGGGGACAGGGTGGGGGGCACTCAGCCCAGAGAGCCTGGCGTGCCCCTCAATTCTGAGTGCGCCTGTGGGGCACCCCCACCAAATTCTGAAAGATCCCCCGGCAAGTGTGGGGAAAAAGCACAGACCCCAACAATTTGGTCAGCTTCTGCTGCTTCCGCCCCGCTCCACTGTCTGAGTCCGTCTGACTCATCCTTCCATCCGGCCCTTCTGGCCACGGGACCTCGTGGCCCTTCCAGAACCCGTAACAACAGCACCGGGGACTGAGCTCTGCCCTGCTCGAGACTGGCAGCTCTCCGCCCAGAGGTTAACATCTTTGCCCTCAGCCCTTGCAAACCCACATGGCAAGTCCCCTGGCACGATGATAAGCCTGCACCCTATAAAAAAGCTGGCTCTCAAGACGTGCGTTTAAAAATACCCATGGGATGGTGTGGGTATATATAGAGAGAAGGAAGCCAGGCACCTCAGCCCACACAGAATGCAAATGTGTGCCTTGAAGAAATCTATGTTGTATCTTAAAGAGAGGCCCGAGATCGGAGCGCCACGGACTAACAGAAACTGGCGTTCGGAGCGATCGTGACGGCACCCGGCCCCAGCCTCCGAGAGCAAGGGCTCGCACCCCGCGCCGCTCTGCCTGCTCCCTGGTCCTGACCGCTTCCGAGGACCTCCAACCACAGAGCTGCCCCCAGTCTTGCAGAGTCTGAGGCAAGAGTGTCATCATTCCTTATTTTCTTATTTATTCAATTTATTCATTACCCCCACCATGTTTCAAAGAGGAGGTAAGATAACTTACAAAAATACCTATGGCCGTTTAGAAAAAAAAAAAAAAAAAAGATAAAATAGATAGTGAAAAAATACATGATTCCATGGTTTATTTTAAAAAAGAATTTTTAAAGCATTTGTTTATTTGACAGGAAGAGAGAGAGAGAGAGAGAGCACGAGTAGGGGGAGCAGCAGAGGGAGAGGGAGAAGCAGGCTCTCCCCTGAGCAGGGAGCCCGACGCGGGGCTCGATCCCAGGACTCTGGGGTCATGACCTGAGCCGAGGGCAGACGCTTAACCAACTGAGCCACCCAGGCGCCCCAGACTCCATGATTTAAATACACAAAACACACACTGAAGGATCTGTGCAGAGACCGGAAGTTTGAACTGAAGCGGGATGCCAGGCTTCCCAGCAACCCCCATGAAGAAAGAAACAAGATCAGTTACAACATTCTCTGCATCCCCCAAAATAAAGCAAACCAGGCTTCTCTGGTACCAAGATAATGTCTCCCTGTGGTTTCTCACAAAGCAGGTGTTTGGGATGGAGAGAAGCCCACACAGCCCCAAATGACCCCCAAACGTCCATCCTGTGTCTATTCCCACTTCCCTTACCCTGTCTTCCACTAGAGTTCTCTGAAAACTTACCAAGAATCTTTCTTGTACCACTTTTACGAGATTTTTGTCAGATATGCACACTCAGCTACATGATAATTTACTGTATATTTTAAGTCAACTTGCTTTTGCACCTCAATAAATTTATCTATTAAGGAAACTTTATACCTCTGCTCTAATAAGAAAATCAGAATCCATTTCCAGAAATTTTAAGTGGCCACAAAATAAATACAATGGAAACAAGAAAATGCAATTATATTCTGGCACTGTACCCTCCAAGGGCCCCATGCCTGAGGCTGTTCTCCACTTGTCAGAGAAAGGAAATCAGCTAGCATTTGGGGTCAAAGACACACCAGCCACAAACTAAAAGTTTCTCCTTGATAGTCACAACCAGAAGACTGAAAGAGCATTCAAAGGGGAGAGCCATCTGACCATAGGGTTCTGGGACATCAAAGCCCCATCTGAGTTACACAGAGAACAGTGGTGCTCAAAGGGCATCCAGACCACCACCCACCTGGAAAGTGAGTGTAGCCATGGCAACCAGGTAAGGATCTGTCCCAGGTGCCAATCCACGCCCCTCTCTTCCCTTAAGGGCGAAGTGTCACAGTGCTTCTCTTCACATTAAAGAAAGTACCAGTTTGTAACAGACTGGAAATTTTAAAACAGGTCCTACTCCACAGAGGGTGTGAGATATGCTGCTGGAAAATCTCTGATACCTACTGGGGCCGTATCCACATTCTAGGAAACAAGGATCCTGCCATCGGCCTCAGGAAAGTTCAGGTGCGGTAAAGTTCATGAGTCTGAATTCATCTGATACTGTGAATGGGCCCATTCCTCCCTGGCAAGTGCCTGCTGTGTCCTTGCTCTCCTCTCATTAGCTCTGGAGTCCTTTGTCGAAATGCGCTCTATTCCACATTTTGAAATCTATTATAAAACAATTATCATCACCATCACCACTACCACAATCACCACCACCATCACCATCATCACCATCCCCATCATCACCACCACCATCGACGTCACCACCATCACCACCAACACCATCAACACTACCACCATCACCACCAACACCATCACCACTACCACAATCACCACCACCATCCCCATCAACACCATCCCCATCATCACCATCACCACCCACACCACCATCACCACCATCACCACCATCATCACCATCACCACCATCAACACCACCAACACTACCACAAACAACACCACAATCCCCATGATCACCATCACCACCATCACCACCACCATGATCATCATCCCCATCATCACCATCAGCACCCACACCATCACCACCATCATCATTATCACCATCACCACCACCACCATGACCACTACCACCTACACCATCACCAAAACCATAACCACCGTCACCATCACCACCACCATCCTCATCATTATCACCACCATCACCAACACCATCACCACCACCACCATCATTATCACCACCATGACCACCATTACCACCACCATCACCTACATCACCATCACCACCACCACCATCACCACCACCGTGACCACCACGACCTACACCATCACCATCACCACCGCCAGTATCACAGCTGCTCCGTCTGACATAGCAATTACCATCTGCCAGGCACAGACCCTGTTTGCACACTTCTAAGTATCACTGACCCATTTAATCCTCTCAGCAACCCATGGAACAGGTACTACTGTTGCTTCCACTGTGCAGATGAGGAGGCCGAGGTAACCAGGGATAACAAAGTTGGCCGATGAACGGCAGGAGTCAGCATCACACGTGGCAGTTAGGCTCCTGGCCCTCTTCTCATCCCCTTCCTGCCTGATTCCTAACTCTGGGCTGTCTTGGGGAACCGGGTATCTGGCAGGTGTCTGCCACCTGGTAGGACATACTCCTGCCCTCAGGCTGGTGCTGGATGAATGCAGAGGAACAACTCACAGAGGAAGAGGTAGGTACAGGTGCAGCCCGCACCCTGGGCCCCCCATACCACGGTTCATGTCTGCATTCATGCCTTCATTCGTCTGTCCTTCCTCTTTCTTCCTTCCTTCCTTCCTTCCTTCCTTCCTTCCTTTCTTTTTCTTTCTTCCTTCCTTCCTTCCTTCAGAGTCCCTGGGGCCCTGCTGCTCTAGGCCCCACAGTGGAGGAAGCAGCAGGCAAGGTCCCCACCCCCGTGACGGGCCAATACTGGTCACTGCAAATACAAACCAAGGCATTCCGCACGTTGATAGAGTGTGAGAATAGGAGGCTCACTTTAAATGGGGGCCAGAGAGGGCTGCTCTGAGGAGGTGACGTCTAACTTGAGACCCAGAGAATAATGTGCTGAGCAACTGACAAGCCAGGGACAAGTGCTCATAGCAAAGGAAGTGGGGAGCAACCATGGGAACAAGTTCAGCCTGAACAAGTTCGAAGGTCATGAAAAAAGGTCCCAGTGGCCGGAGCACTGGGCACAGTGTGGGGAGATGGAGCAGACACACGGCGGTGACCACGAGCAGCTCGGCCGCGTCGACTGGCTCATCCTCAGGACAACCCATGCAGTGGCTAAAGTCACCGTCACCATCACAGGTGAGGAAAATCAGGAACCAGGCCATGAAGCAAGCACGCCGGGAGCCAGGCTTCAAACCCACACGGTCTGGGGCTCCAGGTCCATGTCCCCGACCCTGGCCACGGGGCCACGGCTCCACAGGGATGGAAGGTGACATCAGCGAGGAAGCCGAGGTTTCTATTCAAGGGCAACGGGAAGCAGGGATGGGATGAGCCCTGATCTGCACTTTGAGAGCCCCTCCCACTCTGGGCAGAGGGCGGCCCACAGAGGCCAAGAGGGGGTGCAGGGAGCCCACCAGAGGGCTGGTGCGGTTGCCCAGGGGCCAAGCGGCAGTGGGTGGAGCAGAACTTCGGCAGGGGAGCCAGAATGCTCACCGAGAGCTGTGGACAGAGGTGCAGGTGGTGAGTCCAGATTTCATACAACAGCGGGCCTTGGACGTACAGGCAGGACTCAGGGAGCTAGGCAAGCAAAGAGGACATTGCTGCGAAGATGTGGGGGCTGGGCTCAGGGGCCTGGAGTCAAGCAGTTTGCCTTCGGTGGCAGATTCCTTCCTCCTCCCATGCATTCCACATTCCGATATGTCCCCCAAATGCACGAGTTGGGCTGGGTGCGATGTGACCAGCCCCAGCAGCTCCTACTCACCAGGCGCCCCCAGCCCAGAGAAGGTGTCAGAAGCCTCGGGATTCCTGCAGAAGAGGCCGCAGGGACAAAACTGCCCAAATATACAACAGGAAGAAACTCAGAGGCCCCAAAACCTTCTATCACCAAGGGGGGGCTGATCCTGTTTGCACACTTTTCGTGACAGTGAGCTCCCCCTCTCACCACCAGCCATCGGCAGGCTGCAGACAACACGGGGAGCTCCAGGCACAGCATTCTGGGCCACCCACTGAAAAGGGACTCTGCAAGGACCCTTCCGCACACAGGCCAGCGCCCCGAAGCTGACCCACTACCGAAAGCACCAGCGATGAGCAAGCACAGCCCCCTGCCGCTTTGTTCTCAAGCAGGAAAGGTCAGCCATGGCTCACCAGGCACTTGAGGAAAACCTGTCACATGAAAAAGAGACCACAATAAACAGACGGGAAAAAGAAACTCCCCAGAAGAAAGAGGTGAGTCAGGAGGCAGATTATTTAATTTAAAAATACAAACTCCAAGGAGAATTATCAGAGAGGAAGTGTGTGCTCAGAGGGAATGGAAAGCTGGTTGTCTCCTCCCCACAGATCCCGGCGCCGCCCTCTGGAATTACGCGGGACAAATCCCACCCTTTCCTTCCAAGGCTGCCATCCCCCACGTCCGGTCTAGAATAAATAGCTGCAGCCCCCGCAGCGTTCTCGCAAATTCCAGTTTGCCAACGTACTTCGGAAAACACAGGATCCTAAAGTGAACCCAACTCCTAGCTGAGGGTCAAGCTGGACCCCAAGCTCCCTAACTCTGTACAGGGTCCAGCACCTCCCCAAGGGGTAGGCATAGACCTGAGGGTGACGAGGTGATTTTAGGGGGTTCAAGGACCCAGCTTAGTGGGTGGTGGGTGATATGATGATTCTGACACCTGCAGACATCTGTAGATCTAGGTGTTTGAACCTCGGCAGGAGGTCGTATCTAGTTTAAACTAAATGTTTTATGGTCATTGTTTTACAGTTATACAAGTGATATCAGCATTCTGCTTAAAGTCCTAACAAAATATTTCCTTTTAAAATGAGTTTAAGTAAAAATAAATAGAGTTGAATTAGAAGACAGTATTTACCAAATTATGCTAAGAGTGGCAGACAAATGGCTAAGGTGGGCGAGGACGTGTGGGTGCATGTTCAGTGCCTGTCCCACCACTGCCTCCGGGTGCAGAGCACCAGCCCCAGGCAGCACCCAAACCCCTCTGTCCGCACAAGCCCGTCCTGCTCCACCACCCAGGCAGGCAGGCCAAATCCCGAGGGGCACCCTCACCCTCCCTTTCCTGTCCACTCTGGAGGCCAATCTCACTGGCTCCACCTCCCACCTGCACCTGCCACGGCCGCCCTCCCTGGGGCCAGTCACAGGCTCTCCCCTGGACGCCACAGTGACCTCCAACCAGTCTTCCCCTCGCTTCTGCACTTCTCAGCTCTCATGCAGAGGCCCGGGTCCCTTAATCCTGAGTCGGATGCTGAGTCTCTGAGTTTCAAACCCTCCCACAGCTCCCAGCACACTGGGAGCAAAAGCCACAGTTAGGGTTGCACTCACCGCCCTCCCACCCCCTGGCTCTCTCCTGCCACCGCGGCTCCTGGCTGCTCCTGGACCCTCCGGCGGGCTCCCACCGGGGTCTTCACACTGGCAGCTCCTTTCCCGAGGCTCTTCCCCCTATATCCACATGGCTCCTTCCTCACTGCCTTCCAATCCTTGCTCAAATGTCACCTCCTTCGGGACGCCTACACTGACGCTCCATTCAATCCTCACTGCACTTACAGGATTCCCATACCTGCCCTCCTTCTCCTGTGCATTTCCCACAACACGTATCGCCAGCATGAGGGATGACTCTCTACTGGTTACGGGGCCTAGGTACTGTGTGTCTCCACCCCTCCCCGCCCTGCCCGGATGCAGGTCCCAGGGGGCCAGCAATCCTGTCTGTTGTGCTCACCCGTGTCCCATCCAGCAGGACAGTGCTCACACACTCTAGGGACCCAGAAGACGTGGGTCCAGCTCAGTGAAGAGGCCTGATTCCCACCCAAGTCCTCTCCTTGTTGGGCCTGGCACTGAACTTCATAAATCTAAGCTGGGTACTTGAAGTCCATCAGCATTAAACTCCGCCCTGTTGGCTCAGCCGCCCAAACCGTCTGTCAAAATATATATTTGACTCTTGAGTATGTTGGCCAGACTATGAATGCTTTCATCAATTTCTATCATCTACCCCGTTGGTTAACCTGTCAAGTTGTTAAAGCAAAGGCTAATGGTTCAGGGCCTAGAATGGAGCCCTGGCATTCCTTTAGAGATCCTGGGGTGGTCAAACTACCATTATCACAATGTTTTATGAAATTTCAACATACAGAAAAGTAGAAAAAAAAGTATAATGAACAATCGTATACATAGCACTCAGACTCTGCCATCAACATCTTGCATTTCCTTCGTGTGTGTGTGTGTGTGTGTGTGTGTGTAATCTCCACCTAGAAAGATACCCTATAGGAAAATGCAGGGGTCAGCACACTTTCTCTGCAACAATCAGTCATAAAAAATACATCACGGGGATGGGTACATTCCAAAAAACTTTATTGACAAAGCCCGGCAGCAGCCCACAAGCCTAGGGAAAAACAATAGTTTGCCCACAATGAAACTCTCTGAGCAGATCCAGCCACACCCCCACACGCAATCCTGAATGGAAGCCCTGCTGCGGGGGCCAGGGGGCATCGAAGGCCCGTGGGACACAGGATGTGAAGCACGGAGCAGTGAGCCGCGCCGTCCGTTCGGGAGCTCACAGTAACTCCTCACCGGGAGGCGGAAGCCCAGAGGATCTGTCTCCAAGCTCTGAGGCTGAGCGCTGCCTGGAGAGGGTGAGTGGCCAGGGCCCAGGGCCAGAAGCAGAGCCCGGAACAGACTGGAAGACTCCCCATCCTGCCCCACTGTCTTCACCGCAGCATGGGGAAGAAAATGGGCTTAGTGTCAGTGGGCTCAAGATGGGATTAAGAGCAAGCTCCTTAAACCCCTAAGCCTCAGTTTGCCCATCTGTAAGATGGTAGCAATGACAGGACCTGCCTCCCAGGCCCCGTGATACACTGCTGGGAAGGAACGGATGAAATGTTTTATTTCCAAGGGTGAAATTTAACACCAAGTTTCTATTGTGCCATTCTCTTGTAACAGAAGCCATGTGGAAAGAAGAAGAAATAAGGAGAGAAGGCAGGCATGGGAGTTTCTTCCTAAGTGGCCTGGTGGCAGCAACTCCCAGCCCGGGGCTGGTGGCCCAATCTCACACACACCCCGAAGTGCTTTTCCGCTACCTCTGAGCCCTGCAGCCGCAGCTCTGGGCTACGCCTACCTTCCGGGGGCAGAACTCTCTAGCTGGTACTAACTCTATCCATGTCTTTGTCCCCAGGCAGGTTCTGGAAGGGGCCTCAGGCCCTGCATTCAGGGAATTCTCCTGTTAAAAGCTGGGGGGTTAATTCACGGGGAGACACCCGAAGTCAGGAGCTTGCATGTCGGGTAGGAATCGGCCCCCTTAGTTAACCCCAGCTCCAGGAGAGAACTTCACACCGGTCCTAGTAAGACATCGTGAACCAGGTGCATCATCGCAGCCCAAGGACTAACAGGAACAGCGACCAACCGCACATCAGAGCTTCGTGTGTGCCACCCATGTGCCCGATACTCCCAGAGCCACTTCGCTCTGAACACCCACATTATCCTGACTCAGCCACTTTTTACGCACACACAGGAAAGCACAGCTGTGTCCTCAGACCTGTGATCGTTCTTAGCGTGTTAATATGATTTTTGAACTTGCAGAAAAGAATTAAGAATAGTGTAATGGACACCCCAGGCTGAGCGATTACTAGTATTTTGTTGCATGTGCTTCCTATGTTCACACGGGTGCACCTGTTACAGACCCTGGGCCGGGCAGAGCCATCTCAGAGGACGCTCCACCTCTAAGCAGTTCACCCCCCTAAAGCAAAACAAGCACATCTAACACCACTAAGAACACTCCCCTCGCTCCCCGAATCCCAGTCCCTTTAGTAAATAAAGTTTTCATCTAAACTTTGATTTATTTCCCTATCATGTCCATCTTCAAACCACATGGATAGGATACACAGCCAATAAAAGCCTCCTGCTCTGCTGTCTGAATATTTCTTCAATTGGCTTGCCTTCCCCAGACAGAGGCATCTCCCAGCCCCTAAATCTTTACTGACCCTGTACTGTGATCTGGATCAGTGATTCTGAGCCGTGCCTGACCAGCAGCATCACCTTTGAACGTGTTAGAGCTGCAAACTCTCACACCCACCCCAGGCCCGCAGAACCCAAAACTCTGCAGGTGGAGCCTTCAGTCAGTGGTGTGCCAAGCACCATCCACCCCCACCTCCCCTACTGGGGATTCACAGGCAGGTTCTGAACCCTGAGAAGCACGGTCCCCATCCCCTGGGCTAACAGCTGGGATAATAGTCCCTCCCCTCAGGTGCTCAGGGCCAGGGAAATTAGCATAGAAACAAAATAAAAGGATGGGTTTTATTTTGCATGTACCTTTTGAAGTTAATTGGTAATATCTTAACTTCCCACCTGAGTAATAACAGTCCAATATGCTCAGGCAAAGACGATGTCTGCCCCACAAAACCCAGACTGCAGAACACAGGAACCTCTGCAAAAAGATGGGATTCAGCTGTGACATGTCAAATTATGTCAAAATACAATGAAGAAAGGGAGCTAAAAATAGCACCACAAGGCTGAGCAGTAAGGGCTCTGGTTCATCCACTCCAGGACTAGAAAGAAACAGCCTCCAGCCACTCCTCAGGTCCCGCGAGGCTCCAGGCGGGAGGAGCTGCTCTAACCATATGGCAGGTGCCCTCATGCCCACAGCACTGCGGTCTGCAGAGCGTGGGGCTCCAAGGGAGGCAGGAGCGAGCAGGTTGCTCCTGAGGAGGATATTTTATGGCTTAAAAATAGAATGTTCGGAGTGTGCACGATATGAACAGTCACCCCACGAGCAAAGCTATTGCATTATGTAACAACGATGTGATTAAAAAAAAAAAAAAAAACACGGTGAGACACAGGTTGCAGGTCAATAATGCACGTCAACTGCTCTGCAGCCCAAGAGTTCACAGGGAACAAAACACAGACACAATATCTCTCTCTCTTCCAGGCAGAGAGCTGCAGAGTGTCCTGCTACTGATGGGTGTGGCTCAGGGTGGGAAGATGCTGTGCGCTCCAGAAACAGTGCATTTTCCTACGGGCTTCTTATTTTAGCTCGCCCGGTGAAAGCCGGGAGATTAAACAACAGCCAATGTGCAGAGTGTCTCGCCGGCCGAGTTTGCTTCTGCTGAGGGCGGCACGTTCCCCTGTTCCTCTCCTCCATCCAACACTGTACCCCTGATGATTTCTGAATGAACTTGGAGCACGGTGTTTTTTTGATGATTGGTTATTCTTAGAGTTTGGAAAGCGGCTACCATCATTATGCATGTGCATAATTCTGTAATTCATCCCTGCAGAATAACATGCCCGGGGCTCGGCACCACACAACTGCTAAATTACCATCTTTTCTCCCCGCACACGCCCCTCCCCCAGGAAGAAAGCGAGCATTTCAGGGGAGGGAGGTTGGCATGCTGACAACTGCCCTCTCCTGAAGTCCTCGTGACTTCATTTCCCTCTGAGTCCAAAAACTTGCAGCTTAGAAACACAGCGGGGCACCATCAGGAACCAATTCTGCTTCCAGGAACTTCCCCTGGCCCATATTAACACTTGGAATCAGTTCCCCCATCCCCCTTGGTGGCCCCAACTCCAGATATCCAACCTCCCTAGCAAACTGTTTTTTAGAACCCCAAACTGACAACGGATACTAAATGCAAAAATCACAGAAAAGCAAAATGCACACTCCTCCCCACCTCTACCCTCCCGGGTCAGAGTCTGGTGGAGGGCCCCCGAGGGACAGTGACGTTTATTCCAAACACGAAATGAAGGTTTAAATCTCCACTGCGGGAAACCTCCCCTACTTTAAATTTTTACAAAACCTGGCTTTCGAATAGAACCCTGGACTGTCAAAATGCACATCGAGGACAATCTATTATTTCCTGGAAATTTTCATACAGGCTGGAGATGAAAAGGCATCCAGGTGGAATTTTTATCTTTAGCCCAGAAGTAATAGGGTCAAAATCACATTCACCTGGAAACAAAAGACCTGGGCTCTGGGGCAGATCCCAGGCTCCTGGCAAATGCTGGTGTGCTCACCAGGGGCTTGAAAAGGGCCCGTCTGCGGGGAGAGGGGCAGCACGCATCCCTCAGCCCAGACTCCAGACTTGGACATTTGATTCAAGGGGGCGAACAGTGCCCTTCTTCCCTGGCTGACCCTGTTGCTGCTAATGTTTGCAAGAGGCCTCTCCCCAAAAGATGTCCGCTTCTCTCCCTCCCCAGCTGTTTCTGGGGGAATTCCACTTACCTTATGGTCAAAGAAGGGTTCTGAATTACGGTCCTCATCTTCCTAGGAAACTCTGTCTCCCTTTGGGCTCCAGGATCCCGGCTCCCCAAACCTCCCTTGGAGGTAATGCTTGGCAAAGGGCCCCCACAGAACCGGGGACTCGCTTAGCTTCCCAAAGAGCCTCCAACCCCCAGCCCGGCACGGCACTGCAATTGTCAGCAAGCTCTGTCTGCCTTTTGGGGCTGAACACCGTTATTATCTGTAAACATTTTTAAATATAGATGTTGCAGGAGTGCGGGCTCGGGGCGGGGGTGAGGAAGGCCACTTGGGGCTGAGGAACCAGCTCAGTGGACCAAGCACGACACGCACCAGCCCCCACCAAGCCCCCTGCTCTGCTCAGTGCCCCTGATTTGTCACACAGCACTGTCAGGACGCTGCTCAGGCCAGCAGCTGGCCGGAGCCTGGCAGAAATTGCCAAACCAAAGCCTTAAATCCCACCTATAAATAAACCCACCGTGCCAGCAACCTCTCCGGGCCTTAGCCAATCTCTCCGCTGAGTATGGGGGTGCTCTCCCTTCTCCTCCCCCTGCCTCAGCACGGCCACGCTGGCCTTGGGGAGAAGGCACCTTGGCCAGGCCGTCTTGAGCCAGCAGCAGCAGCCTCAGACCAGGGAGGCTGCCCGGAGCCAAGCGAAGGGACCACGGCAGAGAAAGGGTCTGACCTGTGGCCTCAGGACAGAGATGCTGAAGGCAGACGTCCAATGAGGAGGGGGCCCAGAGCAGGGTTTCCCCAGCTCAGCTCGGCACGGCTGCCATCTAGGGCCATGCACTTCTCTGTTGCGGGCCGCGCAGCACACTGGTCTCTCCCCACTAGAAGCCAGAAGCACCCCCCACCCCAGGGGTACAACCAGTGTCTCCAGATATCGCCGATGTGTCCTGGGGGCAGAGCTGCCCTGTTGAGAACCCCTGTGTTGCAGAAAGGCAGCTGGGGGTCTGAATCAGGAACCACATGACTGTGGGGACTTGGGATTTCACTCCTCTGAGCCTCAGTGTTCCCATCTGCGAAGTGGGGAGTGCGGAGCCCAGGCCAGGGGCTAATTAATGGAGCTCTTACCCAGAGGGGCCCAGACCCTTCTTGCTCAGGAGAGGGGCCGGACTCTGCCTCCACCCACTCCCCCGTGGACCCCTCTGCTCATCACCAACCGTGCAAGGGCATGCGTTCCCCAGGCTGGCTGAGCGGAGTTGAGCTGTCTGCAGAGGTCCATCAGCACACAGCAAAGGCTCAAGAACCAGGAGCTGGGGAAGGGCAAGGAGAAGTAGGGGGGAGGGGAGGGGGACCAGTAGGGAGAGGGGGCAATCCCAAGGGCAGGGCTCACAGGAGAGCCAGGTCCCCTCAGAACAGTCCCTGGGGTAAGTACCCTAACCCCGAACATTTTTCACAAGTTATTCCACATCTGGGGTCTCCCTGGAAACCTCTAATCCCAGGAGTCAGTGATTGGTTGCTTCTGCCTTTTAGAAAAGAGGGCTTGCCCTGCTAAAGGCAGCTCTGCGCGGTCCTGCCTGGGGCCGGGGCGCACTCAGCGCTGCGGCCAGCGACCCGGCTCTGCCCTTTCCGGGGGAAGGAGCGCAAAGGACCGCGAAGGACAGGGACCGCAGCTGACCGCAGAGGATGCAGCTCTAAACGGGTTACTTCCCCTCACCTCCTGCTCAAGGTGTTTCTAGAAGGAGCGCTGGAGAAGCAGCACAGGGCTTCCAGGCCCCGGGAACAGCGGGGCTCCCTCTGCCAGGCACCGTGCGGAGGCCTGCAGTCTCACCTGGCCTCACCCTCACACACAGCGGTCCCAAGGGCAGGCACTTCCATGATCCCTCTGTCCAGTGGGGAAACCGAGGCTCAGAGAGGCAGAGTGATCGGCCCAAGGCCCCTCATTAGGAGGTGGCTGGGGGAGGGCGACAGAAACTACGTCTGTCTGCCTCTGGGCCTGGATGTGACCCTCCGCGCTCTAAGGCAGCAACACCCGGGGCGACTGAGTCATGGTCCCGGCTCAGAGACAGTCACAAGGGAGCACCGAACAAAGACTGGAGCAAGTCCTGATCCCGGGGAGCAGAATTCCAGGGGTGCCATCCCAAGTGCCTTTCCTCCCCAGGGGCCCCCAAGCCAACTGAGCCCGGAACTGGCTGTGAGCAGGAGCAAGAGAACCCACAGCCTTCTTCCCTGGCTGGGTCACAGCCGCACAAGGTTCACTGCAGAAACTCCGCTCAGCACAGTGCCAGGCTCCCGGGACACATTCAGCACCCTTGGGGCTAGCTTTCATGAGGATGGCCCATTACCAGATTCCTCCCATCGGTATTTCACGAGCCCGTCTCTCTGCCAGGGACTTCCAATATCAGGTCTTCTGAATCCTCGCAGGAGGCCTTGGAGGGAGGGATTCTATCCCCATTCTACAGAGGGGGGAACTGAGACCCAAAGAGGCTCAGCAAGGCAGCAGGTTGACAGGGTCCCGGACCCAGTGTTAGGACATTCCTGCCCCTCTAACACATAAATCATGAAGACAAACGAATTAGGCTTGTCTCAGAAAGATGCCCCGAGAGCTCCAGGTTTACTGAAATCCATATACCATACTGACTCAGATGCTGGGACACACGAGCGAAGTGGGGTGCCCTCCTGCCCCCAGATACCTCACAGTGCACTGGAACAGACACATCCGATCTATTGGCAACTCCTCCCGGCTCCTCCTCCAGGATCTCCCTTTCACCTCCACCCCAACCCAACTGGCCCCAGCCCAGACGAAGCCACGATCACCTGTGCCCTGGAAGCCCCACCAGCCTCCACTTGTCTCCCCACTTGTGGGGAGGCACCCAGGTGTCCATCCACCCCCTCAAACTTCCTGAATGCTCGCAGAGCGTGTGGGTCAGAGGGCAGACTTGAGGAGCAGGGATGATGGAAGAACAGGGATGGTGGCGGGTGGGGAGGCCAGGAGCTAGATTTTAAAGGGCACAGTTGCACCCGCACAGAGAGCCAGGGCCCACGGGGAGGAGGGGCAGGACGGGCTGCTCACCCGCCATCATGTTCCATGTGCCAAGTCCGGGCAAGGTCCATTCAGTGCTCACATCCCAGAAGGGTGCTCTCTCGCTCTCCCTGATGTCTAGGTGAGCAAACGGGCTCACTGAGGGCGAGCAGGATGGCTGAGGTCACCATCAACATGCACAGAGCGTGAGATGCCCCAGCCAAGGACCACTCCCTCCCCAAGAGTCAGAACTCTGCTCCTTGACCCTGGGTGCAGGGTATCTAGTTAGCATCCCCATGGTAGGGATGGGAAACTGAGGCAGCAGCTCGGTGGCACACAGTGATGAAATGGAGTTGGGATGGGAAGCCAGGGCACTGTGACTGTGGAACACAGCTTCTCAGTCCCCGCACCACGGACACGGAGGCCACATGGAGGCCACACGGTTCTCTGTAATGGGGTTGTCCCGTGCATTAGATGATGCTCAGCAACACCTGGGGCTCCACCCGGTCAACGCCAACAAAGCTTCCCTCCCAGGTGTGACAACCAAAAACGCCTCAGGACATTGCCAAAGCCACTCCCAGTCGAGAACCGCCGCTCTGGATGGAACACCAGGGGGTAGGAAGAGGGTGGCCTTTGCCTCTAGCCGGGGGCTGAGACTTCTTTAACCTGGAAGATGAATAACAAAAGGAGCATTACAGGCCCCTGCACACACATCGTCTTTCCCTTCCCTTCACACACGGCCACTTACACGGGGGGCACTCCCCTGGCAGACGGCAACAAGTGCCGTCCGGCTGACCCCTCTCCAGAATGTGGTCACTCACAAGGGCTGTGCCCACAGCCGCAAGTGTCAAGGCTTGCTCCTGCAGAAGGTCAGGAAGCTTTATAGCTGCGGCCTGGAGCACCACAGGCCGACTAAAAGGCACACGGCTGTGCCCGAGAGGCCAGGCTGAGTACACAGGTAAGGAAAGGTGGCCCTGGGGTGAGTTCCCCACACAGGTGGTGGGCACGGTGGGTCCTGCCCGGAGCACGCAGCCAGCACGCAGCTGTCTGCTTTTCCATTTGTATTTACTGACCAGGGCCTCCAAGCAGGACTTTAGGCGAAGAAAACAAAGCACTGAACAAAACAGACAGAAACCTTGTCTATGTGAAAGGTACAGTCTGGAAGCCCAGCATTGCCAAAGCCCTGGGATTTTCAAGCCAAATGTTTGCGTGAAATCCTTCAACTTCTTTCTTTCTTTCCTTTTTTTCAATTTTAATTCCAGTTAGCTAACATACAGTGTCACATCAGTGTCAGGTGCACAATACAGAGATGCAGCGCTTCCATCCATCACCCGGCGCTCATCACGGCGAGTGCGCTCCTTCATCCCCATCCCCTTTCCCCGTCCCCTGCTCACCTCCCCTCTGGTGACCAGTGTGTTCTCTATTTCCTGGTTTGCCCCTCTCTCTCTTTTCCCCTTTGCTCATTTGCTTTGCTTCTTAAATTCCACATATGAGTGAAATTATATTCACTCATTTGTCTTCTCTGACTTATTTCACTTAGCATGACACTCTCTAGTTGCATCCATGTCATTGCAAATGGCAAGCTTGCTTTCTTGTTTATGGCTGAATAACACTCCTTTAATATATATACACCATCTTCTTTATCCATTCATTAATCAATGGACACTTGGGCTGCTTCCATATCTTGGCTATTATAAATAACGCTGAGATAAACATAGAGGTGCATATATCTTCTCCAATTAGTTGTTTTTATATTCTTTGGGTAAATACCCAGTAGTGGAATTACTGGATCATAGGGCAATTCTACTTTAAAATTTTGAGGCACCCCATACCCTCTTCCCCAGTGGCTGCACCAGCTTGCATTCCCACTAACAGTGCATGAGGGTTCCCCTTTCTCTGCATCCTCATCAAAACCTGTTGTTTCTTGTGTTGTTAATTTTAGCCATTCTGACAGGGGTGAGGTGGTATCTCATTGTGGTTTTGATTTGCATTTCCCTGATGATGAGTGATGATGAGCATCTTTTCATGCATCTATTGGCCATCTGGATGTCTTCTCTGGAGAAAAGTCTGTTCATGTCTTCTACCCATTTTTAACTGGATTATTTGGGGTTTCCTGGTGTTGCGTGTTATAAGTTCTTCATATACTTTGGATACTAGCCCTTTATCAGAGATGGCATTTGCAAATATCTTCTCCCATTCAGTAGGTTGCCTTTTAGTTTTGTTGATGGCTTCCTTCACTGTGCAGAAGTTTTTTATTTTTGATGTAGTCCCAACAGTTTATTTTTGCTTTTGTTTCCCCTGGAGACATATCTAGAAAAATGCTGCTATGGCTGATGTCAGAGAAATTACTGTTTGTGCCCTCTTCTCAGATTTATATTGTTTCAGGTCTCATATTCAAGACCTTAATCCATTTAGAATTTATGTTTGTGTGCAATGTAAGAAATTAGTTGTTTCATTCTGCATGTAGCTGTCCAGTGTTCCCAACACCACTTGTTGAAAACTGTCTTTTCCTCATTGAATATTCTTGCCTCCTTTGTTGAAGATTAATTGACTACATAATCGTGGGTTTATTTCTGGGCTCTCTATTCTGTTCCATTGATCTACATGTATATTTTTGTGCCAGTACCGTACTGTTTTATTTACTACAGCTTTGTAGTATATCTTGAAATTTGGGATTGTGATACCTCTAGTTTTGTTTTTCTTTTTCAAGATTGCTTTGGCTATTCAGGGTCTTTGTGGTTCTGTACAAACTTCAGGATTATTTGTTCTAGTTCTGTAAAAAGTGTAGTTGGTATTTTGATAAGAATTGCACTAAATCTGTAGATTGCTTTGGGTAGTATGGACATTTTAACAATATTTGCTCCTCTGATCCATGAGCAGGGAACATTTTTTTCATTTGTTTGTGTCATCTTCAATGTCTTTCATCAGTATTTTATACTTTTCAGAGTACAGGTCTTTCACTTCCTTGGTTAAGTTGATTCCTACATATTTTATTACTTTTTATGTAACTGTAAATGGGACTGTTTTATTAATTTCTCTTTCTGCTACTTCATTATTAGTGTATAGAAATACAATGGATTTCCATATATTGGAAATCCCTCAACTTTTAAATCTTCATTCAGTTACACACACACACACACACACACACACACACACTTCACCAACTCAAACAAGTCTATAGGTTAACCTTGGGCCGTGAGCTTCCTGTTTTGAACCTTGGGTTTCTACCTTCCTTTCCACCAGATTTAGAGAAGAACAGGGCCAGGCCACCTCCCTGGACTGCTTCTAGACTTGGTGGCTTCCAACCCAGGCTTGAGAGAGAAAAGAGAAAGCATGATGGCTTCAGGGAAAGCGTGATTCTACATTTGACTTATCCTGGCCAGGAGAGGGGAGGCTCATCCAGCATGGAGCTGTGCCCCGGCTCTTACCATGAAACATATGGAAGGTCAAGTCTCCCACTCGCCTGGGCCAAGGAAGCCACTTAAGGAAGGCCAAATATTCTGGAAATCTCTTCCAGTTGGCTCCCATGATTTTCCATGCTGGGAAGTGAAGCTAAAAGAAGGAGAAAGCTCTGAATAAGCAGAAGGAGAACCACGTGGCTCTCCATGGACCAAATGTTCTCTCTCCCTGGACCAGGGGAGGAGCTGATGGGTAGAGGTTCAGCCCGTCAAGGTCACTCAGAGCACACACCATACACCTCCAGCCTCCGGCTTGGGAGCAAACATGTGAGACAGCAAAGAAGCAGGAAGACCAGCAGGGAGGCCACTGCACTTGTCCAGGTACAAGGAGTGGGTGGGTCAGTGAGGATGGGAACAGCTGGGCATATTTGGGAGATACGTTAGAGAGAGAAACCACAGCTGACTGCAATGGAAGACAGCGTGTACTGCAAGCTATAGACATCACACACCCCATGCTGTTGAAGGTCAGCATGGTGCACTGACCACTGGCCATCCAGAATGGAGACACAGAAGGTGCCCACTCCAGCAAATGCCCGCCCTCCCTTCCTCTCCCCTGAGAAGGCCAAATGCAGAGAAAACATGGAGGTCGGGTGGAAGGTGGGTCTATGTTGTTGCCCTTTATACCCGAAAGTGTCCAGGATACGTGGTGCTAGACTACACATGAGGCTGTTTCACAGGGAGTAATAAGGGCCTTTTGCCTCAAAATTCTGCCCAATCTCCAGCCCTGGGAAGGCTCATCCACCCGTCTCTGAACCTGACCCAGACCAAGTGTGGGCTCTGCTCACACCCCTTCTCGGAGGGAGCCTTCCCTGACAACCACATCAGAAACAGACCTTGTCACTTGCCTTGTCTTTGCCCGGCTTGGCTGATCCTGGCACTCGCTACCCCTGACGGATCACACTTCTGCTTGTGCACTGGTCACAGAACGTGCCCTCCCGCGACAGCGAGGGGTTCATCAAGTGTCTCACAGAGCACTCAGAACATGTTAGGTGCTCCATAAGTATTCGTTGGATGGATAAAGAGATGGACTAAGGAACCTTAAAACAGAGACAGATGGATATCCACATGAGAATGTTGTGAAAGGCAATTCAGGTTGAAAAAGAGTAGGAACAACCCAAATGTTCTTCAGCTGATGAATGAATGAACAGAATGTGGTCCATCCACACAGTGGAACATTAGTCAGCCACAAAAAGGAACAAAGCACTCAACTCCCTACAATATAGAGGAACCTCAAAATCATTATGCCAAACAACAGAAGCCAGTCATAATGGCCACAGATGGTAAGATTCTATTCATCTGAAATGTCCAGAGAAGGCAAATCCACGGAGACAGAAAGCAGATTGTTGGCTGCTGGGTGAAGAAGGGGCTGGGAGTGATTCCCGAATGGGCCCAGGGTTCCTTTCCTGGGGAGGGGGGTGTTCCAAAACTGATTATGGTGCTGGTTGCACAATTCCGTGAATTCTGAAAACCACCAAACAGTATGCCTTCAATGGGTAAATTTTATGATATGTGGTGTGGACTACATTTCAATAAAGCTGTTACCAAAAAAAAAAAAAAATTAAAGAAAATTTTGGGGGCACCTGGGTGGCTCAGTCGGTTGAGCCTCTGACTCTTGATTTCACCTCAAGTCATGATGCCAGGGTCCTGAGATCGAGCCCCACATTGGGCTCTTCACTGGATGTGGAGCCTGCTTAAGATTCTCTCTCTCCCTCTGCCCCTCCCCACCCTACTCCCTATTTCCTGGCTCGCATGCACATGAGTGCACTCTCTTTCTCTCTAAAAAAAAAAAAAAAAAAAATTATTAAAAAAAGAAAGAAAATTTCCAAGGCAGCTTATCCATGGGTCAGATGCTCCCAATTTGGAAGCCACATCCTAAGTATAAATTAGGCAATAAGGAAAGCAGCCCTAATTACTTTGCTTCCCCAGGTGATCGGTAATTAACCCCATCTTTAGTTGCTAAAAAAACAAGATGTTTGAGACCTGGAATGCTAAGAAATCTCATGGCCATGCATGCTGTCATCATTGGCTTTTACTGATACCTCCTCTGTGCAAGGGCGCACTGAGAGCTCTCCCTGCCCCCCTAGCGGATAGAGTCTTCGTCTTCAATTCACAGAGGCTCAGAGAGGTTGAGCTGCAGGCTGAGGGCACAGACACCTCAGTAGCAAGTCCATTTTATCTACCTGTGCATGTGAGCTGCAACCAATGTCCTTCTCTCCCCTTGAAGGCCCTCCTCGCCTTCTCTCAGGCCCTGGTGTTGGAGCCACAGTGGACTGGATTCATCTTTGTGATTCTCTGCTTACATCACCCCACATCCCCACCATCTTTGTCCAACATCCGCCTCCTCTGAAGCTCAGGACCTGCAGCTCTACCAGCCCCCATCTCTGTCCACCATCAGCCTGTCCTGGCCATGCCCCCAGGGTTCTGGGAGCCCAGCCACTGTCTTCTGTCTCCTCCCAACCATCCCCCACATGAGGACCAGTCCAGCCCCTAGCATCATGTGTCCTTGATGTTCTCAACACCAACCCCACCTCCAATCACCATGACTGTGGCCACCATGGAGATAGCTTCCCCCAGATCTGCCCCCCAACTGAAAACATGAAGCCCCTGTGTCTCACCTCCCTCCTCGCAAGACCTCCCATCCTTCCATCCACAGGGCCCTTGAGGCCACAGAGACTCTGTCTCCTGCCTTCAGCCTCTCAGCTGCCTCCTCCCAGGTGTTACTTCCATCCAGTTCAACCTGAGCCCCCATGGTCAGCGTGTCCGACCAGCACCCTAGGCTCAGTACATCTCTGCCCCTCCACTACAACCTCCTTGCCCCTGCCATCTGCTTTTTCTCATTTTTCCTCCCAAGCACACAGCTTAAAAGCTGCTGGAGAAAAATCACAATACCGTGCTCCACAACAAATTCATTTTATTTGACTTCAGCCGGGCATTGAGTACCTTCAGGTTCTCTACTCATTCCCAGATGATTTTCTATCCCATTTTCCAGTCCTCATGGGGGTGCAGTGAAATCACACCCCTTTGTGCATTGCTGCTAGCCCTGGAAGTCAGCACATCCCTACACAATGGCAATCCTGCATTATTTTTTGAGAGGCATAGAACATTTAACTTCTTAAACTCATGTCTCAGACTCTACGCTGAAGAAAAAAAATCCTAAATGCAGAGAACACTACATGCATGAAGGCTTTACCATTTTATTAGTACTCACACTGAAAAATCTGAAGCATTGAAAATATCCAACAGACGGAGGACCAGTTACATAAATCTTACTGAAATGGGTACTCTACTGAAACACAGCCTATGCCAACATTTTGGAAACGAAACTTCAACTCAGACTACTTGAAATAAATTCTTTTATTTGATTACCAAATAAAATAAGACAAAATGAACCAGGTACAAAGTAAGCGGACTGTACTCTTAGGGCAGAAGGTGAGAGCAAGCACGGAATGCACACACAAGGGCAGAGAACATGAAAGTGGCCGAGAGAACCCACTTCCAGACTGAAGCGCTTAGTTAGCAGGAGGACATTCACTCTCCTCTCATGAACATCAGGGCAGAGGCTTCAGAGATAGGGTCAGATTCTGGGACCTGACTTGTGAAAGCTGGCATCCACATGGTTGGCAGAGGATGTCTGGTACTTCCAGTGAGTGCTGGAGGTAAAGACTTGAACCAAGGTCTTAGCACCTTTGCAATCCCGCGATGTACAAGAAGCTGGGCAAGCAGCCCTTTGACCTTGACTGCGGTTGAGGGATGGATAAAAGCCTGGTCATGTGACTTCTGCCATCAATGAGGAGCCAGCTCCCTAGGACTGGAAGAGGGATGTTTGGAGGTTGAGGATGCGGGCTGCAGGTCAAGGCTGAGATCCAATGGAGAGTGAGGCTGGGTCTGGTCCTGGGACCCAGACTAGTTCAGCGAGGCAATTGGGCCAGGAAAGGACTATAGGGTGAGAAGGAGGAGGGCCAGGCACAGGGTCATAAGGAGGTGGAAGGCAGGCAGGACTATACCAATGAGCTGGCTGCTTGAGTTTAATTCTGGAGGAAGAGTCCTTCTGGGTGATATAAGGATCAAGGGTAGGACCATGCAGGTGGGTTGCTGAAGGAAGCCAGCTAACAACTGGACTTCTCAGATCAATCAAATTAAAAGTTCTTGGTCACTGCTCCTTTTGTGGATTTTTCACTTCCTTGCCCTCTTTCTAGAGAGGAAGCTTATTGTTTTCCTTATTCTTTTGCTTATTATTTATCCATCAAGCACCATTTTCCCAGACTACTAAATAAAGTATACCCTTAGTAAATAAGAATCTACAATTAAGTGGGGTTTTTCTGTCCTAGGTGTTCAGGAAAGGAAGAAGAATCACAAGAAACCAAGCACCTGTCAATAATTGGCACTGAAGAGTAACATGGAAGTTTGGACAAGCATCACATAATCACCGACAACCTCTTGTTTCAGGTATTTGGTAAAATATAAAATAGAATCCTCATACATAATTCCTCCATTAAAGGTAAAAACAAAACAAAAACCACTCTGCCGAGCACTTTCCAGCATTATATGGTTCTTTCCATGGCACTATCCCTGTTTTTGTCCCCACTGCACAAAGGAAGCAACTTAAGCTCAGAGGAGCTCAGGTACACACAGCTAGAGAGAGGCAGAGCTGGTCGGTGCTGAGGGGTCAGCCGGCCCCCCTGCGATACAGCACGGAACCTGCACCGGGTGAGACCTCGGTGGTCATCACACTATTGAAAGTGTACAACCTTCACGGAATCGAACCTACGTCTGCATAGCAGTTTACAGAACAGCTTGCACTAAGTAAGGGTGAGCTGAAAGGGTTTCCACGTAGAACAAAACAAAAGGTCAACCCGAGGTGCAACAAAGACTGTCACTCCACCTGGTCATTCACCCACGCCCACGTCAACATGCTTTCCAGGCTCAGTGGCCCTGCCGTCTTCATGCTGATATCTGTCTATCCTACATATCCACCCAGTCACTCAGCCAGAAAGCTGGAGCCACCCTTCACAACTCTTCCTCCAGCAGTCCCCCCCTAATGTCATGTCTTCCTGGAACCTCAGAAGGAAACAGCCTGCTCACCCTCCCACAAGCCCCTGGCACACACAGTTCTCTCGCCTGAACACTGTCCTGATCCTTCCTTCATCTCCCACCAGTCACTCCTCATCTGGGGAATGTTGCATCTCCTGGGAGGTCTCAGGGACAAGGCTGCTTCCTGGGGAAACCACCTCTGTCCCACCCCCACCCCAGACTGGGTCTAGTCTCCCTGCTAGGTGTTCCACCATATCCTGAGCCTCTTCACATAGTCGCATGTGTAACTGCTTGTTCACCATCCATCTCTCCTCTAGACTACAAGGCTCCTGAGGGTAGAAGTGGCTCCTATTTGCCCCCATGGCCCCAATGCATCGCACGGAGTCTAGTACATAGTAGACGTACAACAGATAGCGGCTGAGAGAATGAATGAATGAATGAATGAATGAATGAATGGACATAGATGCACACAGAAAGACCCTGGAGTACAAGGTTTATGTCTCCAATGGTGTCCTCTGCAACACTGAGTAAAATATGCCTCCATGATTCCCTTTTGCAGGGGTCAAGAGAAACGGATCCAACTTGAAGCAATCCAACCAGAAGACGAGGGGCCTGCAGCAAGGAGAAGACTGCTCATGGTCACCATTGGATGAGGGAAGCCAAGACAGATTTGTTTTGCACCATCTAACTGCTGAAGCCAGTCATGCAAACAGGTCAGATTTCCATCTGATTAGACATCCTGAAAACTCCCACTGAGAGGCAGGGCTGTCACTCCATGGCCAGTCTGAGGGAGCCAAGGTCACAAGCACATAGGAAATAACATGTATGGGCTTCTCTGGCCACAGAACACCCTATGGAAGGCCAACCCAGACACGTTTCCAACACAGTTAAGAAGATTTGGGCAACACATTCACTGACACAGGCTGCAGGCATGGGGGCCAAAGAACCAAGTCCTAAAACAAGGATGCTGGCAATTATCCAGGGACCGTTACAATGGAAATCACCACTTGGACTTGTCCTTACTATAGGGAATGACTTTGGAATCCCATACCACACACAGCAATAAAAGAACAGCCCAGCTGGAAAAGACCACTTTCTCTGGCTCAAACTTCCTTAATTCTGGGCAAAGTCACAGTACCTGGGTGAGGCTGGCAGATTATGCCCTCAGTCCTGAGCCCAATTTTCCTGCATGACTGGATAATAAGAGGCTTTGGAAAACCTGGACAATCCACCGTTCACTTGAAAATTTTGAAATTTGACATTAGGAAAACAAGAATCACAGTGTGAAAAGACATGGTCAAACAGACCCTTAGGCTGCCACCTTCTCTTCCTCATCCATTGGAATTTTGAAAGACTAAAAGACGTCAGTAAGGCAAATAAAAAGTATCCTCCAGAGATGAAGTCATGATCCCCTGAATTCCCTTCTCTATAATTTTCTCAGGCAAAGCAATGACTATTGTAGCGTTTTGGTTTTTTTTGTTTTGTTTTGTTTTTTTTGACTAAATTAGAGATGTTTCTTAAAGCAACTCACTTTCTGGCTCTCTAAGAGAATGAACGTATATGCAGTGTTTACATATGACTAACATGAGTATGAAATTCAGAGAATGGAAATGAGTGATAGAAGATATTATTTAAGGAGTTTGGCAGCTGTCTGCTCTCAGCCCTGACAGCACAATGACAGAATAGGAGGAAGGAGAGACTCAATGATATTTTAGTGAATATCTGATGGCCAGGTAACAGATTAGAATACGAAGAAGCCTGGTCTCCGACTGAGTTTTCACCCACTGGCAATTCTTTCCCACAGGTAAAGCAAGAAAACGAAAAGACCCCTGCAATGTGTGAAGCCTCCCCCCAGTGAAAGACAGCAGTCCCCTGAAAGTGGGGGCCTGAGGAGGAAACTCAAGAGAAATCCATCCGAGAAATTCCAGTTTTCAGTCATTGATGTCTGGGGGCATGGGAATGTGTGTAGCAGGGAACCCCATCAAGGCATCGCAGGACTTCACTAAGTATAAGACAGGTAGGAGTCTCCAAAGTCAGGAAGCAGCATAGCAGGACATAAAATAACACTCTGTGACCCCTACTTCTGCTAGCTAAGCTGTGACAAGTTTCAGAAGGCTGGCAGGTAAAGCACTAGAAAACTTAGTGGTCAGAGCTGAGGTAAGCACTTGCTGCTGGTAGTGAACCAAATCAAAATAAAGCCACAGGAGAGTCCAGACTCAGCTCAACTAAAAACAAGCTTGACTCACGGCTCAGCTCCAATTTTGATAGCCTGAAAGAAGGGAATATACTGTTATTGATACAAATGTTGGATGTGTAGTAAAAAATAAGATGTGTGAAGAAGCAATAAAATTTTGATGCATGATCATTAAAGGAAACAGAAAATAAAAGAAGAACCTAAAATAGTTTAGCTATTGAAGTTATCAGATAGGGACTTTAAAATAACTATGATAAAAATTCTAAAGAATACTGTGTGAAAAATAGTAATACGCCTCAAGAGATGGAGAATTGAAAGACATAGAAACTAAGAGAAAAATGCAAATGGAAATGCTAAAATGAAAAATACAATATCAGAAATGAGTAATTCATTAGGCTTAATGGCATACTAGGCAGAGCAATGGAAATTATCAGTGAACACAAAGACAGGTGTAGAAGGCCAGTAGCTAATAGCAACAAGATAAATTGTAGGCCAGCTAGTTCATCAGAAAAAGAGCTAAGAAGAGCCTTCTTAGCCAAAAATTAGCCTCAAAAATAGCAAAGGGGCCCAAATTTAATTGGCTCAGACTATAGAGGAATATAAACCCCTGTGCACTGACAAAAATAATAGAGCATTCAGCTGGCAATTAGTGTACCCCAACAGCTTGGGGGGATAACAACAGAGGCAAACAGACTAACAGAGAAATTAGGGGGAAAGGTCAGCCATCAAAGAGAGACCTGCTAAAACTACTGTCCTATCAGAGTGCCTGTGCACACCCCCAAGGCTGCATCCTTTAAGAAGAAACACCAAGGGCTGTGGGGAGAAATAAACACCAAAATAGCCTATCTAAGTCACAAAACATAAACAAACAAACAACAAGCTCAAGGGAAAGGGAAATCAATATCCAGAGTTGCTAAGGTATATTATCTAAAACATCTAATTAAAAAAAATACCAGATGTGTAAACAAACAGGAAAATATGACCAACACATAGGAAAAGAGCAGACAATGGAAACAGCTTATGAAAGAGGCCAGATGTCAGACTTAGCAGATAAAGATTTCAAAGCAGCTTTAAAAACAGGTTCAAAGAACTAAAGGAAACCATTCTTAAAGAGAAAATGGGAGGTTTAATGGCAATGTCTTATATAAAAAAAAAGAATGTCAAAAAAACAGACAATTATTTAAAAGAATCAAATGGAAATTCTGTAATAGAAATTTACAATAACTAAAACAAAAAAAATTACTAGAGGGGATCAACAGGTCTTTGAACCTGCAAAAGAAAAAATTGTCAAACCTGAAAGTAGACATTATTCCACCTGAAGCACAGAAAGAAAAAGAGTGAATAAAACAAACAAACAAAAAAACAAAGACAGAGGCTCAGAGAATTTGGAGTCACCAGAAAGTGCACCAAGATACGCATAAAAGGAGTTCCAGAATGAGAGGACAGTGAGACAGGGGCAGAAAAAATACTGGAAGAAAAAATGACTGAAACTTCCCAAATTGGATCTAAAAAAGTAATCTGTACATTTAGGAGGCTCAATAAACTCCAAAGAGGACAAATACACAGAAATCCACATACTAATGTTGAAAGATAAAGACAAAGAGAATACCTTGAAAGTAGCAAGGGAAAAATGACAAGTGACATACAAGACAACTCCATAAAGATTAACAGCTAACTTCTCATCAGAAATAATGGGGGCCAGAAGGCAGTGGGATGAAACTCCTACTTTCAAACAGTGGAAGGAGACAACACTGTACACCACGAATTTTATATCCAGCAAAACTATCTTTCAAACTTGAAGGTGAATAAAAGACATTTCCAGATAAATAAAACATAATTCACTGCTAGAAGATCTGCCTTATAAAAAATTCTAGGAGATTTTCAGGCTGAAAGTGACACTAGACAGTGATTCAAATCTACATACAAAAAAAAAAAAAAAAACACAGTCAAAATGATTATGTAATTATAAGAGATAGCATGAATGCATATTTCTTCTGCTTTCTTCTGTTAACTGATTTTAAAAACCAATCACACAAAATGCACACACACAAGTATTATTGGGTCTACAACTCACAGAAAGGTAATGTGTTTGACAATAGATACAAAGGAGGTACATGGGACAAAGCTGCATGAGGGTAAGGAAATCACACCAGAGAGTAATTTGAGTCCACGGGAACAAATAAAGAGAACTAGAAACAGTAAACAGAAAGGTTAATATAAAAAAAAATACTCTCTTAGCTTCTTTAAAAGACATAACTTCATATGAAGTATTAATTATAACAGTGTATCATAGGAGTTTTAACATATAACATGTAGTATGTATAATAATTATAACACAGAAAGAGAGAAGGGAATGGAGCTATATAAGAGTAATGTTTCTAGACCTGACTGAAATTAAGTCAGTATAAATCATCTGAAAAGGTAGCATCCATATAGTAGGCCCTAGAGTAACCCCTAAGAAAGTAAGTTTAAAAAGCCATTAAGGAAAGAGAACCGTTACACTAAAAAGTATTCACTAATGCAAACTAAAGCAGTAAAGGAGGAACAGAAGAACAAAAAAGATATGAGATATAGAAAACAAAGAATAGAGTGGCAGATGCAAATCCACGTGTGGATAACATTAAATACATTAAATGGATTAGACAATTCAACAAAAGGCAGAGACTGTCAGATAATAAGAAATCAGATCTGGGGCACCTGGGTGGCTCAGTTGGTTAAGCATCTGCCTTCGGTTCAGGTCATGATCTCAGGGTCCTGGGATCAAGCCCCACATTGGGCTCACTGTTCAGCGGGGAGTCTGCTTCTCCCTCTCCCTTTTCCCCTCTCCCTGCTTGTGTTCTCTATCAAATAAATAAATAAAATCTTTTTGAAAAATAAGAAATCGGATCTAGCTATACACTGTCTACAGGAATATACTTTTTTTTTTTTTTTTATGAGAGAATGAGAGAGGAGAAGGAGTAGAGGGAGAGGGACAAGCAGACCCCGTGCTGAGTGCCGAGCCTGACATAAGACTCAATCTTGGGACCCTGAGATCATGACCTGAGCTGAAACCAAGAGTTGGACACTTAACCAACTGAGCCACCCAGGCGCCCCTAACAACATACTTTCGATTCAAACATATCACAGGTTGAACTCAAAAGGATGGAAAAAGATATACCATGCAAACAGCAACCGTAAAAAGGCTGGAGAGGTTTACTAATGTCAGACAAAATAACTTTAAAACAATGTTTCTAGAGACAGAGAGACATTTTATAAAGATAAAACGGTCAATCCATCAGGAATGCATAACAAGTGCAGACATATGTACCTAACAACAGAGCTCCAGAATACACAAAGCAAAAATTAATAGAGTACAAGGGGAAATATATACCTTCATAACAATAGTTGGAGATGTCAATAGCCCCCTTTCAGTCATGAATATAACAACCAGGCAGCAGTTCAAGAAGGGACAGAAGAACTGAACAACACTACAGACCACCTGTACCATCTACAATATGACAGACATCTATAGAGCACTCTACTCAGCAACCGCAGAATAGATATCCTTCTCAAGTGCACATGGAACATTCTCTAGGACAGGCCATGTGCTAAATCACAAACTAAGCCTCAATAAATTTAAAAGCATGTAAATCATAAAAAGTATGACTTCTGATCACATGGAATGAAATTAGAAATCCTTAATAGAAATTGGAAGAATTCATAAAAACGTGGAAATTAAACTACATGGTCCTAAATAACGTATGAATCAAGGAAGAAACCACGGAAAGTACTTCAAAATGAATACAAATGAGGGAAGAGCAAACCAAAATGTATGGGACACAGCTAAAGAAATGCATAAAGGGAAGTTTATAGCTACAAAATGCCTATATTAAAAGAAAAATCTCAAAACAATAACCTAATGCTCCAGCTGAAGACAGCAGAAAAAGAAGCATAAACTGAACCTAATGCAAATGGAAGGAAGGAATAGAGAAAGATTAATGCAGAAACCAACAAAATAAAGAATAGAAAACAACAGAGAAAATCAGTGAAACCAAGACTTGGTTCTTGGAAGATCAAAAAAGATTTACAAATCCTTAGCTGAACTGCTGAAGAACAGAAAAAGAGAGAAGGCTCAAATTTCTAAAAGAAGGAATGTAAGAATAGCCTTCACTACCAACCTTGCAGAAATAAAAAGGATGAGAAGAGAATACTATGAATTATTGCACATCAATAAATCAGACAATTCAGGAGAAACGGACAAATTTCTTGGAAGTCACAAACTACCAACTGTACAACAATACGAAAAACCATTAAAGTATACACGTTAAATGTGTGACTTGTATGGTATGTGACTCTCAATAAAGCTGTTTTGTAAAAAAAAAAAAAAAACTAAAAAAATCATAATAAGTGCCAATTCCTATTCACCTGAATGGCAAAATTAAAATGACAGACAACACCCACTTCGGCAAAGGGTGTGAAGCAACTGGAATTCACATCACTTAGAATTATTTTAACTTCTTTGTAATGTTAATTATATACCTACTCTACGTTATAGCAATTTCACTTCCCGAGAGATATAAAAACATATAGCCACAAAAAGAATTGTACAAGAATGTTCACAAGCAGCTTTATGTACATCAGCCAAAAATCAAAAACAACACAAATGTCCATCAACAGAAGAACAGACAATTATGGGATATTTATATAAGGAAATACTACTCAACAATAAAAAAGGAACAAACCAATTATATATATATAAACACACACACACACACACACAATATGGAAGAATTTCTAAAACATTATGTTTAGTGAAATAAGCCAGACACATGCACGATGCCATTTAAGTTATAATCTATGGTGAGATCTATGGAAAATCACTGTTTCTGCAAGTAAAGGTGGAATTGAGTGGCGGAAGAAACTAGGAAAATTTCCGGAGTGATGGACCTCTTCCACATCTTGTTCCAGAAGGCAGTTAACTTGTTAACATTTTCCTTTAGCCCCCATTTTTCCTGCAAGCTGGTAGTAAGGTCAAGAAGCTTGATCATATTCAGGGTTAATTTTTTTAGGCAAGAACCTGTTCCAGATGGTGATGTGTGTTTCCAGTTGTGTATCAGGAGGCCTAGCATGTGTGGTTGTTGTACTTTGAGAGGGGTGAAATGAAATCAGTTGATCCAAGTTATATCTGCAAGATTCGTCCATTATACAATTCCCCATCGATGCATACCAGAAATGTTAATACCCAGTGATGACAATTGCCTAGACCTGTTAATTCACTAGGGTTGTCAAATGGTAAAATTTTCAAATTGTATCTTTCCTTCTGCATTTATTAATCGGAATTTTTCTCTAAAGAAAAACATTCTATCACCAACTACTTGGTTACCCTGAAATGTAAGCCAAACAGGAAGGCAGAAATGTATGACTCTTTCTCCTTATCTAGTGGCTGGCAGAATAAGGAGCTGGTGCCCTGGCAACATACAATGGTGACCAATTATTTTTTGAAGTATCATTCTGGAAGGCATAGATTTTTATAATTTTGAAGTGTTTCAATTAATTCTAGTCATTAGCTTGTTTGATATGCAAGTATCTCAACTTAGCTGGTGGAGAATCATTCAATTTAATTCCTATATTCTTCTGACATAATCCCATTAACCTTTGATAGCTTCCTTCCTTTCTGGTATGATAAAGTATCCACACTAGGAACCCGTGATTTGTCCAAGTGAGGCACTCTTCGTTCCATGGGAAATGGTATTTAGCGACCAAACTCTGGGCAGTAAGGAGTGTTCACTGCCAAAGTGTTATCACTGCTTCTAGCCCTCTTCAGCATGCAGAGTATGATGGACATAGTTTGAAGAGCAAAGAATGTAATGAATTCATCTGGATATTTCCAATTCAAAGTTAATTATGATAGGACTTTAGGTAACTTTGAAAAATACTCTTCCTCACCTCTGTTCTATCATGCTAAGAATCTTGATTCGCTTATTTGCTTTCTCTAAAATTATTCCTGGGGCGCCTAGGTGGCTCAGTCGGTTAAGCATCTGTCTTCAGCTCAGGTCATGGTCCCAGGATCCTGGGATCAAGCTCCACATCAGGCTCCCTGCTCAGCGGGGAGTCTGCTTCTCCCTCTCCCTCTGCCACTTCCCCTGCTTGTGCTCTCTTTCTGTCAAATAAATAAATAAAATCTTTAAAAAAAAAATTATTCCTATAATGATCTCAAAGTAACAATATCAACATTATAGCTAATGAGACTAACAAATGCTGTTTATGATCTCTTTGTGTGTATATATGCATATGTATCTTTATACCCCACTAGGGATGGACAACTAAAACACTGGGTTTTAAAGTCACTTGAAGGCATTATTTTCTCTCAGGCAATGCCACCAAATGGATATACAGTTAGGTTCAATTATTATACATCTTTCAGTTTTTTTCCCTTTTTAATTTAATGTTTTCAATATGTAAAGTATTGACGTTTCAAAACTCAAAGTTCAACCACCAAGTGCATTAACAGAGGCCTCACTTCTGCACCTATGCCCTTCAGCTCATAGGTTTCCTCTATGTGCAGCTATGTTTCTTAGGTTTTGCTTTATACTTCCAGGGTTCCTTTTGGACAATCTAAGCATACACATAGGCACACGTGCATACACACACACACACACACACACACACACACACACACACACCCTCCTCCCTTTTTATGCAAAAGTTAGTATACGCTAAACACTGCTCTGTAAACTTGATTCTTCTCCCACTCAAGGATATATCCTGAGCATCGCTCTTTACTGCTATAGAGTGCATCCTCACTTCTCTTGAGAGCCACCCAACACTCCGCCATGTGGATATACATTGTTTAGCCAACCAGTCCGCTATTTGGTAATATGTGGGTTGTTTCCAACATTTTGCTGTAACAAATAATGACAAAATGAATAGGCTTTGCATATGTGCTATTTTATATTTTGCCAAGATACTCTGGGATAAATTCCTAGAAGTGGGATTAATGGTTCAGAGGGTAACTGTATATGTCATCCTGCTAAATATAGCCAAATTTCCTTCCATAAGGCTGACAGGGCTAGTTTGTAATGGCAATCTAATATAGTATTTTAGTTTTTCTAACTCCTATTTTTATATTTTTTTTAATTAATACACACTGGCAGGATATTTTGGCAACCAACAATAGTTTATAATTTACTATATACTTCAGTGGCTTGACTGATTCTAGTTTCTGAGATAAAGAATTCTACTACTTTAAAAAATGCAATCTGAATGTGTTGATTGCTTTTGAATAATACACAGGCAACAGAAAATAAACACGCATGTGTCCAGTGGCCAGAATTAGCAAAGATTAACATCTTGACATAATTACTCAAAATAGGTTTTCTTTTGGGGTGCCTGGGTGGCTCAGTTGGTGAAGCGTATGTCTTCAGCTCAGGTCATGATGTCAGGGTCCTGGGATTGAGCCCCGTGTTGGGCTCCCTGCTCAGCGGGGAGTCTGCTTCTCCCTCTCCCTCTGCTGCTGCCCCCTGCTTGTGCTCACTCGCTCTCTCTCAAATACATGGATAGAATATTTTTTTAAAAACGGGTTTTCTTTTTATTAGGAGAAACAAGCATTACAGGTGGAGTTAAAGCCCCTGGAGTAATCTCAGGAGCCCCCATGCATCACCTGACCCTGCCACCTCCAGGCAGTTGGCTGTAGTGGTGGGCCTGTGGATTCTCTCTGCCATGATTTCCCATTCCTCTGTTACAGCCCCTCCCATTTTTTCCTCTACTGAATCCATGCTGTGATAAACATCCCTGGATAACTCTCCTGCTACTCAGGGATGCGATTTTCTCCAGGGCGAAGGTTTGGAGCATCCTTGCTGGGGTGGTATTTTGACTTCAAGGAGACATGCTGTAATGCTCTCCAAAGTGGTCAGACCCATTTATGCTAACATCCACAGGACTTAAAGTTCTTGTTTCTCCAACTTTCACCAATATTTCCCATTGCTACCTGCTTTTACTTTTGCCAGCTGGATGAGTCTAAATAGCATCTCATTTTCATTTGCATTGAATGAAATAACATTTTAAAACAACAGTATCTTTCTTTAATGGGAAAGCTTACTTTCAATTGGCTTTTTAAAATTAATTTTTATTCCCACAAGAACAATCAGCACAATGCAAAAGACAGAGAACAGCTTCATATATATTATTTCTCATCACTAAGAACTTAGCTTCTTTTCACCTGCAACCTTTTCTGTAAATCTTAGATATGTGCAGATACATAAGCCATATAGTTTATTAATTTTAGAGAAAACACAAGCATAAGCATGCAGATCCATTTGGAATTTCCCCTGATTTGCTTTTTAATTGATGGTCCTCTTTTTAACTATTTCTTTGCTTTGTTTCACAGCAGAAACAGATTTCTAAGAACCCTATCTTAGAAAATATGAACAAAAAACTCTCCACATTTTATATTATGAGTATTATGCTGTACCCAGAGCCTAGTATTTCATTCTTTATAGTTTGATTTGTTTTATGCTCATTTGCCAAAAGGAAATCCTTCCCAGGTCCCTTTATATCTGTTTGTATACCCATAAAAATTAAACATGTGTACATCTATAAATTATTCATCTACATTTTGACAGATGTTGCAAATTCACCTTTTGACCTTCAGGGGAAAAATATATACAGGAAAATACCAATTGACTTTTAACACTGAAAATATTGGAAACCTATTAATTATCAAGTGTGCAACAAGACCTCTAAAATAACTCAAGTAAGTCAGACAAAAGCTAATTTATAAAAGCATATCTGCACCGCAAACGAAGATAATGTGGAAAACCACATTACAAGGTTTTTGCTTCTTATTTTTAACATGTGAAGTCAACAGTAATCGGGTACTTATGGGACAATTTGTATCTAATATGGAAGGCACTCCAATCTATAATGATACTTTATACTACAGGCATGACATCACTGAATATTACTGCGCCATGAACTGGTAAAAAAAAGTCTTCAAAATAATGAATTTGTACTGGCATCTGAGTTCTTCATGGGAAAAAGCATTTCTAACTGGGATTCTAACAGGATGATCCTTTATAATAGGCTGAGGTACAGAGAAATTCTTTAAACCCAAATAACAATAAATAGACAAGTACCCAAATATCCATCTTATTACCACAAAAATCCATCTTGAATAATGTAGCCCCTAACTTACAACATGAAATACATAGTATATTGTCTCCCTCTCAGAACCTTCCTGCCTCTGCGTTCGGACCTCGCTGCTCCAGCCTCTGGGACACGTCCCATCCTTCCAGCCTGCGGTTAGCAGTATAGAAAAAAAAATTCCCTATCATTTTCTTGCCCCGTACACACCTTGAGGCAAGCAAAAGAATTAAAAATAAATTTTAACAATGAGGGAAATCGTGCATATCCAGGCCGGTCAGTGTGGCAACCAGATCGGTGCCAAGTTCTGGGAGGTAATCAGTGATGAACATGGCATCGATCCCACTGGAACCTACCACGGTGACAGCGACCTGCAGCTGGATCGCATCTCCGTGTACTACAGTGAAGCTACAGGTGGCAAATATGTTCCTCGTGTTATCTTGGTGGATCTAGAACCCGGGACCATGGACTCTGTTCGCTCAGGTCCTTTTGGGCAGATATTCAGACCAGACAACTTTGTTTTCGGTCAGTCCAGGGCAGGCAACAACTGGGCCAAGGGCCACTATACAGAGGGGGCTGAGCTGGTTGACTCAGTCCTGGATGTGGTGAGGAAGGAGGCTGAGAGCTGTGACTGCCTGCAGGGCTTCCAGCTGACCCACTCGCTGGGTGGGGGCACAGGCTCTGGAATGGGCACCTTGCTCATCAGCAAGATCCGAGAAGAGTATCCTGACCGCATCATGAACACCTTCAGTGTGGTACCCTCACCCAAAGTGTCTGACATGGTGGTTGAGCCCTACAACGCCACCCTCTCCGTCCATCAGCTGGTAGAGAACACGGATGAGACCTACTGCATTGACAATGAGGCCCTGTACGACATCTGCTTCTGTACTCTCAAGCTGACCACGCCAACCTACGGGGACCTGAACCACCTCGTCTCGGCCACCATGAGCGGTGTCACCACCTGCCTCCGCTTCCCTGGTCAGCTCAGTGCTGACCTCCGCAAGCTAGCCGTCCACATGGTGCCCTTCCCACGTCTCCACTTCTTCATGCCCGGCTTCGCACCTCTGACCAGCCGTGGAAGCCAGCAGTATCGGGCCCTCACTGTGCCCGAACTCACCCAGCAGGTCTTTGATGCCAAGAACATGATGGCCGCCTGTGACCCCCGCCATGGCCGTTACCTCACCGTGGCTGCTGTCTTGCGTGGGCGGATGTCCATGAAGGAGGTAGATGAGCAGATGCCCAACGTGCAAAACAAGAACAGCAGCTACTTCGTGGAATGGATCCCCAACAACGTCAAGACGGCAGTCTGCGATATCCCCCCTCGTGGCCTCAAGATGGCCACCACCTTCATCGGCAACAGCACGGCCACAGGAGCTCTTCAAGCGCATCTCGGAGCAGTTCACGGCCATGTTCCGGCGCAAGGCCTTCCTGCACTGGTACACAGGCGAGGGCATGGACGAGACGGAGTTCACTGAAGCCGAGAGCAACATGAACGACCTTGTCTCCGCGTACCAGCAGTACCAGGACGCCACCGCAGAAGAAGAAGAGGATTTCGGTGAGGAGGCCGAAGAGGAGGCCTAAGGCAGAGCACCATCACCTCAGGCTTCTCCGTTCCCTCAGCCTTCTTCCTCAGCTGCCCCTGTCCTCTCCCTCAGAATTGCATTTTCTGCCTCTGTCTCATTTTATTTTGTTTTGTTTTCCTTTTTTGGAGGGGGGGATCCTAGAACAGTGCCTGGCACATCATAGGCGCTCAATAAATATTTGTTGTTTGTTGGAAAAAAAAAAAAGAAATACATAGTATATGTAAAGAAAGACATCATGGGGTGGGGGGATGGGTGAAATGGATAAAGGGGGATTGAGAGGCACAAACTCCTAAGTATCAAATAAATAAGTCATGGGGGTAAAAAGTATGGCGTAGGGAATATAGTCAGGAATATTGTAATCATTTTGTATGGTGACAGATGGTGCCTATGGCGTGTGCAGTTTGTAATGTAAGTCATTGTTGAATCAATCACCGCGCTGTACGCCTGAAGCTAATATATTATATGACAACTGTACTTCTGCAAAGACAGAAAAGTCTAACAGAACAAAAGGAAAGCAAGCAAGGACGGGGCTACTGCCCGAGGTCACTCTGTTGAACTTGCTTCATGAATACATGTCCCTGTGTGGGAAAAAAAGCACATTAAAATGGGTGCCTTGAAAAATCTTTTAAGAAAAGATACATTTCTCTATCTTGGTTGGAATCTCTATAACCATCAAGCATTAAATAGAGTTGTTTTGTTCTCACCATTACCCTAATAACTTTTCTTATAACAATTTCATAGATGGGTTATTCCCTACTTGCTTTTCAATCTAGTTACCATAAAATTTCCCTTAATTAGCCTTTTTTTTTTTTTTTAAATGTGAGGCCAAGTCGTAGAAAGAAAACTCAGAAATTAACTCAACTAAGTAAACAATTACCCAATGTGTAAGCTCTGGGGCGACAAACAGTTTGGTTCTTTAACATACTTCTGAGTCGACGACACTGAGCTGGACAGAGCCAGGGGTATAGAGTTTCTATGTCCACCCTTCATGGCTCATCATTTCCACACTGGTGTCTCCACACAAAGGGGCATGAGGGTTCCCTCATTCAAGCAGGTGTCTTGGAGGAGGTGGTTACTGAATCACCCCCAACCCCCTGGTGAAGCAGGCTGTCTGCGCTGCTTGGGGGATGGGGGTTTCTCTAAGAGCGAGCTCCTCTCTCCCACTCCCCCCACACTGACTCACATCCACCCAATCTATCATTCTACTAATCCAATGTGTCCTCTTTCATTACTGCCAAAGGACATGACAGTGATGGACGCTGGTGAGCTGAGGAAAGGACAGGGCCCACGTTCATCAACAAGGTCAGGGCAAGTCTGTTATTGGGAAGCAGAACAAGGGGTATCATCAACCCCCAAAGGTCAGGCTTTCCAACTCCTTCCCCCCACCCCCACCCCCACCCCCACCCTGGTCTGCAGGATAATGAGATTCAAGCCACCCTCTCAGTGGTTAAGCAATCACTGGGAAATTTTAGAGGAGAGATTTCTAAAAACACTGAAATTGACATTTACCCCCCTACACCCTTTTCTGGTGGCAACCCCTGGACGTCCCTTGGGGCACCCATCCCTTGCCCATTCAGTCCATAGGATTTCAGAGACACTGACCATCCCCAGGCCAAGAAGACAAGTTCCTAGGGTTTTGTTTTTCACCTAGCAGGAAAGGGAAATCCTCCTCTTTACCAGAGCTGGCTGGAGCCTGGAGGCTACAAGGGCCCCCCGAGGAGGACGAGCAGCCTAAGAACACAGGTGAACATAGAGAATCTAGCCACAAGATGGAGAGGGAGCCAGTGTTGGGGCCCTAAGGAGACCCCCTGCATCCAGGGGCCTGAAGTCAAACTCTCCCCAGACCAATCCAATCTGTAGGTCCCTAAGTGTCTTTTACGGGGAAGCCAGTGTGGTTGGATGGGTTTCTCATGGATGAGAAACTAAGGGCAACTAAACCACAGGCAACTCAAAGAATCTTGCCTGACAAGATGAAGCACCTTCTGGAGGAAGGGCACCTCGCCTGCGTCATCCATCAATTAATCCAAAGAAGTGTTCTGATGTCAGCAGTCTATACAAAACAGAAGCACATGGAGCGTTTCAAAGCTGGAAGGGAAAGGAGAAATGGAATAATCCAAATCCCAGATTGCACAGATGAGGAAGCCCAGCTGAGAAAGGCCACTGAGGGCATAAGCCCATCAGCGGTGGGGCTAGAACGTGGATTCAGGGACCCCAATTCTTACCACATTCAGGAAACCAGGTTAGGAATGCGGACGCTGCAGGAGATGACTTCCTACAGGGCATGTGTGTCCACACAGTACTGCGTGCACTCCTAACACTCCTTGCCTTTTGAAACCGAGGAGCCTGTTGGTCAAAGGGATAAGGGACTAGTGGGGGAGGGGAAGAAGGGTATAAAAAGATTAAAAATAAAAAGACACTGTCTCTGGGTCAGGGTTTCTATTGGAGACACGCCTTGGGGTCTTCTCAGGAAATCAGGAGCATTAAGATCCTGGAATTGCCACAGGACTCGGAAGGAGCTTCCCACTGTCATCAGCTCCACGCTCCGGACCGTGAGTCCTCCTTGGTGAGCCCGAGCACCAGTGGTGGCTGGCCGTGGGTGAGGGTCCTAGGCTCAACAGCCTCATGAAAAATACAACAAAGTGAATTCATTCATTCATTCATTCAAGTTATATTTAAGCCTTCAGTGTGCTAGGTGCCAGGTGCTGGAAAAGACTGTCTTCATTTTAAATTATATTCTGGTAGTGTACACAGGCACTGGTGCACACATGACTACGTATCATCTGCGCACATGTTTGTACCTTATATATAATTAGTAGTCAGTGTGCATAAATAATGTATTTCTGGATGGTGCTAAGTGTGCTCAGGAGAAAATACAGTGGGATGAGAAAAGGGAGTGATGGTGATGATGAGGGAGGGGACAGCATCTGAGCGACAGTGGCCAGAGAGGGTCACCTGGAGCTGAGACATATATGATGAGGGAACCAGTGGTGTTAAGAAGAGGGAAGGTTATTCTAGGTGGGAACGTCTTCCCTCCTTGCTTCCTCCCGTCCTCCCCCCTCTTCCCCTCTTGAGTCTACAATAGGAGGTGTGTTGGTTCTAAAAATACTGAGCACCTGTAATCTGGAGATAATATGGAGGCCAGCCCAGCCCTGGTAAAGTGACCGTCCAGCACAGCCGGGCCAGCCAGGTGGGGTGCAGAGACAGTCCAAGGGATGGACAGGCTGGGAGGGCTCAGGATAGCCTCCAGAGAGCGTGGCGGGGGGGCAGCCCGGGCTGTGATCAGCTCTGGATAAAGGTGCCTCTGCCCAAAGGCCCATCTCCAGGCGCTCAGGACACACCGCAGCACGAGATGAGCTGTGTCTCATGGAGTCAGTATGTACACCTGTCCATCCTTCACACACCAGGAGCTACTACATGCCAGCCCTCCACTAGACCCCGGAGTCCTGCCTGGAAACAAAGGAGACTCAGTCCCACCCTCCCGGATTTTACAATTTAGTGCATGTGCAGTTGGGGTCAGAGACTGGGAAAGGCAAGAGTGCGTGGACACCGAACAAGAGAAATCGTAGCCATTATTCTATGTGACCCACTTCATTCGCTACCGCAACAGGTAGAAGTGAATTCCAAACTGTTTTCACCTCAAAACATAGCACACGTTGTTTGTCCAGATATACACTCGGCTCCCTTTTCCATGACAAACTGGCTGGAGACCGACTGATTAGCATCTGCCTGCTCCATCTGATGGCCAGCTCTGTTAAGGAAGGGGGACGTCGTGCCCCTTTTGCTCATCAGGGTCCCCCGGTCCCTACGTCTGTGCCTGCACACAGTAGGCATCTGATGAGCCTTAGCTTATTAAAGGAGCCTCCTCCACCCACTCATCCTGCCACAAATGTCTGCAGGTGGATGGTGCCTGCCATGGAATGTTCCAGGTCGACTGATATCATTGAAAGAAAAGCTGTTCAAGACCCAGGGTGTCTGATCTACCTCCTTCCTCAAGTATCGCCAGGAATGTTCCCTGACAAGCTTACAGAACACCACCAAGCGGGACTTCGTCCCTCCTAAGGGCTACCCTCGCAATCGGACTATGGAGGACATCACTGGAAGGATGCGTACCGTTCATTCTCTTCATTTGGAAGTATTTTTAGACAAAGTGAAGGGACTGCGTCAGCAACACCTATGCATTTGTCTGCATGCTCCCCGAGGTCAGGGAGCACCACTCGCTCCCACTCGCTCCTCCCCACTGCACTGGGCGGCACCACAGCTTGCCTGCACTGCCACGAAAGACAAGTTCTCCCGCTGGGATTTTATTTAGATGCATTTTAACATGCACTGTTGCCCTTCTAATTTTAGAGTCCAATTATCCTGTGAAGACCAAGGCAGATGTCTACTTTCCTCTTGGAGTAAGGACACAGTTTCATGCAGAATTACTCAAAAAAAAAATAGGCAAAAGTTAGCAAAATTGGGAGGATCACATTAAATCATGATGCCTAAAATAATGATAAAAAGAGATCGGTCTCTGTGTGTGTGTGTGTGTGTGTGTGTGTGTGTGTGTGTGTGTGTGTGTGTGTGTATTTCCTCAGTGCTTTGCAGGTAAGGCCAATTTAAAGAGACCAAGAAATCAGTTATAAACTTAATTCTAAGAGATGGGGGAAATCACCATAAATGAAGAAACAAATCACATTCATTTAATGTACACTATGTGCTGGGGGGGCTGTGCCAAATGCTTTCTCATCTACTCATCCCCAACTTTCAGGGGTAGAATTACATTTCTTGAGGCTATTTGATTCAGCCAGATAGCCCATTCTCTCCACAAACACCTGAATGCCTCCAACCTTCATCCCTTTGACTCAGGGACCCTGCTTCTAGGTATTCAACCTAAAGAAATCACCAAAGATGTACACAAAAAGATATGTAGTCTGAAGTCCACCACAGATTTATTTATTATAGCAAGAAACAAAAAGCAAACAGAAGTGTCAAGCCAGACTAAGTTTCCAATAAAAGAGAATGGGCAACAAATAAACAAGTAAATTTTGGCAAATTCATATTGTGGAAAGCATCATGAAACCATCACAGACTGAGGCTTCAAGTATGCAGAGAGATGTAGAAGTGCTTATGATATGCTAATTTAATAAAGAATATATCGATTAATCCCAATACAGTAAAAAAAAAAAAATTACATAGAAAACAGGCTGGAAGAAAACACAAAAAAGTAGTAGCAAGAGTTATCTCTGGGTAGGGGGTGGGGAGCGTGTGAATGGTGTTTATTTCCTTCTCAGTATTTTTCTGTGTTTTCTGAATTTTCAATAATGAATATATTTGTCTCTGTGATCAGAAAAAAAGTCTAAAAGAAAGATATGAAAAGACATTAGAGGGGTAGCTCAGTCGCTTCAGTGTCTGCCTTCAACTCAGGTCATGATCCCAGGGGCCCCGGGATCGAGCCACATGTCAGGCTCTCTGCTCAGCGGGAGTCTGCTTCTCCCTCTCCCTCTGCCTCTCCCCCTTACATGCTGTGTGTGTGTGTGTGTGTGTGTGTGTGTGTGTGTGTGTGTGTGTGTGTCAAATAAATAAATAACTAAATAAATAAATAAATAAATAAATACCCAACACCCCCCAAAATCCAGGATGCCAGAGAAAGAAGAGTCTGGGCAGTGTACTATGTCTCAGTTCCTTTGATCCAGACCCCTTCTTTCCAGAGCCTAGCTCTCTACAGTCAGCCTGCCCAGCCAGACACCAGCAGCCCCACGCCCACTGCCAATTGTAGGACAATAAAACTGCCAGAGACCCAAAGGGGTTGGTCCCCAAGGAAGTTGTCACATTCTCCCTAAGAGCTAGAAGAGCTATCGGTCATCCGCTTGGTTTCCTAAGTGACAGGGACCTGATTTTCACAGGAGGAACTGGGACTCCCTGAAGTTTAATTGACTTTAAACAGACTAAGAGAAGAGTAATTAATAAGATCAGACTAAGGTATCAATGCTGCATAATTTATTTGTACATAAAGAGACACTGGAAACCACCAGGTCAGAGGTAATCACTCCCTCAAGGCTGTGAATCATCCTTGACGAGATAATTATATATTATAAACATAGGTACACACATACCTACAGATATCTATATATAGGCATGCATCTATCTATTCATCCACTTAAAGAGAGACAGAGACAGAAACAGAGGAGGAGGAGGGGAAGGAGGGAGGGACAGCATAGGGGAGGGGGGAGGGAGAGAGAGAGAGAGAGAGAGAGAGAAACAGGAGAGGTAACAATAGAGTGCCATACACTTGATCACGTGTCCCTGCTGGTCCCTTTTTGGCCCATTTTTATAACTGAGAAGCCAAGTGCTTGATTTCCAAAGATGCATTTATGACCCTTTGCCATGACAGGTGCACCCGTCCATATTCTCCATATAGCTCGTCACATTTACAAGGTCCGTCGTCTAAGGTCGCACTGCATTCCTCCAAGGTGCAAGGTGAGAGTTCACAACCACAAGAGAGTCATCTGTGTGATCTCTCTCGAGAAACAAAACTTGTGTCCTCACAGCGGCTGCCTTCTCTCCCGCTGGCTGACAGACTCATCACTTAGGCCGCTCATACTTTCCCTTTCCTTCTGTCACTTCTCATCTCTGCCTTCTACACTGTGAGGCAAGAAATATGTGTAGTGTGTTTTTTAAAAAAAACAAGAATTGAAAGCAAACATTTTTAGAGTCAAGATATTCCATATGAAAATCTCAACTTTCAAGTTCTCTTCAAAGCCACAAGCCTGGCGACCTTGAGCTCATATTCCCACATAATCACAACGAGCTGGCCTCACAGCAGCATGCTCTTCATACAGGGGCAAGGGTGCTCAGGAGCCGCAGGCCTCACTGCTCCCAGGGTCTCCCAGCCCCAAGCTGGAGGCAGCGGCTGCATCTCCCCATGCCTGGGGATGCCTGCCTGGCCCCAGAGCATTTGCATCCTCTGCCTGCGCTCTGAGCCCAGCCCGTATCCAACCAGGCTCTCTGGGCAAGTCTCTCAGACCGACTCGTACAAGGTGCTAAGGCATTCTTACACTCACTGCACTTGCTCCTACTCACCCTCCAAGGCTGGCGCTGCAGGAGGTGAAAGCCTGTCCCAAGACTGCTCAGCTGGTGAGTGGCTGACCCAGGCAGGTATCAACCCACCTGCTATGCTCCACTCCCCTGCTGCACAGACCACGGGCTCAAACCCGTGTGCACAGGACCAAGGACACCGGCTTTGCCCTGTTCCACAGGAGGCCCTCTCCCCAGGCCAGGGCTGGAACCAAGAAGGACTCTGCCAGTCCCCAGGGGGCACTGTGGCTGGGCTGTTGAGTTCTTTGGGTTTTTTTGTTTGTTTGTTTGTTTTTTGCATTCTAATGGATAATATGGGGGATGGGCATTAAGGAGGGCACGTGATGTAATGAGCACTCAGTGTTATATGCAACTGATGAATCACTGAACTCTACCTCTGAAACTAATAATACACTAAATGTTAATTAAATTGAATTTAAATACAATTAAATTTTTAAAGACTAATGGATAATATGGAGGACAGAGAGAATAAATCTTAGAAAGTAAATTCAAACATAGTACATCTCTTCCAGGATTTTTTTTTTAAACGGAAACACAGAGAGTGAAATGGGAAGTACATAAAGGAAATGGGCACCTGCTAGACACCCATTTTGGGCTGGCGGTTCTCCATGTGTACATGTGCCCCTCCCCCTCCACGGACCCACAGGCCGGCCTGATGATGTGCACGCCGAGGTTCAGAGAGCTGAAGGAACTGGCCCTAAAGCACACAGCTGGTACTCAAACGTACGTCTTTGTAGTGCCAGTACTCTTTGTGGCTGCCTCCAAAGATACTTCGAAGTTACCTTTGTGAATATTCTCATTTCAATCAGCCAGCCCAGAAAAGTCCCAAGACAGGAAGGTGGAGGATGAGGTTCGAGCTGAGAGATTCGAGCCAGCTGGAGGCCAGAGATGTGTCTGTGATGGAGCTTTATGGGTCAGGAGAACCTTCTCCTGAGTGTAAGCAGACACCGCTGTGAGGGTATCTCGGCCAAAAGGGAAGAAAAGACATACATGCAAAGCTCTTCCTCCAGGTGCTTCTTTCTCCAGAAGCTGAGGGCAACAAAGCTGGGGGACCATGAGGGAAATCCCCTCATTCCACAATATGACTGCTTCTTTAAGCATCCGTCCTTGCAACTGCCCATCCTTCCGTCCCCATCCATCCACGCATCCATCCGCCCCCCACTCACTCATCCATCCATCTATACACCCATCAACCCATCCACCCATCACCCACCCGTCCCCCCACCCATCCCCCCACCCGTCCATCCATCCATCCACCCAATCCACCCATCACCCACCCGTCCCCCCACCCATCCCCCCACTCATCCATCCATCCATCCACCCAATCCACCCATCATCCACCCGTCCATCCATCCACCCCCCCAACCACTCACCCACCCACCCATCATCCACTCATCATCCAACCATCCATCCATCATCTATCTATCCATCTGTGTGTTGATCCATCCCTCTATTCATCCATCCAGCTGTTACTGAGACCCACTGTGTGTGCAGCTGTCTTCACAAGTCTATGGCTCGGCCTATAAAACAGACTTTCAACTACCAAGTTCACAAAGAACAGTCAAAGCGCAGTTTCGGTGAGTGCTACAAAGCCACTTTCCAGATGCTAACAGGGCTTATACTAGAGGGCTTCACCTGGCTGGGGTGGGTGGGAGGAGGTATCTCCATCTAATGTAGACCTTGGGGTTGGAGGCAAGATGGCGTAGCCTCAGATCCCGGCTCGGTGACCATGCTGCTCTGAGGGCACACAGCCTCACTTCCCTGGGTCTCAGTTCCTTTATATGCAAAATAGGGAGAATAATAGGGAATCCCTGAGGGCTGTCATGAGACTTTAGGGAGGTAAGTGGGTGAAGAGCTAAGTGTGGTACCTGAGAGAAGAGCAGTCCATCAATAAAGATGTTGCTGCCATCACAGACCCATCACTGACCCTACCTTCTAGCAACTTCTCCACCAGAAGAAAATGCACCCAAACCAACCACAATAAGGAGAACGTCTCTGCCAAAGGAATGAGTCAGCATTGTCTAGGCACCGGGATAGACAGATCTGCCAAAGGAATGACTTTCCCCTGCTGTTTGATGGGCTTTTTTCCATTGTGGAATGTCGGTTGGTTTTCAGGCTCATTTCTGATCTGTTCAAGGTGGGCACCACGGTTGGGTTGAGGACGGGGACACTCAGGAGTCAACAACATGGTTCTTACCTTTAAGAAGTTGTCATTTCCGAGAGAGATGCGTTCATCACAGACACAAATTTCCATGGAGAGTTTAATCCCTGGAATTTTTACCAGCAGTAAACTTGGACCAAGGGAAAGCTAAGATGTCATAGCCTGGCCAACTCTGTAACCCCAGGAGAAGGTGGAAGACCCCTTCTGGATTGGAAATGAGGGTTACTCTGGGACGTGCCCACAGACCAGGCCACCGGTCCACACTGAGGTCTCTTGCCTACAATGCAAAGGCCAGAGCCATCCCTGGACACAGGTAGTCAAAACTGGGAAACCACAGGCACCAGTTCCGGCAGCCTCAAGTCCCACTTCTGATGTGGAACAGGCATCTCATCATCAGATCCCACACACAAAAACATACCCACCAGCTTGCAAAGGTGTGACAAACCAGGGAGGGCAGTGTCAGCCACCCAGGAGGCTGGGAGAACGGGCTGCTTGTGAAGCACGGTAATATTCTTGCCTAAATGGATCGAAAATGCTACTGGCTGCAGTGGATTGGCTCCTGGTCACTGTGGCGGGGAGGTCTGTCTTGGTGAGACCATCGAGGGCCCATGAGGAGCTTTCAACAGTGACCTTGGGCGGGCAAAGTTTGCACCGTTAGTTAGGTTACAGAATGTGGAAATATACATTGCAACATATTAACGAAATAATGACAGCTAATACCCAGGTAGGTAGATGTTCTAGACACTTTTTTTTTAACTTTATTTATTTATTTGACAGAGAGAGAGACAGCAAGAGAGGGAACACAAGCAGGGGGAGTGGGAGAGGGAGAAGCAGGCTTCCCACCGAGCAGGGAGCCCGATGCGGGGCTTGATCCCAGGACCCTGGGATCATGACCCGAGCTGAAGGCAGACGCTTAACGACTGAGCCACCCAGGTAGACACTTTCTATTCATCATCTTCACTCCATGTGTTTCATCATTGTGCTAATAATTTTTGCTGATAATACAGATAGAAGCCACCATTTATCATTGATGAGGTATAAGGAACGATGCCAGGGCCTTTACACACTTCTCCTTGAGACAAAATCATCCTCAAAACAACCCCACAAGGTAAAAAAATCTGGAATCCCTCTGGGAGCTGTGAAACTCTGAGGGGCCACCTAATTTTGCCCAGCCAGAAAACCAGTAAGTGAGCCCTACTCCAGCCGGATCTGCGCTGCCCCATCTCCCACACCTCCCCCTGCACCGCGCCTCCCTCTGGGGGCCTGAGGAGTGTGAGCCCTGGGGGCAATCTGTTTAAGTCCAGACTCTGTTGCTCAGTTGCCTACAGCTTGAGAGAGCTCAGTTTCCAATACTGAGATAATAGTGCCTGGGTCATCAGGAATGGAGGTGCAAACACCCGCAAAGTGCATAGTAAAGCTCTCATTAAATACGAGCTCCCATTAAAGTCGGCTATCTGCAGACCCAACACACGCCCCCACCAAACTGCCCAAAGATTCAGGAACTGGTTCCTAACGACTGGCCCAACCCAGAAATTACAAGGAGCAAGAGAAATGACCAGAGATGTTTCCAAGCAGTGATGTCTGGGGACACATCTTATTCAAAGTCAAAGTGATACAAACACAAAGAAGTCATTTCTTATTGTCAGACTGACAGAGGTCAGGAACATGAGCAAGACTGAGCATTAAGTAATGTGGGAGAGAGCAGAAACTTCTAACACATTTTACAGGAACATAAACTTGATAAAAGTCTCTTAGGAGGGGTGCATGGCAACTCTGTACGAATGTGAAAAACAAAACCACAAAGACACTTTAGAGCAAGGGCAATCATCCCTGGACTGTTTACAAAGTCTCTAACCACGACCAGCCCGAAGAGCCAGCCCAAGAGGCGGTCGCACCACTGAGACTCTTACAGACGTGGATCACAATCCCATGGGGCTTTATGTGTGCATCTGACCTATGGGCAGAGTAGGGTGGCACCCCTGGGGACGTTTTCACCCCCTCTTCCACAGCATGCGTATATATGAGAGTTTTAATTAACTAAGACTGAATAAAATGCAATAAAGACATCTCTGGGTAGCTACTCAATTCTGCCACTATAGTGTGAAAACAGCCACAGACAGAACATAAACAGATGAGTGTAGCTGTGTCCCAATAAAACTTTATTTATAAACACAAGAGGCGGGCTCCCGGGGCATAGTTCGCTGACCTTCGCTCTAGTGAATACTAGCATTACCATCATCACCCTGTGTGGGATCCCACCTTAGGTGCTCCACCTGCATTTTCTCACTTGATCTTCACCACAACCCACACGGGTTAATACTACTGGGATCTCCATTGTACAAAGGAGGAAACGGAGTCGGAGATGTGAAGTAGCCAACACACATGCAGAGGCTCGGACCCACACCCAGGCCACCCTGCCCCCAGAGGCTGCACATGTAGCCCTCGGGAGAACGAGATGGAGCCTCACAATTTCATTTCTGGCTCTACAGCATTAAAATATCACTTTGTGTGGCAAACCTTTCCAAAGGCTTCATAAAGTCTGAATCTATGGTCCGTGTTTCACAGGTAGTAAAATGAAAGACAAAAGCTCTGAACTGAAGACCTCTGGAATGATAAGAACACCAATATTTAAACCTGGCAGAGAAATAATAGGAAAATTAGACGTTCCCCAAAATAACTTTATCTAGTTGGGTGATTTTAGAGAAAATATTCTTTGGAAAATTCAAAACAATAATTAAGTGAGGAACCTGTTAGTTAATCTGTTACAAAGTCTTTGGTCTTATAAGAACCTCCTGTCTCCGTGTTCTAAATAATGCATTGTGTCATCCATTAACCGCGAACTCTTACACCACTCAGAGCCAGAGTGGAAAGCCACAGGAGGAAATAAGCGGTGAGCATGGGTGTCTCATTATTAAAATGAAATACGTCATTAGCAACTCCTGAGCATACCCTTTGCAGTGACTTACAGCGACTGGATGTGACACGCATGCCCGGACAACATAAAAGTGTCTGAGCAAACCCCACTTTCATGAAAAAAACCTGAACCCCCAGCACCTGCTACTACATCAGGAGTCATGAGGTCCTTCCAACAGCAGAGCCACTGACAGACGCCTCCTGTCACAACCCCATCCAGTCCCCCAGTCCTCCAGACACTCCCGTGTGAAAAGCCCCAGGAACCTTCAGTTAGGCAGACCCGGTGAGGACTGGTGGGCAAAACCGGTTATGTTCTGGAGTCCGCTGGGCCTGCGGAGGTGCTTGGAAGGACAGAGAGTGCAGTGTCGGGGGAGAGGCCGGGCACTGGACTCCAGCCCTGACACACCCGTCCCGGGATCTGGGCAAGGGCCCTTTCCTCCTCTACGTGCTGTGATCATCAGAGCCCTTCGCTGCGAGTGCAACCAGCTTAAGCATCACAGGGAGTAACTGTTAAACTGAGAATCCAGCGTCCACGCTGCATCCAGGCTGAGATGATGCCGGCAGGAAGTTGCCCTCACCTCTTGGACCCATTCTCCAGCAGGTCCCCCCTGAGCAGGTTGGGAAAGTGGCCGCCAGCACTCCAGGCTCACATCTTAGGAGCTTAGTGATGTCTTCACGAAGAGAAAACACCTTCCCAATGAAGCCCGGGAACAGACTCCCAGGGGTCAAGCCTGAATCACGTGTCCACCCTAGCACCGCTCACTACAGGCAGAAGGGCACCACGGAGGGCGGTATTCAGTCCCACAAGGATGGAGAAAGGAGGCGCTCTCCCTCCCAACCGGGTGGTGAGGAAAAGCAGGGCACTCCCGAGACCTCCTCCAGCTTCGGCACTCAGCCCCAACACCACCCAGGCTGGGGTCTCAGCAAACCAGGCTGGTGAAGCCCGTGGCTCACAGTGGCCTACGAGGGACATGGAGGAGAGACCACTAGGCAAAGGCCCAGAGCCGAGGCAGCGCCGGGATGGTGACCTCCGGGGAGGGCAGTGCGGGGGGAAGGGGCCCTCTGGCTCCCGGGCTCACCCAGCCCAGACTATTCCTCCCAGGAAAGGTCAGAGCAGCCCCACAGGTGCCACGCAGGGCCTTCCGGGGACGCTCTCACGGCTCTGAGCACCACAGAAATGGCCGATCTTACAGCTACAGCCCCAATCCTCAGCCTGTCCGTCCCTGCCAGTCTGTGGTGACATTTCCCAAGACCCCCAAGTGAGGACAATGCCGCAAAGCACTCTTAAGGCTAGCGGCACCTACTTTAAAATACGGCCCTCTGCCGGCGCGATGAGCCTCCCTGCTTCTTGGGACTTTGACTTCCATTTCTTTCAAGAAATACCTGGGGTCATAGTTGGATGTTTCTTTTTTTTCTTCATTGTTGTCCTTTTGTTTCAAAACATCTCTACTTGGCCAAAATTATAAAGTCGGCAACCTGGGCCCACCCTTCCCTCCAGGCTGAGCCACATTTAACAAGTGACTAACCTTTAACACCATGGCAAAGTGCCCCGTCCCCTCCTGCCCTCCCAGCACTCCGAGGACTCGGGGCTCTGCGGAGCAAACCTCATGTCACTGGAGTGAGGATGGCGGCAAGCTTCCGTGGGGGCTGGGGGCTTGCTGGCTGCTTGCTGGAAATGCAGAGTCTCAGGCCCCATCGCAGACCTGATGAGTCAGAATCCACACCGTAACAAGGTCTCCAGGGCATCTGTGCGGGTGCACACAGAAGTCTGAGAAGCAGGGGGCCAGACTTTATCGGAGTAAGGACCTCTTCTCGCTAATGAGGCCACTAGAGGGCCCCCGAGCATGGGCATCTGCCCCTTGAGTCCATATTTCCCTGAGAACTGCTTCTCTCCCCGGCGGGGGCTACACCACTCTATTAGCTCTTCTGCAAGCCCACACCTTGACTGCCATTCAACGACAACAGGCCAGGAGTCCCAAAGCCTGCACCGTGACGGTCACCTCCACAATCCCCACAGACCCATCTCCTGTCCTTCATGAAGCTTCTGCCAAATGCCTCCACACACCCCCATCTACACCAGGCATCTAACCTTTCTCCCTGAGTCCCCCTGGGACCAAGGAGCTTATCCAGGCTTAGCAAGTTCCCTGTCCCTGTGTCCACGTCTCCTGTGTTATCCCTTCCCTCTTCCAGACTGTAAGCTCCTGGAGGGCGTGCTGGCCCAGGCCCCCTCCTCTGCGCCTCCTGAACCTCCCACAGCACTTCTCCTGGACGGGGGGCTTCGGGACTCTGCACAATGCAACACCTCCCACATTTCACTAGCTTGGCCACCACTCCCAAGGACTCTGCCCTAATAAAACCACTTGGCCTATAATTAATATAGTTTTAACGTTCTCTTAAGTAAGTTTAAAAGGAAAATTTGGCATCTACTTTAATGGAAACATTGTATTTTTCAAATAAAAAAATTAAGCAAAGATACACACCCTATACAATATTTGTCACCTCCTAAAATCACATACAGACTGCCAGGAGATCAGTATCCTACTGGGCTGACCGGCAAGTGGGTGGCCATTGGAACATCCTCACAGGGATCGAGCATGTACATCCCTGCCCAGAGCTCGTAAACTCTGCACGGCCATCTCTCCTTTCCTTGGGCCGCATGAACGTCTCGGTCGGTAGCCACACCCACGTGGGTAATCCCCAAGGTCATCACCAGCTGGGATGCTTTCTCTATGACTTCCCATCGGTCATGGGTGTGAACGCAGGTCATAGTTGTGAATATAATCCTGGGATTCTCATCCTGTGTCACCCACTGGCATTATTTAGAGGACAATAATTGGATTGAGAGGTGGCTTATTTTCTTTGTATGTTTTGAAGAGCTCACACAGAACCACAAGAACAGATCTCCGATGCCAGAGGAGGAACTATGTGTATTCTGGTCCATTTTCTGACATGGGACAGAAGCTGCCTGCTGAAGGTGACCCTTGACAGCCTGAAGCCTCAGGATGTTTGGGGCCGGTGTGTAGCTCACAGCCTGTGAGACCTTTCTTGGCAAAGAGCACAGAGGCAGGACAGGGGCTCAGGAAGTAAAAGCGGGAGCTGAGCACATCCCTCTCTGGCTGAATGATAAAGCATGTTTACATGAACAGGGGACATGGGTGACAGTTGAGTCTTTAGGGATTAATGATAAAGCATCATGACATGACCTGGAGTCACAGAACCCGGATCCCAAACACTTTGTTCGTTTCCTCAAGGATGTTTTAAACTTGCTTCTAAGCTGCTAGCTCCAGAGAAGTGACATTTGAGTTGTGGTCTGACAGTGACAAACATCAACAAAGATGACACCTAACATTCCTTAGGCATATTGGAGGCAGACACAGTTATGAGTGCTTTGCTAATAAATAATTCCGATAGGTTGGCATCACTGCTACTCTCACTTTACAGATGAGGAAACTGAGGCACAGAACTGACCAATTTACTAGCTAGTATGTGGTAGAGCTGGACTTGGACCCAGGTGGTTGCCCCCAGAATCTAACCACCACATCCCACCACCTCTCGAGGTTGTGCCAGCGCATTTCTATGATAAGAAGGACTGCTTTGCTCAGCTCTTCAGAAGTGCCGAGCCCCACGTGCCTTTCCGTGGGTCGTCCCACGAAATGATCACAACGAGCCTGTGAAGTGAGGACCATCATCCCATAAGTAATAACTGAAGAATGGCCAGGCCAGGAAGCTTAAGTAACTTGTCCCAGGCAAAACCACTGTCTGAGAACACGCAAGTCGCTGTCCAGGTGCTGGCCGATGCCGCGGGACGGTGCTGCTAGGATCTCTTCCTTCCTGGAGCTCTTGATCAGGATGGAGGAAGAGGGAGAGGGAGATGGTAAAAAAAAAAAAACAAACCCTAAAAATATGTAAGTTACAAATGCAGAAAGTTCAATGGAAGACAAAGAATGGGATGTTGGGACAAAATGCTGAAGCTCTGGGAAAGAAAAGAGAAGGCATGCAGGCGTTTTGGAACCCAAGGTGGAGACACTTCATGGGGACGGCGGTAGCTGGTGGCAGGAAAGTTGCACCTGGCACAGCCAAGGAGAACCACCTGGAACAGAGGTTGGGCGTCTGTCCTCGGAGGCTCGCCACCCTATCCACTCAGTGGCCAGCACATCCCCACTTCGCCCTGCGCCCTGCAGCACCCCATTTTTCTTCTGAGGACGACCCCATCTCTGTGCATGGGCTTCAGTGGAGCTGACCTACCTCGGGTGCCAGGGGCAGGCATGTGACCGGAAGGAACCAACCCGGACCACAGCTTGATCTCGAATCTCCAGCCTCCAGAACCACAAGAGAGGACACTTCCGTTCCTTAGGCCACCAGTCTGTAGGGCTCTGTTCCAGCCGCCCCAGGAAACCACCGCAGCCCCAGGAAGGGAAAGGGACACAGGCAAGTTAAGGTCCTGGGGCAGCCCTTGCAGAAGGGGGGAGGGTCCTGAGCTTCTTAGGTGGGAAGAGGGGCCCGCCCGGGACCAGCAGCGGCCCTGAGGCCCCAGTGCCATCACAGGAACCACATGCTTTCAATCTAGAAGTCAAGTCTCACCTGCTTGTGATAAATCTGTAAATGTAATAAAATTTCACACAACTGACACCAAGAACATGCAGGTAAAGCGCGGTGACATCGGCCCTGGCCTCTGGTCTGGTTAAGATATTGCACCAAGGGCAGTCTCCTGCTGTCCATCAGCATACTCTGCGAGCCACAGCGTTACTACTTTTTGTGACTTCCATGTGAGTTTAAGATTATTTCAAAATAAAAAGTTTAGAAAATGTAAAAAAAAATTTAAAAAGCAAACTCTTGCCTCTTTCAAGCTGCTCACAGGCCGCCCCTTTCCTTTGTCTTATTAACATCAGGCCTACTGGTCTTCCCCTCGAAGCCAGCCTCCATTCAGCCCATCTGCAAATAAGTTGTAGGGAACCTTCCAGAACACTCATTCCCCCACAGGCAGGTCTGGAGGCCCACTGGCAGCCACAGGAGAAAATGAACCAATCGTCTCACCACTTTGCATTTCTTTGTGTTTTTGTTCGTTTTGTCAGCCAGAGCCCCAGGAGGGAACAGGGCTGGCTTTCTCCCTGGGACTGAGAGAAGCCAGCCTCAGAGGCGCAGCCAGAGAGCAAAGGGCTCATTCAGGCGCAAGCACGCCGGGGCTTGCCGTGGAGACAGGGCGCGGGGCTTGCTTTCTGTGAAATGCCTAATTTTAGTTTCTAGCCATCATTTGCTCTTCCACAGCATCCCCTGGCCTGCCTCAATGGCGGGCCTTGTCCACGCGGAGCACAAAGCCGCCTTTGCCCGGGGAGCCAAGAGGAGGGAAGCTGCAGCTGAGGTGGGGGCATCCCCCCACACTGACTGGCCCCATTCTTCCCCAGCACGCTGAGGGCTGCCCTGCCAGGGGACGCACGGCTCTGAACTCCCAAGTGCCTCTCTCCTGGCAAGTGGAGAGTGTAAATAAATCTTGGGGTGAGGAAATGGGAGAGAAGCACAGTGCCCAGATGACACTGTGCTCAAGTGGTCCCAGGAAACTTCTAAGCGGGATCCTGAGGAAGTAGGGACTTGCCTGTCCCTGGGGGCATTCAAGCAGGGGCAAGGCTCCATCTGGGCAGGAGTGCCAAAGACGGGTTGGAGGGAAGCAAGAGATGGATGGATGGACGGGAGCATGATAGACAGGTGATTCACAGACACCAGATATACGTAAATAGACGGTAGGCAGGTAGATAGATGAGGTTGATAGATTGATGGATGATCAATCAACTAGTAGAGAGAAAGACAGATGATGTGCATACAGACGGTGATGACACGTAAACAGACCACGGATCATAGACAGAAGGTCAGCCCCCTCTCGAGTGTCAGCTCTGGAAACTAAGCCCAAGCCCCCAGCTGGGCCTCAGCACCTCCCCAGCATCCCAACCCTGCCTGCCCAATTCTCATTGGCTCTAACACCTCCACTCCCCCCATCACTCACTGTACTTAAGCCTCCTGGCCCCCTTGTTCACCAACACCCCAAGCACACGTCTACCTCAGGACCTTTGCACTTGCAACTCCTCTCCCTGGAGGGCTATTCTGCAAGGCGTTTACATGACTAATCCCTTCACTTCGGCCTTGTCTCTCTGGCTGTGCTACCTAAAAATAGCCCGCCTCCCCTCCCTACCACTCTCCCTCCTCCAGGCAGGCTTTGGGGCATTTATAACTGCCTAGTGTCACACCATACATCTGTATCATTCTGATCTGTTTCCCCTCATTCTACAAGATGATTCACTCTGTGAAAACAGGCACAGCGTAGTCTTTACTGCTGGATCCCCAGCACCCAAAACAGTGACGGGCACAGAACAGGTATCCCATAAATACTTCTTACTAATGGCCGTCAATCACAAATTCCAGGGAGAAAGTTCAGATTGATTTCATTTCCAAGCTCCCCACAGGGGATTGCAAAGAACACTCCTGGCTCAGAATACTGGAGTTGAAAGCCCTTCAAAACCCAGCCCAGCCCCAGGGTCCTCTGATGGGCTGGGCTCTCCCCAGCCCTACACAAGCCCTAAGATCTCCCTGTTACTGGCTCCTGGGATAGAAACCTTCATATCCATCAACACAGACCAGGTGCACATAGTCACAGATGTAACAGATGCACCCTCCAAACTCAAGGCAGACCCAGAACCAGCCAGAAACAGAGAAACCGTATTGAAAAGTCAGTACCTGCCCAGCAGCTTGGAACAAAGGACCACAGTGTAACTCCAGGCGAGAACTAGCTCCCAGGACCAGTGAGAGTTTGTATCTGTTAGCTATCAACACGTAACAAACCACCCCACATCTCAGGGGCCTATTTTAGGACTTCACTGTTCACTGCTGTGGGCCAGAAATGTGGGCAGGGCTGGGCTCACTGGTACCACGGTGCTCAGCTGGGAGCCTGGCCTGGGCCGGCGTCATCCAGGACGGAACCACTCACCAGCCTGGCAGCTGGCACTGGCTGTCATGGGGCCACCTCAGTTCTGCCGCGGCAGGATGGCCCAAACAATTTCACGTGGCCGGCGAGAGGACCACAAGAGGGGCCACGGGCTCTAAGTTCTAGGCCCACAAGTCATACTGTGTCACTTCTGCTGTCCCTGTTGGTCAAAGCAAGTGACAGGGGACACAGGGGGCAGGAGACGGCATCCCTCCTGATGGGGGACACAGCAAAGTGACACTGTCAAAGGGTGGGTGGGGTCAGAGGTAATCGTCGTGGCCACCTTTGGAGACACCTCGAATCCCACTGTTGTCCCCTTTTTGCAGGTGGAGGAGAGCACAGAGAGGGCAAGCGACTTCCCTGCAGTCAACCAGCCTCAGGACTCAAAGCCACACAGTCTGACCCAGCATCCCCCCTCTGAGCCACCCCTCCCAGAGTTTAAATTCAGACCTGGACACAAGCCACCTGTGTGGCCAGACCAGGTCCCCCAGCCTAGCTCTGAGAGGACAGGGAATCTTCTGGGTGGGTGGGTGGGTGGGCAGACAGCGGGCTGACTGGCCAGGGTCCCCCAGGGTGACCCGAGACAGGAAAGAGTCTGGGTGACCTTTAAAGTCACTCCCCAAGTCCCACACCCTGACTGTGAAGGAAAGCACAGAGCCTCGAATTGGCACACCAGCGCGATTTAGCTCTCTGCCCAGCTTACACACCCAGGTCCTTTCTGGTGTCTGTCCCAGCCTGTCTCCTAAACCCAAGCTCTTCTCCTTCGCAAACCTCTCTCCTCAACCTTCCCATCTGATGGCCCAGGTCCCCATCTGGGCATTACCCGCTCCCCCCCCCCCCGCCCCGCCCACCGAGTGCCCATCCTGTGCACCTCACCTCCACCGACATCTCCCCATCCTCTCGGGTAACGACCTCCCACACACACTCAACCCATCTATCCCCAAAGCAGAGGCAGAATGAGTCCTCCCAGTTCCAGACCAATGGGTCACCCTCCCATACAACATTCAACAGCTCCACATCGCTCATAGGAAAAAGACCAAATCCTCAGTGGGGGCTTCCACACTCTGCCTGGGCTGGCCCCCGCCCCTCTCCCCACCCCCACCAACAAGCCATCTGGCCCCCACTCGCCCCCAACGCCCCCTTCTGCCCCGGGGCCACCGCACATGCTGTTCCCTCTGCCTGGACAGCCCCCTTCGGATTCTGGCTCGTTCCTGCTTAACTTTCAAATTTCGTATCTCTATCTCCAAGACACAGCTTGAAGAGGAAGAAGTTTTAAGAGGGCAATGGGGAAAAGATGATAAGGAAATAATGCAGAGAAAGTTTCTGAAGGCACATGCAAAAGCTCATCGAGGCTGTCTCTGGGAGGAAGACCAGGAGCACAGGGGAGACCCCATGTCCGGTACAGTGAGACGAGTCAGTGCTGGCTGAAGGTGCGCCATGCATCGCTGAATGCCCACCATAACCACACAGTGCCCCCAGTCCACAGGTGGGGAAACTGAGGCCCGGAGAGGACAAACAGACAGCTGGCCAGAGCAGACCACAACCCAGGCCTGATGACGCTGAGCCAGCACCCGAGCCTACTCCATCCTGTCTCCCGCCGTCACAGAGTTTTCTCAACATGGGCACGTACTACTTTTCCAGTCTTAAAACCCTGTTTGTTTTTAAAAGAACAAGATCTGCCATCTCCCAATGGAAAACGTTTATTTTCCCTTTCCTGCCTATATTTCCGAGGCGGGGAGGGGCACATTATTTTCCAAGGCTTACACCGCTGATGAAAACATGCTTCTGAGTGTTTGCTAAAGATTTTCTTGGTCAAAGCTAAGGTGATAAAAATTAGTGCAGAAAGCCTCCTCAAAATAAATGTAACAATGGGATTGCATATTAGCTCGAGTGTTCTCCTCGAACAAGGTGAGCTCAGACTGCTCTAGACGGTGGCTCATGGCTTTCAGGAAGGACGCAGGGGTCCTGGGACAGAGTAAGAGTGCCCGGCCCAGAGGGCTCTGGCTGTGTGCGCCCTGCTCCCTGTGGGACCCGCGCCCAGCTCAGTCCCCAGGAGAGCTCTGAGCCCTGCCCGTCCTGCAGCCGGAGGGGCGACAGAGACATGAGGCTTTCCCATGCACGGTGAGACATGGAGGGTTTCTGAGGCCACGCCAGCAACCGGGGAGCACCGCCCTCCACAGTCAGGGCAGCTCCCCCAGAGACCCACCACCCAGTGGGAAGCAGGAGAAGGGTGTTATTCCACAGGGGCCTCGCTGCCCCCGCCACCGGCTGACACTCATGGGCAGGCACCTGCCGGCCAGTTACAGCTGACCTACTGGGCGGAGCCCACACGCCTCCTCCGAGGCTCACAACCTCTCCAGGAGCGTAGAGCTGACATTTCTCCACGCACGAAGGAGGACACTAGGCACGGCCTGATGCAGGCACCTGCCGAAGCCAGCCGGGGGCAACGGGCAGGGCTGGAAGCCTGGAGCTCTTCACAGGCCCTGAGCTCTGCCTCCCGGTCTCCCTCTCCCTCGCACGCAGGTGCACACACGTGCACGCGCAGCCCCTCCCTCCGGGCTTCCTGTTGCTTCTGCAGGAGCAGTCAACCCCCCACTCTGCCCAGGAGTCCCTGGTGCAGGCTCCTGGTCCCTCCTCGGCACCATCCGGCCACACTCCCCCCTCCTCCCCACCCTCCAATCACTGCCCAGCTTCAGTCCCTTGAGCACCCCTCACGCTCCTTCCCACCTCCTCCCCCCAGAAAACCCTGCCCTTCCCACTCGGGCTGGTTCCCTCCAACCCACCTTCTGGCCCTCAACCCAAGTGACGCCTTCCCTGAGCTCCTCCGGCCTGCAGGCCCCTTCCCAGCACCAGGGCAGCCTCACCCTGGTGGGACCAGTGTCTGCCTGTGGGATCACCCAGGCCCAGCCCACCCCTAGTGAGACTAGCCCATGGCGATGGGTCAATGCCTCTGCTGTCCATGCTGTCCCCATGCCTGCTGTCACGCCTGGCCTAAGAGAAGGCACTCAGTGTGCCAGACGGGAGGGAGGAAGGAGGGGAGGTGGAGGGGAGTCCCCACTTGCAATGAGCCCCCTGGTGTGCCTCTTCTTTTCCCAACCCAGGCTCTCTCACTCTTGCAGGGAGAAGCCATCTAACACCCTCTCTGCAGCGAGCAATGTCCCACCCCATGAAATGTTTGGTAACTGGGCTCCTGGGTGCCAGTGGGAGGGGCGACCCAGGTCCCCTGGCCCAAGAGTCCACCAGGTGAGATGCAACGTGCGCTCCACCCGGGGTCAGAAAAAGGAACCAGAAAAACAAGACGGGTGATTGGAGTCTGTATTTCCCTGAGGGAACAGCTGTTCTGGGCTAATGTCCTCCTGGAATAAACTGTCATTAGTTCATTTAAAAAACCACACAGAGACTAATTATTAACAAATCTGTAGGCTTCTTTTTAGGAGCGCGTATCACCAAGAAGTTGTGCTCCGAGCGGCTGCCCTTCACACCTGCTAGGGAAAGACCATTCACCCCAAAGTCTTCATGCCCTGCTGTCACTGCCTTTCTTGGGGGATTTTTCCCCCCTCGATTTTACTTTTCCTGATGGGTCCCTGCGAGTGGGAAGAAGGGGCTGCATGGTGTCATTACCATACGCTCGAGATAAAGCCAGCATTCACTGAATGTCCCTGGAGCAGGGACATTCTGGAGCTGACAGCAGAACAGTGGACAACAGAAATCCTTACAGAAAAAAGGTACCAACATAGTTCCCAGGCAGCGGGGAAGAGTTGGGAAGATACGAGGAAACGTGTCACATAAAGATGTCACCAATGTTCACAGTAATGACCTTAAGGAAAGGCGAGCCCCACCAGATCCCCCGGAGGACATAAATGAGAAAGGGCCTGTGCCCCCCCCCCCGAGCCCCCCGAGGGGCTGCCCAGACAAGCAGAAGCACGACGCGGACTCTTAGTTTGTTCCATGTTTGGGTTATTGAACGGCCCCCACTACTCACCCTTCCCACTAAAGCAGTGAGACAAAATAATACATCATCCCTAAATCTTCTGTTGCTTCATATTAAGGCAGAACCAGCTACCCATGAGGACTGGGGGGGCAGGGACACCCCAGTGTCCCTGCCCAGACAAGAGGAGCAGGAGGGCCCCATGGTCCACGTGCCGGCTCCTGAGCCCAAGGCCCACCTCAAGCATCATCAACCCAGCATGCTCACGGTGTAACATCCCGGCTGGGGCTGTGACTTGGCCTTTGACCTTGCCCTTTGACCTGGGCCTGTTACGTCCTGACTTCCCCAGCCCCGCTCCCCAATTAGGAAGATAGGCCCAGGGCATCCAGAGGAGTGCCCCTCCCATACCAGCGACCCCGTGAACCAACCCCAGGGCCAACCAGGGGCAAGGGTGGGAAGGTGGGAAGGGATGCCTGATTATCGCCTGGTGGTGCTGATCTCAGGCCAGGAGGAACTCTTTTGGCAACATCATGAGGGCACCAGTGGGAGGCGTGGGTGGCAGAGCCTCAACCCTGCACAGGATCAGAGCCCCCCCCCCCCCCCCACCAACCCTGTCACTGGCCAAAATGCTCAGGGGCCACCAAGAGGCCTTGGGTGGAAACTTCTCCATAGTGACAGGCACTGTGCCAAACGCTTTACAGAAACTAACCCACCTGATCCCCACAGCCACCTTCACAGTAGGCACTGCTACAAGTAATCCTCATGTTACAGATGGGGAAACTGAGGCTTGGAGATGTTAAGTGGATCTGTCAAAGTCATGCAGACCCAGGCAGTCTGACATCGAAGAGTCCACGTACCGGCCAGTCCCCCTCCAGACCTCCCGGGGTCGGGCTGCCATGTTAGTGGAGCAAGAGACACTGACATGAATCTGACTGAGCCAAGTCTCTGGGAGCTCAGGAGGTCTCTTGTATCTACTGTGACCTGCCTGCTCCTTCCACCGAGACATGGGGTCTATTTCCCTCTCCTTGGCCTTAAACTGCCCCGTGCCCACTCTCATAGAATTGGGCAGAAATGCAGGTCCTAGACCCAAAGAGGCTCCATGCATTTCCACCACTGCCACGAGACAATGTTGCCGGGTCCATGGACGGTAAGGTACACGTGGAGAAGAGGCGCTAGCAGAGCCCAGCCTGGGTCCTAGACCTGCCGGCCTGCAGACACCTACTTGCAGACCACGGATCGCTGGTAGAGAATGAGCTAGACACAACACAGAAGGGGACCAATCTGAGAAGTCCGGTGCTTACAACACAGGGATCCTGTCATCGTACTTGTGAACGTGGTACCGTCAATGTGGCTCGTCAAACTGTGAGCTGGCCGGGTGGGCGATCCAGCTCCCCACATCACGCTCCCCGCACACAGCAGTGCTTACTGCGTCAGCAGATAAATGATCATCAAAGAGTCACAAGCCCAGGATGATAATATATAGCATTTCCCCATCTCCCTGAAACTGACACCCCCTGTGACCTTTGTGACCTTTGCTATGTCTGTGTCTCCTCCTGTCTCAGTGCATGACCATGGCTACTTTACTAATGTCCTAAGGCCATCTTCTGTACATAAATAAATTTGGTTTCATATAGATCATATACGATCACTCTCTACGGAGAACCTGTATCCCCCACCACACCTGGAGTCTAACAAGAAAATAAAGAATGTGGGGCAGGGCCAGGTGACCCCAGCATGGCAGCACCCAGGCACTGAGACAGTTTGGATGCTCGCAAGTGCTCAGAAGCTTTGCACAAAAGACCCTGCTGACAAATGTGCCAAGGTCAGCAAGAACGTGACTCATGTGACTGCAGAAACACAGTCATCCCCGAATTAACATTGCCCGAGACAATGTTTTCCTGCCAAAGGGAAGCAAAAAGATAATTTCTGGCACTTCTCTCTAACTTGATTCAAATCCCCTGAGCTGGTGATTACAAGGCAAAAATTTTTCTGCACGTGGATACAACTTCCAAGAAGTAGTGGGACCAAAAACATAAAGTAGTAACACAACTCATTAGTAAGAGTATTGAGACAGATGGTAACTTTAACAAAGTGTTACATTTAAAACAACTGCATGACAATATATAATAAGTGTATTTATTAGGCCACATGGCTACAGTCCTCCACTTGCGTCTTGGCGGATTCATTCTGTAACCATCCACTGAACAATGTTGGCCTATGTGTGCCGTGCCCGTTAGATAAGGTGCACTGCCAAGCTACCCATCCAGTGACTTGCTCGAACAAACAGGGACACCACCCCAGCCCATTAAAGAGGAAACCTTCAATGACTCTGCCGACAGCTAATTCACTGCCATCACCTTGCCTGACTTTCAATAAATAAATCTCATCCTGGTGGCCATTCTGGTTAAATGAACTGGGAAGTGAAAGAGTATGTCTGCGTCTGTGTGTTCATATGACTAAAGATACATACATGGCTATCAGACGGATTGCCTGAGCCAGGAAAGGGATGAAACACAAGTACCTGTTCCATCTAAGAGACTGAAGCCCTTCAGGTAAGATGTATGAAGGGGCCCAGAGAGAATGGGCCGGGCAGGCAGGGAATAGGTGGGGCAGAGTGGGCGGGGCAGAGTGGATGGGGGAGACAGAGTGGGTGGATGGAAAGGGGTGAGTGGGGCACGGAGTGGGTGGGGTAGGAGGTGGGCGGGGCAGACGGTGGTCTGGTGGGCGAGGCACCAAGCTCCCTGGATCCAAGCTCCTCCCCCAGCCACCTCTGCCTGTATATGTGCCCATGGGTGGGACACTTGGTCTCCCCAGCCCTCCGGCGCTACCTCAAGGGTTTAGAGGAAGGTGAAACAGAAGGAAGCATGATGGCCCCGCGTGGAACACAGAGTTGACAACATGCACATTTTCACTCCAGCTATCAATAATTTACCAGACTGTCAGCTCTGTGAAGGCCGGTGACCTTGTCAGTCTTGTATCCGGGATAAATATTATCAAATAACATTTGGATGGACATAATGTTCAGGCTTAGATCACACATCTTAGTCCAACCTTTAATTTCTTGGTAAAGAAATGTCATGAAACATAATAATTGCTTCAGTCTTCCGGAGATTCCTTCTGCACAATTTTCAAAGGGCAGCCTGCAGGCCACATGCAGTCCCAGATGCGTGGTTTGAGTTGGGGTTTTGTTTGTTATTAGGTTGGTGCGGCAGGGGCCGTGGCTGATTACCTACAGCCACTATGACTATCCCCTCCTTCACCTGCTCTTGTAGGGGTAGCCATGCACCTACCCAAAACAAACAACCAAAAACCAACCAAACAAAACCCCACATTTCCCAGCCCCCCAGCACCTGCCAAGGAGGCATCAGTGGATTGTCCCTGGGTAGGACTCCCAGGAAAGCAGGGTCATGACTCAGCAGGTGGACACCCCTCAACCTGTCACCATCCCCTTCTTCCTGCCCATAAGGTGCCGCACCTCTAGCAGCATCCTGCCACCAGTGGCTTGCAAGAAAGTTGCAGAGCCTTCGACCCTGCAACCAGAAAGCAGGTGTGCTGTCTGAACTTCTGTAAAAGAAAACCCCAATCTTATTTTAGCCAGCGCTGCTTAGCTTTCCTATTACACGAAGCCAAACCAATCCCTAACCGATAAACTTGACAATATCTAACCATCATATTTCACATAAAAATCTGGATGTCCAGCCTCCGGATATAAATAGCGCGATCTGGCAGCCCTAGGTCCGTGCTCCCACAGGGCCCTAATGGGCTCTATGGGAACAGTCCGATCCCTGACTTGCCTGCTGGCCAGGGTGGGACTCCGATAGACCCTGCAGCTCAGGCCCCATGTGAGACAATTTTATAGGACATGGAATAGCTCCCACCTCGCAAATGCAAAATAATAAGTCCCAAATCCTCTGATGTCTATTGGTTGCATTCACACTTTCTCCTTTTGCCTCTCTCCCTGTGACATTTTACGTCCACCGCATAAACGACAATCTGGTTGAAGCACTGGTGGGCGATCCAGAACATTCTCACCCTTCACACCCTCACGGGCAGCTGCAGCTGGTGTGACCACTCCACAGCCCTAAGTGTTACAATGGCTCAGCCATGTCCTTCCAGAAGGTGTCCTTCCCCAAAAGGGCCCTCCAGGCAAACTCACAAAAGTGAAACAACCCCCTCCTCCAAAATACACATTCAAATCTTATTTGAAGACCACCAAGATGCTGTCCCAGAATTATAGCACCAGTGTCAGTAACTTCGAGAAGGTGAGAGGACCCTGGGTGGACTGCAGGTCCGGGGAGGGGTCTGGCAGGCAGCTGGGGAGCAGCGTCTGAGGAGGATCCTCCTGACGAGCCCCGCTGGCTCAGTACGGGCTTACCCACATTCACAGGTGGGGGAAATGAAGCGCAGAGAGGCTGACAGCTTGGCCTTGACATGGACCCAGTTATAGGAGGGGCTGCCAAGGGCCCCGGGAGCTGTCCCACCCATGCCCCCCCCCCCCACTCTCTTCACAGCGTTCTCTGCCTCCTGCCTTTATTCACAGAAGATGGAATCATCTCGAGGTGATCAGAGAATGTCTGAGGGGACATTTGCCTCCTCGAAGCTGTGAAACCAATGACCGGTGTCTCAAAATTTACTCACGGTCATAGACAATGGCTCAGTAAGCCTCACCTGCCAGGAGTTAGGGACAACAATTACCACCATGTGACATAAAGGAAATGGATGTTCGGAGAAGTGAGGTGACTTGCCCAAAGTCATTTAGCCTGTGTGTGGCAGAGCCAGGACTTGGACCCATCCATCCGGCTCCAGACAAAGTATGTTTGGAGGTCATTGTTCTCTTAGTCAGAGAGCGCCATCCAGCAAGAACCAAACATGGCGTATTTTAATTCCTCTGGGGAAGCTCGCTGAGTTGAAATAAATTAATCTTGTGTGGATAGGAAATGGTCTGTTTGGACACCCTCCCCACCTTTTTTTAAAGATTTTCTTTATTTATTTGAGAGAGAGAGAGAATGAGAGAGAGAGCGCGCGTGAGAGGGGGGAGGGTCCGAGGGAGAAGCCGACTCCCCGCCGAGCGGGGAGCCCGATGCGGGACTCGATCCCGGGACTCCAGGATCATGACCTGAGCCGAAGGCAGTCGCTTCACCGACTGAGCCACCCAGGCGCCCTGGACACCCTCCCCTTAACAACATGAGAAGATCAGACTGAAGGAGGCCAAGGGCCTCTCTAGCATGAGAGCTCTGGACCATGACAATCCCACTCTGGTGAACTCAACCAATTAACAAACATTCACTGGGAAACAGCCAAGTGTAACATAACCAGGAGGACACGGGACAAGGCCCAGCCCTCGGGGGGCTTGCGGTCCAGAGCAGTGCTGCCCAGCACTGTGGGGATGGAATGTTCCAGATCTGCACTATCCAACTTGGCAGCCACCAGCCACATGTGGCTACTGAGTTCTTAAACTGTGGTCAGTGCAACTGAGGAAAGGAAATTTTAATTTTAATGTATTTAACTCAGATTTTAATGGCCACAGGTCGCTAGTTACGGTACTGGACAGCGTTGTCTAGAGGGAGAGACATAATAAACTAGGTTATCAAATAAATCAGTGAGATCACGTCAAAGAGTGACAGAGAGAAGGCAATTGGCAATGGATCAAGAGGGGCGCAGGGTGGAGAGGGGGAAAGCCGGGGCCCTGAACTTGGTGCCTGACCTCCTCATGCCGACAAAGCCCTCCCTGCTCATGGCTTCTGTGTGGCTTTCAGGTGGGAAGGGGGCGGGGAACAGAAATTTCAAAAGTATCTAATCTTTTTCTGTGCAGTACTTTTACCATCAGAAAAAAAAAAAAACTTTAAGTTTTTAAACTCCGTATCTTTTTAAAGCATGCAGCTTTTCTTTTTAATAAGCCCAAAGAAGCTGACAAGGTAATTACCGCATAGCTCTGCTGCTAATTAAGCCACACGGACACTCTGCCAGGGGCCACAGGGACGTCCCCAGGACTCGGGACTCGGGAGGGGAGCACCAGAGCAAGGAGCCGTGGGAGAGCCACCAGGCGAGAAACGGGGAGCATCTCCCTCATCACCACCGGGCCCTGGGGCTGCAGCAAAGGAGACACCAGAGGGGGCTTACACTTCGGAAAACTTCCTGCCCTGCCTTTTGCTGGACCAGGCAGGGGTACGAGAAGACCTGGGACTCAGTACTGAGGGTCCAGCCAGGAGGTGGCAGGGGCTCCCAGCGGCCAGTGACAGGGAAAAGGAAAGCAGCAAGAGTGCTCCCCAGGGAGGAAGGTGGATGTGTCTGTGTGTCAGTGTGCAGCTCAGGAGGGTACAGGATGCTCTGAATGGCTTCTCTCCCTCTAGACGTGGATCTGCCCCTGCAGAAGGCTGCAGCTGCTGGTCCCCCAGCCACCCTTTGGCTGCGCCTGAGCTGCTTTTCCACGGTGGCCGGTCCAGCTGACCAGCCACAAGCCTCGTCAGCTAAGACCCTGGTGTCTGCTGCCTGCATCCATTCATTCCACAAATGCTCGCTGGAGCCTCCTGCATGGGAGGTCCGTGCTGGGCTCTGGGCCGAGAGGGGGACACGCCACATGGATGACAGACCCCGAGATCCCAGGCAGAGAGGAGCGCCACGAGCAAATCAGAGCTGAGGGACGGGATTGGGGCTAGTTGGGGCAAGGCATCTCCTTTAATCTAGCCGGGTGGACAAGGAGGGCGTTCTGAGGAGGTGACATCAGCCCGAGACCTGAAGGATGGGAAGAGGACAGCAAGACACAGAGGTCCGGAGCTCAGGAGTCAGAGAGGTCAGGGCAGGGCCCCCCACACACTCACGCAGGGACACGCACACGTGGAAGCTGTCAGCAGAGACACTGAGGCCATGGCTGAGTGCTAGACTCAGGGGCTCCCCAGGTGAGCTCACCTGAGCCATTTTACCCCCAGGGGACGCCAGGCGATGTCTGAAGACATTTTTGGCTGTCATAACTAGGGGTTGGGGAGCTACTGTCATCTAGTGGGTGGAGGCCAGGGATGCTAACCATTCTACCTACAGTGCGCAGGACGGCTCCTACCACAGAGAGGGACTGGCCACAAACGTCCACAGTGCCAAGCCTGAGAAAGCCCGCCCTCAATCAAAGGTGCCCCACCTGGCTGGCCCTCCAGAGCAGACTCGTTGTAAAGGGAAACGGCCAGGCCCCGCGTAAGCGTTTTAAAAGGCAGCCCCAGCTGACTCTTAGGCCAGTCTCTGGTCCCGCACTGGGGAACCGAGGAGACACCCAGAGGGCAGGGCATGGGGAAAGAAGGCAGCCACGGGCCTGCAGGGACCCCCAGTGTGCTATGCCGGGAAGAGGGGAAGGAGCTGGGGGAGGAGGGAGCCCGAGAGGGAAAAGCAGCAGAGTCCGGGGGAAGGGAGGGTCAGAAAGAGGGACAAGCGACGGGGCAAGGACCGTCAGGGGACGAGACGGAGAAGGCTGAGTAGTGGCACGGGTTGGACAAGGAGGAAGCCTCCAGGTGGGACCACGTCAAGTCCCCGTGAGTAGGAACTCCGCGGAAGGAGGAAAGCTTATGTGTGTGCTGCCTTCCCTTGTTTAAAGCGCAATTTGGGGAGAAGGCCTGGCCACGCCTGTGGGTGCAGAGTAGAGATTCACAGAGGGGAGTGTGGCAAAGATGCACACAGAATCCCTAACGCGGTGATGGTGCGACGGAGAGAGTTAGAAGGATGGGCCCTGGGGAGCACCGTTCGCCCCGACACACAGCCCGTGGCCACAGACGTGGCCACTTGAGAGATCTGATGCACTAATAAGGTCACAAAAAGCTGCTCAAGCTCACCGGCAATCGAGGAGCCACAAATTAACACAATGAGCCACCACTGGTCACTCTTTGTGGGGGGGGGGAAGGAGACTGATGACCTCAGATGTTGGCAAGCCATCAGAGAAAGGGCACTCTCAGAGATTCCGGAAAGAATGTCAATTGGTACATTTTCCAAGGTGCAGTACCACAGAAAGAAAATGTGGGTCCCCTGTGACCCAGACATCCCACAAGATGGGACACACCCTAAAGGAAATGTACACAGGAGCACAAGGAGACTTTGCCTGGGTACCCACAGCCAAGGGGATTGTGATGGGCAAAAACTAGAAACAACACAATTATAGAAACTGAAGAATTTATTCCTTGGCATACTACGCAGGTATTAAAAGAGAGGGAGATAGAGATACACCATGTGACAAGAGCTCCAAGACCCAGTGTGGAGTAGAAACACGAGCTGAAGAACCTTATACACAGGGTTTTCTTAATGCCTTCTTCCAAGAACATGTAGCTATAAACCTACAGGAAAGGTCCAGAAGATCTCCTCTAAACTCATCACGGTGGGAACCTCTGAAGAGTGACAGAGGGATAGTTTATCTTTCCGAGAATGTTCTGAGTTTTTACTAAGAGAATACTGATGCATGAAAAACACATTCGGGGGGGGGGGACACCTGGGTGGCTCTGTCGGTTAAGTGTCCAACTCTTGATCTCAGGGTTGTGAGTTCAAGCCCCACACTGGGCTCACTAGGCATGGAGCCTACTTAAAAAAATGCATTTGGGGGGTGAGGGTAATGCAACCTTGGGCTGTTTTATAAAAATCTAGAACCCGGACGAAAGGAGGCAACTCTTCTCCTTGACTTTGTACTGGGTTATTCCACAGCTGGTGCACCAGCTTCACCTTTCAGGAGTAGATCTTTAGAGCAGCAGGAGGACAAATGAAGAAATCCTGAAGGGAGGTCAAGATGAGGGCTGGGACTTTTCAGCCCTACTGAAGAAAAGAGCAGATCAGTGTGATAACTGCCCTAAAATAGCAAGCTCTCTGAAACCCCCAGCAACACACACCATGAGACGATCCCACCAGGACTGATGGACTGCAGCCTCCAATAAGCCATCTGAAGAATTTTTAAATAGGTCTGCCCAAAGCAAAGCATGCCCCGCACCAGAAAGAAATGAGTTCCCCATCAAAAGAGGTATGCAAGCATGCCAAGCCAACCAGGCAAGGCTGTTAAAAGAAAATGCTCCCCTAGTCCACCCTTCCTGCTTCAAGCTCCCGGGCTGCTTCCAACTTGAAGGTTTTGATTCTCTTTCTGCCAGAACTCCTCTGCTTAACACAATCCATAAATACTTAATTGCTTAGTATCTTTAGCAAGGTTCTACCACTCACAGAATTATACATGCTATAGACTCTTCACCGCAGACATCTGCTCTCAGGGTCCCATTTTGACCATCTGAGCCAGAGACTAACTCAGGCGTTTGCCCTCCCACGGCACCATGTAAGCACCCAAGCCCTTCCACCTCTCCCTGGTGGACTGGCCCCAGCCACCTGCCGAGCCCACGGTTCCCACCCACGGAGGCATCAACTCACAGACAGCCAAAAAGCTAAATCCTCCATAATTTCCGTTTCAAGTTTGCTTCCTTTTACTGCCAGGGAGACAAAAGGAGCTGGGGAGGATTCTCTCGTGACGAGCCACTCAACTTCCATAATTGGAACAATCATGGATGTGCATCTCCAACACAGAGAAAACCAATCCATCATGGAGTGCTGAAGGCTTAATCCCCGATTCCTAATAAAAGGATTAATTAAAGCCTTAAGGGTCGGCTTAGGGCAGGCTCTGCTTGAAACTCCAAGGAAATTAACTTGCCCTCCCAGATGTAGAAAAGCCAGGGATTTCCTCTGGCTGGTACCTTAGTTTGACCAAATGACACAGTGTCAATAGTCCTAACAAAGAAATCTTACAAGCCTTGCATAGGTTTATTGTTTAAAATTTCAAATTGGGCCGTCGTGCCCAGAGCTGCCTTTAATAGGTCCCCCTTTGTAGTTAGAGAGTAAAGCTCCTATGTGTTCCAGTTAAGTGAAGGAATCCCTCCCCACAAAGCCTGCGTTCACCCCAGCCCCGGGGATTATCTTGATTTTGATGCCCACTGTTTAACGTGATCAAGTCCCCATCTGGGGCCGGTGCATTTAGAGAGAATAAGTCTTCTAAGGAAGGTAAGGGCAACTTAGGGTCGAAACATCATCTATGAGGGGATTGTGCTTCTCTAAGATAGGAAATTGAGTCCAGCACCTTGATACCAAAACATCAGCTTTGATTCTTTTTTTGAACCCTGCATTTCAGAAGCTCAGACTTCTCTCTGTGAAGTGAAAATTGCCTTCTGGTGGAGAAAGGTTTTAATGATCACTTTGCTTCCTGCGTCTCCATGGTGACAGGCCCCGCGCAGCCCACCCCCTCCTGCTTTATTAGGCCTTTCTTCCTCTCTGGAAAGTAATCAATCAAGCCATATAGACGCCTTTGTAACCGGGTTTATCACCTAAACAATCGACGCTGACGCGGGGGCGGGGGAGCGGACAAAGTCCATATAATGTAATGAAACCGGGCTCCGTCCTGGCGCACGCCCTTCATCTCCCTGCTCGCCGCTCCGCCGGGCACACCTGTCCCGAGAGGCGGGCGGGCGCGCCCAGGTGCGCCAGGCCCCGCCGGAGTTGGGCGTCCAGCCGAAGCCCCCGTGCGCCGCGGCCGCGGGAGCGCTGCCCTGCCGGGCCGGGGCCGCCGGGGCCTCCGCCCCGGAGAGGGAGGCAGAGCTCGGAGCCAGCGCTGGCAGAGGCGGCCACAGGTCTGACTCTCTTCCCCCAACTGGTCAGCACCCAAGGCAGGGCAGCCCCTCGGAGGGGACCGCGGAGCCCACAAGCCTGCAAGGAGGGCCGATGCGGAGCGCCCGGCTCTGCCCGGGAAATCGGTTCTTTTCCGGACAAAGGGCTCCGCGGCGACCCGGGCGCGTTCCTGGAGACGCGAACTGCGGAGCCCGAGCGCCCGGGTCCTGGCGCGGCTCCCCGATTGCAGAGCGCGGCGCGGAGCGGCGCCGGGGACGAGCCCAGCGCCGCCTGCCCCCCGGCCTGCCCACCTGCCCGGCCGCCCTCGCCCGGCCCGGTTACCTGGGTTCTCCCCGGCGTCGGCGGAGGAGGTGGCCGAGGAGTCGGTGAGAACGCTGGGGTCACTCTGCGAGCGGCCCCGCGACACGAGGCAGCCGCTCCCGTCCTCGGACGCGGCCATGGGCCTGGCCGGCGCGGGGGCAAGGTGCTGGAATCAGAGCATCCGCGGCGGCCAAGGTCACAGGCGAGGGGGCTGGAGGGGGCGTCTTTTTAAAAAGGAAAATCAAAAAGGACAGGGAAAGGGAAGGAGCCGGGGGACAAGGCCAGACTGGCTTCAGGGTGAGACAATGGCCTCGCGGCTGCAGCCAGCCGCATCCCGGCGCGCGCGGCCTCGCTCTGCTATTTATTCGTGTTTATTCCCATTCTTCAGTCTATATTCCAGGAAAAAAAAAAAGTTGAACCAGGAAATAAAAACTTTTTCTTGTCAGTGTTTATTGCGTGCTTGGGGCAGGGGGTGATGTCCAGGAATTTCTGGGGGCGCTCCCTCCCCCCACCCCACCCCCCACCCCCCCGGGGGAAAAAAAAGGGAAAAAGGAAAATCTTTGCTCTTGCAATTGCTTTAATCTGAAAGCTGTTCTTGGAGCATCTGTTGGAAAACATTAGGATTCTCCCATCATGCCGTGCGAGAGGAGCATGACGTCACGAGAGAGGGGAGTGAGAGCCAGCGCCGTGATGGGGAGGGGTCTCATATACCTGGGCTGCCTGCCGCCTGCCCAAGGGAGGTGGGGGGGCTGATCATGAGTTATGAACTGCCTACCCCCCACCCCAGCAGAGCTCTAGAAACATGAACGCTTCCAGTCCCACTTCCTCCCCTCCCCAGTGGCAGGGGAGGAGACCCTGAGGGTGCCTCCCTTGGAGGCAGGGCCTAATCTCCACCAGCAGCTTCAGGCAGCTAGCTTGTCTCCCCGCCCTCCCTCTCTTGGGGATATGGAGGCCAGTAGGTCCTCCTGCCCAGACTCCACCAGGGTGGGGGGGTGCCCTCCAGAGCTTTATCCCTGCAACCTTAACCCCTTCTCCACTGCCCACCCTGCTTCCTCCAGGCCCTCAGCCCCCTGCCTGGGAAGAGACAGGCAGCACAGGCCCCTGGTGCCTTCCAGGGACGCCTCCCCCAGATGCCTAGATGGAGTTGATGGGCCAGGCAGTGAAGGTGACATCCCCTAGGACTGCCACTTACAGAGGTGCCCTCCAAAGTGCTAATGAGCAATTCTCACCATTCCAGATAGTGGCATGGTGGGGGGGGGGGCACAGGCAGCTCCAGCGTCTCCCGCTAAGGCCTGGGGGACAGGAAAGGTAATGAAAAGAGGAAAGCCCAATAAAGGCGCAGGGAAGGATTGGGTGTGGCACAGAGCCAGGCCTCGGAAGGTGTCCAGAGGAGGGGGCATTTCACCAGGGACACCGCGGGAGGCTGCTCCCGCCGAAGACTGGCCGTGTGCAGAGGCCGAGCATAGACGCTACCATGCTGTGATCCAGTCTCAGCCCCTCAGACAACTCCAGGGGGCAGGCCCCGCTGCAGAGGAGGAAACTGAGATCAGAGGTGGGGCTCGCCAGGGGTCCCACGGCTGGCGACAGCAATGCAGGGCCTGCGACTTTCCGGGGGCTGTTCCTCCAGATTTGGTCAGCCCCTAAAGCAGGACTGGGGTGTATGGGGAGCACCCTGGCAATGTTGGATGAACCCCAACGAAGGGCCAAGGACAGAACCAAGAAGTGGGGAAATAACATGGATGCTCGCTCCACACACAGCTTTGGACTGTCAGCAGCAGTAGCCTCCAGAGCAGGCATGCATGCGTGCATTCATTCATTCATTCATTCATTCCAATAACCCGCAGAGAGTCTAGTGCATGCTGGGCACCACATCAGGCATTACGAATCCAGCAGTGACCAAATGCAGAAACAGCCCCCACAGTGGGTCGTCCAGGATGAGAGGGGAGGGTGGAGCTGAGAATGATCACCAACAAACCAAGGGATGCCCCCCAAAACAGTTACAGTTGACAATACCATGAAACAAAGAGGAAACGGGGAGGACACTTTCCTAAATACTTTTTATCCACATAGAAATGTGCCAGATAGTGATGTGCCCAGCTCTGGGCTGAGCACTTTACTCGGGGCATTGTTTCCTCCTCAAGGCACCTGAGGAGGTGAGAGCAACTAGAGTCCTCACCTCAGACATGAGGGCAAGTCAGAGAGGTGAGTGGCCTGCCCGGGTCACAAGCCAGAACTGGCAGGGCCTAGGCCTACTGGCCCAGGGTGTCTCCAAGTGGGTCTTCAGGCAGCCCCCCAAGAGCCAAGCTGAGTCCTGGCCCCACGGGTGGGCTTTCGAACCCCCTACCAAGCACACCATCAACACCTCCCACGCGGAGGTGAGAAAGTCAGCAGCAGGCAGAGATGGAGCAGCGGGGTGGCAGGAGGATGGCAGCCCAGGGGTGCGTCCCAGAGAAGAAAGAGGGCACCAGGGCCTCCAGCTATCTGCCGACCCCCCACCACTCTCAGAACCCGTGCTGCTACTGACATTAAGAGTTTGCTTTAAATCAGGAGCGCCTGGGTGGCTCAGATGGTTGGGTGTCTGCCTTCGGCTCAGGTCATGATCCCAGGTCCTGGGATCGAGTCCCGCATCGGGTTCCCCGCTCTGCGGGGAGTCTGTTTCTCCCTCTCCCTCTGCCTCTCCATCTGCTTGTGTGCTCTCTCCCTCTCTCAAATGAATAAAATCTTTTTAAAAAGATGATTCTTTAAATTAATTCTTGGCACTTACATGCATTTTAAAGGAAACCCTCACCGCTGCCCCAGCAACAGAGAGGTGGCCTCCCTGTCATCTACAGGAAGGACTACAGTGCTGACTGGGACCCGCCAGCCAGGTCCACTATGGGCTCCAGCTTCACTGAAAAGGGAGATGAGCAAGGGTGGGACAGGCGTTCAAACACTCAGGACCAAACAGAGATGTTCTTAATGCGACCAGAAGGACACAGCACGGAAAAAAAAATTTTAAGGGAGCCAATGTTCCTAAATGCCTGTCCGTGCACCACCCAAGATAATTTCTAGTCTCTTCAGTTGGTCTTCACTGCAATGCCATTCGCCTACCCCCCCGAAACGTAAGGGCAGGACACCAAAGCACATGATGGGGCGCCTGAGTGGCTCAGTTGGTTAAGCACCTGCCTTCAGCTCAGGTCATGATCCCAGGGTCCTGGGATGGAGCCCCGAGTTGGGCTCCCTGCTCCGTGGGAAGCCTGCGTCTCCCTCTCCCTCTGCCTCTCCCCCTGCTTGTGCTCATTCTCTCAAATAAATAAAATCTTTAAAAATAAAAAATAATTTAAAAAAATAAAAGCACATGAAAGAAGACTTGGCATTTGCTCCAGGAGTGGAGAGGCAGCAGACAAGAGTGACAACCAAGATTTCGTTTCTTAAAAAATATGCTTTAGCAAAATATTGTGATTTGTCAGAGCTGAGGAGACATGCAGCTTGTCGTTGTATTTTTCTCCGGCTTTGAAATGTTCCATGATAAAAATAGCTTAAAGGTAAAAAAAGAAAAAAAAAAAAGGTGACCACTGCTACTGGTCAAAAGAAACTAGTCTGCTGGCTAAGTGCCTTCAGGAGAGACCGACCTTCCAAGTCAGTCAGCCCCAGAGCAGGAGCGGCCGGAAGTCTGGGAGGATCTGGCCCATGAGTGGCAGAAGGCCACTGTCCACAGGAGGTCCCAGCCTCGAGAATCCTCAAGGGATCTTTGTGAAGGTTACCAACTATCCCTCCTCAACGGGATCCCTGTAAGCACCTGCTGGAAACCTTACAGGAACCAACAAGGCCGCATAACACATAAACAACCCCAAAGCCCATCCACTGATACATGGATAAATACGACGTGGCGTACCCACCCACTGTCACATTATTCAGCCCTAGAAGGGAAGAGAACACAGATACCTGCTCTAACATGAACGGACCTTGAAACGTTACTCCAAGTGGAAGAAGCCAGTCACAAAGGAGGACATACTGCATGACCTCATTTACGCGACATGCCTTCAGAGACAGGCAGATGAGTGCTTGCCTTGGGCTAGAAGTTTGGGGGGGATGCGGAAACAGTGCTGATGAGTTTGGAGCTTCCTTTTGGGGTGACAGAAATGTTCTAAATGTTCTAAAGTTAGATTATGGTGAGGACTTCACAACTGTAAATATATTAAAAACCGTTGAATGTTATACTTTAAACAGGTGAACCTTATGACACATACATTATTGCAATAAAGCTGTTTTAAACACACACACACAGCAGATAAAGATACCTAGGCTGGGCTTTGGATTTGAAGATGACTGGGTTTGCTTCTCACCTTTGCAGAGTGTAACCATACCTAAAACCTCTCCTGTCTCTGCCCAGGGCTTCAAATCAGGCTAAAGTCCTGTCCGGGGTCATCCTTCTGGTCCTTAATCAGAAAACCCAAAGCTATTTCTCGACTCCAGCAGCCATGATAACCCCAACATAGTGGCCTCCAAGAACTACAAAGAACCAAAGTCAGTTAAATTTGTCCCTTCAACAAACACTAAGTGGTGAAGGCCAAAGGAAGGTCTTCCTCTACCTGGGGCAGTCAGGAGGGACATCATGGTGTAGGTGACCCTGGGCATGGCAGAGACGCGCAGGAAGTGTAGGAAGTGTCCACTGTCATCAGGAAGTAGGGGAAAGGGGCTGCAAGGAGCCCAATCTCACCCACACATGTCTCTAGAGTTGGTTTTATTCTCATACAGTGTGCAGATTAAGACCTATTTTGTGCCAAAACACATGATTTTCCTGGAATATCACAATGAACAAAATCTGATTGGTCCGTGGCTTCGTGAAGCTTGTGATCTTGAGAAGACAGGATTCACACCTAAGCCATCAGTCAGTCCACGGATGTCAGTGAGCGCATTGCTGGGCACACCTCACCTGGGCAGGGAGGAGCCCGGGCTGAGGAAGTGATGCTCCTCCTGAAGCTGAAGGCTCCGTGGGGATTAACCAGACAAGTCAGAGAGGAAGCGGGACCCAGGCAGAGGGACCAGTCTGGGCAGAGGCCAGGAGGTGGGAGCAGCATGGGGCTCTGAAGTCCCCAAAAAGAGGCAGAGTGAGGGGCTGGGGTGCAAGCCAGGCTGGAGAGAGGGGCAGGACACAGACCACGCAGTATCTTGTGCTGCTCCTTAGAGTCTGGATTTTGTTCCAAGGATGGTGAAAAGCAGCTGATGGCAGAAGTGAGTCTCCAGAACTCACTCACTGGCTGCTGATGGAGAAGGGACCTCGGGCAGGGGAGAGGGACGAGGGGGCTGGCAACCATCCAGGCGGGCATGGGGGTGCCGAGGCCAGATTCCGTGTGCTGCAAAGGTGGTCCCAGCAAGTTGGCAAGGGAGTGGCTATGGAGGGATGGGACGTTGGGGGGGGGCACAGGTGACTCCCAGACTGTTGACTTTTGATGATTAACTGGATCTGGGCTGCAGGGACGTCAAGGTGCCCGTCACATCTGATATTGACAACGAGATGGGCACAATGCTGTTTCCAGGGTGGGGAGGGTCACCGAAAGGCCAGAGGGGGCAGCCAGACCAGGAGCCCCATTTGGACGAACTGCATGAGACATGATGTGGAAGAGCCTGCGGCCTTCCGTGAAGGGACACGAGCTCCAGGGTCCCGCAGACCCTCTGCTACCAGCCACAGCCCCAGTGACACCTCATCTTAGAATGAGCATGGTCACTCCTGCCTGGCTGCTCCACGAGGGTCATTCCAGGGGTCCGGTGGCAAGTGCTGACCCCGCCCTATGGTGCCTCTCCCAGGACCCCCTTGCCCCGTTGCCTGTCCACCAAACACACGTAAAAGGCACCCAGAGGGCACAGCAGCGGGGCAGTGAGGCACAGCCAGCCACCAACATGAGGCTACAGTCAGCAGGCGCTCAGATGGTTACACCAGCACCTACCGGCTTCTTCCCCCCGCCCCTCGTGCTTCCAGGAGCCCCAGAATCTGGGCGGCTGGGGTTTCAGCACCATGAGCTCAGGGATCTTGGTCAAGTCTGCTCACCCAAGAACGTGCCTGGCATGTCGCGGGCTCCCAGGAAGCAAATACATGTTGGCGGAGCTAATGCACGGACGCACACGGTGGGCGTGAGATCCCGACTCCAGGGCGGAGGGCTCAGCCTCCCCACGGCCCGCATCTGTAGGAACAGAATCATTTTCCTCTGACTGGCTTATTTCTATTAGCATGATACTCTCTAGATCCACCCATGTCGTTGCAAATGGCAAGATTTCACTCCTATGTGGAATTTAAGAAACAAAACGAATGAACTAAAGAAAAAAGAGAGAGAGAGAGAGAGAGAAACCAAGAAACAGACTCAACTTCAGAGAACGCACTGATGGTTCCCAGAGGGGAGGTGGGAGGTGGGTGGGGCTGGGGGCTGGGGACGAAGGAGTGCATTTGTCACAAGGAGCACTGGGTAGTGTGTAGAATTGTTAAAGCACTATATCGTACACCTGAAACTACGTAAGTCTGTCTGTTGGCTACACTGGAATTAAAATTTTTTTTAAAAAAAAAGGAACAGAATCAAGCCAGCAAACTCAATCCCTTACAAATCACAGCTCAAGCCGCCGTCTCTGTCCAAGCTCTTAGGGAACCAAGGGAGGAGGGACAAGAGGGCCAACCCCAGGGTGGGGACTGGAGGCCAAGGGACCAGCGAGGGACCAGCCAAATGCATCTCGGGCAGCAGAGCCCGGCAGTAAGGAGGGGAGCAGCGCCCTCTGCTGACCACCGGAGAAGCGACACCCAACGCGTCCCCCGAGGGGCCTCCTGGACCTGGCCTGGGGACTCAGCCTAGCACTTGGTTTCTTCCGCCCTTTGGCCACATTCTTGATGGGGTCTGCCCCTGCAGCCATATCCATAAGGCTGCCCAGGGTGCTACTTCAGGCAAAGCCAGCTAGGGCTCTTTTTAAAAACACACGCAACTCTTTTAAAACAAAACCCTCCGTTTTACCAACCATGCTCTCCGTACCGAAAGGCACCGGCAGCCAGAGCTGGCCTGGGAGACCCTCGACTTCCCAGCGATGCCCCCAGCCCTCCTAAGAGTACTGTCCACTCTCAGACTGTCCAGCAAAGCCCTTCCAAGCAGGAGCTGAAGACCCAGGCATGAGACGGGGTTCAATGGCTTCCCCTGGGTGGCCTCAGGTTTGCCACACTGCCCCTGTGCCCCGTGTTTTGAGTGAGGGGACAGCCTCACTCTCTGGGTCTGGGCATTGGGCACAGTGCCCAGCACCCCGGACACCTCCATATGTGCTATAGCAACGCACCGTCTGGGGCAAGACTTCCGATATTGTCGAAGGCGCCCCACGCACATGCAGGTGGCCAGGGGTCAGCAGGTAGGTGGCGGCGATGGATTTGGGGCAAGAAGCACAACCAGGGGAGAGATGAGAGCACTCCCTACAGGAAAGCAGAGAACAGCGCAGTGGGCTCTGGCTAATCCGGGCCAGGGGTGTGTGGGCAGCACAAAGCTATGACCCTCGGGGGAGCTTTTCTCCAGGCACTGCACATCCTATGCATTTCCCTTGCTGCGTGTGTTTGGTGGGGAGGTGGGGCACGCCCTGTCTCCAGCTGATGAACAGAGAGGGGCCGGCTTCCGAGGCCTCCGGGAAACACTGCTACAGACCAGAGGGCCACTTACAGAAAAGGCATTTGCTGTTGGGACCGTTGCTGAGAGCTGGGCTCCTGCTTCCTGCCTCGGAGTGTCCTGTGGGGTCTGCAGCCTCGGCAGCCAGCCCGCGACCCTGCAGTACCACACGTACGATGGCATGCCCGCTACCGCAGACAGAGACCTCAGGTGGCCTCCCTCCAGATCTTGTGTGCAGAGAGCGAACCTCCTACGACTCCAGACACTGCTCCTGGGTTTTCAGTTACTTTACGTGTAGACCTTAGTCTGTGCCGTTCTAAGCACTTTATAACTACTAATGTGGCTAGTGCTAAAAGTCACCAAATATGGGAGGTCCTCCTACATTCCCATTTTGCAAGTGGGACGCAAATTGCTTAGTACTTGCCTGGAGAGCAGAGGCAGGATTTGAACCCAGGTCCTCTGCTCCCGAGCTCAGGCTGTTACCACATCAAGCACAGCCTCAGTGGCACACGCAGGGACTACCCGCTTTCTCAGTCCCCCAAAAGCCACTGACTTGACGATGATGACGGAAGATTTAACAACTGCATTTCTGCAATCATACGGCTTACCGAGAACCTGACATGCGTGATTCACAATCCTGGGAGGCTGGCATCACTGTCCTCTTTCTAGGAACCGTGAAGGTGAGCCCCCGAGAGGGTGTGACTTACCAAAGGTCCCAGAGCTAAAAAGTGACAGCGACAGGACAAGACCCCTAGCATCTTTCCGCTGTGCCCGCTCATCCCTGATGCCTCCCATCCCGCCTGATAACTCACCGTGACCCCAGCCTAGCCTGAAGCCATTTGCATGGGCAAACACACTCAGAACCCAACTCCAGTCCTGGCCCCATCGGGCTTGCTGACAGACCAGCTAATGCTGGAGCAAGAGGGCTGGCTGCCTCTGCCAGGACGAAACCCAACCTGTCCCTCACACAGCACAGACATCCCCTGTCATCTACTCCACGGGGACCCACATGCACAGGAAGATACAAACAAGGCAGATAAAGTGAAAACAACCTAATGTCTCTCAAAGCCTAATGGCTGATCTTGGATAGATCCAAACTGGGGGGTGTGACATAGAGGCTTTTTTTTTTTTTTTTTTTTTAATGAAATGAATCTGTGTGTGGTTACTTCCAGGGCAAGTGGATACATTGCATACCAACAGTGCCAAATGCCAGAATCACGCTGCACGTGCTTAGACGTGGGGTTCTGGGCTGCCCCATCCCCTGCTGCCCAAGTGGCTGCCTCCAGGAGCGGCTGCTCACCCAAACTCCCCACCAGAGGTGCTCTCATTTGTGTGGGGAGAAGGAGATCATGAAACGTTTGTGTGATTGTCACGTAAAAGATGAATAAAAGGGCAAACCTCTACCCCTGTTCTGCAGCTATGCTTTTGCTGCAGGAACCGTCAGGTCATTTCACTCTTTGCCTTTTAAGAAAAGGTAATTCATGTTTAACTAATGGTCTTTGTCACCCAAACACTTAATTCTTCCTCCAAAAAAAGTGTACATTTTAATATGTTCACCAGATCGATATTCTGAAGAGAAATGTTTCTCTTCCCGTGGGAGACGGCAGAGCAGGGCTGACTGACTTAACCGTAGAACAGATTGATATCACCAACACCCTGTCATAGAAATGGCAGACGGAGCGCTTTACACCGTAACAGTCCAAACACAGCACTGAGTTGATCTATAAATTACAGAAAATCCATAGCGCTAGGTTTATAGGTAGTACTTTAAAAATACATCCTAAGTCCCGTGGCTGGAGTGATAATCCCAAGAATCCACTTGTACAAACCCATAAATAATGCTGATAACGTCTGTATTTTCAGAGAAGCCGTGATCTCTTTCAGAGGCCGGCGCTCATTAAAACTGATGTGAGTTCTCAAGCCGGTGGGCCGACAGGGACTTCGAACATGAGGGAGCAATCATTTAGGAAATCAGACTTCAGCATCCCCACCAGACTCCTGCCAATCCCACACCAGTACCAGGGATTTCTGCAGCCTCTTGGGGGGACAGCACTGATTTCTGTGTTTAGCAGAGGACACTTCAGTCAGCCCCTGGGGTACAGCAGCTACTCCCGGTGTCTCACAATGGAGTCTGGAGAGTTTCTGACCCTCTTGGTTCTTTTCCAGGGCTACTCGGGGGACCCATGTGTCTACTCATGCCGTGGCATAAAAGAGAACCTTAGAGTTTTAGGACAATGGGCCTGGAAGGCTATCAGCAGGAGGGAACAGAGGTGCAGGAATCTCAAGTGGGGTTGGCCCTGGCTCCCACCAGGACCTACAGGAGACGGTGAGGACGAGAATCGGGTCCTTTATTTAGATCTAGGCAGGGGCCCAAAGACCACACAGATCCACCAGGCTTGGTCTGAGAGAAACATCCTGGAGAACATAAGACCCTGTGTTGGGTTTGATTGATTGATTTGCTCATGCATTGATTCATTTGTCACTCATTCATAGTATGTGAAAGGCATTATGCAGGGGGGCCGGGGAGCGTGCTCCTGACAATAGCATGTGCAAAGGCCCTGAGGTTGGGCAGTTTGAGCAGCTGGGAAAGGGCTGGGTAGCAGGGAGTGGGTGGGCAGAGAGGCCCCAGAACTCAAAGGGCCTCGTGACCCATGGGGTGGAGCATGAATTTTATCCAGGGAGGAACAAAAAAAACCCAACAGGGTCTCCAGACAGGACTGAGACAGGATTTAACTTCTCTCAGGACATTATGGGGCCACTGGGTGGAAGGTCAAGTGGAGGGAGGCGAGAAGGGGCCAGGAGACAAAGGGCTGCATGGGGACCGCTGCATCCAACATGGAGGACGGGGAAATTCAGGGCAGTGTGCAGAACCAGATACACTCTATATTCTGCCAACTCCTCATTCAAATGTATCTTGCAGCTACAACTGTAATAAAGAAAAAAATCCTATACACCATCACTATTAAAATACAGATAATTAACAACGGATTTATGTGCTAAGTTAGAGGGAGGTTTCTGTTCCAGTGTTAGGATTCCTCCAAGCGGGACTCAGCCGCCCAGCCCCCACACGCTCGTGCAGCTGGGGCAAGGTGGTCCCACGAACTGGCGTCACCTCACTCACCCCATCCGTACTGAGCAGCTCCCTGTGGGCCAGACCCTGGGCTAATCTACTTACCCAAAGTGAGGAAGGCAGGATGCTAACCCCCCCGGGGTTCCCGACCCCCAGTTACTCAATCAAACACTCCACTAGGCCCTGCTGTGAAGGCTTTCGTGGACGGAATCAGGGCTACAATGAGCAGACCCGAAGACGGGGAGATTATCCTGGATGATCCAGATGGCCCCGTGTCATCATTGGAGCCCCACCACGCAGAGGGGAAGGCAGGAGAGGAAGGGAGGCGGGGCGGAGGGGAGGGAGGAGGGACTTGAAGCTGTGAGGAGGAGTCAGCCCCCACTGTTGGCCTCGAGGAGCCACAAGCCAGGGACCAGCGGCCTCCAGAAGCTGAGTGATCCCTGCCAACAGCCAGCAGGAAAACAGGGAGCTCGGGCCTACCGCCTACAGCCTGGGAGCTGAAACCTGCCAAGCAGCTTCGTGAGCAGGAAGCAGAGTCCCCCCCAGAGAGTCCAGTAAGGAGCGCAGACCTGCAGATCCCTGATCTCGCCCTGCGGGACCCAGGGCAGGGGCTCAGCCAAGCCCACCGGACTCACACCCAGGGAAGGTGGTGAACATAAGTGGGTATTACTCTAGGCTGCTCACCGTCCTTTCTTCCAGCAGCCATAGGAAACAAATACACACATCCTCTCTTCCATCCCCCCAGGCGGCTGAGGACACCGGTCCTGGGGTCATCCTCCAGCATGACTAGAACGGGGGAGGTCACGCGGGGAGACAGCGGTGCAGGCGGAACCAGCCATCCACCTGACTCCAGGGGTCCTTCTCCCAGCTCTGCTCGGCTCTGCACCCCTCCGCCCTGCATAGAGGACCACAGAAGAGAGACGCACTCACCTCCAAGGTCAACTCAAGGCTCAAATAAAGGGAAGAGGCTGCAGAGGCGGACGGGTATGGTGGACCCTCCCCCCCCCCGCCGCCATCCCCCTTGCAGGGCACGCACTGTGCCGTGTGGGGAGCATGGCTCTTTCCTGCCACCAGCCTCCTTGTTTCCAAAGCGGGCACCTCCAAGGTGCAGCTGGAATTGGGTCATCCATTAAAGACTCTCAAATTAGGCACTAAAAACTAGTACTGCCTTCCAGAACAGACGGGAGAGAGCACAGATTTCGAGAGTCAGGATAGCAAATGGCTGGGAATCCAGAGTTGGCCAAAGGAGACCACTCAGGTTCAAAGGTAGCCCCACCAGCTGTGTGACCTTGGGCAAGTGATCCGATCTCTCCAAGGCTGGGTTCTCCTCATCTGTCAAATGGGGTCATAGCTCCTCTACAGACGTGCAGATGGATGAGCAGACTGAGTACAGCACTCAGCCTGGAGTCTGGCACTGGCCGGCGTGATGACCACTGTCCCCGCAGGGTGACTTCACGGTGGCTTCTCTCTGGTTCCACACCAGGGTGACTCCCAGGCAAACCCAATTGCAGGTGAGAAGCGTAAGGTATGTGGCACTTTTACCCATGACCATAATTCTCCAAGTTGGAGATCCCTTTAATCTACAAATAAGAGAGGTATGTCTTTTTATTATCCCAATGTTTAACCCAGAGGTAAAACTTTGCCATGATTTTCTGTGGATTATAGAAAAAAGCACAGACAACAAAGCCATTAAAATAAAAATAGAAATAGAAAATTGCAGCAAGCCTCTGCCCTACCGGCATCCTCGTTATCTGAGTGAGTGAGAATTACAGTAAAGAGACTCGCAGTCGGCGGATAACGCTCCATTCCTACGTGGTACTAGACACAAGGGGAGAGATACAACCCTTACCTCGTTTAGCAACCTCATCTAGTGCAGCCTATTTTTAGTTCTTACTCTTTGGGGAAGTGGCAGAGAACTCCCATCAAAATCTGTAATGCACACTCCTCAGGCAGTGGGACTCTGCCCACCTTCCCAGAGACCACGTTTGTGGCCAGAGGAATGGGCCGAGGGCGGCGCAGCGACAGGTGAGGACACTCTGACTATGGCTTCGGTAAAGGCGGCTGCCAGGTGTCTTTCAGGGAACCTGCGCACAGAACATGGGGTCGGTATGGAGAATAGGGCCCCACGGTCTACACACACCCATTCACGTTTCCTTGTAGAAACGGTATGTAAATCATTCGATACAGTCTGAAAATACGGTGCGTGTTCAGGAGAACATGGGAGCCACTCAGAGACCCATATGAAGAGGCCGCCAGGCTGCCTCCTGCCCTGTGAAGGTTAAGTGCTACTGAATGTGGGGATTCGAGGGCCTCATGGTGCCCCCTTTAGGGAGGAGCCAGAGGCTCTGTCAGAACAGAGGCCACCCGGAGGAAGACTCTGCTGTGAGCTCTGAGGATGGCTCTCTCCATGGGGCCAGGAGAGAAGATGTTTCCCGCCACCAACTGCCGCTCGTGTGCACAGTAGGGCCACAGAATTGGTAGTGCACCTACTATGTGCTATGCACGCCAGGCACCGAGCTGTGTGCTATGCACATCACTGCTGCAAGAGCAGGGAAGACGGGTCATTAATGGGGGAGCAAACACGTGACTCTTGCGTGAGGACCACCTCCAGGTTTGGGGAGTCACCAGGGGCCCAGACACAGTCAGATGCACAGCCATGACTTACTATATCATACTGAAAAGACCACAGAGCACCATCAGCAAAGGGAAAAGGTGTGCGGAGTGAAGCCCAGGGGAAACCAGGCACAAGCTTCCAGAAATCGCTCCCAACAGAGGCATGCTGACAGCACTCACGTCCTCCTTCTGACAACACCTGTGAACTTCTGTCTCCCAGGGAAGCCCCTCAGAGACCCAGCACCCACAGTTGGCACCAGGGGCTGGTTCTGCAGATGCGCTCTGCCTGGCGCACACCAAGAGGCCCAAGAAGCAGGTGCTCAGCCTAAAGCACGGTGTGCAGACAGCTGAGAGCAGCGAGCCACTCTGGTCCTTCAGAGAACTGTGGGACCTGTCCCGAAGCCCAGCTGCTTGGGCACCAGGTGAAGGCCAGCCTTGCAAGCAGGACTTTCTAAGGAGAGCGGACAGGCTGGCTCGGTTAACCCTTTTCACACAATTACACACTGTGGTGAGGGCTGCACAGGAATTAAGAAGAGCATGTGTTAGGCTCGGAACAGCAAGAGGAAGGGGTCGTTCAGACAGGGTGGTAGATGCTAATTTCCAAATATGGCCACAGCATCGTCCCACCTCACAGGTCCTTCCCATGTGACCTTGCACCTCCCCCACCGAGGGGTGGGTGTCAGATTTCACCCCTGAGTCTGGGTGACTTCCAGGGCCAATCATTAAAGATGACAGAACTTGAGCCTGTTTCTCTTAGGATGCTCCCTCTTGGGACCCCCATTCCCCTGTGCAGCCCATGTAGCAAGGATCTGAAACCCACAGTCCCAGCTGAGCTCCCAGCTCCAGAAGCCCCAACTTGCAGGCTGGTCTGGACTGAACTGTGTCCCTTCAAAATTCATACACTTACGCCCTTGACTGTATCTGGAGACAGGGCCTTTAAAGACGTAATTAAGATAAAATGAGGCCGGTAGGGTGAGCCCTGCTCCAGTATAACTAGTATCCTTAGAAGCAGAGGAAATGTGGACACGCAGAGAGCCACCAGGTGCACGCGCACACAGAAGACAAAGGCCATGGGAGGAGGCAGCCATCCACAAGCCAAGAAGAGAGGCCTCCAAAGGAACCAATGCTGCCTGCACCTTGATCTTGGACTTCCAGCCTCCAGACCAGTGAGAAATCAAATTCCTGTTGTTTAAGCCCCCCAGTCTGTGGTGTTTTGTTATGGGGACCCCAGAAAACTAACATATCAGCTGTATGACTCATGGTCCCCAAAGAAACAGGGCAGGAGATACTAGACACAGGTGACTAGACTTATTACAGGGACTGGCGCATGTGCATCACAGAGGCTGAGAAGTCCAACGATCTGCCACCCGCAATCGTAGACCTGGGAACACCTGGGGCAGAGGTCCAGCCCACACCTGAAGACCCAGAGCCGATGTCCAAGGGCAGGAGAAGACGGGCGTCTCAGCTCTGAGGACCCAGGACTGCTGGATTCCACTCGGAGCAAGGCCTTATGAAGACACACATATTCATGCATACCCAGTGACAGGTGGAACCAGTCACCTTCCCTGGAAACACAGCAATTACACAAAACAACATCTTCCCGGGTAACGCAGGCCACCAGCCTACAAAGGGCAACACACCCCCACCCCCGTCCTCCCTGCCCAAGACCAGAGAGTACACAGTGTGGGCCTGAGTCAGCCAGGAGCCTGCCGGGCCCCAGTCATACCATCCCAACCAGGCTGCCAGGCTGGCTCGGAGAAGGCTGATGCGAGGGGCGCGGGCTGTTGTTATTTTTCCTTAAAGCTGAACTTCCTACAACTGAATTTTGGTAGAAATCCCAAATGCAGCAGGTTGTCTTAATGAAGCTCAGACAAAGGAGGGGTTTGGGGAATCCAGTTTACTGACAGTGAGTGAGTGAGTCATGAGGATGCTTGTCTGGGCGGCACACGGGGAGGGTCTCCTTCTGGGGGCCTGGCCGTGGAGAGCAGTCAGGGTGGCGAGGAGACACATCTAGATTTTTCTGAATAGTTGGCCCCTATGAGTTGCTGCTTCTCAAAGGAATTTAATTAATGAATAACCACATGGTAATCATATCAACAAAGTCACATACATTATGAAATCAGAAAACAAACTCTTGCCCAAAATCTGCTTCCATTTATGGTTCAGAGGACACAATATGCTTCGTGAGCCTGGGCAAAGTAAACCACCCGAAGCCCCCACCGCCCCTCCAGACCATCTCTCCTCCCTGTGCGTGAGCAGGACACGTCCCCCAGAATCCACAGCTTCCTGGATTAAGCATTTTGACTCTGGGAATCCCTACTAAAAATCTGGATCCTACTGCATACTATTCATGAAAGTGAATTACAGGGGATTAGAAACATAAATGTAAAAAAATACCTATTCAGCTATTGAAAGGAAACATGACGTATATGTTTATGACCAACCATCCTGGTTTGTCCCGGGGAATGAGGAATTCTCAGGACACGGGACTGTTGGTGCTAAAACCAGGACCCTCCCTGGCAAACTAGGGCAAGATGTTCGCTCTTAACTGGAAGCAGAAAAAGATTTCTTAAGAAACAAAAAGCAAAGACATCAAGAATCAGCTTGATAAATTTTACTACATCAAAACTAAAATCTTGGGGATGTCATATACAGGGTGGTGAGGGTGATAACCAGCTCAGGGCTGCAGATCTGAAAGTTGCTAAGAGAGTAGATCTTAAAAGTTCTCATCACAAGAAAACACTTGCCACCACTATGTGAGGTGATGGATGTTCACTAGACTTACTGGGGGGATCATCTTGCCAAATATACACATATCAAATTGTTAGGCTGTACACCTGAGACTAATATAATGTTCTATGTCCATCGTATCTGAAAAGAAAAAACCAACCTAAAAACTTCTACTCCACCAAAGACACTATAGACAAAGTTAAAAGACAAGCCAAAGAGACAGCAAGTAGAGGATTAGAACTCAGAACACAAAAATAGTTCTGACAAACTAAGTAGAAAAAGACCAACAACCCCACAGAAAGACTGGCAACTGAGAGGCAACTCACAGAAATTAACCAAATGGTCAATTAACATAAAAAAACCCTTGGAGGGGCGCCTAGGTGGCTCAGTCCGTGAAGCATCAGGTCATGATCTCAGGGTCCTGGGATCGAGTCCCATATCCGGCTCCCTGTGCAGCGAGGAGTCTGCTTCTCCCTCCGCCTCTCCCCCTGCTTGTGCTCTCTCTCTCATTCACTCTCTCTCAAATAAATAAATAAAATCTTAAAAAAATAAACCCTCCAAAACAATCTAGGGAATGGAAATTAAACCAAGGAAGTTCCTTTTTTTTTTTTTCTGTAGAACTGAGGAAAGGTGAGAATCTGAACAGTTTAAGATAGCTGGAGAGCAGGACCTGAGACACTGCCGTTAGAAGCGACATAGCCTCTTTGGGAAACAATTTATCCGTAGTACCAAATACAGTTTAAAATGTGTGCATCCACTGCCCCAGAAATTCCGCTTCTGACAACGCGCCCTACAGAGGAACGCTTGCCCAGGTGCACCAGAGAGGCACGCGGGATGCTCACCGCAGCCCCGCCCGAGACACGGGAGATCTGAGAGCGACCTCCAAGGCCAGCAGCAGCAGAAAGGCTAAGACAGCAGTGGAATATTCTAAAGCAATTAGAAAGAATCTATTAACCCAGATATATCTCCAAGACACCTTGGTGCACGAAAACAATATGGTTCAGGACAAGATGTGCTGTCTTCAGATGCCATTTCTTGAAAATACTTACAGGAAACCATCCAGTACATTTTCCAAGCCCTGCACACACGTCCAGACAGTCTGCTGGGAATCCCAGGAAACAGTAATATAGGGGTTACCCCTGAGGAGTAAGGGAGAAGCACAAGGCGTGGTGCGCCTCTTACTTGTAATGGTTGCACTTCGCACTTGGACAAGGCAGTCGTGATATTCTAGTGTACTTATAGTTTACCCCAAAGAAGCCTGTTGCCTGGATAGGAGAACACACTACGTACATTTCATCCGACAAATATTCACTAGTGCTGACCAGAGGCCAGACCTGTTCTAAAGCCTGAGGGTCACTCAGTGCCCTTAAAACAGAAATGGAGTGATCAATGATGTCGTTTGGCCGCGTTCATCAGCAGAGAGTTATCCTTAAGGTAACAGGATGGCCGATACCTGCGGACGAGGGACAAGCAGAGAGAAGGCCCTGGTTACCTGGGCAGGTGACAGGAGCAGAGCAAAGGTCTTAAGCTGGATCGCAAACCCTAGTAGGGCCTCAGCTGCCTTATGGTCACAAACTGCCTTTTGTCTCCAAGCACACACTTGTCCCGGGAGAGAAGGCTGAGGCCCACAGGATGGCTCCAGACCCATAATGGGTTCCGCAGGACGGGTGAGCCCAGGCCTGGGGCTCCTGCACTGCTGGGGGGCAGCTGGAGATGGGCTGCTTGGTGTTTGCGGTGTCCGGCACCCACTCTCCCTCTTCTGAAGACATCCCCCTGATTTCTTCTGGGGGTCTCGAGCCTGCTTATTGAGGGATGTGCATCCATACCTGGCCTCTACCATCCAACCCTCCGCCTGTTCCCAGGCCACAATGACAGGTGCAAGGGCAGGTGATGTGACACAGCCCGAGTGCTGCACAGTCTCTCGAACTGGCAAGCACCCCTTTTGCTCCTGAGGTCTAGTCACTTGCTAGCCCCAAAGCCTCCCATGCACTGCTGGCCATCATTCTGATTTCAACAGAACTGGGCAACTCTGATCCTATCCACGTCTTCAGGGTCACTGCCTCGGGCGAGCCTGGCCCAGGCCTAACTCTGAGCCCCGAGCTGAGCCAGGGAAACAAGGCATCATATTTCCAGCTGCCTTGCGCAGCCCCTAAAGCCACAACTTTTAATGAGCATCAGCTGGGGCATGTCATGGTATCATCGATCATGCCTTCCCCTTCAAAAAAAAAAAAAAACCTCTTTGGTGCAGAAATACCCCAGTAGGAGTCAGAGCTTCCAAATCAGACTTCGAAGCCTGGAAGAATGAGTGGCTAATTTGTTCCTAAATTAAAGCAGCAGCTCTGGGCATGTAAATAACACATTATCCCTTTGAGGTTGGGAATTAGGATCCACCCGAAGCAAGCTCCAGGAAGTAGCCGCGCAAATCAAGGGAGCTGAGCTGGACAAATCCTCCGGCTCCTTGCTCCCCCAGATCTGGCCGTCAGAGCACACAGCTGTGGGCACACAGCCAGGCTCCACCCTGGCTCCCTGGACCCTTGCTCCAAAGCGAAATCGGTATTTGGACTGTCCTGTCTGATTCAATACTGAAACCCAGAAACTCGGCCCCGCTCTGCCTCAGGCCCCTCCACCTCCCAAGGGACGTCCTTTAGGTGAAGCCTCCACCCTGATGAATCTCAGACTGAAGGCTCCAGGCCAACCGACGCCCCAAACTCCAGACTCAGATATGCCACAGCCCAGGCCACACATCCTCTCGGATGTCCACAGGCCCCTTCACACTAGAGAGGCCTCTGCCTGCCAACCTTCTCCCCGATCAGCCTCCCTCCTTCGATGCCTTTGAGGGCCCTACACGGAGCCACCACCACCCTCCCACCGCCCCAGACACAGAGCCTATGGGCTATCCTGCATCTCAGCCGCCAAGACTGTCCACATTGCCCACCTCTGTCCCCTGGGCGGCAGGCATCTCCCCTTCCCACCAAGAGCCAGGACAGCGAACGAGCTTCTCCCAGATACAGCAGGTCAGCCAATTCTGCTCAAAGGCTGCCAGTGGCCTCTGACTGCACAGGTTAAAGCCCCCCGGCTGCTCAGGGGGTCCGGGGCCTACCTGCCCACCTTGCCAAGTACAGCTCCCCCCTCTCCCCCTGCTCATGGGTCTGCAGCCTCAGGGACCCTCCTGCTCCCCGTTTCCACCAAGTTAATTCCCATCTCAGGGCTGCTGCCGCGGCTTTTCCTCCTGCTGGGAATGCTCACAACCCCTGCCGCATTTGGCTCCCTGCTTCTCCCCGTCATCACACCTGCAGCCAAATAGCCCTCTTCCAAGAAACTTCCCTGACCACCGCCCTCCTCCAGCAGAGCCCTCATCCTCAATCACGGCCTCTGGGTCCTAACCTTCTTCTCAGCCATTCTCAGCCAGGGATTATCTTGTTTTGTTTTCTTTGCTTCCAGGCCTGTTATGGGTCTCCCTGCCACTAGAATAAAAGCTCCCTGAGGGCAGGAAGCTGACCTTGCCCTCAGGCCCAGCATCTAGGTCAGCACCTGAACCATTTTCAGTGATTCATAAACATCTGCTGACCCGCTACCTGAGCAGTTGGCTTTCTCCCTGGGAAAAGTGGGTTAGCAGAGGCTGAGCCCTGCCATCCCTCAAGGCCTACACAGAAGCCACAGGAACTATTTTAAAAATGCCCACCAATTGAAATGAACATGTGGGGCAGGAGTTGCGTAACGTCCACAGGGCAGCTCATATACTCGTGAGGGCTCTGAACGCACCACCAAGATGCTGGAAGTCAGGACTTGGATTGTCCTTTCTCAAAGTCCAACCCCAAATACACCTGGCTGTAAACTCAGTACCCAAAGGTGGGGGAGGGGGGGTTGGGGAGGAAGCCAGCACTGTGTGCACCTCCTGTGTGCAGGCATGGGGTGAGGGGGTGCGGGAACTTCTGTCCCCATTAGAGGGCGAGTGCCCTGGGGGGGGAGCATTCCACTCTTGGTTACTGCTGTACCCCCAGAGCTCAGCACAAGGTCTAGGATTAGTGGGTGCTCAGAATTCAGGAGGGATGGATTCAGCAGTGGAAGGGCCGTCCATGCTCTGTGCTGGGACTCCAGATGCTCCATTAACCACACGTAAGTGCCCCAAAGCTTCAGCCATAGGCTTCTCGCCCTCAGGCCATCACAGAGGGCCTGGCAAAGCTGGCTCTCATAGGACACCTGCTGGTCCCCAAACCCCAGCATCGCTGACTTCTAGACCCCCTGACCCTGTGTACCTCAGTTTCCCAGCCTCGGCACGACTGACATTGCATACTAGATCATTCTCTTTTCTTTTCTGGAGGGAGGGGGGAGGCTGTCCTGGGTATCATAGGATGTTTAGCAGCACCTCTGGCTTCTCCCCACTAGATGCTAGTAGGAATTAGGGGGGGGGAGTTGTAACAACCAAAAATAGGGCGGAGAACCACCCCTGCTGAGAGCCCCCCCATAAAGTGCTACTGATGTTTCCAAGCCAGTTTCCAGACTGGCTTGATCACAGAATCACCTGGGGCACTGGTTAAACATATAGATTCCAGGGGGATCTGAGAGGGAGGCCTAGGGTGGTACCCGGGGGGGGGGGGGGGGGGGAAGCTGCTTGTGACAGGGGATTCTCACCACACCGCCAGTCGGCAAACACTGGTCTAAGTTTCCTCTGCCTCAACGGTGCTCAGCCCTCTGGGCACCAAGTGCACCAGCGGCAACTGTGGACAGACAACAGCTCTCTGGCCTCCTCACCTGGACAGCTAAGCCCCCTCCCACTCCCAGCGTCTCTTCCCTGGCAGGTGGTGCTCTCAACCTTTCCCAGCCTCCTCAGCCCCTCTCCTGAGATCCTGCCCCTTTAACTTGGCTGGACCCGCTCCAGGACCAGGTGTCTGCCCACAGGGGCCCTGGCCTCTCCTGCCCGACACAGGTGGTGGCCCGCTGTCCTCCTTAGGGGGGGAGGGGGACAATGGAACGCGTGTGGAAACTCTTACTGGGTTGGGGGTGCTGCCCACGTGATCCCACCTACTGCCCCAAGACTCAAACGCTGGATCGCCCCCATTTTACAGATGCGGCAACGAAGACAAGTGCCCTGAGCACAGCACACGCAGCTAGCAGAGGTGGGTTCCCAGCCCCGACGGCCGACCCCAAGACCCCAAGGCCAGCGTTGGACCACTGCGCGCACTGCCCTCCTCTGGGGACAGAGTCGCCCGCCTTGGCTGCAGCGACAGCCTGAGCCAGGAGGCGCCCACCTCTGTGCCGGGGGCGCCGCGGGCGTCCTGGCCACCCCCGCTGCGGCCGAGGGCAGGGGGCGGGCTCCCGGCGCGCTCGTTCCCAAGCCCCGCGCCCCCCGGGCCCCCGCCCCTCCCCGCGGCGCGCGCTTACCTTGCGCGGGGCCTCGGGCGGCGGCGGCGGCGTCCCGGGTCCCGAAGGCGCGCAGCAGCGAGCGCACCCGCGCCGGCCAGCGAGCGCGCCCCCCGCCCCGGCCGCGCATCGCACCGGAGGGCCGCTCGGGGCCGCGTCCGCCGGGGGCCGCTGAGCGCCGCGCAGAGCCCGGGGGTGCGGGAGACTGGGCGGGAGTGCGGGCGGGAGTGCGGGCGGGGGCGGGGCTGCGGGGGCAGGGGGCGGGGGCCGGGGCGGGGCTGCGGGGCCCGGCGCGGGCGGGGCACCACGCGAGCCCGCCCCTCGGCCGGGCGGAGGCGCCTAGGGGCGCCGCCTTGACCTTGATCTCCTGCGACCCGCCGGGTGCCCCAGCCCGGGTTTCGGGACCTCAGTGCCAGGGGCGCACTGGAAGGGTTAAAGGGACAGCGGGCAGGAGGGGCAGCCGCAGTTCATTACGGCGTAGGAGGCTGCCCAGTAAGAGCCGCTGTGGGACCGTCTGAGCGCCAGCGTTCTGGGGTGTAAAATGGACCTGCGGAGGGGGAGATGGGACGCGGGTGAGTCTAGACGGTGCTAGCGCCCGACTCTCCAGGGTGGGCGACGCCTTGGCTGCCTTTAATATACCTGCTAAAGATGCAGAAGCTATTGTTGTGCTAATACACCAGGACATATGTAGTCTATCTTTGTGAAAAATAAAATGAAAACCATAACTATTTAGCTTAATGCGTACTGTATGTGGGACACCCTCGTAGCCACCAACTAGCTCAAGAACTAGAACTGTGCCAGCGCCCCTCCCCGCAGTCCCTCTGAGAGTTCCCACCAATCACAACCGCTCCCCCAGCTAGTCTTCAAAGGGCTCCAGCAGCCTCTGCTTACTTTGGGGGTTTGCCTTTGAGGTAGAGTCTCTGGCCTGAGATGAGCTCCGGACCCTCATCAGCAATAGGGTCATCTGGAGAGGTCCTTGTAACCATCAGATTGACTGGCTCAGTGTAACACGCAAAGGTCCTCAGAGCCCCAGAGGGACAACACCCCTCCACCCCCACCACTGAGCATTTTCCAGGTGCAGCTCTGCCCAGAACCCTCCTGTTCAAACCCTAGCAACTCCATGACCAGGTGCAATTATGTCCATTTCACAGATGCACAAGGGCAGGCCTCATAGAGGAAGGATTTGTCCATGGCCACAGGGCTGCTGAGTGCAGGGCTGGTCTTGGATGCTACTGGGCATCCCACCCACCTGCTTCTAGCATTTCCTGTCCTTGGGTACATGGCTGCCCGCTTCTAGCATTTCCTGTCCTTACCTCTCCTGATCTTTAGAACTCTGTAATAATAGCAACAACAATTAGCAGCTAATGCTAGGTGCCAGTGTATGCTTATATTCATATAATCCTTAGGACAACTCCTTGAGGAAGGTACAGTTATCATCTCCACTATATACATGAGAACTTCATCCCCAGCTTCCTCCTACTTTCTCCTCCATCAGCTCCTATAGAGAAGCACTATGATCACCCCACTTTTTAGAGGAAGAAACTAAGCCTCAGAGAGATGAAGTAACTTACCCTAGGAAGTTAGGATGGGAAAGAGTCAGGATTCAAACCCCAGTCGATGTCTCAGTGCCTTTGTTCTCTGCCCAGCCCACTGGGCATGTCCTGGCGAACTCCTACTCATCCTTCAAGACTCAGCTTAAGCATTGCCTCTTCTCTGAAGCCTTTCCTTCAGCCTCCCTTGCTTCTCCTCCCCATGCATTTGGTTCCTGCTTGTCCATGCCCCCAGCACTGTGGGCATATTACGTTGGGCATGCACCACATGACAGTGCAGCCACGTACCCACACATCGGCCCCACGCCCCACTAGGCTGGGATTATAGAGGACAGGAGTGGGCCCTGGTCACTGCCTTCCCAGGCCCACTTACATCTGTTTTGCAGCCTCTGTCCCCCTCTGCTGGTAATAAAATTTCTCTTTCCCTCGGGGCAGGTTCCTCCTTAACACCAGTGGGGCCAAGACATCTCCCTAATGCCAAAGGTGGGTGCAAGACCCAGTCTGACCAATCAGCATAGTCCATTTAGCTGGCCTCAGTGACTGGTCAGGAAAGTTGGTCCAGGGAAGCGCGCACTTGGGACTTTCACTGGACTAGGAGAGAGAAGCCCTTTTAATCCACTGGCCCTGAAGAGGATGGTCTGGGATTCTGGAGGTCATCACATACTTCAGAGTTCCAACAACGTGGAAGACAGAGGATCCCAGAGACGGAGGTATACTGGGACTGGTGGATTGTCTGAGCCCCTGGTTCCAGCTGTGCCTGAATTCTCAGTCATAGTCTCCCTGACGTTTCCTTTCCCCTGAGCCTGGTGGGAAAGAGGGAGTAAGACACAGGCTTGATACCATAATCACAAATCAAAGGTGTTCCATGGGCAACCCAAAGGATTGGAGAAAATATTTGCAAATCTTACTCATATCCAGAATATCTGGCGAACTCCTCAAACCCAACAATAGAAGAACAAACAACCCAATTCAAAAATGGGCAAAGGACTTGAACAGACATTTCTCCAAAGAAGACATGCAATTGGCCCATAGCCCATGAAAAGATGCTCGACATCACTCGTCACAAGGGAAATGTAAACCAAAACCACAATGGGATACCACCTCGCACCCATTGTATTTTTAAGAAATGAAAAAAAACACACACACACAAAAAATAAGTCTTAGTGAGGATGTGGAGAAACTGGAACCTTCATGCACTGTTGGTGGGACTGTATAATGTATAACATAACTGCACAGTATAAAGTATAAAATGGCACAGTGGTGGGAAACGGTATGCAGTTTCCTCAAAAAACTTAAAAATACAATTACCCTGTGATCCAGAAGCAATCCCTCTTCTGGATATATATAGAAAAGAACTGAAAGCAAGGTCTCGAAGATACCTGCACACCTATGTTCCCAACAGCATTATTCACAAGACTAAAATATGGAAGCAACCCGTGTCCATAAACAGATGAGTGGAGAAGCAAAATGTGGTTTATCCAAACAATGGAAAATTCCCAATCTTAAAAAGGAAGGGAATTTTGAACTTGCCAGAACATGGATGAACCCTGAGGCCATGATGTGAAATAAGCAACAAGACCACCACCAAGGCAAAAACACAAGCCCTGCAAATACTGGATGATTCCAATTTTTTTTTATTTTAAAGATTTATTTATTTGTTTTAGCGGGGGGGGCAGAGGGAGAGGGAGAGAGAGAGTCTCAAGCAGACTCCCTGCTGAGTGTGGAGCCCGATGCAGGGCTCGATCTCATGACCCTGAGATCATGACCTGAGCTGAAACCAAGAGTTGGAGGCTTGACAGACTGAGCCACCCAGGCCTCCCTGATTCCGTTCTATATGAGGTCCCTGGAGGAGTCAGACTTGTAGAGACAAAAGTGGAAGGGCAAATGCCAGGGAATGGCGAAGGGGAAATAGAGAGTTAGTGCTTCATGGGAACAGTTAGATTTTGGGAAGATGAAACATTCTGGAGGTGCAGTTGACAGCACAACATTATGAATGTGTTTAATTCACGGAGCTTCACATTTAATACTGGTTAATTTTGTATTTGCAACTTTATTGAATTAGTTGATTAGATCTAACAATCTTGGGGGGAGTCTTTAGGGTTTTCCACATATAAAATCATGGCAACTGCAAATAGAGATAATTTTATTTCTTCCTTTCCAATTCTGATGCTTTTTTTTTTCTTTGCTTCGTTGCTCTGACGAGGGGTTCCAGCTCCATGTTAAATAGGGGTGGTGAAAGTGGACACCTTGTCTTGTTCCCAGCACTGAGTATGATGAGAACTGCCACATGATCCAGCAAATATCCGAACATATATCCAGTATATATCTGAAGGAAATGAAATCGCTACACCAAGGAGATATGCACACCCCCATATTCGAAGCAGCCTCACCCACAAGAGCCAAAACATGGAAGAGATAAAAATGCCCATCAGCAGATGAATGGATAAAGAAAATGTGGGGGATATTTAGTGGAGTACTCTTCAGCCACGGAAAAGAAGGAAATCCTGCCATTTGTGACAATATGGACGGACCTTGAGGGCATCATGCTAATGAAATAAGTCAGACAGAAAAAGACAAATACTGTGTGATCTCATTTCTATGTGGAGTCTAAAAAACAAAAACAAAAAGCCAAACTCATAGAAACAGAGATCAAATCTGTGGTGACCAGAGATAGGGAGTGGGGAGTGGGGGGCAGGAATTGGAGGAAGGTGGTCCAAAGGTGTGGACATCCAGCCCTAAGATAAATAAGTCCTGGGCAAGTGATGTTACAACAGGAGGACTATGGCTAACTGCTGTGTGGCGTATCTAAAGGTTGCTAAGAGAGTAGATTCTAACAGTTCTCGTCACAAGGGAAAAACATTTTTCTTTCTTTCTTTGTTTCTTTGTTTCTTTCTTTTTCTTCCTTCCTTCCTTTCTTTCTTTCTTTCTTTTCTTTCTTTCTTCCTTTGTATCTCTATGAAATGATGGATGTTAATAAACTTAGTGTGATCATTTCACAATATATACATACATCAAGTCATTGTGCTGTGCACTTTAAAATTTATATAGTGCTGTGTGTCAATTTTATCTCAGTAAAACTGAAAGAAAAGAAAATACAAAGGAATTTTAGTGACAGTTGCTCTTTTAAGATGAACTTTGAATAAAGAATGTTCTAAAAAGTAGAAATAAGCAAAATGATGACTTTTATATGACATGGATTTTTACCTCAATAGATTTTTTTTTTTTAAGAGAAAAGCAGCATTCCTTCAAAAAGTATCAGTCACTTCGTGTGCCTTGGCTGAAGAAGAGAATGGAATCTGGAGAAGGTACACTGAGCCACTGTGTGGGTGTGTGTTTCTCTCCTAGCCACTGGGAATCTGTTTTCCTTCCTGAAAGCGAAAGACGGAGATTCTTGATGTCCAAACCCAAGTCAGAAGAAAATCAGTGTGTGCCCTGCAGTGGTGTGGGACTGAAATGATTAAGTTCTTTTAAGTCTTTTATTTTATCCTAAAATTCCGTTCCCTGCACACACATAAAATCTCCTTCCAAATGGTCCAGGGGAGCTAATGCTGGGGGAGCAGGCACTCAGCCCTGTGGCTGTCCTGGAGCAGCAACCTGGGATTCGGGGATGTGAGGAGCCTAGCACTGTGACCAACCTGGAGATGACTTCTCCAAGAACAGTCCACTTCTCCCCCCTGTCCCTTGTCCCGAGACACATGTCATGCCCCTGCTCTCCTTCCTTCCTTCCTTCCTTCCTTCCTTCCTTCCTTCCTTCCTTCCTTCCTTCCTTCAGGACACTGGGCATGGAGACCAATGCAGGGCTTGAACTCAGGACACTGAGATCAAGACCTGGGCTGATAGCAAGATTCCAATGTTTAACAGACTGAGCCACTCAGGTGCCCCTCCCTTTCCTTTTTCTTTGCACAGTCTTGTCTCTCTGGTCATCGGGAACCCCGAGGCCCAGCTCAGAGTCACGTCTCTTCTGCTGCTGAATTTTGTGAGTGACCCTAAACTGCCCCAAACCCTTTTTGAGTCAAATGTAAATATAGAGACAGCAGTGGCTGCCATTTCTGGGGCACCTGCTGTGGCTGTGTGCTGGCCCTATCCCCTCCCTCAGGTACCCCTCATGGCCCTGCTTCTCAGCATCTTACAGAGGTGGACACAGTTTCAAGGTCATTGGAGTGGCCACAGAGAGGAGGTTTCAAGGCCAGACTGCTCTGGGGTGAGCTTTGCCTCCAGCTGTCAGATTCTCACCCGTCATCTCTTTTGTCCACATGCTGATTTAGGTTAAGAGTCTGAGCCTGTTGCTGTCCCCTGAGGAAGTTTTGCAGTGAGCACTAGGGGTCAGCATTGAAAGGGTGGCAGCATTGGAAAGAAAGAAACTCAGAAACCAAGTATTTCCAGGAATGTGAGACTCAGGGAATGGGCGGGGAGCCCTCTAGTGGCCACTGGGATGGATGCAGTGGAGCTGGTCCAAGGTTCCCCAACCCAGGGGCCTGAAGGTGACTGGCATGGATGGAGTATCTGATGTTTGGGGGTTGGGGTGGAAATAGCCCACAAGAGCACCATGCAGGCAGCCGATCTCTTTGTTTTCTAAAATTCACCCAACCTGCCATTCTAGCCAACATTTGTCCATATACAATCAATATTTCCTTCTTCCGTTTTTCACTGTGTTTTAGGTATAAGTGTAAGCCTCCTCAAAATCTTTGCAAAGCATTGCGGGGATATCAGTCAATAGTGAAAAACAAATCCTAATAATGCAAAATGGTGCAGGCACCTTGGAAAACAGTCTAGTAATTCCTCAAAAAGCTAAGCATGGAGATGCTGGATGACCCAGCAATCGCACGCCTGGGTGCCTGTGCAAGGGAGCTGGATACATGTCTCACCAAAAACCTTGGGTTGGCTCTTCATGGCAGCATTACAACTCACAGTAGCCATAAAGTGGAAATGACCCAAATATCCATCGACTGATGAGTGGATAAATGAAATGGAATGCATCCACACAACAGGCTCTTACTTGACAGTGAAGGGAAATGACATACTGACCCACGATGACCAGAGGAGTCTTGAGACCACTGTGCTCAGTGAAAGAAGCCAGACACAGAGTGCCACCCAGTGTGTGGTTCCATTTAGAAAGAAATGAGCTGAAGAGAAAAGGGAGGCAGATTAGTGGTTGCCAGGGGCTGGGGAGTGGGGAGTGGCTGGTGGTCACTAATGGGTATGAGGTTTCTTTATATGGTGATGAAAAAGATCTGGAATTGGATGGTGGTGATGGTTGCACAACCTTGTGATTATACTAAAAACCACTGAATTGTATACTTTCAAACGGTGAATTTAGGATACATAAATGACATCTCAATTAAAAATACAGTTCTCCAACAGCCGCCTCGTGGAGGGCCAACCACATGCCAGAGTGTTCAGAAGTAATCAGTCATCCCCCCCCCCACTCCACACCCCTGGCAGTTGGGGAAATGAGCCTGTTTTATAGCAAGAACACTGAGTCAAGAAAGCTACCATGTTGGGATTGGGACCAGGCTCCACGTCTTCCATCGGTGTGGGGAGGAAGCGGGGTGGGCGTCCCTCAAGAACCAGCTTTGTGAACAGCCCAGCCTCTGGAGCTGAAACAGCAGGGGAAGAGCACTCACTGGGATTCATCCGTCCATGCATCCATCCGTCCATCCATCCGTCCGTCCATGCATCCATCTGCCCACCCATGCATCCATCCGTCCACCCATCCGTCCATCCATGCATCCATCCGTCCACCCATGCATCCATCCGTCCATCCATGCATCCATCCATCCACCCATGCATCCATCCGTCCACCCATCCGTCCATCCATGCATCCATCCGCCCACCCAACCGTCCATCCTTCTGTGCGTTCGTTCATCTTCTCCCTGTCTCTCTCCCTTTTCCTTCCCTGCTACCTCTGGGTCTCCATCAGCTGCGGTCGCTCGGACTCTCTCCTCTTGCCTTGCCATCTCTCCCTGTCTCTCTTCCACCTTTTGCTCTCCCCACTCCCACCACTCTCTGCAGTCTGCACCTCTCTTGCCCTGAAGCTGATGTGGTCTGGGGGCTCCTTCTCCACACCCCACCCTGCCCCCCCGGTGGAAGGAGTATCCCAGGACCTTTTCCTCTCCTCTGATTCCTCTGTCTTTACTCCTGACAGGAAGATACCCCAGGCTGGAATTTAGGGTGAGCAGCAAACTGGGGGCACTCCTTCCAGGCTTCTCTCCAAACTTGGAATTCAGCAATTTCCATCCACCCCAGGTCCCTGCACATGCATCTGGAGTGGCCCCAGCCCTCCCTAGAACCTGTTTCTCCTTATCCCCCAAACATTCCTTCCTTAGAAAGCCCTCCACCACCCATGTGGCCTTCTGTGCCTCTGCGTCCTCCCGGGAACTGAGCCCGCTCTGGCTCTGAGGCTCAGCTGAGTGCACTGTCCTCCTCTTCCTAACATCTGGAAGGCTCCTGCCTCCTCCCCATTCCCAAGCTGAGCTGAGGGGGGCAGACCCACAGCTGGAGCAAGGGAAATTGCAGGGAGGCCACCCATTGTTGGGTCCCCCAAAGGCTGAATAAGGAGGGATAGCAGTTACTTATCCTATAACTGGACACTCGCCAGAATGAAAAGAGGTGCTATCTCAAGACAACAAGGCAACAGGGTACTTGGGATTGTCCCAGGCAATCAGTGACACAGGGCCGCCCTGGGTTCTAAGGGGCACCCTCAGAATGGTCCCTCTGTGAGCAAAAGAAAATAAAAGGACTGCCACCACCTCAGAGCAGGGTCCCATAGCAATTCTCGGGGTCTGCAGGGAGGGAGGCGGGGGCAGCTGTGAGACTCCTCCAGCTGCTGGAGCTCCAAGACACTCAGGGGGCCAGGTGCACTCCAGGCAGGATCTCTGCGGCACAGGGAGGAAAGGGTGCCCCAGAACCCAGTCCCCCATGGCCAGAAACCTGCACAGTTTTGGGAGCATATTCTGTGCCCCCCCACCCCCAGCCAGTCCTGCAGGCCTCTGTGGTGGTCTTAGTCATGAGAGACCGCAGTGGAGGAATAAGTTCTGGTGGCAAATGATTCTCCTTCTGAGGCCAGTGATGGTGGCAAAGATGATCTCATGCTCACTCTTGATGCTGATGGCACCAGAATTGAGAACCTTGGTCTTTCTCAACAACAATTTGCATTGGGGTGTCTGGGTGGCTCAGTGGGTTGAGCGTCTGAACTCTTGGTTTCAGCTCAGGTTGTGATCTCAGGGTCGTGAGACTGAGCCCTGCATCAGTCTCCACGCTCAGCAGGGAATCTGCTTGGGATTCCCTCTCCTCCTCTCCCCTCTCCCCTACTCTTGGGTTCCCTCTCTCTCTCTCTTTCATATAAATCAATCAATCAATCAATCAATCAATCAATCTTTTGAAAAAACAATTTGTTTCTTTTGATGGAGTATATGGGTCACGGCACTGATTACGTGACCCTCTAGTGGCTGCAGGAAAGTGGCAACAGAGTCCCAACATTTCTGGCAGACACCCTCAACTCAGGAAGGAGAGGGAGGCCCTCCTTGAAGGGAAAGGGTCTGCAGCTGAAGCAACAGGCAGCAAGGGTTTGTTTCGGCTCATAGAAGCACATGAATTTTGCACCCTGCCCTCTTTGGGTTAATATAAAACAGCCAGGTAGGCTGGGGCGCTCCCTTGCTGAACATGTGTCCCCTAAGGACGGGTCATGCCTGGCCAGTGTGACCATATGGGACCCTGGCCTCTCCTCTCCCCTGTGCTGCTAGAGCTGCCAGATGTCTACACAATGGGCTTTGGGACAGGGACAGTTGTCAGGTCTGTGACCACGCCCCCCAGTGGACATGGGACTGCCCTTTCTATGCTTGTTGTCCTGGTATAATTATTAATAGCACTCCCTCTCACTCTCAAAAGTATCCCCATTTGGGTGATAAAAGTCTCCCTGGTGTGATGTTAATTTTCTATGTCACCTTGACTGGGCCATGGGATGCCCAGATGGCTGGGAGAATATTATTTCTGGGTGTCTGCGAGGGTGTCTTGGGAAGAGATGTTTGACTCAGAAGACTCAGTAAAGAGGATCACCAATGTGGGTGGGCATTGAACTATCTGTCGATGGCCTGGAAAGAACAAAAAGGTGGAGGAAGATGAGCTCCTTCTCTATGCTTGAGCTGAGACATCCATCTCCTGCACCTGGACGTTGGCACCCTTGGTTCTTGGGGTTTTGGACTCAAACTGGGGTTCTACCATCTGTCCCCAATTATCAGCCTTTGGACTGAATTACACCACTGGCTTTCTGGGTCTCCAGTTCATAAATAGCAGATCATAGGACTTCTTGTTCTCCACACTTACGTGGATCTAATTTCTATAATAAATCCCCTCATATAATATATATTATACATATAATTGTTATATATAATATATATTTAATTCATATATTAATATTATATAATTATATACATATTATACACACACACACATTCTCTTGGTTCTGTTTATCTGGAGAACTTTGACTAATACAGATTTGGGCACTGGGATTTGTTCTAGAGGAACAGAATGCTAAGGATGAGCTTTCTGAATTGGTTCTGGGTTTCTGGAATTGGTTCTCTGGTCTGATCCTATTTAAAGACACTAAGGGAGGTGTTAGATGGTGGAGGAATAGGAGACCCTAAGTTTGTCTGGTCCCTTGAATACAGCTAGATAGTTATTAAATCATTCTGAACAACTGCAAAATCAATCAGAGATCTGAGACAAGAAATGCTGCAATTCTACAAGTAGAAAAGTGTCCACTTTTTGGAAGGTAGGAGGTGCGGAGACTTGAATCTGTGTGGTACAGATGAGGACATGGTGGGGGGGGGGGGCTACCACAAAGTATTATGAGCAGCAGAGTGCAAAACTGAATCTTTTAAGAGTCTGCTGCGATGGGGGATGTCCCTGGCTTAAGGGTGCTCAGGTGGCAAAATGGGACAGAATCCCAGATGAGACAGCTTGGTCTCAGGATCCCGGGGTCACAAGAAGAACAGGGGTGCCTGAGTGCAGCAGAGTTCCCAAGCATTGGAGTGGGGAAGCCAGCAACAAACAGCAAGTCTAAATGCCTGCTTTCTGCTCTGTGTTGCAGCAAACTGCTGAACTGTCGTGCAAATCCTCTCCTGGGAGGGAGCCAGCAAAAGGCAGAAGCACATGAGACCCCTCCCCCTCTCTTAGGAGGAATAGCTCGGGTCCACACCGCAGGAGTCCATAAAATATGGAGTTTTGAAACTAAGTCCTGTGCCTGAGATAAAAACGCCCAGTCATAGGCTGGGTGAACACAGAGTTAGGATGGAAACCAGGGAGACAAGAGACTGATTTTCTGGGAGAGCTCACTGATAATATAAAATTTGTATAATGGGAGTCCCAGAAGATGAAGAGAGGGAGAGAGGGGCAGAAGACTTATTTGAACGAAATATAGCTGGGGAACTTCCCTAATTTGGGGAAAGAAACAGGCATTCAAGTCCAGGAGGCACAGAGATGCCCCCCTAAAAATCAATAAAAATAGGTCAACCCCTCAACATATAATAGTGAAGCTTGCAAATCTCAGAGATAAAGAGAAAATCCTGAAAGCAGCTGGAGACAAGGGGTCCTCAACCTACAAGGGTAGACACATGAGGCTGGAAGCAGACCAATCCGCAGAGACCTGGCAGGCTAGAAAGGGCTGGCATGATTATTCAGGGTACTAAACGAGAAAAAATATGCAGCCAAGAATACTTTATCCAGCAAGGCTATCATTCTGAATGGAAGGAGAGATCAAGAATTTCCAGGACAAACAGAAACTAAAAGAATTTATGATCATTAAACCAGCCCTGCAACAAATATTAAAGGGGAATCCTGTAAGTGAGGAGAGAGCCCAAAAGTAACAGAGACCAGAAAGGAACAGAGACAATATACAGAAACAGTGACTTTGTGACAGGCAATACAATGGCACAAAATTAATATCTTTCAATAATTACTCTGAATGTAAATGGACTCAATGCTCCAATCAAAAGACATAGGCTATCAGAATGGATTAAAAAGAAAAAAGACCCATCAATATGCTGCTTACCAGAGAACCATTTTGAACCCAGACACCTCCAGATTGAAAGTGAGGGAGTTGAGAACCATTTATCATGCTAATGGACATCAAAAGAAAGCTGGGGTAGGATCCTTATATCAGACAAACTAGATTTTAAACCAAAGACTGTACCAAGTGACATAGAGGGACACTGTATCATACTTAAACGGTCTATCCAACAAGAAGATCTAACAATTATAAATATTTATGCTACTAACTTGGGAGCAGCCAATTATATAAACCAATTAATAACAAAATTAAAGAAACTCATTGATAATAATACAATAGTGGTAAGGGACTTTAACACCCCACTTACAGCAATGGACAGATCATCTAAGCAGAAGATCAACAAGGAAACAAGGGCTTTGAATGACACACTGGACCAGATTGACTTCACAGGTATATACAGAGCATTCCATCCTAAAGCAACAGAATACACATTCTTCTCAAGTGCACCTGGAACATTCTCCAGAACAGATCATATAATGTGTCACAAATCAGGTCTCAACTGGCACACCAAAAGGTTAAGATTATTCCCTGCATATTTTCAGACCACAATACTTTGAAACTTGAACTCAATCACAAGAGGAAATTTGGAAGGAACTCAAATACTTGGAGGTCAAAGAGCATCCTGCTAAAGAATGTTGGGTCAACGAGGAAATTAAAGAAGAATTTTAAAAAATTCATTGAAACAAATGAAAATGAAAACACAACAGTTAAAAACCTTTGGGATGCAGCAAAGGCAGTCCTAAGAGGGAAGTCCATAGCAATACAAGCCTTTCTCAAGAAACTAAAAAAGTTTCAAATACACAACCTAACCTTACTCCTAAAGGAGCTGGAGAAAGAACAGAAAATAAATCCTAAATCAAGCAGAAGATGAGAAATAATAAAGATTAGAGCAGAAATCGATGAAATAGAAACCAAAAGAACAGAACAGATCAATGAAACTAGAAGCTTGTTCTTTGAAAGAATTAATAAGATCAATAAACACCTAGGGAGACTTATCAAAAAGAAAAGAGAAAGGACCGAAATTAATAAAATCATGAATGAAAGAGGAGGGATCACAACCAACACCAAGGAAATATGAACAATTTTAAGAACATATTATGAGAAACTACATGCCGACAAATTAGGCAATCTGGAAGAACTGGATGCATTCTTAGAAACATATAAACTACCAAAACTGAAACAGGAAGAAATAGAAAACCTGAACAGACCCATAACCAGCAAAGAAATTGTATCAATAATCAAAAATCTCTCAACAAGAGTCCAGAGCTGGATGGCTTCCCAGGGCAATTTTACCAAACATTTAAAGAAGAATTAATACCTATTCTTCTGAAACTGTTTCAAAAAATAGAAATGGAAGGAAAATGTCCAAACTCATTCTCAGGCCACCATTACCTTGATGCCAAAACCAGACAAAGACCCCTCTAAAAAGGACAATTATAGACCAGTATCCCTGAGGATCATGGATGTCAAAATTCTCACCAAGTTACTAGCCAATAGGATCCAACAGTACATTAGAAGGATTATTCACCACGACCAAGTGGGATTTATTCCTGGGCTGCAAGGGTGGTTCAACATCTGCAAATCAATCAACATGACACACCACATTAATGAAAGAAAGGACAAGAACCATATGATCCTCTAAATAGATGCAGAAAAAGCATTTGACAAAATATAGCATCCTTTCTTGATAAAAATTCTCCACAGTATAGGGATAAAGGGAACATATCTCAATATCATGAAAATCATATATGACAGACCCACAGTGAATAGCATCCTCAATGGGGGAGAAACTGAGAGCTTTTCCACCAAGGTCAGGAACATGACAGGGAAGCCCACTCTCACTACTGTTGTTCAACATAGTACCGGAAGTCCTAGCTTCAGCAATCAGACATCAAAAAGAAATAAAATACATTCAAATGGGCAAAGAAGTCAAACTTTCACTCTTCACAGATGACATGATACCCAAAAGACTCCACTCCAAAATTGCTAGAAGTCATACAGGAATTCAGCACCATGGCAGGACATAAAATCAATGCACAGCAATCAGTGGCATTTCTATACACTAACAATGAAGCAAGAGAAAGAGAAATTGAGGAATCACATTTACAATTGCACCAAAAACCATAAGATACCTAGGAATAAACCTAACCAAAGAGGTAAAGGATCTGTACTCTGAAAACTATAGGACATTTATGAAAGAAACTGAGGAAGATGCAAGGAAATGGAAAAACATTCCATGTTCATGAATTGGAAGAAGAAATTTGTTAAAATGCCTATGCTACCCAAAGCAATCTATACATTCAGTGCAATCCCTATCAAAATACCAACAGCATTTCTCACAGAGCTGGAACAAACAATCCTAAAATTTGTATGGAACCAGAAAAGACCCTGAATAGCCAGAGGAATGTTGAAAAAGAAAAGCAAAGCTGGTGGCATCACAATTCCGACTTCCAGCTCTATTACAAAGCTGTCATCATCGGACAGTATGGTACTGGCACAAAAACAGAGACATTGATCAATGGAACAGAATAGAGACCGCAGAAATGGACCCCCAACTCTGTGGCCAACTAATCTTTGACAAAGCAGGAAAGAATATCCAATGGAAAAAGGACAGTCCCTTCAACAAATGGTGCTGGGAAAATTGGACAGCCATATGCAGAAGAATGAAGCTAGACCACTTTCTTACACCATACATAAAAATAAACTCAAAATGAATGAAAGACCTCAATGTGAGACAGGATCCATCAAAATCCTAGAGGAGAACCCAGGCAGCAACCTCTTCAACTTCGGCCACAGCAACTTCTTTCAAGACATGTCTCCAAAGGCAAGGGAAACAAAAGCAAAAATGAACTATTGGGACTTCATCAAGATGAAAACTTCTGCACAGCAAAGGAGACAGTCAACAAAACTAAAAGGCAACCTATGGAATGGGAGAAGATATTTGCAAATGCCATATCAGATAAAGAGCTAGTATCCAAAATCTATAAAGAACTTCTCAAACTCAACCCCCAAAAAACAAAAAATCCAGTCAAGAAATGGCCAGAAGACATGAACAGACATTTCTCCAAAGAAGACATACAAATGGCCAACAGACACATGAAAAGATGCTCACCATCACTCATCATCAAGGAAACGCAAATCAAAACCACAATGAGATACCAACTCACACCAGTCAGAATGGCTAAAATTAACAAGTCAGGAAACAAGAAATATTGGTAAAGATGCAGAGAAAGGGGAACCCTCTTACACTGTTGGTGGGAATGCAAGTTGGTACAACCACTTTGGAAAACAGCGTAGAGGTTCCACAGGAAGTTAAAAATAGAGCTATCCTATGACCTAGCAATTGCACTACTAGGTATTTACTCCAAAGATACAGATGTAGTGATTTGAAGGGGCACATGCACCCCAATGTGTATAGCAGAAATGTCTACAAGAGCCAAACTATGGAAAGAGCCGAGATGTCCATTGACAGATGAATGGATAAAGAAGATGTAATATCTATCTATCATCTCTCTATAATGGAATATTACTCAGCCATCAGAAAGAATGAAATCTTGCCATTTGCAATGACATGGATTGAGCTAGAGTGTATTATACTAAGTGAAACAAGTCAGTCAGAGAAAGACAAATACCATATGATTTCACTCCTATGTAGAATTTAGGAAACAAAACAGATGAACATAGAGGAAGGGAAGGAAAAATAAGATAAAAACAGAGAGGGAGACAAACCATAAGAGACTCTTAATTCTAGGGAACAAACTGAGGGTTGCTGGAGGGGAGGTGGGTGGGGGGATGGGGTAACTGGGGGATGGGCATTAAGGAGGGCACCTGATGTAATGAGCACTGGGTGTTATCTGCAACTGATGAATCACTGAATTTTACCCTGAAGCTAATTTAAATACAGTATATGTTAACTAAGTTGAATTTAAATAAAAAATAAGACACTAAGGGTTGTTTTCCCTGGAGTAAAGAGCATGATAGTCCATAGCATGAAGTGTTTACAGATGCACAAAACACCTTCATTGGATCCTTCCAGTCAACCCCTAGAAGAAGCAAGGAGCTCAGTGGCTCTGTATGTGGTGCTTTTGAACATTTGGTAGGAATGTAAGGAATAGAGTGATGTGAGTTGGTTGCTGTTAATGTCACTGAACAAAGCAGTGGGAGAGACAGCCAGGGTCCCTGCTGGAGCCCCTAGCTCAAGCACCGGTTCTGTGAGCTCCCTGGTGTGCCCTGAAGGAGACCCTTACTTCCTGTAGCCTCAGGGCTGAAATCATTGAAATCCAATGCAAAGCCCATGCCGCCTGGCAGGGTGCGTGCGGGTACCCGGAAGGCACAGGCTGCAAAGCACGGGATCTTGCGAGTTGGGATGGGGACACCCAGGAGACCCGGAGGAAGCCATGAGGCTGTGCCGGTGTGCGTGTGGGTGGGGGGCAGGTGTGTGCCGACCCTTGTGTGAGAGACTGTGTGTCTCTATGTGTCTCTGTCTCCAGATTGTGTTCCATGTCTCTCTCTCTGTCTCTGTCTCTCCCTGCACGTCTGATTTTGCTCCCTGGTTCTCTGAGTCTCCCTCCTACGGACCCTCTTTCTCTCCATTGATGTGTTTTATCACACAACCCCCCACCCCGCCACTTGCCCAGGTCAGGTTCAGGCAGGTAAGGCCCTGTCCTCCCTCTGCCTGGGCTGTGTGGACTCATCATCTGCATCTGAGTTGGGGGTCGAGGTTCAAAGCCCAGGGCTTCTGCAGGGGAGGGAAGAGGGCCTCTTGTCACCTCTTGGTACCAAGGCGGCGGGGCCTGGTGGCCTCTGTTCCCCCAGCTGATGGCAGTCTCCACAGGGCCCAGTCCAGCTCTGCAGCTTCCCGAGGTGACGACAAAATGCTCACAGGAACCCAGGCCTGTGGGTTGGGTTTCACGACACCCAGATCTGACTCCCTCTAGGGACCATAGATAATTCGTAGCATTTAGTCTGCAATTTTTTCACCAAATTATTTTTTTTTAAGATTTTATTTATTTGACAGAGCAAAAAATGGAGAGAGAGAGCACAAGCAGGGGGAGAGGCAGAGGGAGAGGGAGAGAGAATCTCAAGCAGACTCCCCAGTGAGTGCAGAGCCCAACTCGAGACTCGATTCCAGGACCCTGAGATCATGACCTGAGCTGAAGGCAGATGCTTAACCAACTGAGCCACCCAGGCACCCCATCATCAAATTATTTTTAAAGATAGAGGCTGAGGGACGCGTGGGTGGCTCATCCGGTAAGTGTCTGACTCTTGATTCTGGCTCAGGTCATGATCTCAGGGTCATGAGTTCAAGCCCCACCTCAGACTCCGTGCTCAGGGAGGACTCTGCTTGGGCTTCTCTCTTTCCCTCTCCCTCTGCCCCTCCCGGTGCTCACACTTTCTCTAAACAAACAAGCAAGCAAACAAACAAATAAAATACAGAGGCTGAAAGACCCCCATCCCCGGGCAGCCCCAGGGCCCTGGGCTGAGCAGAACAGAATTCCTGCTACCTTGGTCTCAGTTGTCAAAAAGCTCTTTGTGAATCTTCCAGTCTATTCTACACTCTACTCTTATGGATTTTGCTCAAGTATAATCTCTGCTGAAGGTAAGCTCGTGACTTCCGTATGCAAATATAAACAAACATGTGTCAGAGATGTGATTGTAGTCATTAAGAAATGGAGGGACCAGTAGGGAACTAAAAGCCAGTTCCAGGGAGAATCCCAAGAACAGCAACGAGGAGACCACCGTCAGGGAGCTCACTCAAGACGTGCACTGGCTTCTGCGAGGGCCCACGGTTCCTGCACCGCAGCCCCCTGCACATCTGCCGGCCATGAATAACTCACACTCCCATCATTTTCTCCATTTGACCGGGTTGTAAAATAGCTCGAAGACAATGAAAGGCATAGAAACCCCATAGCCCAGACGGCCCAGCTGGGGAGCTGGAGATGGAGGCTCCTCTACCAGGATCCCCAAATACCTGAGATAACGAGTCCAAGTGGGTCTGGAGGGGCTGCAGGGGTGCAGCTGCTGACCTCCTGCCCAAGCAAGGCTCCGGGCAGCTTCCACCGTCCCCGAGAGCCACACGTGCACAGCAGGAGGTGCCCACAGTGAGGCACATGCCGCGGTTCTGCCAGTGGGTAATCGAGAGCTGTGTAGTTACCCATCACCCCTGCCTGGCGAGTTCAGTAAGCCAGGCTGCTACAGCGGGATGGGGCCGAGAGACTTCATTCTAGGCCGCAGACCCACACGTCTAAGTTCGCCTCGGCTCAGCTCGACCGTCCTGTCCTGTACTGGCATGTCGTGGCGCTGGGCACAGCACAGCCTCCGTAGGAGAAGACTGCCCCCCGCCTGCCCCACGAACCTCCAGGCCGGAGGAGCCCTTCCCACTTCCCTGGGGAGCCCCCGCCCCTGTTGTTTCACCAGACCCTTAACCCAGGGAGGGAAGTCACATCCTGAACGCGGCTGATACACCCTCAAAATTACGCTCCGCGTTGAGTTCAGTGACATCAGCGTGGGGGTGACCGAGGGCAGCCCTGCCACCACCTGTTCCTCGGTAGGCCAGAGAAAGCCGATACGACTTTCCTATCTGGGGAATGGACGGTCAGTGACAGAGTCAGTGATGACACCTGGCACCACGAGGCCATTCAGCCTGGGATGGTACCTTGTTGGCTTCTAGGTCCTGGGGGGGGGGGGGGCCTTTTGGATCAGCCAGCCTGGGCGGCTAACTCGTGACAGGGTGCCCAACACTTCCGTCTGCAGCAAGTCCTGAATTAACAAAGCACTGCCCCCCTTCCTCCCGGCACGCAGGACCGCCTGCTGGGTTCGGGTACCCGAGGTAGCTGGGAGGGAGTGGACACACCCCCCCGTCATGACTCCCGTTCTTTGCTGAGGGCACATGGTCGCTCAAGCTCAGTGATTCTCTGTGCCACAAGCCGCCAAAATGTCAGTACCTCTAACGCTCTCCGCTGGGGGGTCCACGGTCCCCTGCCCCCCACCCACAGGCGTATCAGCCTCTGTCTGTCATGGCTCATCATGTTTGCCCCAAGACCCCCCAGTGTCATCCATTTAAACCTACCCTGAGGGGGCCTGGGTAAAGCGTCCTGTGAGCACCAGGACAGAGAGCCCAGGAAGAGTCCGAAGTCCCTCTGTTATATCCTGACAGGAGTGAAGGACCACGGGCCCCAGGTGGGGACCCGGAGGCCTCTGTCCCTTCTCTAACTGTGCCACTGTGCCCCAGAGACATTTGGGTCTGCAGTGTCCCTTTTCAGCAAACACACACCACCCAGGCTGCAGGGGACTTCCTGGCTTTCATCGCTGTCTGTCCTCTAGTTTATGGATTCTGTTCTTTGAGATGGGCCTCCTTTCAATAACTGTATTCTTAACTACCCCCTCAGTGGTCTTGTGTAGAGTGAAATCATCTCTGCATGAGGCCCCTGAGTTCCCTTGGACATCGTCTGCGAGCCCTGGGACACCACAGGTGTACCCCATGTCCAGAGAGCACGTCCTCAGCCCATCCCCCCTGGGAGCAGGCACGCCCTGGGGCACTGGGGCTGAGGAGCCCTTCTGTTTCCACCAAGCCTGGGTGGGCTCCGCTGGTGACCTCACTCACTGCACCAAACTGCCCAGCAAGTGGCATCTGTTCCTGGCACCAGGAGCAGAAGTCAGAAGTCTTCTGCCCGCTGCATCTTGGTGTCGAAGTGACCAGGGAAAACAGAACACAGTGAGGTGCTGGGTAGAGTGAGCTTTCCCCACAGAGACAAGAGGAATCAGCTCCAGAAGTGGGCATCGCTTCCCCGGACCCACGAGGCCCTTCCAGTAGCAGACACGGGGCCATTGGCCTGCACTCACCCGTCTTGTGCGGCAGCAGAGGGACCCCGTGCCCTTCGCGCAGGGGACAGAGAGAGCGGTGGGTGGGCCGGGCGCCATGTGGTGCACACACTCAAGCAGAACACAGGAACACGTGGCGTCAGACACAGGGGCCGTTGTTGCACGGCGAGGGGTGAGCCCAGCGCAGGCTGCGAGGACTCTGCCTCCTGGGGAGGGGGTGCTCCGGGCCCCCGGCCCATCCCCATGTGTCTGAGTCGGGCTCAAAAGCCTGCACGTGAGTTGGCCTCTCCCAACAGTTACCATGATCCAGCAACCCCACTTCTGAGAACAAACCCCAGAGAATGGAAACAGGGTCTCAGAGAGATATTCACACACCTGAGTTCACAGCAGCATGACTCGCAATAGACCAAAGATGGAAGCAACGCAGATGCACATCGATGGGTGGCTGGATAGACAAATGTGGTGTAGACACACAGTGGAATGTGATCCAGCCTAAGAAAGAAGGAAATTAATATCCATGTGGCTGAGCTTCAAGGGTGTCAGGCTAAGCAAGCCAGTTGGGAAAAGGCAAATACAACACAGCTCTTCGTCCAAGCGTACAGAGAGTGGTCCAACTCTCAGCACAGTGGGGCTCCTGGGGCTGGGGTGGAGCTGTTCAGTGGGGACAGACTTTCAGTTTCTCGAGATGAAAAGTTCTAGAGGTCTGTTATGCAACAATGTGCATAGAGTTAACACTACCGTTCCCTTAAAAATGACTACGATGGTAAATCTTATGTTGCGTGTTTTTATCACGTTTAATAAAAAGGAGCACTTCTGGGTTGACTGTCCTAAAACTGCTGTGTTCAGACCCCAGGGTCTGACTTGTGACTTGGCCTGTACCGTGTCAAAGGACCATGGCCTCCCAGAGAGGCCCAAGTCCTCCGAACCTGTGAGGACAATAGGTTAGGCGAGGGGAAATTCAGGTTGTAGATGGAATTAAGGTGGCTCATCAGGCAACTTTTTAAATGGGAGGATTGTCCTGGATTGTCCGGGTTAGCCTGTTGTAATCACAGGAATCCTTAAAATAGGAAGAAGGAAGCTAGAGAGATCAGAAGGATATGCCAGGAGGAGGAGTCATCCTGTGCTGCGGACGGAACTGTCTCCCCCCAAAATTCACCGGTTGAAGCCCTAGTTCCCAGTGTGACTGTCACTAGATCTAGGGACTTCAGGAGGTAATTAAGGTTAAACTCAGTCAACAGGGTAGGGCCCCAAGCCCATGGGACTGTGGCTCAAACTCTCTCCACCACAAGGGGAAAGTGGCTGTGTCCAGCCAGGGAGGGGGGGTGGGGACACTCTAGAAACCAACCCAACAACACTGCCATCTAGGACTTCCCGCCTCCAGAGCTTTGAGGACGTTATGTGTCTGTTGTCGAAGCCCCCCAGTCTGCGAAGGCGGAGCTGACTGGTCCTGGCTTTGAAGATGGAAGAAGGGGCCAGGGACTCGCAATGCGGAAAAGCAAGGACACAGATTCTCCCCTAGAGCCTCCAGAAGGAACACAGCCCTGCCAACACCCATGTCAGACTCCCATGCTATAGAACCATGAGAGAACAGATTTTACTGTTTTAAGCCACTAATTTTGTGGTAATTTGTTATGACAGCAATAGGAAACTCACCCATATGCCAAGAGTGAATGAAAAAGTCTGGACTTACTCTAAGCCTAACATCTGTGGTTTTATAGACTCTAACATTTTCTCTTTACCTTTCTAGAACTTGGCAGACTAATGAGTCCAGTTGCTTTTAAAGTCTATTATAATAACCCCTAATTGTTTTATATCTCTTCTCCTAGGTCTTCCTTCTCCTCCTTGCCCATGGACACAGTGAGGGAAAATACCCACAGAACTCAGGATTCAGTTGTGTAATGGCTTTGGATGAGGTCATAATGATGTTTGCTTTGTTTCCAAAATTGACTTCATTATGGTGCTTACCCAGATGTTATTAGCTGTGTTAGTTTAAAGGCAGATAAAGCCAATGTCTGTGGGAACAATATACAATTGCTCTTTATTGCCTTTATAACTGATTCCTCATAGTTACTGTGTATGCAGATTTTGGGTTATGTATTCCCTAAAATATAAAAACGTAACTGAGGCTCGTCTGCCATCTTTTAACTGGCTTACAGGGCATGGAGGAATTTGCATGCATTTTGCCACCTGGAAGAACTTTACATCATCTATGAAGTGGGATATTTACCAGCACACTCTCTATTTAGCCACACTGTAATATAATTTTAAGTAGACACCAGCCTTTCCACTTAACACTTAATTATTTTTCATCCAAGACAAAATCAATTCATGTCTATTGAGTTGTCTAGTCCTAATCCAGTTCCAGTTTAGGACAGAGCACTTCCCATTTATCTCCTCACCGATACCCCACCTCATCACCACCAATGGTAGTTTGATAATAATCTCCCTGTGGAAACTTGAAGGAGCTTTTACTTTTACATATTTTGAATCTATGTTATTAGGTGCATATGCATTTATATTGTTATATAACTTCCTGGTGGTTTGACCCATTTATCATAGTGAAATGACTCTCTTCATCTCCAGTAATGTGTCTTAACTTAAAGTCTACTTCATCTGGCAGTATCAGTATAGATAAGCCACCTTTTCTCTGGTTAATATTTCCATTTATCTTTTCCAATAGTCCACTTTGTATTTTCTCTTCCCTTAGGTTTAGGTAGTGTATCTTGAAAGCAGCAACAAGTGTGTATGGTTTTCTTTTTATCCAGTCTGACAATCTTTGTCTTTTAATCGGATTCTTTAACCCATTTATGTTAAATAAAATTCACAATATCTTTAGATTTACTTCTTATCATCTAACTATTGGTTTTCCTTCTGCCCTACATTTATTTTCTCCATTAATTCTCTTCATTCTTGTCTTTAAAAAAATTAATCAAGTATGTTATATATTATGTTCTGCCCCTCTAACAGCTTGGTGGTTATAAATTATTTGACTATACTTCAAGCCAAAATAAACAATCCTTGTAGAACAAATTATAAACCCATTTTGGAGTCCAGAAAGCAGTCAAACTAGGAGATACTGGTCTTGAAGCATCTTTTGATGGTGGAGTGAGGACAGGCAGTGGCAATTTTGATGAATTTTCTGGTCTGTAGTTTGAATGACTCTGGGGATAGCATTGGATGTTCTTATAACTGAACCCAAGTCCATCCACCTGATGCACAGAAAAGCCCAATACTGAGACATCAGATATGCAGTAAGGAAAGAGTTTATTCGAGGGACAGCCAAACGACGAGATGGGAGGGCAAGTCTGAAATCCACGTCCCCAAAGGGGGCGAGAACAAGTTTTTTATAATCATAAGAGATAAGATTATATACATATTCATGTAAAGGTCAAGGGAGACATGACTATCCATGAGGAAGGTAGAGCATGCACGTGGAGCAAACACATATGTAATTGACACCGTATGTTCACTTTGGGGTGGAAACTGAACATCAGAATGAGGCAAATTCAGCCCCTTACACCAGGAGGTTACTTTAGGACAAGGAAAAGGGGCCATGGGCATGCTCCAAGAACCAGTGTAAACTGGATGGGGTCTTGAGCTCCTTATCTTGGGTCTTAAAAAAAAAATTAGGACACACGATACACTGTTCAATAACCTACAAGGGTGTGCTATAACTTTTATATTGAAACATAGAATTCTTTCCTTACGATTACCCCCATTTTCATCAAAGATAAGAGATCAATTTGTTTGCAAAACAAGTCAAATTTCATTAAACTTGGCCCAATCATTTACATAAGTTCAGCAAGAATAGTGATTGACCATATAGACCCTTTTAATTTTGCTTTGCTAGAATTTTATAAGGAAATTCATTTGAATTTTTTTCAAATATTTTATTTATTTATTTGACAGAGAGAGACACAGCGAGAGAGGGAACACAAGCAGGGGGAGTAGAAGAGGGAGAAGCAGGTTTCCTGCAGAGCAAGGAGCCCGATATAGGGCTCGATCCCAGGACCCTGGGATCATGACCTGAGCCGAAGGCCAATGCTTAACGACCGAGCCACCCAGGCGCTCCCCTCATTTGAATTTTTTTTATCAAGACCTTAGTTTTTTAGAACAGTTTTAGGTTTACAGCAAAATGAGAGGAAGGTCCTAAAATCTCCCATATGTGCCCTGCCTCCCATACAAACAGTCTCCCCCATTATCAACATCCCCCACCAGAGGGGTCCATCTCTTACAATTGATGAACCTACACTATCATCACCCAAAGTCCATAATTTACATTATGGTTCACTCTTGAAGCTGTACATTGTATGGGTTTGAACAAATTATGACATGTCTCCATCATTATGGTATCGTACAGAGTATGTTCACTGCCCTAAAAATCCCCTGTGCTCTGCCTATTTATTCCTTGTCCTTCCCCACCAGCCTCTGGCAACTACTGATCTCTTTACTGTCTCCACAGTTTAGCCTTTTCTAGAATGTCATATATTTGGAACTAAACAGTATGTATCCTCTTCAGATTGGCTTTCCTCAGTAACATTCATTTAGGTTTCCTCCTTCTCTTTGCATGGCTTGATAGCCCATTTCTCTTTAGTCCTGAGTAAGAGTCCATTGTCTGGACGGACCACAGTTTATTTATCCACTCAGCTACTAAAGGGTATCTTGGTTGCTTCCAAATTTTGACAGTTATGAATAAAGTTGCTATAAGCATCCATGTGTAGGGTTTTTTGGTCATTATGCTAGGTGTGTAATGATACCTCATTGTTGTTTTAATTTGCATTTCCCTAATGAATATGATTGTTTGCATCTGTTTATCTTCTTTGGTGAGGTTGGGATGTTTGGGCCTATTCTTCAATCAGGTTGTGTGTCTTCTCATAGTTGAGTTTTAACAGTTCTTTGTACACTTTGGTGACAGTCCTTCCTCAGAAGTGTCTTTTGCAAATATTTTTCTCATAGTCTGTGGCTCTTCTTCTCATTTGTTCATTCCCACTCTTGAAGACTGACCCAGGTGACGGCCACTGCTGAGTCCCAATTGGCCAACACTAAATCTCCAATATGGCACCATTCCCTGGGCACTTGGAGCTCCTCATGTCTCTGACTCAATAGGCAAAGAAGGGAGTTATAGTGTTGGCTGTGGTGATTGACCCTGACCACCAAGGAGGATCTGGACAGCTGCTCTACCATGAAGGTGAGGAAGAACATGTCCAGGATACAGGAGATCCCTTCAGGGGTCTCTTGGTATCAGTGTGCCCTGTGATGAAGGTCTGTGGAGAACTAAACCCAATCCAGGAGGACTATCAGAGGCCTAGACCCTCCAGGAATGAAGGTTTGGGTCCCCCTGCCAGGAGAGCACCATAACCAGCTGAGGTGCTTGCTGAAGGCCAAGGGAACGCTGAGCAGGTAGTGGGAGAAGGTAATTCTAAGTACCAGTGATGACCACGTGACCAGTTGCAGAAATGAGAGCTGTAATTGTCATGGGCTTTTCCTCCCCATCTTGTCACAGATACCCTTGCACGTATACACACTTATATCAGGCAAATACCCTTGTTTTCTTTCCTCTCGTATTTCCTTATCATGTAAAATAAGCTTTATTCACGTTATATAAGTGTTTAAGTATCGTTAACTTTACATCACAGTATTTAAGTTATGAGCTATCAGGAGAAGAGTAAATATCACTCAAGGACTATCTCTCCTCTTCTGGGGAAGCAATTAGTGCATTTCTAGTGTATGCAGGATGGCCATATCATGTTAGGCAAAATTATGACCTCCTTAGAGATTAGGTTTGGTTTAAGGGGATGCATGTGGGTGCCCAGGCAACAAGCAAGGGAATGGTGATTAATTTTACAGGTCACCTTGACTGGCTAAGGGATGCCCATATGGCTGGTGAAACATTATTTCTGGGTGTGTCTATGAGGGTGTTTCCAGTGGAGAGTAGCATGAGAATCAGTAGACCAAATTAAGAAGATACCCTCACCAGTGCAGGTGGGCATTATCCAACCCACTGGGAGCCTGAACACAACAAAAAGGCAGAGGATGGGAGAATGTGCTCTCTCTGTTTGAGTGGAAACATCTATCTCCTGCCCTAGAGCATCTGTGCTCCTGGTTCTAGGGCATTTGGACTCAGACTGGGACTTAGCATCACCCCCAACACTCAGATTCCCGGCCCATCTCTGCCACTGAATCAGACCACCAGGTGTCCTAGGTCTCCAGCTTGCAGACAGAAAGGCTTGGACTTCTCAGCTGCATAACCGCATGAGCCAATCCTGTCATAAATTTCCATCTATCCATCTATCTATCTACCTATCCATCTATCTATCTATCATCTATATATCTATCATCTATCTTCTCCAGTTCTGTTTCTCTGAAGATCCTGACTTAGCAGGATTCTTGTTAAGTTGTACAGTGCACAGACAAGGATTCTGGAAGTCAGTTCTAGTTGCAAGAGTCCGTGGGAGCTTGGGTAGAATTTGGTCAACAAGGGCATCTTTGTTCCTGCGGCATGATACACGTGTGCTCGCGTGTTCAATAGCCATTATGTCTATGATCATTTGTTTTGCACATTAAAAATCGATACACTGCCTAAGATTCGCTTTGCTTTTTGGTGACTTTCTGTTTAGTTTTTCTGCCTTCTGATTACACATCATGAACACCTGGCAAACTCCCTGTGGCTCTTCTCTGGATCTGGCCCTTTAGACCTCGCTGACTTGGCACTCCTGACTTCCAGTTTTTGTCGTTCTAGGCCTGTGGGATTTCTAAAAACTCGGGTGGTTTGCTGCCTCTTTGCAGGGACCCGGGGCTCTCAGGCTTACCCTTGTGTTAGGAATCAGCAAATGCCTGAAGGGAAGGTGACAGCCCCATGTAGGCTCCCACATCTCTTCTCTTTTCTTGCAGATATTAGCCCCTAAATTTCTGGCCACCTGACAGCTCTCCGGGGCATCACACAGACTTTCCTTGCCTTTTTTCCAATGCTCTCCGGCAGAGTGTTAGACCTGTGGAGCTGCTCCATCCGAGCCAGGAACAGAAATCTCCTGATCCTTTATTCTTAACCTCCTGCTACATCATCTCCTGAAGACAAATAATAAATATAGTGCAAAGTCCGAGTAGTTGTGGGGCGCCTGGGTGGCTCAGTAGGTGAAGAGTCTGCCTTTGGCTCAGGTCATAATCTCGGGGGTCCTGGAATTGAGCCCCACATCGGACTCCCTGCCCAGCGGGGAGCCTGTTTCTCCCTCTGCGTGCCACTCCCCCTTGCTTGGGCTCTCTCTCTCTCAAATAAATAAATAAAATCTTAAAAAAGAAAGAAAGAAAAAGTCAGAGTAGTTGAAGGGCTTCTGGTATTTGTCCTAGTTTTATTACATTACTTCTGTAGATTCTGAAGTTCAGGGTGTCTCATGCGGTGTCTGCAGATATCATGAAAGTATTCCAGAAGGTCTCAGAGTCCTCAGACGGTTTTTCAAAGTTTTGTGTTTTCATTTCCAAAATAGTTTTTAAAAACCTATCACCAGTGATTTAAAAAGAAAAAAGTTCCTCTCTCAGCGTTACTTGCATTTGAGAACGTGTTCCTAAAAGACCTTGGATTTTTCTGCCATAATTTCACAGTCTGGGGCCACATGTACTCTTAGGGGATGGAGGACACTTTTCAGGGTTGAGAGAGAACTTTTTTCCTTCAGAGGAAATCCCACACTAGGCACGTGGGCACGTGTGACCCAAACAGGCGTATGTCCCTGAAGTCAGTGGCTCCTGGGTCATTGAGAGAGTCTGGCCCAGGACTTCTCTAACCTTAATGCTGATATTCCCACAAGGAGAGATGACCCTTAATAGGTTCTCCAAAGGGACTGGAAGGGGTAGCTAGTTCAATATGATGCAACACCGTGGCCAAATATTAGTAATGCAAGCAATCATATTTTTGGTGTCCCTTGTCTATTCTTGAAAAATATTTGCCTTTTGCCATCTACTCAGTATCCTTGTTCTTCTTTTAGTATAAAAGCAATCATCTGCACCCCCTGACGTCTCAGGGCAGGTATGACTTTTATACTAGGAATGTGGAGAAGGCTCCGGAGTGCCCTTGACCCTGGGGTGGCCTTGCCCTGGTGGCTGCCGGGCTAGGCAGTGGTTCCTGGCCTTCATGGCCAGAGTCCCCAGATATGGGGCAAACCCACGCTGCCACCTGAAACTCCCATGAGCTCACAGTCCCCCTCAGCTGGGGCGAGGCACAGGCGCCTGGGAGAGCTCACGCGACTCTTCTGGGAGCACAGACGCCCTCATTCCTGTTTGACCTCCCAGCTGTGCTCCCTTCCCCCAGCACCCCCTGGTCACCCACCCAAGTCTCAGGCCTCGTCACCTCTGTTCCTGCCTCTCCTGAATGCTGCCGACCTCCCCCATTGGGCGCTCAGCGTCAGGCGTCTGGCGCTTTCTGGGCACCGCCTGTGCAGGCTCTGGGCCAGCAGCGGGCGCCTGACAATGAACAGCATAGACACAGAGCAGGTGCACCAGCAGAGTGGCCCATGGTGGGGACGGTGTGACCGCCCCGTGAGAGCAGTTAGCTCCGTGGGCAGCCGGAGCACTGCCAAGAGGAAACCTAACTTAGGGGATTGTTTGGGGCGGTACAGAGTTTTGTGATGGTCGTGAAAGAGCATTCCCGAAGACCATCAAAGGCCTTGGCAATCGCTCCCTCCAGGCCCCTTAGCAAACAAGCCGCCACCTGTGATCCAAGGACAGGAGCCTGTCCCTGATGCTTGCAGGCACTTCTGATGGGAGCAAAAGAGGAGGCTGGCGGGGGGCATGGAGCGCCGGCTAGCGTCCGTTGGTGCACCTGCTGTGACCTGGGAGGTTCAGCGCCCACCTCTGTGAGTGACTGGAGCTCTGCCAGCTCACTCAACTGTCCGGCAGGTGTGATAATGGTCAGATCTCCCAGCCTGGCCTCCACACATGGCGGGAAGCCCCCAGCCATGGACGCTCCTTCCTTCTATGTTTGCATTATTTCATAGCCCATCTTACTCTAAGGATAGCTTAAAACGGGTCACATGGGCGCAGAAAAAGCAGCAGCAAAGCAGGTGTTGCGAGCAGATGGGTCAGAAAGACAGGACCAGGAGGGAGGGAAGGACAGTGCGGCGGAACGGGGCCAGGGCTCTGGTCGCGTTCCCCGGCTCTCCTCTGCCTATTCCTTCAAAGTGGGGCCGTCTGTCAGCCCGGCCCCGAGCCCAGGCACTCCTGAGCCCCTCGAATAAAAATCATGCATTTTCCTGGGATATCTGTTTTACTCAGATTTTTTTCAGAGGAATCTATTACTTTGATATTAACACAAAAGTCAAGAATTGAGTAGACGGCAGAATTCAAATGATCTCTGATATTTAAGGGTTTACGAGGGGTAACATCATTAATCAGGGGGCTTGCATCATCAATGCCGGGGTGCCCTGCCCTCTCCTCCATCCTGAGTCCTTCAGGGCACCTGTTCAAGAGGTTTTGTGCGAAGTTGGAGGCCCGTGCACTTCTGCTGTCAGCCACTAGAGGGACCCGTGCCAGAACCGAGCAGCAAAAACACCTGTCTGAGCTTCTGGGCGGCGCTGACCCTGCAGGGTCCTGCCTGGGTCACACCTGGGTGTCCCCGGAGAGCTGGTCTGCAGTGTAAACATACTGTTCGGGGTCTGGGTGCAAGATGACAAGAAGTTTCATTTCAGACTCACCTTCAATCAATTGCAGGGAACACTGCAGACAGGGCGGCTTCCTGATGCGCAGAAGTAGAGATGTTTGAGGTTGCCTGGTGACGTGTCTCCTGAAGGTGAGAGAGTGCAGTGGCAGGGGCTCATCCTCCGAGATCCTTTAATAAAGGGGCGCCTGGGTGCCTCAGGGGGTTGAGCAACTGCCTCCGGCTCAGGTCGTGATCTCAGTGTCCTGGGATCAAGTGCATTGCGCTCCCTGCTCAGCAGGGCGTCTGCTTCTCTCTCGGCCCCTCCCCGCCACCTGTGCTCTTGCTCTCTCTCAAATAAACAAGTAAAATCTTTTTTATAAAAGATACTTTAAGAAAACAGGAGTTTATAGGCGGGATGAACATAACAAAATTGGCCAAATACTGGACACTGTTAGGGCTTGGAGGAGGGCATGTGGAGATGTATTTTCCTATTTTCTTTACTTCTGAGAGGCTTGAGCTTTTCCAGAGCAAACAGGAATATTTATACTCCTCTGCTTTTCTCTTGGAGACCCTCTGAATCCTGGATGGGCTTGCATTTCCCTCTGGTGGCGGCTGGAAACGCCGCGGCTGAGGTCCCGCAAGCTGGGTCGGAACCCCGGGGCCGAAACGCACCAGGTGCCCGGCAGAGGGTGTGGGCTGGGCCAGCACGGGGAGGACCGGGCGGCTTCCTCTTTCCATGTCCTGGAACTTTTCGTATCAACTGCTACCTAACATTTCCAAGTCAATTGCTTACATAGGGATGTTTGGTTAACAAACATTAAAATGGAATTTTAAATTTTCAAATGTTCGAGGTAAACAGTCCTGCAGGTAGGTCTGTACCCCAAGTTCACATAACCTCCAGCCCAGGCCTAGGACCCCGGGGTTGGGGAGCGACCCTCACACGAGAGCCATGCGCTCCGAACCCACGTGGGCCACGCCGTGCAGCCGGTCCCAGGACTGGGTGGGTGACCCGAGCCTTGTCCAGGTCTGTTTCATGCCCTGGCCCTTGCGTTTATTCCCTCCCCGGCCCCACTGTCCTCCTCTCTTGTTTACGGGCTTTCTGAGCCCCCGTAGCCCTCCATGAGAAGAAAGGAGCATGAACCAACACCTGACAATGGCGGTGTGATTTTAAATTAGCTTCTATTTATGGAGGACCCTGTGGGCTGTGCATACTCTTGCCATCAACATCAGGTGCACGGAAGGTGGGGGCCACACTGTCCGTTTGCAAGGGGACATAGGTGTGCATGGAGGTCACATAGCTGCACTGGATCCAGGCACAGGGTGCTCTGGGGTCCACCGCCTAAGGATGGAGGCACAGCACATCCTCAGCTTGCCAAGTGCCCGGGGACCCTCCTGGGGCACACACCTGGCCCCACGGAGCTCTGCCTGCAGCTCTTGGTGGGGTCCCCAGGCCCCGGGGGAGAGCGGTTATGATCCACTAGTGTTGCAAGGGCCAAGGACGTCGACGAGAGCATCACAGAACCCTCATCATCAATACGGGGAAAAGAGGTCTTTCTCTAGAACAATCAGTTTGCTTCTACCTTAGGTTCTGGACTTGTGTAACTCAGGCTCTCTCAGATGGGCATCTGCAGACCCCATGGGGACAGGGAGGATGTGTTTGGGATGGGGAAAGCATGGGGCACTTCCCAAGAAGTTTTTCACATGGAAGAGTTTTGTTTGGTTGGTTGGTTTTGGTGAGGAAAAATGTAAACCAGCAACAATAAAAAAATTGGTGTTAACAGCCTAATGACAAAACCCCCCGTTGCAGTACAAATGCACCACTGAGTGAGGTTTCGTAGTCCAGAACTTCAGATTCTTAAATCCGCATTTTTGAACCTCATGTCCTCAGACGTGGTCTGGGGGGCTTTGAGAACATTCATTTGTAGTGAACCCGGCTCATGTCAGGGAACACAGCAGGAGGCAGTCGGAGCTCCCCCTTGTGGCCGCTAGAAGAAAGACGCATTCTGCTTCTCCCTTTTTCTCTGAAACCACAGTTCTCGAACATTTTGGTCTTGTGTCTCCTTCCGGTCTTAAAAAATGTTGATGATCCCAAAGAGCTTTTGGTTTATGCAGAGTGGACAGGTAGGTAGCTAGAGGGGTTTCCTGTGCTTGATATAAAAATTTGCAGTTTAAAAATATTTCCGTATTAATAATAATAATTAATAATAATAAATCGAGCCACTGCATTGCTGGTGAGGATGTCAACAGTGTAGCCACTTTGGGAACTGGATGGCAGCCTCTTCCGTAGTTCAGCATCTATTGATCACGGACCCAGCAACTCCACTCCTGGGTATTCTTCCAAGAGAAACGAAGACACGTCCACATACACAAAATGCAGGTCTATACTCATATTCAGCATTATTCACAATAACCAAAATTGAAGAGACCCAAATCTCCTGTGATTGGTGAATGGATAAACACACTGTGGCACATGCAAACAATAAAAATGAACAAAATATTAAAACAGACACCAACATGGGTGGGCCTCAAAAACTCCTATCTCTAATATATAGAAAAGTCCTAAAATCTGAGAAGAATTCAAGCAAAACTCAAAGTTTAAGAAACAAGCCAAAGATACAAAGAAGTCACAGAAAAATAAGTGCAAATGGTCCTTAATCATATGAAAAGTTACTCTCCCTCATTTACGAGAAATATAAATTAAAAGGGTACTGAGATGTAATTGTCACTTAAATTGAAAAAAAAAAAAAAAAAACCCAAAAGTTTGTAGCACGCTGCTGCTGGTAACACTGTGGGGAAACAGACATGCATGCCGCTGCTGGGGCTGCACGTCCCCAGTGGAGGGGACTTCGGCAGCCCTGCGGGAAGCTACCCTCTAACCTGTCCATCTTCTAGGACTCTCCCCAAAGAAACACAGGAAAAATAGCAAAAGCGGGCATGCAAACAGTGCATACAAGTGCATCCACATGTACACTTCCATTACCGAAGTGGAACAATGGAAATGCAAACAGAAATCTAATAAACTCGGTGGTCTGTGGGGGCGGAAAGCGCTAGAACAGAGGTGGCAGGGATGATGCACACTTCTCTGTGTGTGATCTTCATATAGTTTTGCTTTTGAAACTGTGTAAATATTTTTGTATAATTTCAAGAAAAGATTACTAAGTTTAAAAATAAAAAAAAGCAATCCTTAAATTTTTAAAACAAAAGGAAACATCAGCCCAAAATTCTATCAGACTGGTAGCATCACAATGCGGAGAAAATCATTGGTTCAATTGACTTTAAAACACACTTTTGGATATATATTCCTAATAGAATGTTCTAAGGACAAAAATGCCTCAAAGAAATTTAAATCAGAGTTCCTTACTGGCATGGTTATTTTGAGACTATTATAGGTATATTATAGGATAAAGCAAATGATTCTGTTAAAGTGGTTAGGAGCCAAGATTTTTAGCATAAGGGGACATTTTAAAATCAAAGAAGTTAAGTAACTCTCTGGAATCTTAATGTTCAATTGAAAATATCAGCATAAACTTACAAATTTTCTTTGAAATAATTTCTTTCTTTGTTTAATAAAAAATATTTAGAAGAATATGACCCAGTAGTATTTAAAAATGAGATTGTACTCCCTAAATACCAACTCCATCTTATTATCTTAAAAAATTAGTAAATAACAAGGTAAAATATCTACCTTGACTATTCCATAAAGTTGTGCCTGGGTGGCTCAGTCAGTTAAGCATCTGCCTTTGGCTCAGATCATGATCCCAGGGTCCTGGGATCGCATCCCCCACTGGGCTCTCTGCTCAGCGGGGAGCCTGCATTTCCCTCTCCCTCTGCCTACTGCTCTGCCTCCTTGTGCTCTCACTCTCTCTCCATCACATAAATGAAATCTTTAACTATCTCATACGGACTTGAGTCCAGAGTAACCAACTAGGTGCCGAGAGAAAGGCTTCTTTTGGCCAAAATGCCAGCTAATAAATTCAGGGGGAATGACAGATTTTTTTAAAAATTACCCTTTTGATTCCCTAATAATAGTGGATCTAGGCAATTGCCATCCATGGGCACTAAAACCATGAAGTGCAATGTCAATGGGTACCATCACACTGGCTCAACCAGCTAACAATGTGTGAGCCAACTGTTGTTTCAAGTTCACCATCATGGAAGTGAGACAAGGAATCAGACCCCGCACAACGCAATACCCGCCTGTGGAAGCTTCTTCCCTTATATACTGAATCCAGTGATATTTCCACATTAGATGTCTATTTGTATGTACTACAAAATACAGAGGAAACGTTGCAAGTACTACACAAAGGAGCCATCAACCAAATCCAGCATGTGAGTCATTCCAACCACTGTGTGGCAGCGTCTGCTCCAGAGTGGGGTGGGGTCTGTGCAGGGGGACAGGGGCCAGTTGTGCAACACAAGGGAGTTAGGAAAAGCACAACAAACGCAAAAGCAAATGGCCCTAAAAAAATAAACAAATACAGGTTTAACTTTGCTTATAACAAAAGAAATGCTGATTACAATGCATTGGAATGGCGTTTCTCTTTGGTCAATTTGCCTAAGAACCAAAAGTGTGGCTCCTTCTCTGTTGGCAAGACTGTGAAGAGGCATTCCCATCAGCTGCTGATTGGAAGGAATAATAGTACGACTCCTGTGAAGGGGAATGTGACATGTCTCTGCTTAGAAAAGCAGTATGTACATTTCCCCTTGAATCCAGCAATCCAACCTCCGGGAATTTATGGTAAGGATTCATGGGCATAAAACACAAAGAGGCATGTGCATAAGGTCAATCCAGGCAGCTTTTTTTTGCAAAGTTAAACATCTGGAAGTAATTCAAATGTCCACCAAGAGGGGGCTGGTGGATACAGTGTGGGACAATGGAGCAGCGTTCTGCCAATGAAGGAAGGAGCCGTGTTTTCACACACTGCTCTGGAGTGCTTCTGGGATGGATTACTCATCGAAAATACAAGCGCAGAAAAGTGCGTGCAGTATGCTACTGTTTACCCAAGAAAGGGGGTCACAAATGTGCATGTGTGTGTGTGCTTATATATACTAAAGAGGAAGGAAAATGTTAAAAATATGAGTCTACTTGGCTTCTAGAAAGAGAAGGGACCAGCGTGGAGGAGACTAGACTTGTCATGATGTATCCTGTTTGTAGGTAGGGTTCTGAAGCCAGGTAAATATTTTTATATAATTATACAAAATTAATTGTACCTACATAAAATTAACAGTAAGTAGCAGTAAAATCATATAATTATACACTAAAATTTTATAAATATATAGGGATGATTATTTTTGAAAACTAATCCCTACTACCCACAGTGAAAATGAAGCAACTAAGCCTCTCTGTATATCACGTTGGTAGAATAGCAGCACAAGGGAACTCTCTTTGCTGGTTTTAAAGCAGGTATTTGACAGTATAGACCCTTAGGATATTATATCAAAAGGAAAAAAAATTACTGGAAAAAATCTTAAACTGATTTTGGTAACCCGAATTTTGCCGGTAGTGTTGTGTTTTTATTCTGAGAGTGTTTGGTGTATGTCGTAGGAGAAACCAATCGAGTGATTAGTCTGACGCTGGGGGCAGGAATTCTTAGGCTGGGAGAAAGAAGGTACAGATGTAGGATCAATGAGGTCAGTAAAATTCCTACAAGTCTGAAACTGATTTGAAAGTATCAGTGTGATTCGGAAAGCATTTCGTCTTTAAGATATGCATATTTCCTAGTTCTGTCCTGACAGAAGTCCTGGGCGCCCCCAGCCCACAGATGGTGGTCTCTACTCCCCCGACCTCGAAAACGAGCCAGAATTCCTTGGAGAAATAATGAATTCCAGGTCTGGGGCAGGACATGTCACAGATGATCCTAGAATAATTACATTATCAAAGCCTGCTAAGCTCGTTTAAGAAAGACTTAGGTACCAGCTTGAATGAGCTCTACCCAAAAATGGACTAACAGAAGCATCAATACGTATAATGACTGCCATGAATTAAAATATACAATGTTTAAATCTACTAAATCATGATGATGCGAAACAAGACCAAATCTGTCCTGTGTTAAGGATGCTAGGAAACCAACTCAGTATTTTGAAAACTGGTTTAAAAGAAACAAGATCCACCCTTTTTCTGCCTTTCCGATACAGACTGCACCACAGGGTGACCGAATAGTTGGCGAGGGAAACCTACCTTTATAAAGTACTTCAGCAACAAGTCATAAATGAAGAAATGATGGATTTAGAACACGCTGCAGCCCCTGATGGAGTAACAGATTTGGGCAATAGCCATAAACGGCTCCAAACATCATAAAATGAGAGACAGACATCGTGGGCCCCGGATGGATAGAATCAAGTTCTCCTATGAAATACTCGTCCCCTGGTTCCCCAAAAACTAATCAAGCCTTAGCTGTAGCTATCAATTCACGGGAAGTTAAGAGAGACAGAGGACAGAGGGGCGTGCTGGAAGACCACGTGCGGATGCAACCAGCGAAATCCAGGTTGTGGGACACTTTCCAGACAAATGACCAGACTGCGAACAGACAGACAGCAGGAGGCTATGGATTGTGGATTAAGAGACCGAAGAGACATATAACCAATTGGGATGAAAGCACCTTATCTGGGTCTTGACTGCAATGAGCAACCACGCGGCAAAACCACTGGGGCCAACAGAGCGTGTGGCCGCTGACTGGCGGAATAACACCCTTACCCCCCCAAGGATGCCCGTGCCCCGGTGCGCAGAAGGGCTTGAGGTCACACGGCAAAGGGAATGAGCCCTAAAGGAGGGAGACTGTCCCACAGGATCAGGTGGCCCAGGGCTACCACGAGGCTCCGGAAAAGTGGAAGAAGGAGAGGGAGGAGTTGGTGTCGGGGTGCCGAGCCACAGCAGACCGCCTTGGGAAGATCGCCAGCCTCCAAGACGGAGGATGGACCAGAGGCCAAGGAGTGCGGGCACCTGCGGAGGCTGGACAAGGCCAGGAAATGCTTCTCCCCCGAGCCTCCAGAGGGAACCAGCCCTGCCCACACCTTGACTTCAGCCCAGTGGGACGCCGTTCAGGTCTCTGACCTTGAGACCCGTAAGGTTAAGCCAAGTGTGAGGCAAACTGTGACAGTAGCCATGGGAAGCCCACACGGATGTGGACGGGGTCGTCCGCTGGGGTAATGGCTCTTCTGTGCTGTAAAGGGAGTGACTAGAGGCTTAGTAGCTTAGAGAAGCCCTCATCATCTCGCCAATCCTGTGGGCGGGCAGTCTGGGCACGACTTAGCAGGGTGTCTGCTCGGGGTCTCACGGCCTGTGGTCAGGGCGAGCCAAGGCTGGGTTCTCAACTGGAGGCTCAACCAAGGGGGAGCCACTTCCAGGCTGCCTTGATGTGGCTGTTGGCAGCGGCCTCTTGACGGCTTCTCCCCGGTGGCCAGCTGGAGGGGGTCCTCGGGCCCTAGAGGGGCCCACGGAGCTCGGCCGTGTGGCCTGCTGTGTGAGCCATGCTCGATGGGGCTTCTCACCTCTTCAGGGCCAGCAGAGAGTCTCTCTCCAGCCTGCTGTATAACGTTACCTACCCGAGGCAATGACACCCCCTCATCATTGCCATATTCTGTTGGCCAGAATCAAGTCACAGATGCCCCACACTTAAGGGGAGGGGATTCTGCCAGCATAATACCAAGGGTGCTGCCGGCCACGGGGCTGCTAAGAGATCCCCGTCTGACCACAGGGGGGTGGGTGGTGCTTCTGGGCACGCGTTGGCCTGAGATGGCAGCTCTTACGCAAGGCCATCAGTTGAAGTGAACAGGGTTGGGGGGCTCCTGGCTGGCTCAGTCGGTAGAGCCTGGGAATCTTGCTCTTGGGGCCGGGCGCCCAAGCCCCATACTAGGTGCAGAGGCTACTTTAAAAATAAATAAATAAGTACCATGAACAGGATTGGTTGTTTTAAAAATGTAGTTGTCCAGTTAACGCTGGAACAATTAAGTAGAATGAATGAGCACCAATATATCCGAAGGCAGGGCCGTGTAACTAATACCCAACCAGGGCGGCTCTGTGGTTCCCGAGGGTCTGGGATGCTGCAGGGCATGGGGGGCGGGGGGCAGTGGCTAGGGCACGAGACAGCACCCCAGCTGATGCAGCGGGGGGCATGGAAGGAGAACAGAGGTGGCCGATGAGAGAGAGAACAGAATTCATGCAAATGGATCAGGATGAGCTGAGCTCGGACCAGTTGGTTTTCTTGTCTCTTCTGGGCACTGAGTCCTCTGGGAGCGAGCCCTGTGAGCACGGCAGGGCAGGACTCCACTCCCCACCCAGGGCCTGCTGAGGGCGGCCACAGCAAACCCACGAGGAACCTCAGCATCCAGGGTAGGGTGCAAACATTTCGATTCTTAGAATTGCTTTTGTTTTGTTTTCTATTCTAAGGGATTTTCTCATTTTCTCCCTGTTAGAGGCCTGCTCTAGAGGCCAAAAAGTGGTAGATGACATATAATGTGGCAGGTTTTATTCTAAGAGCTTAGAGGTGGAAGATGTGTCAGGTACGTCTCTGGATCCTACCTGGGCCACAGGTGAGGGGAGTGTGCACAAGTGCCCCGAGGTCGAGTGCTAAGCACGCGCGTGTCCCAGCCGTGGGTACACACTCACCCAGGCCTCACCCTGGCTCCTCCCCACCCCCCGCCACCACACCCAAACCCTTCTCTGCTTGTTCTCCTGTGTGCCCTGTGGAGGGCCTCTGAAGCCTTCAGAAGGAAGAGACAGCCCGGAAAATGCCTCACAAGGGTGGTTTGCTTGGACGTGAGCTCGCAGTTCTTGCTGTCACCTCCTGCCGGGACCCAGGTTTAACCTCAGGATTACCTGGAGCCTCTAACGTGCTTCCCCAGGTCCTCCTGCAGCCCCACAGGCCGGAGGGGCCTCCCGGGGGCTGGGCCATCCCAGGCGTCTTGCTTTCTCTTAAGAGAAACGTCACAGTTTTTCTTACACATGCTTCACAGTGTCTGTTCTCCCAAACAATACAACTGCATTTGTTTTAACAGTGAAAGTACCAGTTTTCTAGAGATTTCAGGAAAGAGCAGGGTGGCCTGGCAATGTCTAGTGTCTAAGCCTCTCTGCATGTGTGGTGACCGGGGGCCCCTTCCACCACCTCAGGGCACCACTGTCTCCCCGTCTGTAAAACCGTTGTCATGAGCAAGACCGACGTGAAGGGCTGTTTCACAGATTTGATGGGGAAACTCCAACAGAGGGACACAGAGGAGTACCCAGCCCAGTGCGAAGACCCCAGAAGCATCTGCTATTACTGTAATCCTCCAGGAGATGGGTCCCCTCCCATCCCAGGACGTTGTGGCGCCCCGGGAGCGTGAGGACCCTGGGTGGGGGTGCACTGTGGGCGGAGGGAGGGGTAGGGATGGCGGGGGCGGGGCACGGCCTGCAGAGCTGGGTGCACTCTCTCTCCACTTTAATACGAAATGGGAGTTCACTCAGCCTTCTCACCACTTCCCATGTTGAAGCTCTTGCTTTATTTTAGGTCCCCACAGAGGCCCTCGCTATGACCATTTAGAAGGAGGTGGGATGCAATTACAATGGATTCCCTGCACTGAGGATCTGCTCCCCTTGTGCCAGGCTCAATGCCCAGCGTCTGGGCTCCTGCCACATGCCTCCAAGTGCAGATGGGGCTGGTGGTACTGTCCCCATGTCAAAGGCTCAGAAAGTCATGCAATCTACCCCACTCTACCCAGATCCTGGGCGGCATTCCTGGGTCTGTTGGTCCGTGGGTCCGTCCACCCATGCTCTCCGGGGGGTGGCAAGAGTTCCAGACAGGCGGGGAAGGGGCTGGGGGTGCAGCAGTGAGCGAGGCGGACACAGTCCTGCCATCCCGGGGCTCACAGCCCAGCTGGGAGGACACACAACCAGTCCCACAAATTAAGAGAAAGCAAAGAAAGAAACACTTTCCTGAGAGTGTCCAGCAAAGTGGTCTGACCTCAGGAAGCTTCCCGACTGCAGGAGCCGGAGCCCAGACGTGGGGGACGAGAGCGGACATCGGGGGTCACAGGGGTTCCTGGGATCGGCTCCCACTAACTGCTGAGTGCATGTGGCTGCTCGCAACTCGGGGTATGCGTGTCCACTCGCAGGGCGAGGGATCGCTTCCACGGTCTCTGAAATGTGTGTGACGTTAGAGGTTATCCGTTTCTGGTGAGAGCGGCGATCCCTTGTGGCTTTTGACAGCTCACGCAGAAACAGGTCTCCTCACCACCAGGTGTTTTTAAAGGCTGCCAGCTAACTGTAGAGACCAGCAGGGGGGGGACATGGACCCAAACAGTGGAATGGAAGCGGAGGGTAACAGACATGCCTATTAACAGTGAAAACGGACTGTAAGGGAGGAACCGCGCAAAGGGAGGAACGAAACAGGGATGGTTTTGCTGCCGGGCAGTAGGTTTGGTCCTGCTGACAATCGCTGGGGCGGGGAGCAACGGCATCCCCCCGCCCCCCAAGGATGCAACAGGGAGAGCTGCCCACTGTCCCAGCTCCTCCGTCCACCGTGGAGGGACCCTACGGAAACCACTCAGGGTGCCCTGCACGGGGTGGGCATCCGGATCGAGGGCTTTGGGGCATTACCTAAATGGTTCTGAATCATTCTGCTTCATCTTTCAAACTCCATGGAAACGTCACTCATTCCCTTACAAAACCTAGATACATTTGTGTTGAGTGAATCGATCCTGTTTTTCATTTTCTAATTGGAAGGTATAAGGAGCCTCGGGTGCATCCCTGACGTCACCTGGTTCCGGCACAGGGACAAGGCACCTTCAGCATCTGAGAGGCCGGGGCCCCCCGCCCAGTGGGCAGCCTCCGGGCCAGGCCAGGCTACACCTCACCTGGTCCATCTCCTGCCCTGGCTTACCCCACATTTCCGTCTTGCTCTGATGTGCTTCACTCTGCAGAGAGACCCCTGCAGACAAGAGGGCGTATGAATAAACAGGCAACAATGGAGATTTGATTAAGTCAAAGCTCCCGCGGACGAGGTGCCTGCTGTGTGGCCAGAGCCCGTGTGAGGCTGTCCTCCTACTCAGTCCTGCAAAGGAGACGCTGGTTAGTATTTGACAGAGGACACGGTGGCCAAGATGCTTAACTAATTTATGAGTGGTCACACAGCTGCCCCCGCATCATTCATCCTGCCCGGTTGGGAGCCTGGGTCCTGTCGTGTTTGGGGCAGAGGTTTAGTGGGTGATTATTCCCATCTCATGTGCCGACCCCCTGTCCCTTCCTATGCCAGGAACTGAGTGACAGGGCTGGGTATCAGCCTTGTACTGAGCCCCCCCCCCCCCCCCCCCCCACTGCTAGGAGAAAATAAACCCAGCTGTTCAATGACAGCCATGATCCTGGGTCTTTGGCTGGAGGACAGGGACACAGGCTTAGGTGGCCCATTCTAAATGGTGACCCACAGCCCTGACCTGAGCCCCACAGAGGCTGCGACCGTGCACCAGAATGACCAGGACGGTTGCATGGATCGAACAACAAGCAATGATGATATTAAGAATTGCATGCATGGAGTAGTTGCATTTCTCCGACAACATGTTTCCTTTTATTTTAGGAACATAGTAAAACCTGTCGCAAGAATTATTGATTTAGTAGTGTTCTGTGGCATGTTGAATTCTGCTCCTCCCCTCCCCAAATTCATATGTTGAAATCCTGAAAACCCCCAGTGCCTCAGAGGGCGACCTTGTTTGGAAATAGGATCACTGCAGATGTAATTAGTTAAGGTGAGGTCATACTCGAGTAGGGTGGGCCCCTACCTTAGTAAGATTCACGTCCTTCAAAGGAGGGACATGGACGGGAGACAAGCCAGCAGGGTGTGAGGGTACAGGGAGAACGCCGTGCGAGGGAGGCGGGCCGTCCACGCCGGAGGCTGCCAGAAGCCGGGAGGGAGGCCTGGGACGGGTTCCCCCCGAGGCCCTGCCAACACCTTGACCTCGGACTTCTGGACTCCAGGCTGTGCACGGCACGTTTCCATGGTCCTAAACCACTCACTTGCTGGCACTTCGTCCCCTAGCAGACGAACCGAGCTCCAGACCCGCAGCAGCACGCCAAGTGTCCTGGAGGGAAACTCCCCACACATCACATGTTAAAAAGACTTCCTATCAGCGAAATGTTTTAAACTATCTTTCCAAGTATAAAAAAATTACCCTGAAAAATCCCAGTGGAAAGACATTTTCACAATTTAATATGTTATATTCTTAAGTGGAGGTTTTTAACACTGGGATCTTCAGATCTGTCCTGAGGGTTTTAAGGATTATTTTCATTCGGAAGTGAAGTTTCACAGGTTTGAGGAATACAAGTGTTTTCCATGAGCTTCCCCTGGGGCAGGGTACCAGCTGGAAAGACGGGTTCTGGGGCCCACGGCCCGGCTTCCGGCCCCAGCTCCACCTCCGAGCAGGTTACCTGACCTTTATATGCCTCCATTGTCCCATCTGAAAAGTGGGGCTATTAACAGTGAATCTCATGGTGTGTTAAATCTGTTAATAGAGGCGCCTGGGTGGCTCAGTCAGTTAAGCGTCTGCCTTCGGCTCAGGTCATGATCCTGGAGTCCCGGGATCGAGTCCCACATCGGGCTCCCTGCTTTGCGGGGAGTCTGCTTCTCCCTCTGACCCTCCCCCTCTCATGCTCTCTCTCTCTCTCATTCTGTCTCTCTCAAATAAATAAATAAAAATCTTTCAAAAAAAAGTAAATCCGTTAATATATGTGTAGTTGGCTAACTAATGTCCCCTCCAAACATGCCCACGTCTTCATCCCGGGGATCCATGAAGGTGGCCTTACATGGAAAAATCATCTGTATGGATGTGGTGAAGTTCAGGATCTCGAGATGGGCGATTATCCTGGACCATCCAGGTGGACCCTAATGCAGCCACATGTCCCCGTGAAGGGAGAGGCATGTTGGACACACAGACAGAGCTCCCGGCCTCTAAGGCAAGAGTGACAAGTGGGGTCACAAGTCGGGCCATGCTGTGGCCACCAGGAACCGACAGATTTCACAGCCCGTTGGCAGAAATATCCCCACCCGGAACCCAGGGCCCAGGCAAAGGAGGTGCCCACAGGTGAACGTGGGGGTCTGAAGAGGAGGCAAAGAAGATGTCATGAGAGACCCTAGAGCAAAGTTCAGAGCTGGGTCCCCTGTGAGGAGGGGGTCGGCGTGTGGCTGGAGGTGGGCCAGAGAAAGGGATGTATGTGAGAGGGAAGGCGGGAAGCAGAGAGGGAGCATGTCCAGGGCCCTGCCCCCGGACCTCAGAACTTGTCCCCCGGGGCTCCCGACCATGGACGACCACATCTGGATGGGTGACCGGCTCCTCTGGCGAGGTGAACGGGTCCATCTCAGTGCACATGGCCCAGGGACGGCTGGCTGCCAGGGCGCTGTGTGGCCAGCAGGGTGCTTCCTTCCCGGAGGGGGGGGGGTGTGATGCTGGCTGTCTGCTCCCGGTGGGGGACGGGGGGCCCCAGCAGCTCCTGCGCACTGCGGGGAGTCACAACAACCCGAACTTGTGGACCAGTCCGTGCTCGGGGCCCTCTCTGTCCACATCGGTCAGGCTCTCTAGGCTACAACTCAGCACGAGCGTGGGCTCAGCTCCATCCCCCAGGAGAGTGACCCACAGCCAGGTTGCATGACTGGTAGGAAGGTGGCCCCTTCCAGGAAACCCCAAATCACAAGGCATCAAAGGGAGGGAAGTAGGAAGCCCTGGCCCCAAACTGACTTGAAAACAAGGAGTGTAACAGCTACAATTCCAGTAACCGAAACCATGGAGAAGAGTCACGCGCTGCACCATGGCTGTGCCCTGCCCCCGGGAGCCCCAGGAGCGGTGGCGGTGACGCAGAAAGCCTGCTGCAGAGATCGCACTGAAGCGTCACTGATTTTCTCATCAAAATCCCCCTGAGCTGAACAAATAGAACTCACCACCACCCCTGCTGAGTTACGGGGTGAGGGCACAAAAGCATTCAATTTTCTTCATTTTTCCCTTGAGCTTTAAAATTAATGGAAATTTCATGTTTACTCCCTAATATGGGCATGTTTCTTTCAGTATAAAATAATGGTGCTTTTTAAATCTTGAAAGTTTCAAGTTAAGATGTACCTAGAAGATGGGCCTTATGGCACCCCATCCGAGGCCAAGCGACCCAAGGGTGAGGGGGACTTCGTCTGAAAGACACAGGCTCAGAGTGCAGCCCACGGCAGCCTACACCCGGCGGGTCTGGACAGGACCGGGAGGGCCACCTGGTCCTCCCCCTGCCTTGCGTCCATTGCCTGCTTTCCTGTTCACCCTACCTTTCGAGTTTACATCAGTTTGGGACTTCTGGACCTCTCTCAGAAGGGGGAGAGGACACAATCAAACGCATCACAATGATGGTTTGATTAAAACAGGAGCTGCTAAATGTGTGCAAAGCTCCAAGTATCCTCTAGGAGGTCTGGACAGGACCTGACCCAGGGCCATACAAAGTCACACATTTTTGTTATTTCTCCAAACCACACCAAAGTTGGTATTCCATGCCCAACACAACTGCAATTTGTTTAAATGGAAAATCTGCTTTTTATGGGACTTCATATAAAATGAAATCCTCCTGGAAACCAAGGCAGCAGAGTCTATGGGCATTAAAAGCACTGGTCTGGGAGATGTGCATCAGGGGTCTGAATCCTGTCTCTGCTTTTCATTTGTTCTACTTTTAACACCCTGAGGAAGGAATCTCATTGTGCCTCAGTCTCCCTACATCGCCAATATCAGATGGTAGCCACAGGACTGTTGGATTTAAAAAGACATAATCCATACGCCATACGTAGACTCCTGCCTGGACAGAGTAGGCTCTGGGTACAACTGTTAGTGATTCCTGGATCATCAGAAGATGCACCAGCTCATCCCATGGCTTTTGCAGTTCTTGGCATGTGGCCCAGGGCTCCCTGCAGGACCCACTCCCGTCTGATGAGAATGAGCTTAGAAATAAATCAGCAGTCCCTCCTGACAAGTATGTATTTCTCATTCCTGCTTTCAGTCAATGGTACTCTCCACTTTTCCCCCCTTTGTCTCATTTTTAACTTTCTTTACCACCTGTGCCTAATTTTTGTTTTGTTGCTATGTTTTCTATTTCTCTGGGACCCATCTTACTCCAGCTTCAAACAGCAGTGGCTTATCTTTACCAAAGGTCTGCCTGGCATGGCACTGGGTGATCCTGTTCATCGCTCCTCAAGAGGAGAGTCTCGGGGAGAAATCGTGGCCCACGTTCCACAGCAGTGGTCAGCGTGCCCCCGCAAAGCTTATGCAATCTACCCTCAAACATGTAACTATAACTACTAGCGATGAAAAGTAGAGGGAAAAAAACCACTGAGCCCGTTATGCGCATGAAACCAAAACAACAGGGCACAGCAAGGGAGTAAAGAGCCTGAGCACATCAACGGCCAACATCGGGACGAAAAGAGAATGCTTCTGTCACAGACGCTGAGCAGGTGAGAAAATATGATGAAAACCCTTGTGCCAAGAAACTCGAAAATTTTGATAATGGGCAATCTATTTTAAAAGCCATGTTATTAAAACCGACACAAGAAGAATCAAAAAGTCCGCACAAGCAGCCCAGGCCCCTCCCAAGAGTGATGAAGTCAGAGTCTCTGGGTGTGTGGCCAGAGCACCAGGGTTTCCAGACTCTTCCTGGTGACCGGCAGGTGCAGCCGGGGCTGAGGAACCCGGGTCCAGAGGGCAGCCCTCCCTCGTGTACAAAATCACGTGCATCACATGCCTTGAAGCTAGGGTGACCCACCCTGTGGGCTTTCAGGCCAAAACTACGTGTGCAGACCGGGACAGGTGGTCACCCCATTTACAGTATGACGGAGAGACTGCAAGGGTGGGAACACAGGAAGGCCCTGGGGGGCCGGGCTCATGCTCACGTGCTTGGAACTTTCCTGACTTGAGCAGGGAGAGTCCAGTCCCGGGCCGACTGGGTGGCTGTTGTCCCAACTGGCGCCCAAGCTGGTGGGAGCAGAGAGGAGGAAGAGAACCGTAGACATAACAATGACAAGAACAGAGAAGGGTCATAAGATGGCGCTTTCCTCTCTCACAAGGACGTCCTGGGATCTCCAGGCAGCGCTTCTCAGTCCTGGCCTTGTGTTGGAATCACGAAAAAGAGGAGGAAGGGCTTTAATGCCCCAGCAGGCAAGATCTGCCCCGGCTCCCCCGCACCCCAGCATCTGGTGGTGGCTGGTGCTCTCTGGCATTCCTTGGCTCACAGCTGCCCCACCCCAGGCTCTGTCGTCAGGGCCTTCTCCCTGGGTGCCTGTGTGTCTTTTCCTCTTCTTCTAAGTCCTTGACAACCACCATCTACTTTGTATCTCTGTGAATGTGACGGCTCTAGGGATCTCCTGCAGGTGGAATCATCTGGTATTCGTGGCTGGCTGGTTTCATTTTGCATAATGTCCACAAGGTGGCATCTTTCAAAATAGACTTTTCACATCCAGATTCTTAATGAAAAGATGTCCTGCAGCTTTACATCACCCCCCAGCACATTGACAGGGACCTCTGGGAGTTAGGGGCCCAGGAGGCACAGGCCTGAGCCCAGCATGTGGCCCAGGCCCCCAGGCACAGCCTGGGTACCCACCCTACGTCCTGTGTACCAGCCCCACCCAGGGCCCACATAGCATCCTGGCCCTGTGTGCATTCCCCTGGCAGCCCTTCTTCTCCCTGCTCCAAACCACAGGCTTGGTCCTGCTGCTCTAATTTATGAGCCATTGTGGAGCCCAAGGGGCCCTCTTTGAAATGAAAGGAGTGTGTGAATAAACCCCTAACAATGGGGACTTGATTAAAATGCTAGCTCCAGCCATTGAGGGCCCTTCAGATCCCTTGTGACGGACCCCACACACCCTCTCCCGTTCCATCCCACACCAACGGAAAGAGGAAGGTTTATTACTCTCATTTGATAGAAGCCATTATGGCCCTAAAAGGTTAATTAATTTTCAGAAGGTCACACTGCTAGGTTGAGATGAATCATTCTGGCCACATCCAGGGTGGAAGAACAGGGGCATCACCCAGGTTTGGGTGGTAAATAGACTGTCCCTGGGTCCAGGCCCATGGGGGAAAGACGTCTGCAATGGAATAATGATGCTGGCCAAGGGCAAGGGAGGGAGATGGGCCCCTAACAGATGACCAGCCATAATGGTGTGCCCAAGACTGGGGAGTTTTCTGGGGGCATTTGGATAAATAAGGGCTTCCCAAGGTATACACATCTTAATCCCTTGAATTTGCAAATGTTGCCTTATATAGCAATAGGAGTTTGCAACTGGGATTAGGTTAATGGTCCTGAGATGGGGAGGTTATCCTAGATTATTCAGGTTGGCCCAGTGGAATCACAAATGTTCCTGTGAGAGGGAAGCAGGGTCTCTGAGTCAGAGATTGGAAATGCCACGGGCTTTGAAGGTGGAGGAAGGGCCAGGAGCTGTGGATGAAGGCAGGTTCCAGGAGCTGGAAAAGACAAGGAAATGACATTTCCCCTAGAGCTTCCAGAAGGAACACAACCCTACTGACACCTTGGTTGTAGCCCAGGGAGACTGATTGGAGGACATGTGACCTCTAGAACTCTAAGAGAACACATTTGGGTTGTCTTCAGTCACTAGGTTTGTACTTTGTTCGAGCAGCCAGAGGACATCCCATGCTGGGACTTGGCAGCTTCAATACTAACATCAGGAAGGTCTGGGGCACAGGGGACCAGCTGGTCACTCTAGACCCCAGGGGCTTCCGTTAGTTGAGGCTGGTTTGGAAAGGCAGTCACTGTCTCTCCAGGGACTCACGGGGGACACCGGGCACGTGGCATTAAAGCAGGTCTCACGCTGGGCGCTTGGAATGGCAGTGACAATAACAAGGCTGAGAACAGCGTGGGCTCCAAAGAGCTGCCCCATCCCTTCCTCCTGAGCATGTGCATCCCCCTCACAGGTGCCGTGAGCCTGGGATTCAGTGTTCCCCACATCTGCATGGACCCCTGTGGAGACTTTTCTGGAGGGAATGTGCCACCAGAAATTGAATTGTCACTTTCTTTGCTGTGGGAACCTTTTAAAAAGAACTTTACAAAAACCTCTCGATTAGAGGGTTAAGGCATAACCGACTGTAGCTTACGCTTCCAATTCATACATCAGTGTTCTCCAACTGGAGTTTGCAGTTCTGACCATCCTGGGGATCAGTGTCCTTTGGGAATTTGCTCAGGTTGGAGAAACAGAGGTAGCGCTCAGTCCTACCCTGTAGACCCCACGGGTCTCAGAGCTGTCTCTGCACCTCCAAGGGCCACCAGAAGGGGACGGGCTGGCTGCCCGTGAGCTCTGGAGTGCTCAGGAGCAGTAACATGCCAGTAAATGCCTAATGATTGGCTGTCCAGAAAAGAACAGGCACGCAGATATGTGCATATATATTTATGTTTATTACAAAGTTTGCTGACGTAAAGGGTATGTAGCAACAACCTGCAAGTCGTAAGTTACAATGCTCTATTGTAAATTCCACACAAGGATAACTTCCGTGTACATTGTATTTCTTGCAAAATCCATCTTCAGCTTTTAAAATTCTATTGCCAACAATAGAGTCACATTAGCAGGCTGTGAATGAACACTTGATTGATATCTGATTCAGCAAAGAATTCAGCTCACATCATTGACAAACAATTATAGTTCCGACCTGAATGCTGGTTGATATTTTCATTTATGTTAGCTAGTAAGACAAAAGTAATATTACAAAGACATATGTCAAAACTTCACTCATTTGACAATGATGTGAGTAACTTCCTTGCTGAATTAGATAATAGTTTTCAAATACTGAAAGAATATTTCCTCAGTGTTTTTGTGCTATTCACAATGTAACAGCCACAGACGTGACATATTTAATGTTAATTTGCATTATTAACATGTCTCTATCCCTTTATTAAGTCTAGATAATCAACAAAACAATCTAACAAGGACTGCCTTCCGTGGCGTAGATACTCCCATCAGAAATGATTACAAGCTGCTGACAGCTGTTTGGGAAGAGATGCCAACCGCAGATAGTATTTCTATCGCACAGACACGCTAGACATAAATGACCCCAAGAACAAAGATAACAGCAAAATGTAATTAAAACATTTGGAAGGGATGCCTTCTGAGTAATTATTTGTTTTGTTTTTTATATCATTTAAGTTTGAAATTTTTAATTTTTAATAATGGTTGTGATTTAAAAGCAGCTTACAAAATTCCTGAAAATTTAACCATTGGCTCTGATGAGCCATTACTGGGTAGCCCTCATACAAGATTGGAGGAAGTAGCCTAAAGTCATTGACTTAAGCACCATTTTTTTTTGAGGTGCCTGATAGTCCCCTAAAATACATTTAGATGATATAATCATTGGTTTTAATGTAAAGATTGTTTTTCCTTATCTTTGGTGAAATTGAACCTGGATAAAATTGAGTGGCAGAGTATAATGGTGAAGAATACCATCCTATGCTTTCCCTTTAAGAAGCTATAAAAATTAAAATTAAAATTAAATTAAACCCACCATAATGAGACATCACTTCACAGCCATTAGGGTGGCTATTAGCAAAACAAACAAACAAAAAGTAAGTGTTGGTAAGGATGTGAAGAAAATGGAACCCTTGCACATTGTTGATGGGAATGCAAACTGGTGTAGCCACTGTGGAAAATAATATCGTCATCCCTCAAAATATTAAACATAGAATTACCATATGATCCAGAAATTCCACTTCTGGGTATATACCCAAAAGGAGTGAAAGCAGGGTCTCAAAGGGATGCTTGTATACCCATGTTCATTAGCAGCATTATTTATAATAACCCCAAACTAAAAGCAGCCCACGTGTCCATGGATGGATGAATGGATACATGAAATGTGGTGCATCCATACAATGGAATATTATTCAACTTTAACAAGGAAGGAATTCCTGACACCTGGTATGACATGGATGACCTTGGGGACATTATGCCGAGTAAAATAAGCCAGGCGCAAAAAGACAAATACTGTAGGTTCCACTTATGAGGTTCCTAGAGTTGTCAAATTCAGAGACAGAAAATAGATAGTGGATGCCACAGGCTGGGGGTAGGCAGCAACGGGGGTGGGAGGTTAGTGTTTGGTGGGTGTAGAGTTTCAACTGGGGAAGACAAATGGTGGTGATGGTTGCACAACAGTGTAAATGTACTTAAAGCTATGTACTTAAAAAAGGTTGAAATGGTAAATTTTCTGTTATATATATTTTACCACAATAAAAAAAAACCCCAAAGTAAGTAGATTGAAGGAAGTAATAACAGTAAGAACAGAAATTAAGAAAAAAGAAAATCTGGGGTGCCTGGGTGGCTCAGTCATTAATCGGCTGCCGTCGGCTCAGGTCATGATCCCAGGGTCCTGGGATCGAGCCCCGCATTGGGCTCTCTGCTCGGCAGGAAGCCTGCTTCTCCCTCTCCCACTCCCCCTGCTTGTGTTCCCTCTCTCACTGTCTCTCTCTCTCTCTCTCTGTCAAATAAATAAATAAAATCTTAAAAAAAAAGAATAAAGAAAATCTAAGAACGACACAAAGACATCAATTAAACCAAAAAAAATCTTTGAAAAGACCTATAAAGCTGGTAAACCTTTAGCTAGACCAATCAAGAAAAAGAGAGACACAAATGACCAATATCAAGAATGAAAGAAGAGAGAAAATGTGGCTTTGTGCACTTCAAAACGTGTTAGGAAGGTAGATCTCATGTTAAGTGTTCTCATAAAAAAACAAAAACCAAAGGGACACAAGGAAACTCTGGAAGGTGGTGGACGTGTCTATGACCTTGACAGTGGGGATGGCATCATGGGAATTTGCATATGTCCAAACTCACCAAACTATACTGAGATATGTGCATTTTTTGTATATGAATTATAACTCAATAAAGGTGTTAAAAAAGAGAGTACACCATCAATGTTAAATAGCTTTATGCTGAGACATTTCATGAATTAGATGAAATGAATGAATTCTTTGAAAGAAAAAAATGGATTTAAAAGGAAGTAGGAAAACTAAATAGCTCTATATTAATTAAGAAATGGAATTCACAATTAAAAGAAGGTCTTCTGAAATCTGTAGAGGGATTGCTTTGAATCAAGATATAAAACCGATGTATTTCTACACACGAGCAAACAACTGGAAAAGGAAATTTTAAAATACCATCAAAAAACATGAAATAGTTGGTGATAAATTTAACCACACAGATTCAAGATCAATACCCTGAAAACTACAAAATCTTGCTGAGAGCAATTAAAAAGGACCTCAGCAAATAGCTATACCGCATTCATAGATTGAAAGACGTGATATATGTCTGTAGATTCAGAGCAACTGCAATCATAATCTCAGCAGGCTTTTTTGTAAATTTAACAATCTGATTCTAAAATGTATGTGGAAATACAAAGGACCTAGAATAGCCCAAATGGCTTTGAAACAGAAAAAAAAAAAAAAGTTGGTGGACTTAGCCTGTCTGACTTACGACTTCTTATAAAGCAGTAATCAAGACAGTATGGTATCTCATTAAGATAGACAAACAGATCAATGAAAAAGAAGAGTGAGTTCAGAAATTGATCCTCACGTAGACGGTCCAGTGATTTTCAATAAGGTGCACAGGGAATTCCACAAGAAAGGATAGCATTTTCAAAAACTGGTGCTGGAAAAACTGAGTATCCATATGGGGGAAAATATCTTGATACTCTTAACATATAATACATGTAAAAATAAGATAAGCTGAAATTTGATCAGAAATCTAAATACAAAAGTCAATATCACCATGGTCTTAAAAAAAAAAAAAAAAACAACAACAACAACAAAGGAGCGCCCAGGTGGCTCAGTTGGTTGAAACTCCGACTCTTGATTTCGGCTCAGATCATGATCTCAGGGTTCCGGGATGGAGCCAGCTCCAGGCTCAGCAGCGCGTCTGCCTGAGGATTCTCCCCTCCTCCCTCTGCCCCTCCCTCTGCTCATGTTCTGTCTCTTCTCTTTCTCTCTCTCACATAAATAAATCTTTTTTAAAAAAAGAAAACAAAGGAGAAAATCTTTCTCATCTCAGTGTAAGTCTTAGATCTGATACAAAAATCATGGACTATAAATAAAAACGGACATATCTTTAATTTTAAAGATGAGGTCCAATTCAAGTGTTCACCTAAGAAAAACGAAAGCCAAGTCAACAGAAAGCACACGAATGTTCCTAACTTTATCCATAGTAGCCCAAACTGGAAACAACCCAAATGTCCCTCAACAGATGAAGAGTTACATACCCACGCGCTTGAATACTACTCAGCAGTAACAAATAGAACCAATTACAGATACACTCAAAACATGAATGGATCTCAAAAACACTTTGCAGGATGAAAGAAGCCAGACACGGAAGCGGCTCCATGAGTCCTTTTAGGTGGAAATGAAGAAAATGCAGAATTATCTATAGTGACAAAAAGGGGCAGGAGTGAACATCTTGAAAGAGATGAAAACATTTATTATCCATGCTATTGTGGTCACGCACGTGTTTACCTTTGCAAAAACTTGCTGAAAACTGTATACTTTCCACGGATAACCTTCACCGTATATAAATTAATTGGAAAGGTAGAGTTGGGAAGAGCTTCTGTGTTGGGACAGGTGTAATCTAAGAGGTGTGTGTGTGTGTGTGTGTGTGTGTGTGTGTGTGTGTGTGTGTGTGTGGAGAGTGCATACTTGGGAGGGTAGACAGAAAGCAGAGTCAGAAATGGCCCCAGAAGGCACTTACCGGAAAAGACAGGGACCCTTTCTGTGGGCAGAGAAGAGGTAAGAGCTCTGGCTATTCCAAATGGAAAATGACAGCCAGAAATGGCGCCCAAACTGGTCAAACTGAGGAAAGAAGAGGTAAGAAAAATATTATTTGCAATAAGAAATAAACAGGTATGGCCTACTCCCGAGCAAATGTTTTATTTCTGTCTCACGGGCATTGGAAGGAAGCACTTGTTCCTCTAGTGGTTGCTGGGGAGATTGCAGGCCCGAGTCCAGACTCCCAACACCTGGGGGGTCCCCGGGTGGCCTGCAGGGTTGTGGGTGCTCACCACCAAGGGGTGGGGGACAGTGCCTCTACTAGTCTGAATTCTTGTGCTTTGTCTAGCGATTAAAATTCATAAGAATTTCATCTTTCAACACAGTGACACATTTTTTTAAAAATATAAAAGTAATTACGTTCTTAATTTTCAAATGGTTAAGTTAAAAGATGCCCCGGGTTTGTCCTGGAGCTTCACACAGGCCCATGCACCTGGCCAGGATCCCTGGATCTTAGAGCCCAATGCGTGACCCATGCACCCTGCTGGACCCACTGCTGGGCCAGCTTGGAGCTCACTTCCACTCTCCTACCCGCCCCAAACTGCCCACTGCTCAGGTAAAGTGCCATTGTGAGGCCTCTCTGAAAGAAGGAGAGTGTAAATTCATCCCTGACAATAGCAATCTGATTAGAATTAGCTCCCATTTACAGAGCACCTATTATGTGCCAGGTGCTGGCTAAAGTGCTCATGCTCCCTCCTCCTAACACTGCCCGGGGTTGTTTGTCACTCTGACTTCACAGAGGACACAGAGGCCCCAAGAGATAGTCGGTAACACAGGGTCCCACGGCTAGTCGAGGGATTCTGCTCACTTCCTGGGGAGCCAGTACCAGCATCACAGTGCTGGGGACAGGCCCCCATTCAGCCGCTACTGCTAAGCACTCATGGACACTAACTATACACACACACACACACACACACACACACTCCACAGCATTCCTTTCCCAAAGTGCATTTGCCTGGTGCTTTCCAGACCCCAGCGTGATCCTAACACCTGTCAGGACAGGGACCAGCCTCTGAAGCCCCCACTCAGAACCCCTCTCCTTTCCAGCTTCCTTCTCTCCCTTGCTCTTTATCCTCGACTAGTCCTGGGTGGGAGGTGGGAGTCGGGGCGGTGCATCCTGGAGCTGCCCCTGCAGAAGGGAGACACTCTCCATTCTACATCGTTACCCCTGCCCCTAGGACTGACACGGGAGTGCAGAGGGAGGCAAAGCACAAGCCGGAGCCTCTGGTGGGCTCCCTGGGGGCCGTGGTACCATCAAATAGGTTGGGGGTCAGAAGAGAGACAAATCAGTAAAGGAAGTAAAGCAGGGACCCACACAGCCTGTGCGGCATGACACAGTAATCAACAATAGCAGCTTTAGTCAAAATCAGGAAAAATGGTGTGAGTGATGTTTCTTTTGCTTTTTTCTTTGGGGTCTTATGAATCTTGGACCTCATGATCTTGCCCTCCGGTGCCATCAGAAATCACACAGCTGGCACTGCCCCGTCCACCCAAGGGCAGGGAGCAGTGTGGAGAGGGGTGAGCAAACGCTAGATGTTTCTGAAGAGCCTCGCTTGATGTTAGGAATGTAAATGATTTTTCAGTCTACTTCAAACTTTATACGTTTTGGTTTAAAAATAAAAGTCCTATTTAATGCAATCCCTATCAAAATACCAACAACGCTCTTCACAGAACTAGGAGAAATAATCCTAAAAATTTGTATGGAACCCACATGGCTAAAGCCATCCTGAAAAAGAAGAACAAAACTGGAGGTATCATATTCCCAGATTTCAAGTTAGACTACAAAGCTGTAGTCGTCAAAACTGCATGGTACTGGCACAAAAGTCAACACAAAAATGTTCATGGAACAGAATAGAGAGCCCAGAAATAAACCCATGATTATGTGGTGGATTAATCTTCAACAAAGGAGGCAAGCATGTCCAACAGGAAAAACAGTCTCTTCAACAAATGGTGTTGGGAAAACTGGACAGCCACATGCAGAAGAATGAAACTGGACCACTTTCTTAGACCATACACAAAAATAAACTCAAAGTGGATTAAGGACCTAAATATGAGACCTGAAACCATACAAATCTGAGAAGAAAGCACACAGGCAGTAATGTCTCTGACCTTGACCATAGCAGAATTTTTCTAGATATGCCTCCAGAGGCAAGGAAAACAAAAGCAAAAATGAACTTTTGGGACTACATCAAAATAAAAAGCTTCTGCACAGCAAAGGACACAATCAACAAAACTAAAAGACAACCTACTGAGTTGGAGAAGATATTTGCAAATGACATCTCTGATAAAGGGCTAGTATCCAAAATATATGAAGAAGTTATACAGCTCAACACCAAAAAGCCAAATAATCCAATTTAGAAAGTGGGCAGAAGACATGAACAGACATTTCTCCCACGAAGACATCCAGGTGGCCAACAGACACATGAAAAGATGCTCAACACCACTCATATCATCAGGGAAACGCAAATCAAAACCACAATGAGATACCACCTCACACCTGTCAGAATGGCTAAAATTAACAAGTCAGAGAAAGACAAATATCGTACGATTTCACCCATATGTGGAATTTAAGAAACAAACGAACACACTGATGGCCACCAGAGGGGTGCAGGTGGGGGTGATGAAGAGTCCACTTAGCGTGATGAGCACTGAGTCATGTATACAATGGTTGAATCACTATATTGTATGCTGTATGTTAATTACACTGGAATTTAAATTAAAAACTAAAAATAAAAATTGTATATAAAAAAATCAATAGTTCAGGAGGACACACTTTACTCCACCTGGCGCTTCCTTCTCTCCCGTTGTCCTGAGGCTGTAAGCGGATAACGCGGGCTCTCTGCTCCCTGCCCACTTCTCGGGGGTATGTGGACTTGAGGGTGGGCGTTCCACATATGGGTCTCATTTGTGAACCCACCCTAGGTCCTTACCCTTGTTTTCCTTCCCTGTTTTTAATTTCTCCTTTATTTTAAATTCTGTTCTGCTGCTGGGCTTAAAATAATGATAGCCAATATTTATCACGTACTTAGGACTAATCCACCCTCACCTTTGAGATGGAGACTATTAATACCCTCTGTAAAGAGAGTAAACTGAGGCAGGAGAGTCAAGTGACAGCCCGAGGCCACAGGTGCCCAGCAATACAGAGACCAGAAGGCCAGCAATGGGACAAAAGCCTCAGTTCCGGGCGGTGGGGCCCTTCGCCGCTCACGCATGCGTACGCAGTACCGCTCATGTGACCCGTGTCAGCAGAAGCCGCCTCAAACTGTGACACAGAACGGCATGTCGGCAGCATTCACAAGAGCCCCGAACCCGTAACAATGCCAGCGTCCATCGACTGTAGCCTGCACGGACCAGGACGTGTCCGTGTCACATTGTAACAACAACGAAATGAACGAATCTCACGGACATAACAGTAAATGGAAGAAGCCAGAGACAAAGAGATACGCATCCTGCGTGATGCCTCTTAGAAAGTTTCAGAAACAGTGAATGGGTACCTTTGGGGATGGGAGAGCAGAGGAGCAGGCGAGGGTGCAGGGAGCCAGCTGGGCCCCGGCACGTTCTGCGAGCGGCTCTGGGGGGTGGTGGGTGCGCGGGTGCGGAGACAGGCATCGTGCTGGGCTCTGTAAGTGTGCGGGCGGCAGAACGGCCCCAGAGACGGCCACGGCCACGGCCTCGTCTCCGGCACCTGGGAATGTTATGTGACCTGGCAGAAGGGACTTTAGGTTACAGACTGTAAAACAGGGGGGTTATTTCAGACTGTCTGCATGGGCCCCATGTGCTCTCAGAAGCCCCCCAGAAAAACACACTTTCCCTGGGTGGAGAGGTTTGAAACATATTCATTTTCAATTGTTGCTGTAACAAGTTGCCACACACTTAGCAGCTTCAAACAACGCAACCTTACCGTTTTGCTGTTTCTGGAGGTCAGAAGTCCAGGTGGGCTCCGGGTTCTCGGCTTGGGGTCTCTCCAGGTCGAGATCCAAGTGTCAGCCAGATGCTCTACGCTGGAGGCTGGGGGTGGGGCTCCCCTCTCCCAGGGCCCAGAATCCTCCCCCCTCCCCAAAAGTGCTTTCCAAATTAACCCAAGGCTGCACCCCTCAAAGAAAGCTGGAAAGAAATGCATCTATTCAGCAGGACCAGAACCAGCAGGGTACAAATCTCAGGCAACGAGGTTGAGAAGGGGTCCCCGAGAGTGCACACCCCCTGTGAGCTTCCTGGGGACTTACCCCACCTCACCCTGGTCCCGGCCGTGCTGAACAGACCCTGGGTATTCAAGCAGGAGAACCAACCTCCCGGCCACACATCATTGCTCCTAGGGCTTAACCAAATGAACGAATGCTCACTCCGTCCCTCCCTCACTCCTGAGTTCTGGCCCCAGGTGGGTTCTTCCTTTGTGCCTGGTGCTGTGCTGGGGGGCTGGGACCCCGGCCGAGTTACCTGCTTCGGCTGGCGTCCCTCTTCTGAGGGGGGTCCTGCACAGAGTTGCTGCATTTAGCAAATAAAGAAATTCAGGGTGCCCCGTTCAGTTTGAATTTCAGATACATAACAAAGAATTTTTGAGTAGAAGTATGCTCCATGTAATATTTGGGTTTTACTTAGAATACAAATAAGTATGTGCTGTTGTTTGACATTCAAAGCTACCTGGGCACGTTACCCGGGTCACTGTGGGGCCTGGCCTGCCCCAGGGTTCCCCCTGCAGGGGACAGCTGACCACACAGGAACAGCCATCTGCCGGGAGGTGGCCGGCCACCTGCATAGCCCTCGTGCGGTCCTGCCCAGCATGGCTGCTAATGAGGCTCTGGGTCCCCTGAAACCCGGGATCTCCAATGTGGCCACCCAGGGAGATCACCCAGTTTCGGGACCTCCCGCCACCCCGGTGCCACACCAGGGATTTGGACCAAATTGGCCTGGGGGCAGCCTCGGCATCAAAAACTCTCAAAGCTTCCTGAGGGATCTGATGTGTAGTCAGTCCTGACTCAAGACACCTGTCTGAGAACAAGCCTCGAATGAGAAGCAGCGTACCTGACTGTGGCTGGTGGGCTCCAGTCCTGCCTCTGTTGTTTTCTAGCTGTGGGGCCTTGGGCAGTAGCCTCCACTCTCTGAACTCCAGCTTCCCCCTCCGTCTGTCTCTCACGAGGCTGTTGTGAACGTCAATCAAGACAGCAGTTCTCAAAGCTCCCTGGACCAGCCACATCAGCAGCACCTGGGACCACGGGAGAGACGCAAATTCTTAGAAACTTGAGGGTGGGGCCAAGCAACCTGCCTTTTAACGAGCCTTCCAGGTGATTCAGATTCATGCCCAGCCACAGGTATAAGATGACAAGTGTTAAGGGCAAGACGCAGAAAGATGGATAAATGAGAAATAAGCTCCCAGCACTGATTCCTGAATCTGGGGGCTCCCTCTCACCACCAGGAGCCCCCATGATGTTGCCCTTCCACTGCTGCCTGCAGAAGCTCAAGGCTGTTCATTAGGCAAGGACTTGCCGGTGGCCTCAAGCGTCCGATGTCTTTCCTCCCCGGCCCAGGAATGCTCACCTGCCACCTCTGAGAGACTGAAGCTCTACCAGGCCCTTGCCTCAGTCCCTCCCTCCAGGCTGGTAATCCTGCAGCTGTGCTCAGGGCCGGGTTCCCTCCTCCCCCACTGCCCCTCACTTCCCCCCAACTCTAGGGCGAGAACTTCCTGCCCCAACTGTGCCTTGCAGCCATGGTGCAACCCTGAATTCTCCAGATTCTGGAGTTTGGGCACACTTCGGGGAGAAAGGTTCCCATTCACCTCCCAAGTCTTTAAACCCTGCAAGCTGTCTACTGACTGAAAATAAAAATGTAGAGTGATTGCTGATTGTGAGCTAGAACTGAAATAATACCAATTTTCTTACTTTGGCTAAGTTGAAATAGCTTCCATCTTGGCCCGGGGCTTTGGAATCACAGAAGCCCTGTGCTCAGCCCAGACTGTCTGGACCTGTTGACTTCTCTGAGTCCCAGTTTTCTCTGCTCAAATAATGTTAATAATTGCTTTTACAATGACCAGGATAATAGTAGGGTTTGTAAGGGCTTTATCTTCCTGGCCACTCTCCGAGGCAGTGCAGCCATGCAACCAACTTGGCGGCTCATTAGACTGCCTGGGGAGATTCTAAACTCTAGACCCCCAGGGCCACACAGGGACCCAGAGAAGCTCAGGTGGCCATGCCAACTGCGTTTTCCATCTCCCCCCACGATTCCAAAGTGCAGCCACGTTGGGGAGCCCGTGGCCTGGTAGACAGCCTTGATTCCTGCCCATGGGGCCCACCTTCCCCTTCTTCAGGGAACAGCACCCCTGTTTTCTTTTGGGGGCCCCCTCCTCCAGATGCACGCTCCTCTGGGGCTCCAATGTGGGTTACATAAACTACTGCAAAGAGGTCGAACTGAAGTCAACATATGGTGACTTAAAGAACGATTAACTTCATTTAAGAAAAAAAAAAAAAGATGACTTTTTGTTGAGTTTAAAAAAAAAAGAGCAACAACAGAGCAAGCCTGTGTCATTAACTGGAAGCAGATGGCGGCCTCTGTGGATGGCCTGCGTGCAAGTTCATCCCCATTCCCCCTCCAGCCTACCCGCACCGAACGCTTCATTCTTAACAAGGCTGGGCCCAGCCCGCCATAGTGCAGAGCTGCGGGCCCTGAGCCCCCCCTGCCCCAACTTCCTGCAATCAGGAACATCTGCCGTGCTGAGTCTGCCCTGTGTCCCCAGGGCCTGGCAGGGCCATTAGTCATCGTCTCATCTGGCGATGTCACAAACGCCCCCTCACTCTCCGCGCTCGCTCCAGCTGGTCCAGGGGGCCCCCGAGGGGCTGAGGGGCGGGGCTGGCTCCAAGGCCCCCTCCTGCCTCTGCATCTCCTGAAGCCAGGTCCCTGAGTGACAGCCCATTGGCACAGGCCCAGGGCCATGTACACGCACAAGACTCTTCAGTGATGGAGGGGAGGTTACATCTCTCCGGCTGGCTTTCTGAGTCTCTATAGATGGCTTCTCTCCCTTCCCATGAGGTGGGCCCAGGCAGCCCCCTGGCCCAGAAGACGAGGGTGGGGTTCCTGGTGCATATATTTTTGTTAAAGCCCCTGGATTGATGAGGGCTTTTTGGTTACAAGGAGACCCAACCCACACTGGCTTGAGCAAAAGGCAGATTGGTTGGCTCATTAACTGAGAAATCCAAAGGTTCTTGGCTTCAGGCATGGCTGGATCTAGGTGCTCCAAACACGCCATAAGGAGTGTGACGGCCTCCATCTCTCAGTGCTGCATTCCTCTGTGCTTGCTTCTGTATTTGCTGCCTATCACCATGTAGCAAATTACCACAAAATGTATCTGCCTAAAACAATGAACCTCTGTTATCTCACAATTTTTGTGGATCAGGAACTCAGAAGTGGTGTCATGGTTTGAGGTCTCTCGTGAGGTTACAATCAAGATGTCAGCCTGGCCGCGTCTTCTGACGGGTTGAATGGGGCTGGAAGAGTGGCTTCCATGATGGCGCACCCCGGTGGCTGTGGGGAGGAGGCTGCAGTTTCTTGCCATGTGGACCTCTCCACGCGGATGCCTGTGCGTCCTCACAACATGGCCACGGGGAGAGTGACCAAGGAGGAGGCTGCGATGTCTTTCATGACCTAGAAGTCACACTTCCACATTTCTGCAATCTTGTGTTGGTAACACCAGTCGGCTTTACCAAGGGGAGCGGGGACTACATAGAGCAGGGATACCAGGAGGTGAGAATCGTTAGGGGTCAGGGGGGCATCTGGAAGGCTGGTGACCTCGGTTTCTTTCTCAGGTCTCGCAGAAAAGCAATTTGAGGCAGCACACAGCCTTCCTATACCATGCCCTTCGCTAACCAAGGTATCGTGACTCCAACTGGCCAGGCTGAGCCATGTGCTCATCGCTCTGGTCAGGGAGGGAGGCGGGTCAACCCTATCCAAGCCACATGGACCGAGAGTCTGAGAGGAGCTCCTCCCTGAGCGGAATCGGGTGCACTGGTCCAGAGTAGACGAGAGCAGTGGGTTGCCCCACAGACGGAAGTGCCTCTGTGCTTTGGGGAGGTGTTACCAGGGGCGTGGGCAGGGGTGCCTGAGGGATGAATGGTGCAGGGTAGGCTTCTGGAGAGACGGGGAAGGCAGCAAGGGTACACTTGGGTTTTCCCTGAGCCCCTCACCTCCTGGGTCCCCGCCCCAGATGGCCCTGTGTCTCCCATATTCCCTCTCTCAGAGCAGAGGCCAGTGAGAAAGTGGGAGCTCCTCAGCACCCCACACCCCGGCCCGGAGGGACCGTTCAGAACACATCTGTGGCCCAAGCAATTCTTACATGGAGGCCAGGATGTGGATGGTAACATTACTCCCAGTAACTACTGGAGAGTGACGGCCAAGAGCTGAGGCTCTGGTGCTGGCAGCCTTGAACCCTGGCTCGGCTATGCTCCTGCTGTGGGGCCTCAGCAAGTCTCTCAACTCCTCTGACCCTCAGTTCCCTCATCTGTGAAATGGGGATGATAACTGGACCAAGCCCCAAACAGCTGTGGGGGCGCTGAATGATGCCAGGGGAGGTGCCCGGCTGCGTGCCGGCACGGAATGAGCACTCAATGACTGCGTCGCTTGGTTCCCATTTCTGGAGGGAGGCGGGGCGTAAACCTGCCCCCCAGAGCGGCAGGATGACCTAGCAGCTAAGTACAAGATAAAGGGTCAGTCAAGCCTTTGGTTTAGAAACTGAGTCTGCCATTTCTAGCTGGGTAGACCTCCCTGGGCCCCAGTTTCTGTATCTATAAAATGGGCATCCTATAACCTCCCCCTTGTAGTGACAATTGGGAAAGAATGCATATAAACCACTTCACACAGTCATTTAGAAACATAATGAGCCACTTAATAAACAAAGCAATTATCGTCACAAAGCATAGAGGTTAAGAGCTGGGCCCCCAAGCCGAGTTCAAATCCTCATTGCCCTGTGACTGCGACAAATTGCCCAGCCTCTCTGCGCCTCCGTTATTAATACCCACCTCGGGTTGTCGTGAACACTCGGCCTGGACACGGTGAGCGATGGAGGCATCAGCTGCCTGCCGGGTGAGCAGGGGCCCCATCGCTGTGGGTGTTTATCGGGTCCTGGGTGGTGTAGGAGGGACGGAATTGCTGCCCTTTCCATTTACAAAATTCGGGTTCCGGCTTTCAGTAAACCGCGTTTGCCCTTCACCCTGGGATAATGACCTAAGGTGCTGCTTTCTAGTAATGAGTGACGGCGAGTGGTTCTCTGCAGGGGTCACAGAGAGCTTGAGAGTGGAGGGCAGGGGGGCGCCAGCCACGGGGTGAGGCTGGGGTGCAAGCCCGGGACAGGCCACCCAGCTCTCCTGGCTGACTCGCATCTTGGGGCCCCTGGCAGCCTGAGAAAGGGGGCCCAGGGCGGGGGCCGGGGGCCCGGCGCAGTAGATCACAGGGCACGCATCACCCCACTCTGTTGTCTCCTGAGGGGTGGGAGGGGGCTCCAAGGGGGAAGAACTCCCCTGTCTTTTCAGGCATTGTGCAGGGAGACTTGGACAAATAAACAGACCCCCCAGGAAAGCCTGGCTCTCTGGACTTTTTCAAAGCAAGCCGCACACCAGTTTCCCTGGCTGGGGTGTGCTGGGGAGGTGTCAAGCCAAGGTGGGCTCCGCCGGCCAGCCCCTGGGACGGCAAAAGACCAGAGCAAACAAACCCTGGATCATGTTAAGGGAGGGCTGGCCCTGAGGGGACGGGCTGGGGGTCCGGAGGAGGGGAGCCCTGGGGAGGGGGGCGGGCTTCTCCAGCTATGGACGCTTCAGAGGCAGCCTCCTTGTCCCCCATCATCGCTGGTCAGAAGGAAGGGCCGCCAGGTCCCGGGGTCGAAAGGAACCGTTCTGACCCGCAGATAGGAGGGGGCAAGCGGAGGCCGCCTTCACTTCCCTGGGTGAGCCCTGCTCTTGGCCACACACCAACAGCACACCCTCTGAACTCTGGGTGCAGGTGCTCTGAAACCCCAGGGAAAGTTCTAGAGGAAATGCTGCTCTATGACCAGAGGGGGTGCTGTTGCCTCACAAATGAGCTGCCCGAGCAGGCAGATGGAAAAAAATTTCTCTCTGCAGTCCAAAGACTCTCAGAGAAGTTTCCATCTGCAGATAGCTTTGGAACAGAGCCTGAATCCTGACAAATCCCGGGCCTTTCTCCTGCTGGTGCCCTCGTTCCAGGGTAGGGCCCCTCTGTACTCTCACAGGTTGCAGGGAGAGGAAGAGACTAGCGGAGGGAGGGGACACTGGCATTCATCTTGCAAGGTGTCCCCCCCCAACACACACAATGTACCAGAGCCCACACTTTGTGTGTGTGTGGGGGGGAGCCATCATATTGGAGGGAGCTATGTTGCGTCCCAATGTAGGATGGTCCCCCACCCTGCAGACACGGCTCAGCACTTGCCTGAGCTCACGGGCGCCTCGTCAGTGAGTGAGCTGCCCGTGGCTCCTGGGTCTCTGTGGCTCAGCACAAAGGCTCCTCACTACTCTATTCTCTGGGGGCCGGGTGGCGGTTGGGCCTTAAGGTCCAGAGTGGCACTTCCCCTCACCAACTGCATGTTTCGTTCTGCCGAGGGGAATACGTGGCTGATGGCCTGACCGCGGCTGTGGCCGTGGCCGTGGCCGTGGCCGTCTCTCCCGACTGTACTGCAAGGGGCTCTCAGTGCCTCCCATGCTCTGGAGGGCTCTGGCGTGTAGAGAACCCCTGGAGAAATTTCCATTAAACCATCAGCTCGGGCCAGATGCTCTCAGTTTTTAAGCCACATTTTTTTATGACCTAAGAGGGACACTTTGGTCATTTTTTTCTGGAAAAAAAGACCATAAGTGAGAAATTTCAGTTCAAGCCGGCTGGTGTATATGGCGGTGCTGGAAGGGAGGCCGAGGTCGGGGCCCCCAGCTTCAGCTGAGCCAGCAATAAGCCGCGTTCGAGCCCATGAGTCAGGCAGGGGAAGATAGGAGAGGAACGATATGTTTTCTTTTCACATTTACGCATTAAGGAGAGAGCGATGGAAAGTGGGCCAGGCGGCCATTAGCACGACTCCTCCCGCGCCCGGAGTTAGGGAAAAGCATACGTCAAGCCAATGTCCACAAAAACGGGCTTTTTTTCCACCGTGAACTGCTCTGCCAGCGAATCTGGTCTGTATCTCAGGGCCACTCTCCGTTTTTGTAAATAAAACCAATGAGGACCACTTGTAAAAATGAGCATTTTTCGGGGAAACTTGCTAATTCGATGCCAACTGGAATTAATTGGGTGTACTGACATCCTGGGGGCCTTAAGATGACACTCCGGATGGGGTTTCTAAATGACCTGACACCTGTCCAGGGGTGCTTGCTCGACCCCAAACAGGGTGGGCAGTCAGAGAATCTGGGTCCACATCCTGGGTCCCGAGAGCATGGACAAGGCAGCCGCGGAGAAGTTCTTGGCATCACGGCCTCGAGGGTCCCGGTGGACCTCGGCAGGCTCAGCTCAGCACACTTGAAATGTATACAGGACACACATCTGTTCTGGGTCCTTTTCCTTACACTTCATTGGCTTTTCTCGATGCTTCTTCTTACTGCAGCCGCGAGCCAACCAGTGTGGGGCCGTTGTGCACAGTGTCCCCCACCTCTGCTCCCTGCTGGTGATTTTCCAAGTCCTCACCTCCCTCCCCGCTGGGGTCACCTGGGAGTTCTTCCCACGGAGCTGCTGACCTCAAGGGAGGGGCTCTCTGGAATCCAGACCAGGAAAGGTCTTCTCCCTTCTTCGGGGGCTATGTGATGTCATGTAGCATATGTGCACCATAATCCAGGGGCTCTTAACTGGGGGCCAAGTCCGCCCTCCAGGGGCATATTTGACAACATCTGGAGAATTTCTGGTTGTCACGACTGGAGAGGGGGATTCCTGGTGTAAAGTATGTAGAGACCAGCGGTGCTGCTAAACATCCTAGACTACATGGGACAGCCCCACCACAGAGAATGATTCAGTCCCAAATGTCAGTGGTGCTGAGGTTGAGAAACCCCGCCATAATCTCAACCCACCCCCTAGCGATGGACATACAAAAGTTCCAGATATTTTGCTGTTACAAACGTTGTTGCAAAGACTGCTTTATACCGAGGTTACTCTGCCATGCGTCAACACCGCTAACAGAAGTACGCAGTGCAGCACCACCTGAGCTCAAAGACGTGAGAACACACATCCCATCCCCAAGGAACCTCCCCAAGATGACACAAGAGGGCGCTCCTTCGGGGCCGAGAACTGAGGGAAGCAGCCACCTTCAGCTCCGGCTCTGCCAACCACTGGGCCCGTTTTGGTCCTTCCTGATCCAGGGAGGATGAGAAGGGTCGGAGAGGGGAGCCGGAGGGACCGGGACTGGACCGCCCGTGTCCCGAGGGCAGACGTGTCTCCTCCCTGCATAACTCTGCCAGCTGTCCAACTCTGGGTCCTGCTCAGACCCAGGAAACCTGGCTCAGCTGCGTGTGGCCTCCCCAGCCAGGTCCCCTGCCTCACGGTCGCCCTCTGCCCCACCCCCTCCTCTGGCTGCCCCCCTCTGGGACCCTACCGTCCCCCCACGTGGGCTGACAGACCTTGCCTCCGCCCTCTGCTCTCCTCCCGCTCTGCCTTCAGGAGGGAGCGCCAGCGCCCCTGCTTTGGGGCAGCCTGCCCTGACCATGGGCTGGCCTGGCGCCGTGTCCCTCCTTCGTCCTCACCCATCTTGTCATTTTGTATTTTTGTGTGTGATCCTGCCAGCCCTCTCTCCCCCGCAGATGGTAAACTTCACGAGGGGGTTCCATGGGTGTTCTGCAGGGACACGCACAGTACGCGGTGCAGAGGAAGTGCTCCAACCCGCCTGGTGCCACGAGGCATCAGCAAGGCTGCTCCCATAGTGGAGGGGCCTGGACCACTCCCAGCCCAGGGATCCCGACAGCATCACTCATTTGTGTTCTCGAGGAAGACTGAAAACTTTCTCTCTCCTCTTCAGACTGGGACCTGCCCACGGGCAGGACTTCCCTGTCTTGTTCACGGCTCTGTGCCCAGTGCCAGCCTGGTACCTGGCCTGTGACAGGAGTTCATAACGGATGGATGGATGGGTAGATGGGTGGGTGGATGGATGGGTGAGTGGGTGGGTGGGTGGATGGGTAGATGGGTGGATGGTTGGTATGATGGGTGGGTGGATGGATGGATGGGCAGACGGGGGGATGGGCGAGTGGGTGGGTGGGTGGGTGGATGGGTGAGTGAGTGAGTGAGTGAGCAAAAAGGAAGGGAGCAAGGACAGCTGGGGACAGACAGACAGGCTAGACATGATACCAGCTCTTTGTACCTACATCATCCTCCATGTAATCATGACTCTGCACGGAAGCATATTAATCCATTTTACAAACGAAGAAGCTGAGGCCTATGGGTGGCTTATTGTGCCCTCTGATTACCAAAGCCAGCAAATACTGGTGCCTTTTCCCACCCGCCTTTTCTCCACATTCAGCTGCCTTTTGAAAACCATTTGACAACCAGGGGGTGAGACTCAACACCCGCTTGAGAAGCCCAGTGCTAATTGCCTCTGTGCAAATGCATCACAACACATATGAGGGAAAGTCGTAAATTCATCCCTCCCCTCCCTCCCCAGCTGCATGTTTATTCCAACTCAGTCTGAGCACAACTCTGTCCTCGGGAGAGAAAGGAGATCCAAATATCTCCATGCCAAGAGCAATCATCATTTCCTACGAAATTTGAAAAACGCTCAACTTCCAAGTGTCATTCCATCCTCCGGCATTATACATCACGGCACAGCTCATCCCACTCCTCGGGCTGCCCCGGGGCCGGCGCCCGTGATCCGAATGCATCAGCGTCCCGTGAACAGTGACTGACGGGGGCCCTTTGCAACTATCAGCAGCTTTGTTGCTGTTGCTGTTGCTGTTTTGGAAGCAGTTGATTTGTTTTATGTTTCAGATATTGTTGACACTTTAAATCTTAGCTATTTCAGAGTACAAATGGCAAGTATGTGTTTGGGCTTTGCTTGCTCAAAAAGAGGGAGAGAGAGGGCGGGAGCGGGAGCGAGGGAGAATGAGAGAAACAGTATCAGATAGAAGGCTGAGCAGGTGTTGGAAGCGATGTTTGAGGAGCGCAGGGAGCCTGAATCTGAGAGCGGGCTAATAGTCCCCCCGGTACACTGGTGGAAGAAACCTTTACTTAGCGCTTAGTTTTAAGAACCTTGATAATAAAACACTTGTGCCTGACAGCTGTGTTATCTACAGCCAACTTTTTAATTTCACTTTGCCAGGTTCCTCATTCTTGAAATGTGTGTTCTTTATACCCAGAGGAATACTTTCTATTTTCCAAACTTCAAGAAAGCTGTTTGAATAGAAAAACAGGGATCTTTGAGCCAGGCCATCAATAGCTTTTTAAATTAAAGTAGAAGCAGCAGCAAGAGGAGTGGGGATAAGGGACGTTTCCCAAGGCTACCTGTGGATTTGTGTGACGTTTATGGCCACCGTGGGGTTGCTGAAGATGCTCGCACGATCTTTCCCCATATCAGCTCCTGGTTTTCAATAACGCATATCAATGAGGGATTTATGCATCCCCCCATATGCTCCTCTGCCAATTAATTTATTCGGCGTGAACTGAATAGCACAGTGTTCATTACATGCAGCCATGCTATCTAGGGCGATGAAGTGATTTTCCTGGTCCTGCAAGGGATGCCTCTTTGTCTTGCAGCCCATCCCAGGGAAATCACACCTGGGCTTCTTCACCTTTCTTTTCATTTCCAGAAAGTCAAGAGGAGGGAACGAAGGGGCTACAGCCCTCACATACTCCTCAGTCTCCTCCTACACAAAGAAGCCTCACCTTCCTTGACTTTTCTGCCTTTTCCTTGGTTTTCCCAGTACAGCACAGTCTCAGGAACGGTGATGGTGAGGAGAAGCCCCTTCCCCAAATTAACCTTCTGTGCTCTCTCATCCAAGAGCGAGGGGCACTGTGCTGGCAATCGGGGACTTCCACCTGGGTCAAGGGCAGCCAATCTGATGGTCTCCTGCCAAACTTCTAACACCTGCTCAGGGCCTTATGGCTTGGTCTCACCCCCAATCTGGTCCAACCTTCCTACCCCCTGGAGTGAGCCCTCAACAGTGGAGATTAGCTCACATCCCGCTTCTGTTTAGAGCCTCTGTTGACCTCCTGCTGCCTCCACGTGAAATCTAAATCCTTAGCATGGTTTTCAAAGCTCCTCATGAGTTTGCCCCAACTCAACTGCTCTCTCCCACCTCTCCACACACAGGAGTTAGCCGCCTCCCCCTCACCCCCCGGCCCCACACCTTTGCTCCTCGTGTGCCCACAATGGCTGACCGCTTCTCCAGCTCTCAGTTTGTCCCAGCCCACCTCCCCTGCACCACTTCCCTGGGGGGTCCCAGCCCTTTTGTTCCTCTCTGGACACACAGTCACTGTCCCTTGCTAAATTGCGAGCTCCACGAAGATCCAGGGCATCTCTCTCCCCGATGTCCCCCGTGTTTAGCAAGGACTTCACACTCAGCAGGAGCTTGACCAACGTTGATTCTCAGTGAATGAACAAGAGCTCTCTGCTTGTCTCTCTATTGTGTGGACCAGCGTAGACAGACTGTCCAAGAGCCATCCATATATTCGAGATAGAAAACTCATTTGTTCCAATTTTTGTGGGAGTTACATGTTTGTTTGTTTTTTTAATTACATAGTTGACACCATTTTCAATGGCCATGCTGTCCTTCGGGATTTATTTCAGGGGCCTCTCAGGAGGCTCTGAAGGTCCCATGACTTTATGGACATAAGTCAGGTCCCTCTCAGAGAGAAGAGGACAATCTCTTTTTCACTTTTCTTTTCAACAAAGCATGCTTATCAATAGCCGTAATGAGAAGGGCCATCCTGTGCCCTTCATGTCCGTCCACCGAATACCAAGATCCAATGACACTGACGTCGCTGTGACCTCCATATTGTACACATAAGGAATTATCACACACGGGAGCAGGTACAAGGAAGAGCCGGGACACTGAGCTCTGCTTTACCCTTTACCCTCTGCTTTCACATCTCCCCTGGCCTTTGAAGTCCTCAACCACCTGGGAAGTGGGCAGAGCAGGGTCAATCATCTCTATCTTATAGCTAAAGAAATGGGGGTTCAGAGAAGTGTGGTGATTTTGGCCAAGAGCACCCTGCTAGCTGGCTGCAGCATGGCACTCAAAGCCGGTCTGTCTCGACACATCGCCAGCTCGTTCAGTGCCCAGAGCCTCACTATGGGGCGCAGCGATGTGGTGTGTGTGTGCGTTTGTGTGCATGACTTACACCAGCATTTCGCAGGTGATGGGCCTCACCTAGAGGAAGCCCGGCACGGTATCTGCTGTGTGATGCTTCAGCAATTTTATCTGCAGAATGTTGCTGGCCTTGGACTATGTTAAGCCATTTTTAAAAGCATCTAGTACACCGTTCAACACACATCAGACTCCCATTCAATAAAGTGTGGTTGCCCAACTGGCTGGAAGGCATTAAAGGAAAACGCCCGGTAAGTCACAAACAGCAGAGCCTCAAGAGTTAATGAGAACCATGGGGCGCCTGGGTGGCTCAGTTGTTAAGCGTCTGCCTTCGGCTCAGGTCGTGATCCCAGAGTCCTGGGATCGAGCCCCACATGGGGCTCCCTGCTCCGCGGGGAGCCTGCTTCTCCCTCTCCCACTCCCCCTGCTTGTGTCCCCTCTCGCTGTGTCTCTCTCTGTCAAAAAATAAATAAAAAAACTCAAAAAAAAAAAAAAAAAAGAGTTAATGAGAACCTGACTTGGGGAAGTAGCACGCTCAGGCCAGCTGGGCTCTGCCCTGGGTTTCTTTTCCAACCCCCTTTAAGGCCGGCTCTCCATTGAATTTTTAAAATACGATGCTGTGCACTGGTTGACTCCTGTTTATTATATCCCTGAAGATAGACTTTAATTGAGTCTATGACTTTCATTATAAGTATTACTGTTTTCCTGACTACATGTTCTAAAAATAACAGCTCTGTGTCGTGAGCCACGCACCAGAGCCCACTTCATTTCCTTCGGTGTCAGAGTTCAGGGTTCAGATGATGGGTCCTCGGGGAGTGTTTCAGCCTGAGCAGAATGACATTTTTATGAAGACCAGGCAAAAAAATGAATGGTCACAGTTGGAGGGCAATTTGGGGTTTTTCAAGTCTATGTGAAGAGCACACGTTCCGGAGCCTAGTGTCTTCAATTAAAGGGCCCAAGGAGAAAGCACTGAAGACCAAAGAGGACATTCTTTGAATTTGTCCTTGTTCAAGTCATTTTCTCTCTAAGTGTGGACTTTGATGGTCTTTCAAGCAGAAAGTGAGCTAGAGATGGGGTGAGTGGGGCCGGCCTCTCCCCCAGCCTTCAGCAGAACCTTTGCTCTCACACGACAGATGCAGATCTCAACAGGCTTCTATTTTTCCAGCACCAGGACGTGATTGGCGTTGCTATTTCATGCTGAAACCTAAGTGGTGAGCCCATCAGCCCCACGTTCCATTCCCTCCCATTTTATATCTCCTCTCTCTTGGAAGTTAAGAGAGAAAGGACTTGTGGTAAAGCCCTTTGTTATCCATTTGCTTCTGTGATCTTTGTTGATGGCACTCGCCTTCTGCGACTCAGAATTCTGTCATTTTCAACATTTGGCAGAGACACAAAAAGCAAATAAATCAATATTGCCATGGAGACTATCATTTCTGAGCCAGACTTAATTATGAATTATTAAGAATGGTTCAGTTGAATTAAAAGAATTAGCAGGGCTCCTCTGTTTAATGCAGGCCTCAGTGATGCGTGTTAAGTAGCAACCAGGTTCATTACCAAAAGTTAGATTCATTAGGTTATATAATTTGCAAGTTTCTATTCTTAATTTCTTCTAGCCAATTCCAATTATTTTCTTGAAATAGCATAATTAGTGGCAGGGAAAAAAAAACACATTAACATGACATGAAAATAACACATTTTTCTTTCCATTTGGTTACAAAAATCTTCTGAATGTGTTTTTGGCTCCCATATAATAGCACGTTTAGGTACACAGACTTATGCCACAGAGGTGGGTGTCTCTTCACATTCCTACACAAGACTCACCCACTTAACCTCAGGAAGCATTATCAGCAACAGGTATTCTGGGTAAGCAATTTTATCTTAGCTTTGGAAAAATCTTAAGATTTGCATTTGCCTTTTGGTACCTAATTAAAATTTCCACAGAATGTCTTGGTGCCTTTTTTTTTTTTCCACCCGCTTTTCCTTTCATGAGAAAGTAATTGAGGTTCCAAGTGAGCCTTGTGGACCTGACCTTTGCAAACACCCACATTTTGCATGTAGCACTGGAAATTTTAAGGAGGCAGCGGAGGGGAAAGAATGCAGAACCTTTCGGAAATGATTTTAAATTAGATCCCTAATAGGCAATTTTATAACCTGTTTGTCTTCTAAATGCTTCTGTGGCTTTTGGTATTTCTTATTATCTTGCGTGAGTAAGCATTTAGCTCAGGTAAGACACTGCTTGTTACGAAGCAGAGAGAAAAACGGACAATTAGCCAGTTGATTTCAGCTATATAAACAACTGAACTGGAATATTCCAGCCGAGAAATGGAGGAAGGAGGGACAAGCGGAGGAAGGGGGGCTGGAGGGGGAGGACGAGGGGGAGAGTGAGAAAGGAAGGCGGATCTAACAATTTGTCCAGACTTGGGGGGACGGTTGCCATCTCGTCTCTATCAGACTTTCTCTTTATTTGGACCAGATGTACTCCAAATGGCTTAGTCTCTGTAGCTTTGCCCTTTCCAGACATGGACTCTGCATCATGGTGGTCAAGGGGGAACTTGAGGCCTGGGTCGTGTCTATATTATCTGGGAACTTTTTCATGCCCAGTGCATTATACTTCTAGACAGCTTTGCCTCTGCATCTGGGAAGGGCTTCGCCATGGGACAGAGGTGCCCCAGTGAACACACTCCTGGAATTCCAAGCCTGGATACTACCATGGCTTCCCCCAGATGCATGGAGTCATTTACCCACAGCAGGGAACGGGAAAAGCATTAGGCCCATTCCCAAGAAGGCAGGAATGAGTAATAAGGAGCATGGAGGTGATCTTTCCCCTAAACTCACAGAGAAGAGTAAGTGTCCGTTTCCTGTAAACTGTATCATTCCAATGTTATGCCTTTCTTAATTTCAGAATCCTCTAGAAACTTTCTAACTCCAGGAGAAGGGAAGCATCTGGTTGAAAAAAATGGCACCGTATGTTCACTAACTTGAATTTAAATTAAAAAAAAAAAAAAAAAAGGCCCCCTTTCGGGGCACCTGGGTGGCTCAGTAGGCTGGGCATCCGACTCCTGATTTCAGCTCAGGTCTTGATCTCAGGGTCTTGAATTCAGGCCCCATGTTGGGCTCCATGCTGGGGGTGGAGCCTACTTTAAAAAAAAAAAAGGCCCCCTTCAATGTTGTGTTCCCACATTTAGAAATTCGAATGGTCTCTCTTCTATTTCAAGCCAGGCTCTGGGTCAGCTCTCCATGGCTCAGTGACCTGCTGGAACCTCTGCTTAGTTAGTTACCCGACAGCTGCAGAGCCCCCATGCCTGGCTAAGTCAGGAAGCTCACAATCAATCTTGTTCTCCAAATTAGAGCAGCCTTGAAAATATTTCATTTACAATAAGAGACAAATGCTTGTTTTGCCATGTTTCAACAAGATAGCTGAGCTGAAGAGGCACGTGATTGGATTTAATCTTTTGGTCCATTAGGTGGGTGTCTGGAAGTATTTTTACTGGCCTTTTCCTTCTTGCAAGAAGAATTATATGGGTCAGCAAGATGGAAATGTGGGGCACGGGGAGGGGGGGCCTCTGGAGAGGGAGTGGAAGGTCTTTTTTCCCCAGCTTTATTGAGGTACAATTGATAAGTACACATGGTATGGATTGAAGTGTACAATGGGACACTTTGCATTTACATATGCACCATGAAATGATTTCTCCAACCACGCTAACTGGCTTATCCACCACCTCACACATTTACCTGTTTAATTTGTCGTGCGGTGAGAACACTTAAGATCTACTCTCTCGGCAAGTCTCGAGTGTACCATGCACTATTATTAACCATAGTCATCCTGCCGACGCTCTTCTTGTAGCAGAAGAACGCCTCCCAGTGCCGGAGCAGCACCCCCAGGAGGCCATCTCCCCCACTTTGCTCTTTCGGGTATTCCACACAGCCTTGGGGAGCCTCAGGGAAACAGATTTGCATGAATCCCAGGTGATCAGGACACGCAGTAAGCAGTTTCCTGCCTTCCCTGTGCTTATTCTCTTCATTTGCCAAAGAGCGTGGTGAATCATGGACGTTTCATCCTAATTAAACCCATGCAAACATATGCGAGCTGAGAAACGAGGTAGAAACGGGTCCAAAGATGGAAGAAATTGAACCCAAGGAAGAGAAAAGGCAAAGGTTATTTTCAGCGTGGGAGCCCTCTTGGGCCCCTCTCTCGAGGAATTTTTTTTTACATCCACTTCCATCTTATCAGCAGGAGGATCAGAGTCCAAGAATTCTGAGCTCCGGGGTCACCAACTGACCTACACTCCTACATTCCTAACCTTTCTGCCTTCCGGAAAAGGTCACGGAAGCTCTTTAGGAGAATGTGTTGCCCTGAGCCGCTCAGCTCCAGGGAGAGAGGCACCTTTCTGTGCAGAAAGCTGGGCCGCGTCCCGCTCATGACTAAAGCCTCCCAAGGAGGAGACACGACAACCCAACTCCCAGGTATAGGGTCTTCCCACCCACAGCTCTTCAGAGGGTTCCGCTCCGGGTTGAGACAGGAAGCTAAAATGTCAACACCTCCTGATGAGAAAGTTCTAGAAAATACATGTGAAGTAAATTGCTCCCCAGGAAGAGAGACCCTCTTTCCAGGTCTTTGCTTTTGAGCCCCACACAGGACCCACAGGCCAGTAATGTCACCATGGTTAACAATGACACCAACCAACACGCAGGTAGCCGCCCTCCCTCCCCGCACCAACACTCGCTGGTCTCGTGACAACACTGGGAGGGTGGTATTATTATTCCCATTTTACAGCCAAGAGCCCAGCGGCCGACGGGCTAAGCACTATTAACCTTGGGGACCACCACCCGAAGACCCATGGCCTTTGGGATTTTGGATTTCAGGTCCGTCTGCACTCCCCCTCCGAGTCGGCCTCCTGGGCTGTTTCCAGCACTGTTTCCAACGGATCTGGGCCTCAGACTCGAGAAACTAGGGCCGGCCGGGCCCCAGCTCCAGCTGCGTATGAAGCAGAGGCACGCGCTGTGACATCCCTAATCATTGTCATATTTAATTTGGCTGCTGCAAGACTGCTGGAGACATCTGAGGCCTGATGGACGGGAAAGCTGAAGCCAGAGGCTTCTCTCAGATGTGAAGACACAGACACGAGTCTACTTGGACCATGAAAGACAAGAGTTGCTCTTTCAAAACATCGCCTTTCTTTCTAGTCTGGCAGGAAAAGAATTTTTTCCAACCTCCCAGACTGCCTTGCCTAGTTAGAAGTGAAGACTCGGACTAATTAGAAAGGCATTGTATGTACAGGGCAAGCATTCCACGTTAGAAACTCAGTGAAGTTTGCATCAGGCCCGATGCACAGTCTTCATGGGCCTTTGTCTTTTAGGGACCCATAAATACCATGGCTTTGCAAAGCACGTTGGTGAACTGGGCAACTGAGCGTCTCTCTCCTGCTTCTAGACGGCCAAATGTTCTGCCACCGCCTCGTGGTGAATGAAAATATTTCTAATTAATGCAGCCCCCTTTGGGACGGATTGCTTCCGAACATGCGGGGCCGCACTTTGTTAATGAGGCAAGTTTTCCACCATGTCTGTGCTGCCTGAAACCTTTGAGCTGCCATTTATCAAGGCATGGCTAACTAGACACAAAACCAGATGGCTCCATTTCTTCCTGGGGAAGTCATATCAGCAGCTATCTCAGGGACCTTGATACATTCTAGAAGGCCCCAAAATACACCTTGGCTTGAAGAAAGTTCCGCAAATATAAAGGGAATGCCTTCTCTTTCGGTGGCAGGAGAATCTCAGAAACAAAGATGGTAGAGCCCACCCCGGTCCCCGTTCCCTGGCTGACGCACCTATGCCCCAGCTGCTAACAGCTCACCCTTGCGCCCCGCCCCCCCCCAGAAGATCGCCACCCGCCGTGGGAACCCCACCCCTCGAGGTGCCTGAGGAGACATAACCACAGTCTCCCCAGGGGCATCGACTACTGAACTATTGAATGCATGAATGAACATAGTGAATGTCAGATGTGGGGATCAGTCTAGGTCTCTCACCTCGGGGGGGGGGGGGGTGAAGGGGAGGGGAGAAAACTTGGAGGAGTAACTCATCTCCAGAGTTCCCTGTGGCATTAAGTTGAGACTAATTGCCCTGAACTCACCTCTTTGATAAGCTCCTCCCCCGTCCCATGCCTGACTGCCCGACAGGTGACAAGTGTCTACAGAGAGCATGCCTTCATTGCAAGAATCCCCTGCAGAGGCTCCCTCCAGGGATTCCATCCGAGGACACACTCCTCCGCAGCTCAGTCACCCATTTATTCCACACTGAGTTTGCCTGGAGAACTTGGCATGGGGTAGGAGTTTTAACAAATGTTGCATGGAGCTACTCAGCCTGTCATGTTCGTACTAGAGATGCGCCCTCACCTGGCACGGGTAACAGTGGATGGAGCAAAGGAACAGGAGGGGTTTGGCCGGGGGCTACACGGTGGCCCACGGTCCCATCTACACAAGGGGAAGCAGAGACACAGAAGGTCAAAGGCCCTGCTCAAGGCCACACAGAAAGTTGGTGGCCAAGCCAGGATGAGAAGCCAGATGGGGAGAAGGAGGGGAGTCTTCAAAGTGAAACTTCTGGGCTCACAGTCGGCTTTCCCTGTGAAGCAGGACATCCCATTTTTTAAAAGATTTTATTTATTTATTAGAGAGAGCATGTGCACACAAGCAGGGGGAGCAGGAGAGGGAGAAGCAGGCTCCCTGCTGAACAGAGAGCCCGACACTGGACTCAATCCCAGGACCCTGGGATCATGACCTGAGCTGAAGGCAGATGCCCAACAAACAGAGCCACCCAGGTGGCCCAGGACACCCCATTTTTAAGACCAAAATCCAACCACAGAAAGAAACTGAGCAAGTGACCTGGAACCTGCTGACAGGTGGAACCCACCTCAGATTGGGACTCTGCTCCATCTTCGTTTTGAACCCCTCCCAACATTCTAGAACATTCCCTAGCTCTAGTCACCAACCCACCCCCTCCCCCCCACACCCTCACCTGTCCAGCAGGTAATGACCTGGAAATGGACACTTCGATTCTCTGGTTAGTGGAATCATGTGGGCAACCCCTGTTGGGAGTCCAGGATTCCTTTCACACGTGAATAATCCCTACTGAATTTACCCTGTTTTATAAGCTGTCTGTCCCTGGGCTGAGATCTAAATGAACAACTTGTACCATCCTGTGGGATGTTCTGCAGTGAGGGAGATGCTCTACATCAGTGCTGGCCAGTATGGGGGACACTGGCCACATGTGGCTATTAACCACTTGACATGTGGCTGGTGTGGCTGAGGAGTGGAACTTTAAATTCAACTTTAGCTAATTTAAATATAAGTAGTCACCCCTGGCTGGTGGCTGCTTTGGGTGGGGGGCAGTTTTAGACAGCAGGGCATACGGGCCGTAGAGACTTAGGACCCAAACCACCTGGGTTCCAGTCCCTTTCACGAAGGTGTGACCTTTCAACTCCTTTGTGACTTAGTTTCCCCATCCACAACTTGGAGGTGACATGACCCGTTCCTTATTGTGAGGATTCAAGAAGGCGATCCCTGAGAGGTGCTTTAGCATAGAAGTCAATGCTTCAGCAAACCTCAGCCACTGTTAGATTGTCCCAGAAACACTGGCTTCTAGGACTGGCCCAGTCAAGACTGGCGTGCACGCGGGAGGCAAGAAATTCCTGGGGCTTGGGGTGCAGGGTTGTTCAGTTCATCCCAGTACCTGCTAAGAAAACCAATTTCTCAGAAACATACTTTATATACTTTCTCTGTAATCCTCACCGCAAATGGGAAAAGAAGGCATCTTTCTCCCCACTCAGAGTGAAGGAAGCACAGCAAGGCAGAGGGCCAGACCACTGGCCAGGGCCCCCCCCCCCCCCCCCCCGCCCCTGGTACAGCCGCTACCCCCGCCTCAGGTCATGCCAGCCTGAACTCCCAAATGCAAGCCCATGGCTGTCTCCCTCCTAATCTGTGCCCTTTCCCCCTCTGAGGCTGCAAGCATTCATCGGGACTGATCTGTGCCCAGTGGCAGAGCACAAGATAGAGCCCGCTATCATCCTAAACTGGATTATCAAGATCAGATACAAAGGAAACCTACAAAGCACCACTACAACACGGCAGATCAGACAGCAGTCCTGCCCCCTCCCGCTCGAATTTCACTCGAATACTCTGGATTTTTTCATCCTGGGCACTTGCAATACTTCACTTTGGAGCACCAACCTCCCCCCCCGCCACCCCACCCCTGCCACCCACCTCCCGGGAAGCATGAATCTCCTTCCCAAAGGGGCCCCAGCCTAAAGCTGCCCCAGGTCTTCTGGGCTTGGCATTTTCCAAATTTCATCTAATTGTCTTCATCGTATATTTGATTTCCACTTTAGAAGTTCTGAAGAAAACATGTTTCTGCATATGGTCTCTGGGATGACATTTTTGTGGTTGACAAAATCTGGATTCAATATATTGGATAAACTGTGGCTCCAGAGACTTTTTTTTTTTTTTTTTTTTTGGTTACAGCTTGAAACTTTCATTCTAAAGCGGCAAAGTCTACAGGATTGTCATAACATTGCCCTTAGTCCTGAACTTACTTTTCTAGCATTTATCTGCCAGCAGAACTTTAAAAGTACAGTTTGATGTGGAAAAGATTTGGTACCAATTTCTCTGTGCCTGTGTGTCTTTAAAACATTTTTCCCCCTATCATGCAACTTTGAGTGAGATGCTTGAAAAGAGAGGGGTGAGGCTTTGCTTTTTTTTCCTTTTTTTCTGTAGAGTTCTCCCCTGAAATCAAGGCCTCCTCCCCAAGCCCCCAAGCCAGGTCAGTTCACAGGGAGATGAGCGACGAGAACCTGGCTGTTGTTTTTAAAATTTTCTGGAGAAGTTTCCAGAGGTGGTTGTGATGGAGTTGGAGGAGTTAGGGCTGAGCCGGATGAAGGGGACGCAGAGGCAAAGTGTGTCGTCCCTTGCACATGGCATATAAATATTTACCTCCTTAGACACTGGAACTAATAGCAAAACATCACATTTGCATCAAGAAGGCAATTAAAAGCCCATCACAGAAGAGAAAGAGGGGGCTTTCCCTGTGCCCACTTGAAAGGGATGAAGAATAATGCATCTCTGCCGCAGGGTTGTGTGTGCGCGTCTGCAGGGGAGAAGAGATGCAGAGGCAGCCCGTCTTCTCAGAAAATATGTAAATGAGTTAGTACATATGGCTTTCAAACACGTTGGAGATGTGATGGAAGGAAGAATAATTCAGGAGCATTTCTCTGGTAACCTTTTCTGCATGGGAAATAAGAGCCTCTCTCTCTTCCCTTTTATGTGCACTTCTGTCCCGCTTGCATTTTGTGGAGTAATTAATTCATTTCTAACATCCCTTGACTTGTAAATCTCGTTTGAAGGTTAGGCAAGGCAGAGTCCCTGGGGCTTTCACAAAACTATTATTAAAGCCGGAGGAAAGGTAGATCGGCTGTGTTTGCATTTGAGAGGCGGAAGGTCTCTTGAAAGGCAAAGAAAATCACTCCTCCAGTCACCCTAAGAGGTACGGGTTTCCCCAGGACTGAAAAGTGGCACCACATACACGCACACGCACATGGACCCCGACATACAAGCGATTTCCACCAGTGTGTGTGCGCGTTTCTGGATAAACGACAAAAAACAATATTTGGAGACGCCTTGTTTAAAACTAAAATGTGGGGCGCCTGGGTGGCTCAGATGGTTAAGCGTCTGCCTTCGGCTCAGGTCATGATCCCAGGGTCCTGGGATCGAGTCCCGCATCGGGCTCCCTGCTCCGCGGGAAGCCTGCTTCTCCCTCTGCCTCTCTCTCTCTCTGTCTCTCATGAATAAATAAATAAAATCTTAAAAAAAAAAAAAACTAAAATGTGTATTTTTAAAATGCTTAGGGAGGTCAGCAGGATTCTCTCAGCTCTGCGAAATTTACCAGTCACTCCAATCCAGCTGTCTGTCATTCAGCACCAAGCTGAGAAATTTATGAAGGCTGGGGCTGAGGCTCGTTCCTGCTGATCCCAGGCGACTAGCACAGGACCTGGGCAATGGTGGTGTGGAGAGGTGGAGGGAGAGGAAAAGGGGCACCAGTTTCGAGAGTCAATCTTTTACTTGTTTTAAGTGAGGAGCACTGAAGGACAGCACTAAGTGTATGATTCAGACTGTCTTTCCACAGCAAGAGCGTCTGAGCACATGTTTCCTGAGTGCTCATGTCCACAGCCAAGGGAAGGACTGCCTCCCTCTCCATGGGGAGGATGCCCAAGTGTCAGAGGGTCAGTGCCCCTGGAATCAGCCCTCCACCAGCCACGGGCAGAATTGGAGGGTACATAACCTGGCATCTTCCATCTCAGGAATGACGACCTCATGTGCTGCCCGGTCTCCCAGAATTACTTGGGGGCTAACGGCTTACACCAGTACCACCTGGCCTGCTTGCACAGCACGTAGGGGCTGCCTTCCTTTCCTGGTCTCCCTTTGTCCGCCCCCCCCCCCCACCCCAGCGGTGTTTCCTGAGACCAGCTTCCGGGTAAACCACTTGCACGGATGCAGAGAAAGGGGAACCCTCGTGCACTGTTGGTGAGAATGCAAACTGGGGGAGCCACTCTGGAAAACAATATGGAGGCTCCTCAAAAAGTTGAAAATAGAGCTACCCTACAACCCAGCAATCACACAACTACATGTTTATCCAAAGGACACAAAATACAGACTCACAGGGGCACCCCTATGTGTATAGTTGCATTATCAACAATAGCCAAATTATGGGAAAAGCCCAAGTGTCCGTTGACTGATAAACGGATAAAGAAGATGTCGTATTTGTGTGTTAATATGGTATTATACATCATGTATCTGTTATATGTATTATATTATATGCACACACACCATGGAATACTACTCAGCCATCAAAAAGAATGAAATCTTGCCATTTGCAAGAACGTGGATAGAACTAGAGGGTATTATGCCAAGTGAAATAAGTCAGAGAAAGACAAATGCTGTATGATTTCACTCATATGTGAAATTTAAGAAACAAAACAGATGAACATAGGGGAGAGGGGAAGAAAAGGGAGCGAGAGGGAAACAAACCTTAAGGAACTCTTAACGACAGAGAACAAAAGGAGGGTTGCCGGAGGGAGGCGGCCGGGGGCGGGCTAGGTGGGGGATGGGCGTTAAGGAGGGCACTCGTCGGGATGAACACTGGGTGTTGTATGTAAGTGACGAAACACTGAATTCTACCCCGGAAACCAATACTGCATTGTCAGTTCACTAAGTTAAATTTAAATAAACATTTGAAGAAAACGACAAATGAATAAACCACTTGCATTCGGTTCCTAGTGTCAAGGTCGGCTTCTGGCAGAACCCAACATGAGACCCAACAGCAGACGACATGGTCCAGGTGGCATCCCCCTGGGGCTGCCCAGCCCACTGCGCCGCCGGATGTGGCCGCAAGATGTGTGTCAGTCTGGGGTCAAAGCTCTCCAGAGCAGCTGTGCCTCTCCTTCATCTTCTCCACCCTCTGCCCCCACGAGCCGGACACTGAATGACCAGGCTGACTGTGGAACCCAAGTGTAGACGCCAGAGTCCCTGCCAGTGTGGGAATACACCGTCCCACTCAACAGCTGCCCTGCACAGAGCCTCATCTGAGTGAGGAGCAAGTGTGTACGGCTTCACATCACTGATTATTACTGGGTCTCTGTCACAGGCTCCGCTCTCTAGAAGCAGATGCTGAAGCGGAGGTTGACTAGGAGTCATTTATTGGGACCAGTGCTCATGCAAGGCCAAGGCGGCACTGAGCTGAGGGGAAAGTTAAGTCTGGATCACAGGCTCTGGCTGGCAGCAGGGACGTGGCAGGCACAGCCCCGCCGGGGCATTTCACGTCCATCCAGAAGGGCCGGGCCTTTATGTCCTTGCCTGGCTGGTCCCCGGATGTTGCCCTGGGAAAGCAGCCGAGGCCACCCCCCACAGGGACAGACAGCCCGAGGCACCTGCTGACCACCTTCTGTGCAGCTGGAGGAAGGGTTTCCCGAAGGGGGCTCCTGGGGGACATCCTTTGGCACGTGGGAGGGCACAGTTGGTGTCACATCCTGGGCAGCTTGCTGACACCCTCTGGTCCCGCCCGTGCTCCATCCTGGGCCATTTCTACTCGGTGACAGCTGCTGTTGGGCCAGCTCACCCCTTGGCTTGGTAGGGAAAGGACGCAGCTCAGATGGACCATCATGATCTCGTGGTCACAAGTGCCCCTGGCCCAGTCTACCAGCCCCAGGGCATGCCAGCAATTTTGCACGAGGTGTAGACTTCTCCTCCGGTGGAGATGGCATGACTTGGCTCCCAGATGCTGGGGCCTGCGTGGTGAGTCTCCCACAGGGCTCACCTCAAATGCTGCACGAGCCCTTTCCCCCACCCTGGCACCCCAACGCCTGCTCTGGGCCCCCCTCGAGGAGCTCCGCTTTGTGCCACAGCAGTGCCCGGGGGCGGAATATACTGTTCCCAAGACCTAAACAAGCTCCCTTCGTGGTCAGAGGTGCAAGATGCAACACTCCATCTTCTATTTGGAGAGAATGTCTGGGCACATTTCCAAACTGCTGGAGGCCCCGTCAGTGTAACAGAGCCCAGAACCTTCACAGGGTCTATCTCAACCCCTCGAAGTGTGTGTCTTCTTAAGGCCTTCCACAGACTGGCTGCCTCTTGCTCTTTTGGCTTGGTCAACATGATATCATCAATGCAGTGGATAAGTGTGATGTTCTGCAGGTGTCCAGAAAACGCTGATTTTCTGATGATGACACAGGGTGGGACAGTGAGCTAGCCCTGGGTCAACCTGCAAATGTACACAGTTGTCCATTCCAGATCAGTGCAAACCATGTCTAGGCTTCTTTTCTGATTGGGATTGAAAAGAATGCATTTGCCCCGGCGATGGCTGCATACCTTGTACCCGGGGCTGAGCTAGTTTGCTCTAGCAAAGGTAGCACTCTAGCATCAAAAGTGACCGGGGCACTGCTGTACTATTGGGTAGGCTTGTGGTGGTCCACCAGGGCCAGATAGAAGCATCACGTGGGGATGCGAAGGGGCCCCTCATCCCTGGGTCTTTTAGCTCTTGGAAAGTGGCACTGATCACCACCCCCTCCTGGGATGTGATATATGGGCTGCAAGGCACAAAGTTTCAGAGTTCTCTCTCGACCTTCTCCAGGGAGATGACCCAATGTACCTACCATGTCCATCCTAAATGGGCATCAGGGAGTCAGGGAGCTGCCCCCTGGGTAGGTCCATGGGCTCAGTAGCCCCACAATAAGCCAGAGTCTGGCCGGGACTCCACTTATGATCAGGGGCGCATATCCCCTCCCTGCCCAGACAGAAACCATTCAGAGACACCCATGGTCGCTGAGCACCACCTCAAATGTCAATGAGACAGCGTAACTGAAGTGTGTCCTGTGGCCCCACGGACAGATGGACATGCAGGGGAGCCTGACAAAATCAGCAGCTTGTTGTGGGGCAGGTGCCTAGGCCAGGAGAGAGCACGGCACTCCGTGGTCCCAGTGTGCCGGGCCACACCAGGTTCTCCCAGCCCACAGGCCTCCCTGGACATCTGCCACCTGACTCCGGGCGGTGCTCTATCCTGGTGGTCTACAATTTAACCAGCAAGTTTGGAACAAGAGATTAATGTGCTCATGGCTTGGAAAATTGGAGGCAAAGGTATTTTCCAACCCTGGGATGGAAAAAGGACCCAGCTAGCCAGTTGGGATCAGGACAGAGGCAGAGGCAGAGGACTGGAAGGAAGCGGGGTGGGTGAGGGTGGAGCAGTGTCACCAAGAACGGGGGCTACGGGGACACCGCGGAAGATCCGCACTCGGGTCTCCCAGCGCGGAGGGAGAGCACAGGTTACCGCCGATGCCTGCTCGGGGCTGTTAAACCCAATGTCTCTCTCCCTGCGTGAAAGACAAATGAAATTGTTTTTGTGATTATCTCCGAAGAAGAAAGGGAAACCGAGAGCAAGCTTGACAGCCAGAAGGGCCTTCGCACTGGGCTCTGGCTACAGACGCGAGAGGTACTTGCAAGGAGTCTTCCCGAGGCGGCTGAGCTTCAAGTGGGCCGTCTGACGGCAGAGCAGGGCCGCGAGGACTCGGACGCCCGACGACGGCGCACGCCCTCCCGGCGCATCCGACAGAGCCCACAATTTAGATAAACCTGCATCCCTGCCGTTCTGGGTCTGGAACGGAGCCATCCCCTGCCCAGGGCAAAGTCCTCAAGATTGCAAAATTCGCCAGGAGATAAGCATGGGGGGAAAGTGACGGCCTGAGGTGGTGGGGTGCTTTTTTGTTCTTTGGTTTTGTTGTTGTTGTTGTTGATCCTTTCCACGTTCTCGACCTTCCAGCACCAAACTCACACCAGGTGTTTTTCCTAGAGCTTCCCCACTCTCTCCCCTTTGAAAGCGGAGACTCATTTCTTTTTCCAGGCAAGCTTCTCAGGAAACTTCACATTTGCCATTATTAAAAGAAATGGAAATACACAGACATTTCATTTTCATTTCATTGTCTTACAATCTGGTTAAATAAAGCTGCTGGGGCCGCCCGTCAAAGGCCCCAGCGGTGGCCCCGGCCAACAGAAGCCACCCCACCTGAACGCGAGCCCCCTCCATCGGCACCGACTGAGCAGAGGCAGCTCAGCGCGCCGTCTGGTGTCTAAGCTACCGAGCCGCCCACCGCCCCCCACCCCCACCCCGCGCCCCTTCCCTCCGTCTATATGTCACTATATGTCAGGGGATATTACAGTGTTCCACCGTGGAGCTACGCTGTTCCTTTTCAGTTTAATTATCAAGCTCTAATTACTGACCCTTTGTCTGTTTTATTAAGATGTTGTTGCAGATAATGAATAATTTGAGAGGGGAGAAATTCCAATTTCCTGTCTAGCTGTCTCTGGATGAAGTCCCCTCCAGGATGGTAATGAATGACACAGTGAGTGTCTTGTACCCACCCTGTTTGACAGACTCGCGCCGGCCTGAGCCTCACCTCCTGCTCTGTGGCCTCAGATGAAGATAAATACATTGATTATTTCCGCAAAAACATGAAGGGCACAAGTGGGGGCCAAATCCCCACCACACCAGCAGCCGGGGACCTGGGGCTGTCTCAACCGCAGGGGCTTGGAATTGGGAATAGCTGGCTCTACCCAGTCCCTTCGTGAACTCCCAGGAGGGCGCCTCTCTGTCTCAGGATGTCTGCTCCCCCCGGGATCTCTGCTTCCAATGTGAGGGTTACTTCCTACCCACCCCAACCTTCCTCCTGACCCCCGGATCCAGGAGAGGCACTCTGGACATAGCAAATATCATTCATGTTCTTACACATGCCCCTGTCCGACCCTTGGACCCCATTTTCACACGAATAAAGTCAGTGCAGAAAACCCGATTACAAGAGGGAGCAAATGAGATGAGCTTCATGAGGTGAGTCTGTGACGCTCCATTTCAGCCAGGAATGATCGCGTCTTCCGGTGCATCTTCAAATCGTTCACCAAAATGTATTCATTTACACAGAAGGCAGGAGGCAGGCCTGATGGCTTTGATCTCTCTGACGAAGAAACTGGGAAACCGGGCACAGGGCTCTGGGGAGCTCACACGCTGTTGATTCTTGTTGTCTTTTTGGTACCAGCATCTCTGGAAGCAGGTGCAAGAAGGCAGGGGCAGCACGAAGGAGAATGAACAAACCTGCCTGCTTCCAAGGTCCATGGAAACTTCTACCCCTCTTGACGTCAGAGAATTTCCTCTGCCGCATGGTGTTCGTTGTGCAGCAGGGAGAGACCCGGCGTCCTGGGGGGATCTCAGGCTGCAGGGAGAACTCTTGGAGCCCATGCTCCTCCCTCCTTCTCCCTCATCAGCCCCCTGTCTCTGAGCCTCATGCCTCCTTCCGACACCCCACCTCACCTCAGCTACCCGAGGAGACACTCAATAAAAAATCTGTCAGAGGGAACCGAACTGTTCGAGCAAGAAAGGTTAGCTTCCTTGGGCCCAGCGGCCCGCCTGTGTGCGTCCAAGGCAGGAGGTGCTGGGGCCTGCTCACCCCGATCCATATTTCAATACAGTTTGCCTAAGGTTAGCATTTCAACTTCCATTAAACAAAAATAAGTCAGTGGTTTGGTTGCCTAAAATAGAGCCGAAAGATACTAACTAATGAACCCTCAGTAGGAAAGGTCCCCCCTTCAGCAAAGAGGGTTGAAACTAAGACCCCAGTTTCACCACCCAGCAAATCTGTACTTTGAACGCCCGGGGTCCGCACGGCCCCTCCTCCTCTGTTTCTAGGGCACTACATGTGCTGCGCAAGGGTGCTGAGTGGGGGGGATGCTGGCTTACCGCCATCGAGCAGCACTTCACCTTGGGCCAGATAACCCCATGGTCGGGGCTCTCCATGCACCGTTCAGCAGTGCCTCTGGCCTCCACCCACGTTGCACCCACAGCACCCCTCGCCCTAGCAGCGACAACCCAACATGTCTCCAGACACCGTCACTAGGCTGTGGGAGATGGCAAAACCAGGCCAGTTGGCTACCACTTGGCTACAGATGCCAAGGAATGAAGCCTTCAGATTAATGTGGGCTATTCACTTCGAGTTGACAACGGTGCGTAAATAGCAAAGCACGTTCATTGTGCTTCCATTCGCGTTTCTGTTCTCAGGACTGATGATATATTTAATTAGATCTTCATCAGACTCATTGGTGACACCAAGGCTAGTGACACAAGGCTGACAACCTGGGGGTGAGCTAGGAGACCTGGCGCACCCAGCCAGACCGAGGGTTGACACACACCCAACTTGGTGGGGATTGTTTGGCCCTGTGGGAGTTCAGTGGGAGCAGAAGGCTCAGTGGGGGCCCTCGTATCTGAGCAAATCCGTCCAAGTTCTGGTTCTAGTTCCCAGAAGAAGGGCCCTGGGCAGGGACCCCACACTCAGCAAACAGCACACATCCAGGCAGCCCCCTTCACCACCCACGCTTCAATTTCCTTGTCCCCCAAATAGAGATGTCACTGCCCCTTTTTGGTCTATCCCACATGGTTATGGCCAGGCTCTCGGCAGATTATTTATATGAAGGCACCTTGAGGAATAGAACACTTTGAGCAAATGAAAGGCTTTTTATTATTCTTTGTCTGGGTCCCATCCTTCACAGACCCTGGATGGATACCAGACTCTGCAGATGGCATTTCCTGTTTAATCAGAGAGAACTCTGCTTCAGACAGCTTAATGGTCTAGTAGTAAGGAAGGTGTCGCATTGCAGAAGAGAGTTTATCATCTGCCACTACTGAAATCTAACAGAAGAGTGACCTGAGAAATATTTCTGAATACAGATCCTCATGGCTGGATTTTAAAGCAGTTTCTCTGCATCGGACTTACTGGCAGGGCTTAGAGAAAAGGAAATAGAGAGCTGAAGGTGTTGCATTATCTAAATAATGCAATTGTTAGGAAAATGCTTTCTCTTTGAGCCCTTTGAAAGGATGCCAAACCCCGTTAAGTTGTATGTGAGGGCAAAATATTTCTTCTTAACTGTCGATTGGCCTAATTGCTTTAAAACGCAATGAGGCAGAGGTTCTCAAACTTGCGTGGACATCCAAGCCCCTGGAGGGCTCGTCCACATTCCCCTGGCATCATGTCTACGGCTAGGGGCTGGTACAGCATCCCTGCTGCTCACCACTGTGGGACACACTAGGTCTGCAGAGGAGGGATGGAAGGACAGAGAACTAATTGCCCTGGATGCAGCCCTTAGCAATTATAGGCGGCCCGAGGGTGCATAAATACCCCGGGTTCCCTGCCTCTTAGATGGGGTCGTTCTGAGCGGTCCTGTTCCAAGGGCAGTCCCCACCCCAGGGCTGGCTGGGTCCTCGAGCTGCTTGTTGTTACCGGTCTCTGATGGGCCAAGGACTGACATGCGAGCATTTAGAAACTTTTATAGCAATGTGATACAATAATTTTATGGCTATTGAAGCTAATAATTTTAAAAATGGGGATTATATTTTGTACGTCTTTGTTGCCATTTTTATTGTGCTCTACAAAAATATCAGTCTTTCAACACTTGGCAAGAAAAAAGAATTGGGGTGCCACAGATTGTTTGAAGCCGCAAGCAGCTGTAACTGAGCCCCCTTGGGATGAGACTTTCCAATTTTGCCACATCCTCCACCACTCCCTACTGTTTCCCCGAGGTGGTGCTCCCTGCCAATGATCATTTAGGGGCAGGATGTTTTCCTCGCATTAGAGAAAAATTTCCTTTTATTCTAGTCTCTGTCAAAAATGAGAACAGATAAATCAAGAGAACTGTATGTTCTGAGTCAAAGATGGTGGAAAACACATTTCTACACAGGCACGAAGAGTCTTCCCATGTGTCGCACAAGAACAAAGACTCTCCCCACCAGCTCTGGCCTCTGGGGGTGTTTGAGCTGGTTTCCTCGGGGCCTGGAGCTGAGACTGCAGCTTCCGCCTCCAAGGGATTATCAGGTCAAATAGGTGGCAGGTACTCTGAGGGATGCCTCTGGGATTGAGCACAACCAAGATGGTGTGAAGGTCTTTGGGGGGTGCCGTGGGGTGTGTGGATGAGAAACCTGCCTTGTCTCACATGACAGAACAGACCTAGCTCCTCAAGTCCCTTTTTGTCTGATGAGGCCTCAGACCCAGGGACAGTGCTCCTTCTCTGAAGTCTGCCCTGTGGCCTTGGACCCTAGCAAGATCACCGGTGGCCTTCTTGGATCCAGTGTCACCCCCCACTCGTCATTTGGTGGTAAGAACAATATCCTCACTGGCTGGCATTGAGCAAAGTGAACGATTTTACATGAAGATTTTTCTATGAACTTTCTAAATGTTGGTTAGTAGTTGTAGGAGTAATGTAAAAAAAAAAAAAAAATATATATATATATATACTTCCAAATACCCCTTGTTCCTTGCATCATAGTTACCTGAAGAGATTATTACACATTGTAGAGACGGCGTCGTTGCTCAAAATACTTCCCTCTAGAATCATGCTGTAAAGGGGGAGGGCTGACGTTTTCATTTGCTTCCCTTCCTTGTCTCATGCATTTTTATTTGTCATAAAGATGCAGTTTTAAGACAAAACAAGGGGAGATGTCCTTCCCTCAGAATCCCACAAGCCTGACCTAATTGCTATTTTCCCAAAAGGTAAAGGCACCTACAACTTCGAGGTCTTGGGTTCTTTTTTAAAAATATTTATTTATTTAAGTAATCTCTACCCTCTACGTGGGGCTCGAAATCACAACCCCGAGATCAAGCGTCACGTGTTCCTCAGACTGCGCCCACCAGGCACCCCTGGGGGTCTCGGGTTCTTCCCACACTCTCTCATCAGTGTTTCCATGTGTTGGGGCAGTCTCTATGACGTCTGCGTGGGGGGCCTGGGCGCAGGAGGGCTTGCAGACCCTCTCAGGGGCATCGAGGTTATTTTCGACTTTGCCTGCTTGTTTATTTATCCAGCTATTACTATAAGCACGCCCGAACACATTGGCATGCAGGCAGCATGGTTTTGTTGGTTTTTTTTTTCCCCCTTCTTAGGTATGCTTTCCTTCAGGTAAATAACCAGGAGAAACAGGACCCCCGGGATCAAAGAATGGGAGCTTTTGAAGGTGCACAAGAAAATCTGCCTCAGGACTTTGGTGATTTGCTTCATTGTCCAGAATTTAATCTCAGAGCATCATCTTCCCGGCTTATCACTAACTTGTCTTAGCCCTAATGACTTGTTTCAAAATATCCAGCCCTCCCTCAAAGAAGGTAAATATGTTACCACAAAGAAGTCTGAAAAATTATGCCAGGGTTCTTGGCTCCCGAAAGGAAAGGTGGGCCCTGCAGAACGACGCTCGGGCTCCCAGGAGCTGGTGTTGGGGGCGCACTTCCCAGGGAGCACCCCCACCCTGGGACCCTCTTCTTGCCCACGGGCTCCGACTGCTTCACACCTGTCACTACCGGCCGCAGCCACCTTTCCCGCCACAAGGAGGGCTCTGACATGAAGAAGCCGTGCATAAAATCCTACCTCTTTTTTGTTTTCATTTCCAGTAGCACCAGGGATCACCCCCAAATCAACATTAAAACGACAGAAGACTCCAGAAACCCTAGTCTTTCTGCAGTAAAAGCCTAGAAATTACATTTTATACAATTAAGAAGATAGCATTTTAAATATAATTCTATCAATTCAGCTAAATGCTCTTAAACTATAAGATCCGCTCTCTGAAACAAAGGAATACGTCTTTCTAATCAATATAATTACATTTTTAAATGAAATTTTTAGAGTACCCTTTCCAGGAGGCCTATCAATTGTTTCCAAATGCCTGATTAGGTTATTAATCTCCTTCCCCTCCTTAGCAATGCACTTCAAAAGGCTACTTTATATCAAGTTCAGATTAATGAAACAATTAAGATAATTTAAGGTAATATATCATTTCAAAAATATATGATTCCAAATCCCTGAAAGCATCTTGTAAAAAACTCAAGGATCTCCTTGCAGAAATGGACCATCAAAATAGAATTAGGTCTCGCGGTATTTGAAGGACTTGGAGATTCTTTCCACTTTGGGTGTTTTTGCCATAGCCAGTGTTATTTAAAATAGTTCTTTTATTTCTTCTTCCCCTACAATTTTCTGGATTCCCATGGACCTGAATAATCTCCAAGAGAAGTGAGGGAATTAAATAAGAAAATGTTTCTGGGATAAAATACTGCAATAAACACAGATCAGATGGTGGGCGCCTGGGGAGGAACTGGGACGCTGTACCAGAGAATCTTCTGGGGGATGGGAACACTTAGCACATGACAAGCATTCATCCATACATTAAAAAAAAAAAAAAATCAGTAAGATCTTTGAGCTTTGCTGTTTGCATGTTATACATTAATTTAAAAGGGAAGATAAATAATAATTAAGAGAAAAACAGGAAATGCCGGCACAAAGTCATTTGCCTGAGCAATAGGGATGGAGACATGGAAGGACGGGCCAGGTATAGCAGCCAAATTCTATAATCGGGTCCAGCCACACAATTTGTGGGGCCCGGTGCCATGAAAAAACAGCCCTCTAGTTCGACAATTGTTAAGAATTTCAAGATGGCAACAGCCCAGAATTAAACTAAGTGTGGGTTCTTCTGAGCTCGGCGCCCCGGTACCCCCCCTCCATGAAGCCCTCCCTGTCTGTCATCTGTCCCCATGGCCAAGAAGGGTCTGCTGGATCCTTCAGGTGTTCCTTTTTTTCTCCCCCATTTTAAATTTCAGCCTAATATAATTGCTCGTTGCCATGGTTAAGTCATTGCTGCAATTTGTGCCCCTATTAAATGCAAATTAACCTCCGTATGGAGCCATCCCTTAAGTTTTCAAGGACCTGCAGGGGTCAATGAGGAGGCCAGGGAGGGGTGGGGCAGGAGAGTCTCATCTACCTCTGAGTTTCTAACTTTTGCTGCTGTCCTGGCTGCTGAGACCCTCCTGGTGTCTCGGTGCTTCAGCTGTAACATGCAGGAGCTCCTGGCTTTGAGAAACAGGTCTCCAACGTGCAGCTTTCCATTAAGCATCTCCAGAATCTTCCTGGGAACCCCTGCCCGCGTTTCTTTGCCAAAGAGTTGCTTTCACAGAGGGACTGTTAGCAAGCACCTACTGAGCAACTCCTTTTTTGAATGCTCAACGAAGGGCAGCCCACGGGTCTGAGCAGAAGGCAAGTCTGAGCAGGATCCCTGGCGTTGAACAAGAGGTTCCAACCTCCCCTGAAGGCCCTGTGACTCCATCTCTAGGCTGCAGTTGTTTAATGCCCAGTGCCCCCTGTCCCCTCCATGGTCCCTGCAGATGGGAAGGCCAGGTGGCAGTGTCTCTTGCAACGCACTGGGTGGCAGAGCAACGTCTGCTCTTTCCCACATGGCTGGACTCCGCCAATTTGCTCTGCAGTGGCCTTCGTGAGTGCTGACATGGGGCCACAAGTGCATTAGGTTCCTTCTGTCCGGAGTCTACCAATACATGGTTCCCAGGGACGAACTCAGACTCCAGCAGCGATCCTCTGGGAAGGGCTTACTGAGCAACTACTACAGGTCCTGGTGCAGGCAGGAGGTGCTGCTCCCAGCCCTGCCACAGCTTTGCAAAGGATTTTTGGCTGCAAAAATTTTTGGAAAGATTTTGATAATGTGGCTTTTTCAATTATTTGGAATTTTACTCCCCCCATAGAGTCAGGCATTATCTGCATGTGTCCTTACAATTTTCTTATGTTTGATTTTGTATTGGAAGACACATCGGTTTTGTTCATTTTGTTCTGGTGACTACGTGTAAGAGATTTGCTGCTGAAACAATTTCACCTTGTAGGTACTAATTACACATGTACTCATCCGTGTTTGCTGCTCTGTCTTTAGCTTTCAGAGTTTAAGGAAGGCAGGTAGCTTAAGGGACAGCCCTCGGGGTCTGAAGCATTAAGGACACTCTAAGAAGGACCCATCAGAAAAGGCACCCAGACTTGGCTCATGGAGTGCCTCCTGCCTGCCTTCAAGGGCCAGCTCCAGTGCTGGAGACCCTTGACCCCGTTCCTGTGTGTCAGGGACGCTATCTGCATCCTTCCAGGCCCCCAACTGCCATGACGGCCAACCCAGTCGTCCAGCACCGCCAACCCGCAGGCTGCACCAAATCATATGGATAGAAACTAAAATGTCAGCTCGAAAAAGAAAAAACGCTTCTGCCTTTTTTCATCTGACCCTTTAGCCAAAGCAGCTAATAGGAATTATAAAACAATATAACGATTTAATAATTAGAACCAGCACACATGCGGTCTTCATTATGACAATGATTACTTTTCAGTAATATGAGGAAAAAACATGAATCTTAAAGTAATTCTCAATAATTAAATTAAGGTCAACCTTCCCCCTAAAGAGCTGTGGCTTTGTTTGGGAGGGATTTAGGAGAAATCCCGATAATACAGTAATAGGTATTCAGAACAGCTCTGGGAGACCATGCACTTTTCAATAGGAACCAGGGTGGTACATTTCATTTTTGTTTTGTTTTGAGAAAGAGAAAAACAACAGAGTTCCCAAATGTGTTAATTTTATTAAAACCCAGCTGTGGCTGAGCAGGTCAGACCCATAAGCATTTTCCATTATCCTCTCTGTGTGCAGGGCTTTATGATTCTTTCACATTTCAGCTGCAGTAGGGTCATTGGACCGGCCATTAATTCCTAGGTTCCGTGAAGCTAAATTAGTTTAATTTAGCGGGAGCTTAAATTAGAAAATGTGCCCTGTTCTCCCCAGTAAAGGGCAGCAGAGGTGGAGAAAACACTCCCTCCCTCTCGCTGGGCCCCACGGGCCATTCTCCCCCACCCAGGAGTGGCCAGCAGCTTTTTCAAATGGAAAGGAGACTCCCCCCAACTTCGGGCCTCGGCCCCTCAGGGCCCCCTGGACTCAGGCCACCCCCGCCCTACAGCTTCATCATCTTCCCCTCCCTCCCTGCAGACAACAGCTCGGTCCCAGGCGGCCCTACTCCCCGCCGTTGGGCCTTCCCGCCCGCCGTTCTGGCACCCGCCACCCACCTGAAATGTGTCCTGTTCTCGCGGCCGCCCGCGTCCCTCTGGTCGGCCAGTCCCAGCCCCACAGCCACCTCCCCTGACCAGCCCGCCGAAGGCGCCTCCTCACCACTCCCTCACATCAGCCCTTGTCACCGCAAGAGAGGCCCTAATCGTTGCCCGTGTTTTCTTTCTATTTTTTTTCGGTAATCATCCCTCACCGACGGGTAGCCTCCACGAAGTTCTTGCTTCCTTAGTCAAGGCCAATCCCTCAGCATGAGGATGGTGCCCCCTACAGAGAAGGTGCTCCAAATCCTAGAGAAAAGGGTTGCTGCAGGGCATGAAGGCCCCACTGTGCAAGAGATGACATGCTTCGTGCACAGAAGGGACTATCTTCAGGGTTGGGGTCAGGACTCTGGGGGTGAGGGATTGTGAGTAGTGACCAGAGCCCAGGAAAACACCAAAGCTGGAAGAAAGGGCTGCTTTAGGAGGAGGAAGACAGATGGCTGCCTGGGGGAGGGGAGGCAGGGAACGGAACAATCCTCTGGCTTCCCCTTCAGAGCACCAGTCCTGGTGTACCTGAATCTCTGCCACATGCCTACAAGACAGACACGGTGATCATCCCCATTTCCCAGATGAGCTTTGGAGAAGTTAAGGACACTTCAAGGTTGCTAAACTCGAGCCGTTGCTTACGTCTGATTTGGGTCCTTGCTCCCAAAGGCTTCCTGTGGGATGGGGACAGGCCAGGGAGCTGCTGTGGAAGGCTGGGTCTGGGAGCCCACAGGCAGGTTACAACTAGGGATGGACACTGAAGGCTGTGAAAAGAGGGGTCCAGCCAGTAGAGCAGGATGCCCCCTTTGTAACCAGGACAGATGGCCACATGACTGTGGGACCATGCGGCTGCAGCAAGTCTGGGAAGAGGCCACACTCACAAGGGGAAGAGCCCTTCCTGCCCCAGTCACCAAGCTGCTTGCTCAGCCTCTCTCTCTGGATCCTTCTTTGCTCTCCATCCAAGGCCCTACGGCAGCTAGCAGCCCACCCAGCCCACATGCCCTCCACCATGCAGTGACCATGTGATTTTCAGAAAATCAGGCCCTCCATCCCCCAGGCCCCCAACCCCACCGACCAGTAGACAGAGACCCCTGGAGGTGTCTGATCTTCTGGAGGTCACCAAGTTCATGGCGGCACAGTGTGGCCGAGAGCAGAGGTCTTTGTGGCCAGGCGCACCCTGCCAAGTCACAAAGACTTTACTGTATATATTCCAGACAGAGTAGGAAGAAATTTCGGTTTTTCCACCCTGACAAAGTACTGTGGATTATTTGCCAGAAGTCTGGGAAATTCCAGAAGTCTGTTTTCAGATGCCCATTTGGCTGCCTAGCGTTTTGGGCACAACCCCTCATTCAGGTATGGAAGAGGGTGTGTTCTGAAATTGCCAGACCCCTTTCTCAACTCCCTGGATGGAGAGAGCCAGAGTTGGAGAGACTGCAGATCCGGAATCCTGCTGCCCATCCATCATCGCTCACGTTGCCCATAGGCTCTCCTGCCCCGGCACCGGACCCAGGCTCCCCGAGTCACCTGCCCCAATCCAGCACCCAGCTGGAGCGGGCACCCGGCCGAGTGCCAGCGTCTGTTTTATGTTACTCTAATTCTTCTCAGCTTTGTCAGCTCCCCTCCCTCTCCACCCCTACAACGTGCCTCGGCCCCTCCGTGTAAACTCTGAGATCAGATTGAAATTCCAGTTCACGGAGGTAAATTGTCCACGTGATTTGAGTAAAGTGGGACAAGACCCTGGCTGGTTATTTTTCCTGGATTCTCAGACGGGGCTCTTCACATGCTGGAAGGCGCTGGTTGCATCATTAGGCTCTTGCTCTTGGGTGAGCCCATATGTTGCTCCCGTGTGGAGGGAAAGTCACACAGGACCTCACGGGCGAAATGGGTGCCTGGATTAAGTGAACTTGTCGGTCGTACCTAGGAACTATTCATAAAGATATAGAAGGGAATTTGTAAAAATATACAAGTATAAGAAAACCTGAAACTTAAATCCTTTCTTCCCAAATAATGTGGATGAAAACCGAGGGAAATATTGAATATTTAAGAAGATGGCTATGGTAGATCATTATAAACATGTAATTATAATGTCACTCTGAGAGTTTTATAACGTAGGGGTAATTATTCTATTCCTAAAACTTTATTTTGTTCTTTGATGAAATAATTGTTATTTAAAACATTTTAAATACAGAAAAGTTCGAACACTAACAAAACAAACACTTAAGAACCCGCAACTGGACTCGGACAGCTGTTAATATTTATTTGTACTGCTCCAAATATATATTTTTTTAACTAAAGAAACGGAATTTTAGGATCAAGGAAATCTTACACTACTTACTCCCTACCTTGGACTCCCTCTCTTAGACAATCTCTGCCATGAACTTCAAAATCTTTCCAACCAAATATCTATGTTTGAAATATATATACATATATTTCACAATATACATACAATAATATATATATATCCCATATATATACACACAATATAAATATCACATATATATACATGCAATAATACATGCATATGTGTGTGTGTGTGTGTGTGTGTGTGTGTGTGTGTGTGTGTGTGTGTGTATATATCCCAAAATAATATAGAGCAAGGGAGAGCTAACTTTTCCTACAAATGGCCTACTAATAAAGATTTTCGGCTCGGTGGACCATATGGTCTCCACTATAGCTACTCGTTTCTGCTGTTGCAGTGTGAAAGCTGCCACAGGCAATACGTAAACAAATGGGCATGGACGTGTGCCAATAAAACTTTATTTACAAAAATAGGCAGTGGGTGGGTGCTTTGCCAAGTCCTGTTAATACAGTATTATGTTGTGTGTATGTTTAAATATATATCAACGGAGCTGTAGTTCATTCATTTTAACTGCTAATTAGAATTCCGTCATACGCAATGTTTCGTTTTATTTAGCCAGTCTTCTACTGATAGGCATTTAGATTTCCACTAATGTTTTCTTAAAGGCCCTCCACACAATCAAACCGGCGGGCTGGATCTGACAGTCTAGCTGGAACTGAGCTCCACAGACTCTGTTCAGCGTAAGTTCAAGTTTCAGAGGATGTGGTAGTAACGTGATTAGCTCGTGCTCTCATGTGGACTTCATTGCATAGTGCCCACAGGATTCTGGCAAGAACCAAAACTTCCGCCTTTTAATTATCCCTACAACGTTCATCCCCTTTTTCCATTTGCCTTGGGGACTTGGGAGAGTGCTTGCTGCAAATGGGGGGTGGGGGTCCTGGCAGAGAACAGGTGTCGCACGCTCGGACACCTGGGGAAAGCAGGCCAGAGACGTGGCCTGAGGCCAGATCCTCAACAAGGGACATGGGCTGGGGGTGCCCTGGCCAAGTGCCAGCACCACAGGGGAATGTGGCCACAGCTGCCAGATCTCCCCACTCTTCGAGAGAAGTTGTGCATCTGGGTTGCAACATAAATCCTCCCAGTTTTCAAATGCAACCAATTCGGCGGCAGAAAGGGAGAGGGGGACCACTGTGGCACGCCACGGGACAGGTCTGGCCCCAGTTTCCAGCCTCTGGAGGGGAGCAGGGACAAGGAATCCCCTCATGGAAGCAGAGGAAAGCCTTCTTCTAGGGAACGTGGAAGCCCTCAGCTCTGTCCCTGCTCCTACCTCTGTCCAGCTGGGCGAGCCTTCCAGCCTCGTGGGCTGAGCCTGGAGGTTCCGGTCCGGCGAAGTGGGGGCTGAGGATCTGCATGGTGCTGACCTATTTACGAAGCTGGGGTGCTTTGGGAAAAGCAGAAAGGAAGATGTTATTATCATTACCCTACAAAACCTCTGAAGCGTAATATAAGAAGCAGCTCTTTCCTCCAACAAAGCCCCATCTGCTTCGTTTTAGGGCGTGTGCTTGTTAGTTTGGGCCACACCATCTGCTGATAGGATCCGGATTCCTCTGCTAATTCCACTGGGCCATATCCCTGGAGCTTGCTGAGTGCACGATCGGTTATGGATCCAAGAAAGACTCTCCTTAGTTAGCTTTCTTGCGAGATGTTTATTAGAGCAAGTCCTGCCCTTTCCCCAACCTCCAATAAATTATGTTCTCTCTTCTCCCCATCCCCCTCCTCAACTTGGAGAAAATACTTTTGCAATAATTTCCCCTCGTTTCTCCTTCTTCATTTTTAATTTCATTAGGGTCCCAGCCAGCTGTGCAGCCCAGACATCTTCCCAGCTTCTTGTGAGCCTCATTTTACATATTTCCTCTAAGATCCAAAGAAACAAAACAAAACAAAAATCCTCTTATAGAATGCCAGGCTTCCCAGCAGACCGGAGGGGGTGTCTTCCTGTGGGCTTTCTGGCTGCTGAACCTTCTTGAAGAAGCTGGAGCTGTCAGGGGGTGATCACGTGCAGAGAGAGCCTGGAACATCTCCCTTTGCTCAGAGCTGAACAGAACAACTTCTTCCAAGGAGCCTGGTCACTGGGTCCAAGTCACAGGGTCAGTCAATCTTCAGGAAGATTCAGGTGAATTACAACCTACTGCTAGGAAAATCGAAACCTGGAACATGCCACAGCCTCCACAAGCCAACCAAACACCCTTTCCCATTGCTACCACCTCCTTCTAGAGCCCACCCTGCTTCCCCTCCTGGCCCTCCACAGCTGCCCTTCTGGGCGCCCACGTGGGCCAACTGGGCAGAGCAAGATGGAAAGCAAATGTATGACAGAAATACACGTGACTTTCACCCCAGTGTCTAAAACTCGCCCAGGAGGTATAGCGTCCCAGAGATGGCTGGGCTCTGGCCCAGTGAGACAGGCGGGACACGTGTGCTGACCCTCTTTCCTCTGAGTTGTGCTGCTCCGTCTCCAGGACGGGGGTAACTCATGGGGCAGGGTTCGGTTCCAAGTCTGTGAGATGAAGTGGGCCCTTCCTCCATCTGCGGTGTCGTCCTGTGTCCCAGCAAAGGAGAGAGGACAGCACAGCCCTCAGAACTGGCATTTCATGCCTGTTGAGGGGCACAGGGCCATGGGACTGCATGATCCCGGCCGTGACTCCCCTCTGACGCTGGCTGGCTGGCCTTGGGCAAGTCACTTATGGTACCTCTTGAATCCTCGGGGTCCCAGCGGTAGAAGGGAGGGTGGTTGGGGAGCAGCCAGTGGCCCAGCAATGGAAGACTGAAAGGATGTGTGAGACCGAGCACCATGGCTGGGTAGCACCCACCCCGGGCAGGGTGGTGACCACAGCTCCCCGAGTCCACCGTGCAGGCAGGCTGGGAGCACCGGGCACCCGGGAGCTGGACTTGGACCCGCATCCACAGACACCCCCAAGCAGGGCTGCTGAGGCTTGGATGTTCACTGAGCCTGTCCTGCGTAAGTCATGGGGCATCTCGGCAAGGGGCTCCTTCTTGCTCTCAAGAAGCACGTGCCGAGCTGGGGAGGGACAGTAAGGCCAGCCCTGCCCCACAGGCCGACACTTGATGTGCTGTCAGGAACCACAGAGGCTGAGTGAGGGAGGGTGAGTGTGGAGGGACAAGGGTAGCCCCGGAGCCTCATTCTGAAGCCCCAGAGGGCTATGGGCACTCTCTCACGCATCGGCTTTCTGCGGCTCCCCACTGCCTGCGGCACAAGGCCCGATTGCCCAGGACCCAGCCTGCTCTCTGCTCTGCACGGAGCTTGGCACGTCATAGTGGGGGCTCCGTGTGGGCAGAAGGGTTGGATAAATGGCTTTCTCTGGTTGGCTCTCCAGGCCCCCCACTAACTCAGAGCCCCCGATGATGTTCGCTCCACTGGTCTTACTCAGAACACCTTCCCCCAAGGACCCTCGCTGCCTCTTGTGTTTCTGGACCAACCCCGAGTCGTCCAGCTCCTCTATTTAGGATGGATTACACTCTGCATGTGCACGATCCCTGGTCCCCAAACACATGGACAGCCCCCCGCCCCAAGAGGAGGCCCGCTTCACACTGTCGGCAGCTCCCACTACAGCCACGGCCTCCGACTTCTTGTCCACGATTCACTTCTCACTTTTTCCTCTTGGGGCATCTCTTCCCGGGTGGTTTCCGTAAATGGGACTCCAATCTCTACCGTCCCTTTCCTCATGTTCTTTCTGTCCTACGAGATTTCCCCCCATTTCTGTTAGTTCCCCGTCTCCTCTGGTCCAGCAACACCCTGACCACGTGGGAGCCAGGTCAAACCACCTTCAGGAGCCCTGGTGAATCACAGGAGCACAGGGAGGGGGGATGTACCTCCCAAAAAACAGAAAACGGCGGCAGCCAAAGAAGCTACAAGGAACAGCCGACGGAGCAGTGAGACAAGTCGGCTCTGCGGATGAGTTCATGGTTGACCTTGCACTTCACTCTGCCATTTCTCAGCCTCTGAAACCATCTGTAGAGCATTTGATGGGCAAAGAATAGACAGTCTTTGAAACCTTCAGACGAGAGGCGCCGCCTAAATCCTGCACGACTTTTATTCTTAAATGTTTAATTGTACCTCCTTCTGGGGTAATACGGCCGATTTCTGAAATATAGCCATCGCAGTAAATTTCCTGTAAGAATTTACTGCCAGATTAATAGTTTTATAGTGTAGCTATTATTGTTTTAATAAGAAAAAAAAAAAAACATTTGAAAAGGCTCTGCACACAATATATGTATGTTCCGGGGTGAGCTCACGAAGGCAGGCAGCCAACTGGACATGTCAGCTGAGGAAGCAGCAAGCAGGGCTCAGGATTGCTGGGCCACATTGGTCTCCCAGGGAGGAAGGACAAGCACTTGGTCGCGTGCTCACTACCGAACCCCCGGCCCCCAGGAGCACTTCCAAACTTCGAGGTCTTGAGAGCTATTTGACATAAGACTCTCTAGATGAAGGAAATAGAGAAATTTCTTCTGACCATAAGCCCTAGCCCATGGTCCTCTGGAAAACTGTAGCTGCCTTTGGGCTCACCACTAGACCAGGACGTTGGCGTGTGACATATTTGTGATGTTGCTCCATCTGGCGGGCGGACCTGGGCTAGAAGCAGGATGGTGACAGGCCGTGGAGTCCGGGCCATTGGTTGGCTCACACTGCTCCTTGAATGACTTGTATGATGCCTCCTAACAACCATCATGCTAACATTACACCTGAAAATTCAAAGACTCAGCAAGTCACCAAAAGGCATGGAAGGTACCTTAAAAGCATACTGCTAAGTGAAAGAAGCCAGTCTGAAAAGGCTCCATGATGCCAACCACAAGACAGTCTAGAAAATTGCAAACATGTGGAGACAGTAAAAAGATCAGTGGTTGCCTGGGGTTGGGGGCAGTTGCCCTGGTTCACCTGAACCTAAACTCCAGCACCAAACGGGATGTAGGACATGCTACTCACTGGCCGTCTGTCTCCCTGTGCACAGGCAGCTCGGACAACCACTGGCTCTTGTATTCCAGCCCCAGCCCCAGCCCCAGCCTCCGAGCCTCGCTGCTTGGCCCCAAGCCCCATCCCGGTGTTGTTGGATAAACGAGAAAAATTGTGAATATTTGCAACTTGCCATCCATAAGTCTATCCTTCTAGAGCTATGGGGCAGCCACGCCCCAGCCCCCTCATCCGGGACGACTCTGTATATTAGCACCAGGCGCTTAAAAAACTATGTTAAGCGTCTTAAAAATTCCACCATGATTTGCTTCTCTGCGAATATATGTGATTACTGGCGCCTGCATCCCACCCTCTGTTCCTCCCTTCCCCGTCGTCTCTTCTATAATTAACGTGCATCTCTGGCTGCTGAATAACCACTGCTCACCCTCATTAAGTTCTGGTCCTTTCCAAGCTGGGCCCGAGTGTTCAGGCTACAAATGTCCCTGAAGCTCTCTAGGGATCCAATGTTGGGGTTTCTTCACAATTGTATTAACATTTTATATGTAGCCTTGAATAAAGAGGGATTTTCTTTAAAAATCATTAGCCCCATGAACAAGCAAAATTTTCTACAGTGATAGAAGTCAGAATGGTGAGGAGGGGTACTGGGGGGGGGTGGAGCACATGGGAGCCTTCTAGATCATGGAAGTGGTCTTCGTTTCCATCTGAGTCTGTGGGGGGCTGAATAATGCCCCCCTCAGAGATGTCAATGCCCTAATCCTCGAAACCCATGAATACGCTGCCTTGTATGGCAAAGGGGACTTTGCCGATGGGATGGATTTTGAAGTGGGGAGACTCTCCTCGATTAGTGGGTGGGCCCAAGGTCATCATCATGGAGGCAAGACAGTCAGAGACGGGAAAAGCGTGGAGACAGAGGCTGGGGCTGTGAGCCAAGGACCGCAGGTGCCCCTGGGAGCAGGAAAAGGCAAGGAAGTGGATTCTCTCCTAAAAGCTTCTGCCCTCCAGAATAGCAAAATAATAAAGGTGGGTTGTTTTAAACCACTAGTTGTGGCGACTTTTTACAACGGTATTAGGAAAGTAAGAGTGTGTCCAGACGTGAAAAGTCATTGCCACATGCACTTGGGATTTGTCCAGTTTGCTGTGCCAGGTCAGATCTCCACCTTGGCACAACTGATATTTGGGGTCAAGTTATTCTTTGTTGTAGGAGGCTGTCCTACGCACTGTCCTATGTTGAGCCAATGTCCACCGGACCCCAATAGCATCTTCCCGCCCCAGATGTTACGCCCAAAATGACCCCAGACGTTGCCAAGTGTCCCTTAGAGCGCAGAACCACCCTTGGTTGGGAAGCACTGAGTATTATTCCTCAATGTTAAAAAAAAAAAAAAAAAAAAAAAAAAAAACTACTCTACCTCCTGTAGAGTAAAGCAAGGCTTTGTCCTGTGCTAACCCAAGCAACTGTGGAACCAGTCGCTTTATTCAAGGCACAGATGAGACTTGTCCGTTAGAGGAAAGCTTTGACGGAGGTGATCCTCGGGGGCAGCCTCCTGAAAACGGCTGGTTTTCTCATGGGTGGGGGTGGGGGAGGACATGCCAGCCTCTGGAGGGACCCAGGTGCCCGGGCTGAGGTCCCACAGGGCTACGAGCTGAGGAAGGCCGGGTCGTGAGCCCCCCACACACACACCTTTGGCCCTGCGGCCCTCCTGCCCTTTCTGATGCATTCAGTGGAGTCTCATGAGTGAGACGGAAACCTGCCTTGGGGCTGCTACACGGAGCCCTTGGGAGAGGGGCTGATGAGGCCAGGTCTGCCGTGTGAGGAGCATGGGGGGCTTGAGGCTTCCCAGCTGGTGGTGGGGGGGGCGAGCGCTGGGTGGCTGATTAGTTGGAAGGAAAACAGGGCTGACAAGGGACAGCTTTCGTAAACAAGAAGTCTCTGCCTGGCAATTTCCCTCTTACCCCCAACCTTGAACTAATTTTCAGGAAATCTTTCTTCCCTGATTACCTAATTGCTGCTAAGTGACATTTGAAGAGCTCCAAGAGGCCCAGGGGCCGGGGGCTGGCCTTGCCAGGGCCACCTCCCTGCTGGGGAGAGTGGCCCCCAGGTCCTGGGGGCAGGGAGGGGGGCTAGGCCCGTCCAGCACCTCTGCGAGTCTCCGCCGCGTTCCCACTTGTCGGGGGTCGGTGGGGTCGCCGGGGAATGGGGGAAGCAGACACCAAGAGGCTGGAAAACAAGAGCCAGACACCAGCCTGACGCTTTGGGCGGCAGCTCTTGTAAACAGGGACCGGCGGTTTCTAGATGTTTCGGCTGCTTCCTGCAAAACAGCTCAAGGTGGCACCAGATCCCTTTCTGAGACTGCACAGACCAGCCTGCAAGGGGAGCCTCCGTTCTCCCTTGTTTGGAGGGCACTGTTTTCCAGGGGGGTGGCTGTGAGTAAAGTGGGGAGCAGAGGGGGCTGCAGCCCCAGACCTTCCCTGAATTTGGGAGAACCCACTCCCCCCTTTCTTTTGGTCAGACGTCCTCACGCACCTCAGAAAGTCTGTAACACGCTGCAAGAAAACCGGGATCCCCTCATCCTTGTTCCCGGGAGGGCACTGTGGTCCTAGGCTCTAATGGTGGAATAAAATATTGCATCCTTTCAAAGGGGCCTCGAGAACGGGGAGCCCCAGGGAAGGGCTGTGGGGGTCAGACTCTTACAGGATATGTTGGCAGCAGCTGGGCGGCTCGCTGGTGTTTACCAGTGAGGCCATCTCTCTCTCCTCTTTCCGGGCTGAGATTAAATGTGCAGAACGGCCCAGCTGTTCGAAAGGCTTTTTGCAAGGTATTTAACAGACCGTGGTCACTGTCCAGCTTAGCAGAATCAGGAAAAAACAAAACAGACCCTTGCACTTACAACGCCAACAGCACCCTTGGTAACCCGGCACGGAATTCTGCGATCTGTGCCTCTTGCTCAGGGATCAGCTCAAGGCCCAGCTGGGCTCCTGGGCACCATCTGTCCCCACGGGACAGTCCCGGCGTGAGCCTACCAGCTATGGCACTGCGAGCCATGGGCCCAGGTCCAGTCTGGGAGAAGGAGAGGGAAGAACTCTGTTCTATCCTAATGTTTATTATTCAGATTTCTTGGATTATTAAATGCTAAAATATATGAAAATTCAGAGGCCGCTCTTTTGAGGATCCAAGAATGTGAGGTTTCGGCAAGGAGCCTTCATTGGGTTTGGCAGGGGCTCCCGTGACGTTGGTCCTGCACGGTGAGTTTTTCTCTGCCCGCTGCCTTTAATGGTTTTCCCAAACCACTCGATTCAGGAACCAAGAGGTCACACTGCCAGGTGCTGTGCCTTAAGCCTTTTGGAAAGAGGGCTCCCGAATCAGCCACTCGGGGGGTGGTCTCCAGCCCGTGCGGAGAAACAAGAAACGCGCACCTGCAGGCTGAGAAGCAGCCCGGCCTCGTGTTTGCAGCACACACGCTGCCCATTTCTGCACTGTTTGTCCTAGAGCAGGTCACTGCCCCTCTCTGCGTGTTTTGTTTTCGCACCTGTCAAGTGGGGGTGATGATTCAAGCCCCCTCAGTGGTCCTCAGCTTTGGCGCTAGAGTCATTCAGGGCCGTTCTGAGTCACGGGGGGCTGCCCGGGGCACTGGGGGGTATTGACCCACTCGAGGCCAAGAGCATCCCCACCCCAGTTGTGACAACCAAAAATGGGTCTAGACATTGCCAGATACCTCTGCCCATCTTAAAGGGCCACGTTAAGGATTCAGAAAGTTAGTATGTACAGAGCCCTCGGAATGGTGCCTTGCATGGGAAGTGCAGGCTGCAAACCTGCCCTTGGAATTGGGGGTGGACGACCCTCGGGAACTGGGCCCACACACTCCTCTGACTCCATGGGACGAGCACCTTCTGTTCCAGTAGCTGCCGAGGTGTCCTGCCCCGGCCACCCTCTGGGCTGTGCTTTGTGCTGTCCATCATGTCCAGAGAGGACGGTGACATGACACAAGGCAACTCTGCCGTTCTCCCTGGGTCCCCACAGCGACGCTGTCTCTCCTAGGCAGAAACTAGGTCTTGAGTAGCTGATGGGGGCTTTGAGCTTAGGCCCTCTTCTCTCCCTTTGCTCATTTACATCCAGGGCACACAATGCTATTCCCTGGGTCCTCGTCGGCTTCCTGAGGGGAGTGATGGCATTCTCCCAGACGATGGGATGGCAGAAATGCCAAGTCTCCTCATCAGGCCCTTGCAATAATGGTTACTCAGGAACAAGGTTCTCCCACATTGGAAATGGCCAAGCGTTTTCTGCCGGCCTTTGGAAGAGGTGACGCTGGTGGCAATAGGCCCAGGGAGTATCCTGACTGGAAGGATCCAAGATGGCAGGTGAAAATGGGCCCCAGGAGGGAGGTGAGGGAGGCAGGGTGGTGAAGGAGGGAACTGGGAAGAAGACTTAGCTGGGGTCATGTGGCACCATCAGTGTGTTTGGTAGGGAAAGGCTTTTGTGGGTCGTTCCGGGAGAGGGTAGCGGCATTCGGCACCCACTTGGCCAGGCAATGCTGCTGTTGAACCGTGAGGCCCCAGATGGAGCCCCAGTTTGTGACACACATCTTCCCTTGCTCTCAGTGGTGGAGGGGCAGGGGGAGAGCCGATGGCAGCTGGTACGTCTCTGGCCCGGGCCTGGGACTCAGCCAGGGGCCCTCGATCCGGGCAACAGTGAATATGCACCTGATTTCTCCACAAACAAGGAGAAATCAGTCGTGACAAGACACACACTTTGAGGCGTCAATTCCCCATCATAATTTCAAAGCGAATAAATGAAGCGGGGGTAATAAGGTGACACTGGGGAGGATGGTGGGTCCTTAATGAGTGTGCCCTGACCGCTTATCTCAGTCGGCCTGCTGTGGCCACCAGAGCCCGAACATTGGGATGGATGTAAATAAACATTAATCAGCTTCTCCAGGGGCAGTTTATTTGCTGAGCCAACATGAATTCTCTTGGCAATTTTTTCCAGATCACTCTTGACAGAGACTCTCCTGGCCTCTCAAACAACTGCCTTTAAATCGGCTTTCAAAAGTCTCGCTCTCGCTCTCTTGCACGCATGCTCTCATCTTTGTCTGTAATAACCCCATTAAAAGAATTTGAAAATAAAAGCCAAATTGTTGGCTGCTTTTTAAAATAACGACTATATCTCGACGGTAAGAGACTAATTTTATGGGAAGAAGAAAAGGAGACCCTTCAGCATTTCATAAAGACACCATTTGGGGTTTATAACCCCCAAAGTCCTTCCTTCCTTCCTGGATTCATTCTGTAATTATCACCACTCAGACCTTTTCATTCCTAACTCACGGCGCGGCTAACTGACTTGTTTCTCACAAAGTGAAAAGATAATGCGCACATTGATTGTCTCCTCCCAGGCCTGCCGGGGCCTCTCCATGTACATGTGATCTCAAAAGCCTCTGCCTATTGCTTGCAAACGCCCCAGGCTGGCCGAACCCAGACTCTGTGCACCTGGGGAGTTGACGTGCCTGCCATCCGAACACGATCCCTCACGACGCACCACACCCGATCAAAGGTAGAGGTCATTCATCCACCACACACATGGTTGGTCGTGTGCGTGAATGACCTGCCCAGACTACCACTTTTAAAGCCCATCATGGAGCACAAAGCACATTACAGTTCAAGTTACAAACGTGTGTCAAGGAAACCCAATCAAGATAAAGACTGTGGGTTGTCAGGTGGGCTCCTTGGATGGATGTGATTCCATTTTCCTCTTCTGAGTGGGGGTCCACGTCCATCTCTGTCTCGTTTTGTCTTAGCCCCCCCTCCTCCCAAAGAGATGGTGCCCAAAGACCACAAAGATATTGAGGCTCAGAAGCCTTCCCCCTGGAGTGTGGGTACCAGCTGGGCTCACTGGAGCCCGTTCCTCTTTTTCCAGCCTGCAGCCCTAATGCACCCACTCATTGTTTCTTGCTGACAATGAAAAATCGTGACCTTTTTGGTTCTGTTCTTATTGACAGCAAAGGGATGGATCTGCCTAAACAGAAAATAAGAGCTACCGAGAATATTTTATGCCACTTGAGAAAGGTGAAGCTAGCGAGACCTTTTGCAATCAGCAAAGCCTGCAGCCAGCTTCTGTCACCATATATCACTCACCCATTCATTTAGTAAACAGTCTGAGCACCATGATGCCCCTGAATCTAAACTACTTGTATTCTTACCAAGCTCTATCCCAGGATCCCTGAAAAAAAACCTACCTATCTAAGTGGTTTTCCAAGCCAACAGTTTAAGATGAAAAATGTGTCCAGTGGAGTTTTCAGTCTTGTTCTGGGAAGCATGATCAGTATACCCCTAAAGTTGAGGACAAGAATCTTTCCCAGCAAGACTCCCATATGCCAAAAAAGCAAATGAACACTGTGGGTGGAGAGAGAGGTTCAACACACTGCTCACTCATTCTTGTTTAAAGAACACGTGAGAAAAACTCAGTACAACATTCAATGAATAAAAACATACTTCCATACGTACTGTGGTCAAAAACAGAGCAGAGTTGGGAAGGAAAAAGGGAGAGGCAAAGCCAGGGCCAGGGCAGCGGAGGGGGGATCAAGAGCGGGAGACAAGGAGAGTCAAACACAGGTGCATGGAAGAGGGATGGCCTGGCCTGCCCACTCCCCCAGTGTGGTGTCCCTGGGGGGGGCTGGGGGCACCCCAAGGACGGAGGCCATGTCTTGCTATGCCTTGCAATCTCAGGATGCAGCACAGTACCTAGTATACAGCAGGCACTCGATACTGGCTTAGACATTGGACAAGAGCCAGAAAGACTCTGACTCTCATGGAGAAGTCCTCCCTCATTTTGTGGCTTGAGTGAACTCAGCTCAACTCAACTCTACCAGATGCAATTCTCATCTCTCCTTTTCTTCTCATGTTGGAGAGAAGATACCATTTCTTTCAGCCCTTCTTGGATTTTAGCAACTGGGGGATCCACACTTCTGGGGAAATCCTACATCCACGTGGGAGGTCCCAAGAGCCCAATGAAAAGTCCAATGTTTTTTGTCCAGCTCTTCACCTCCATCTTATGAAATAAGATGGAGAGGTTGACCTCTGGTCTAGGAAACCCTTTCTCCAGCTGTCTCACTCGATAGAGGGCTTTGGATCAGAAGGATGGCTTGGCCTCCTCACACAAATGTGAGGAGGAAGTCCCTCTGGGCAGACGCTGAGGCTCAGAAAGGATAACGTACACTGTGAACCTGGCAGCCCCCCCCCCCTTTTATTTTTACCAGCACAGTGTCCTCATCTGAGAAGTGAGAGATTTGGAACAGGCATCCAGACTGTCTGTCCGTGGGCCTAGAACTTGGCCAAGGTCCCATGGTTAGTGAGAGGGAAAGCCAAGACTCAAATTTAGGACCTCTGCTTCATTAGCAGGACTTCCCTCTCTCTTGGGGAGTTCTTACTGGTGAGAACCAGCCCCTGCCTTTCACCAGAGGGTTTTGCAGATCCCAATTTTGGATTTCTCAAAGGTCTTCAAAGACCTTGGGAGCACTTCCTGGTCCAGAGCATGTCTTGCCTCCAAAGCTATCTTTGGGCCTTAGCAATCAGAAGGCCACTGCTCCTTCAATGGTCATAGCGAAGTTGGGATAAAAAGGGGGATCTCATTACTTGAGGTTCACATGGATTCATTGTGGAGAGCTAGAACAAGTGCCTCTTATTCTAACTAAAGTGTAAAGGGTTAATATAATTCCATTTCCAGTACATGAACATTGCAGATGAGGGTTGACAACTAAGACACATATGCTATGGGAGGATTCGTGACAAGGAAGTTGGTGTTCCCCAAAAATTCTGTTTTTGTTTCCATTTCACCTAATACAATCAGGTCTCCTCTTGGGGAGTTCCTGCAAAGTCCAACCTGGGTTCAAAGCACTTCTCATTTGCAAATTATTATGGAACTGAAACTTCTAAAAATAAACATCATAGGATTTATGGCAAATTGAAAAAGTCTCCTTCTTGAAAGTGATTCTCAAGTGAAACCAGTGAGAACAATTGTTCTGGGCCATCCAGGAAATGTTGGAGTTGGCGGTTATTTTAGAACCATAGTTCTTTCTTGTGAACTCTGAAGGGTAGTAATTTGGGAATTGTGCATTTGTATCAATGACTATTACAGAATACATTTTAGACTATCATTTTAAATATTATGAGGCAGGTTGTTTAAATATTTTGTTTCAAAGTTGCAGCCAACAGTCCACACTGTAGATCAGGCCCTCTCTCTCAGATGCTTCATAAGGAAGTTGAAGACCTTTAAGTCAACATGTAGAAATATTGGGGAAACACCAGTGCCACAAGGAAATGGTTTCTCAGGGTTCAACGCAGCCCTCAGAGGACCAGCAAGAGGGGTTCTGAAGGAAACGCCAAAGCAAGAGGTCTTTGAAAGCCAACACTACTAAATAGAAGACAGTAGAAGGGAGAAACTGACTTGTAAAACCTTTGGCCATCTGGTCAACCATTTGTGGTCAGGCTAAATTATGCATTCATTCATCCAGCACATATACCGTAAGTGATAATTGCATGACATGTACATTCTAGGCACCTGAAATAAGACTGTGAATAGCAGACATCTCAGGAACTATTCACTAGAGCTGCTGTGGGAAGACCTTACAAGGGATGTGAAGAAGGCAAAAGGAAGTTACTAGCCCTGTCCTCAAGGGAGCTGCTTGTTTAGGAAGGGAGCACAACATGAACCTAAGAGAAGCTCCTCAGAAGTAAATATATATCTGATTCAAGGCATCAGCAGAGAAGATGGTAGACAAATGACGGCTGAAAATCACGGACCCTTCCCACAGTAAGAGGTGGGATTCCAGCCAAGCCATACCACTTTGCTTTGTACTCCAGCCTGAATAGCTGAAAAATGGTAGAGCATTACTCAATGACATATTCCATAGTCTTGACCTCCCAAATAAGATATTTTCCCGTCTCCAACACCTCCAACTATCATATCCCACCTGGACTTCAGCAAATGTGTTCTGATTGATCTCCCTGTGTCCACACTTGCTCCCCAGCCCTCAGTTTTCCAGGCAGCTCCAGAGACACCTCACAACCATTAACCAAATTCTGTTCTTCCCTGCTTGAAATCCACTGGCTTCTCCAAATTTAGACTAAAAACTCAGTCCCTCACCTCATCTGCACACCCAGCACTTCCTTCCTGCTTCCTCAATCTTACCTCCTCATGCTCACCCCAGGACCTTTGCATGTGCTATTCTGTCTACCTAGAACACTCTTACTGCTATTCTGCATATGACCAGCCTCTTATTATTGAAAGAAGCCCTCCCCTTGCCCCTCCTTGTTTAAAGAAGCCCCTCTCGATTAATGTCTACCCTATTTTGCTTCATTCACAGGCTTTATCATCTGGAATTATCTGTTTACTTATTGATTTACTTGTCATAATCCTATCCCCCAATAGCATGTAAGCTCCTTCAGAGAAGGGGGGGGTTTTGCCTTGTGCATGCTGTATTCCGAGCAGTGGACACAGTTCCTGAAAGATAGCAGGTCCTTAAGAAACATCTATCAAAGAAAGGTAGGTTCTTTTTAACCTACCTCAGCTGGCAGGTTTTGAGGGCCAAGGGGGATAAGACATGGGAGTGCTTCTGAGCTGCAGAGAGGCACATTGTTAGAGTAGAAAGAACGATGATGCTGTCTGTGTGCATTACCAGCAGCAGGGGCTGAGGAAGATGGTGGCTTTGCCTCTTCTCC